>NC_134646.1:19305295-19905295 GCF_030463565.1 Pelecanus crispus
AGGTAATTGTAAAAGAAGTTATATGCATAAAATTACTTCTCTGGTGCAATATGGATCATAAATCAGTTCACAATCAATCTATCCACAACTATTTCAATCTAGAAGATTTAAAAATATATATCTATACATAGAAAACCAAAGTTAAACGACCAGTAATGAAGGACATGTGATTGAAAGATGTATTTCTCTCTTGATGCGATGCAGCACATAGGAGCTATAGAATATTTTCATATCCATTTGATTTAGCACAGAAACTCACTGGCTGATGTTTTTTGTGTTACTTAATTACACCAATGACATGGTAAAAATGTTTGGCCAACCCTGGCCACTGCGGTTACTGCACTAGCTAAAAGAAAGTGTAAGGCGAGCATGAGTGACGACACCAAGATCCCTGGTTTTGTCATTTTCTCTTCCCACAGCCAGGTTAATGGTGGCCAGATCTAGACTTCTGCCTTGCTCCTTGTCAGAGTAAGGAGCAGATGCCAGCTGCTTCGACATACATGGGATTAGAAGCACGGCCAAACCTGCAGGCAGTGCTAATCTGTGTTTTGAGTACTTCTGCTAACAGGGTTGGATAAGGTTGGGATTTTATTTTTTTTTGTTCCCGTTGGATTCTACCTCTGGGTGAGCTCAGAGTATAACACAGTATTCTTTTATTTTTCCATTAAATCTCTTTGAGAGTCAATAAACCACCCATACAGAAACACAAGGGCTCTCACTGCTGCTTTACCTGGTCATTCAGTGTAATGCTGTAATTGGTTTTAATGAGCTAGCTTATGGGTGGGGAAGAAGGGAAGGCATCATCTGCAGTTGAATCAAACAACCTTGGTGATGAGGGGAAAGCTGAATTTTTCCAAAGAAGTTGACAAGCTACATATCACAAAAAGGACTGATATGGGGTTGAGGATACTTTCCAGCTAATCTGTTTAAGTATACAAATCTCTGAAAAGAATATCCTTTTATATATTTATATATATTTTATATATTTAACAGATCCTGCACTTCGAAACACATGGATTTTTTAAAGTTCCCAAGAAGGAATGGTGGGGTGCGCCAAGGTGAAATGTGGAGCAGGTATCTCCCCTCGGGTCTACACCTAAATTTTACTTCCTCCTAAGGAATAAAACCTTACAGCAATACCCTGTGCTTAGCAGAGGAAAAGACTGCAAAAGGATATTTCCAAAGGACAACATGAGCAGGCACTCAGCAGATTCTGACCGTGTTCACATACTTACAATAACAGTAGGTGAAATACATTATTAGTGACGGTTGATGTTGACTTTTACATTTTCCAAGGGTAAAGTTTATGACTAATGAGTCCCATAGTAGCCCCATGTTACAAGAAATAACACCATTAAAATATCAAAGCAGTAACCAAAGAGCAGAGGAGACTGCAATATAAACCTGGAATGGAATCACACTTACACAGTGGGTTTTCTCCCCTCCGCTTTAAAGAGATTGGTTTTAAATAAAAAATGAGGACAGTAGCACGTCACCTCAAAAATGATTTGGAAAATTACCTTTGGCCTACCTGAATTTCCCTGCCTCGTTTGCAAAGCAGAAAGACGTTGCTTCCCTTTGTCTCGCGACCTGCTGGGCAGCACCTCTCTGCACCACTGAACAGATGCCATGCTGTGTACTGGAGCAGTTGTGGTCTCTGAGGCACGGGGAGCTGGGCTCATGTCTCTGCTCCAAGTCAATGGCAGGATCTAGGTCATCTGGCTCCCTGGCCTGTACTTTTAGAACTGGATGCTGTCCTTCTGCTCAAAAATAGCTGATCGCTGCTTCTGGATTCTCAGATTAAAGGATTTTAGCTTAATAAATTTGATGGGATGCACTGGTCACTTTGACCAAGTGTAAAAATATCCTACCACCTATCCATGGGTTTGTGGGAATTTCCTGCATTTTCCATTTCCAGCAAATGTCTCTTGATACCTTCAAGAAATGTCAACATCTTAGAGACTTAAGGACCAACATTTACGTGACATGCCCACAACATATCCTTCCAGAAAGTGGATACCCAACTCTATCAACAATTTTAAAATTCCACACTTGCTTCTGTTCCAGGGGTCTTAACTTTTTTTTTTTTTCTTTTTTTTCCCAATCCATAAATTATTCCTGAACATTGCTTCTGCTGACTTGAAAGGATAAAGGCTGTCCTGGGTGTCTTCCCCATGCCCACCCAATTTTTATTTCTCTTTTTTCCTCTCTCTGTAGAATTATTTTTGTTTGTCAAAATGATCTTGACATTTAAAGAGTTAGTGTGGACAAAAAAAGAAAATAAATTGTAATTCTTCTACGGTCAACTTTTGAAAGTTGAAGCAGTTATGAGAATTATATATGTTATGGGTTAAATTATCAAAAAGAAAATGTTGCATGGAGAAGCCTTTTTCCATTCCACTGCATGCAGTGTTAAAAAAGGAGGCAAAAGGGAAAAACCAAAGCCCAATCTGTTGAAAGTTTTCAAAACCAAATTTTCCATTTTAATCAAAAGAGACTTATCTGGTTGCGTTGTAAAATTTCTTGTCAAGAGAATCAAAATGACACATTCCTGTAAGAAATATAACCTTAAAACACAGTCCATAAAAGTGGAGTATATAACATTACTGACATTGTGATAAAACACTCACAGGAATGGTAAGATGCTCTTATAGTTCTCTCAGCAGTATCAACAAGCCTCCTGTGATCTCCACATCATGGGAAAGCTGAGAAGGATCATAATTAATTAGCTTTGTACTCTATTACTCTATTTATTTATGTTGCTGATATAACCAGGTCTGTTAGAAGTACAAATCAAGCCCACAATTGACGTGACTATGACAGCAAGCCTCAGTAACACACATGCCATTTAAAAAAAAAAAAAAAAACCAACAACAACCTCTCTTTGCTAGTAGGACTTACTCTTCACCCTGTCAGTTTGAGGTGTCTGAAAGTTTGTTGTTAGAGGTGCTGGGGCTGGACATTTGCCAGCCTGGCTCTCCCCAGGCAAGCAGAGGTAGTCATACACCCGGTCTTGGGTGCAGCCCTCATCCTAGAAGATGCCCAGGAGGGCAGACGCAGGGGTACTGCGCAGCGCCAAACTGCTGAGTGAAAGCTTGTGAACTAGACAGTAGAAAGGCAGACAAAGCTCAGTGCAACTTTACTGACAGAAACTCCCGTACTTTACAGCGTGTTATAAATGTTGTTTTTTCCTTTAGAGTAGCTGAACTGTACAATAAACTCGCATATTTTGAGGTATAGGCTGGGACAACCTGGAAGTTTCCATTGCATCTTTCATGGTTGCACTTTTTGTTACTGCTTTTAGACAGCAACACTCCTGCTGGCTTCAGCAAGTTTAGAAGTTCATACTTTTTCCACACACACTATTGTTTTAAAAAAAGGGCTTGCATGAATATCCATGGCAATAAAATACACACATCAAATCAAACAAAACCTCCAAGCCAAGTAAATGCTTCCTAACGCCTTTCCTCCATCACCTGGGCAATGCTCCTTACGTGACATGGGCCGCTCCACAGAACGCAGCCTTCCCCTTCTCAACTAATGTTACCATTGCTCAGCTGAATAAATAAATTCTTTCAGTTCGCTATTTTTATCTTGGGTCCATGTCCATTCCCAGAGATCATTCCTCCTCTTCTTCTCTTGCTACAGAGCAACCTCTTTTTGGAGGAGGCCATCGGAGCCCTGACCAGCCCAACCTAGCCTTTCCCAAGGGCTGCCCTTCTTTCTTAATTCTCAGAGTTGTCATCAGGAGAGGAAGGCAGGAAAATACATACAGCTGGTCAGGGCTGCACACCTTTTGCCCCATTTTCAACTGTTTACATTTTTTTTCTTCTATTGTTTTAAGTTTCCAAACTGGTCATTACATCCACTTTAAAAAGCTCCTGGCAGCACACCAAAACAGGGCTTGACTGCTTTGCATGATTTTCCCTTATTCCAACTCAGAGCCTACCTAATCAGATCAAAACTCTTCAGAAAGAAGCTGAAACCGCCACTTAAACTGCTAGCATCCACAACGGGATCAGATCAGACACCTCTGAAAAAGTCAGTCAGTAACTGTCCCTTTATAGTGTATCTTCCTCTGAAGTTTATCTCCTTGGCACACGTTACTTGCGAGCTCAAAGACAACATGATTTTTGATTTCAAAATGTCAGTGCCTTAGCTATGAAAGCAATGAGAACATGGGCATCTGACCGGCTTCCCAGTCCTCATCAGCCACCTCTTTCCCACAGCACCTCCCTTTCTCATACCCACATGCCAGCATTCAGGGTGTATTTCTCTGACAGCTCCACACATACTACAAAAAACACATAACTGCTCAGGCAGGGGAGGAAGCAGGGCAACGTCAAGCTGGTTTCATTCCCACAAAGGAGGCCGTCTTTTTCAACAGCTGCAAATATCACAAGGAAATTAACAGGACAAATTAACTGAAACAGCATGTGCAATTCATCTACCGTTTCACTTGATTGACGTGCATATCCACCCACTTACTATTACCCTAATGAAGACGCCATAAAAACTCTTAGTTACTTAAAAGCCAGTAATTAGTACAGTTTAAGGATGTATAAACTCAGGAACTGTCACGCCATCCACCCAGTGGGGTAGCTATTAGTGAAATGGAAACAGGGAAGGCCCAGCATGCAAAATAGGGGCTCTGTGATCTGAATAATTCAACTTTTGTGAGCGGTGGCACACAGCAGAGCCTGATGGATATTCCCATCGGCAAGGGACCCGGCCTCGTGCCTGCTTTTCCACTACAGTTTTGCGCCAGGTTTGGCTCTGCACAGAGCCTGCCTCTCTCAGCTGCTGATGGGGCAACCAGAGGCACTGGCAGGGGGATCGTCTGCTGCACTGGCATTCATGGAGCTTGGGCAAATTTTGCTGTTTGAGGCTTAAGCTTTGAGTCAGTGAAGATTTATAAGATTAAACTCTTTTTCTCAACCATTCTCTCTATTTCCAGACAAAACTGAGTTAAAAGCACCTGTCAGAAATCTGTGGGTAAGGATCTATCCAGGAGTGCTCGTGCTTATCTCGGGAAGAGCTATCATCTCTCCTAAAAAATTGAAAGTTGAAGCTTTCCATGAGAAGCTAGCCTTTCACTAGCAGAACTTCCAGGGAAAGCAACTCCTGCCCACCTTGCCAAAAAAAAATTCCCTAAACTCAAACTGTTCCTGTTTTTTCAGTGCAAAATTATTTTTCACTTTCCACTAGCATAATGGAGACTTGCAGAGTAAAACCATTCCTACGAACCTTGCCCTGTTGTGACATAATGCAATAACTACACCACTGTGATAGTTTGATATATCAGACAAAATTGCACAGGCAGTTACACCACATCACACTAGGAGCAGGTTATCTATCACCCCTCGTGAAGAATTTTAGTTCATTAAACCAGATGGTGCTGTATTAATTCAATCCGAGTGCCACATTAATTTAGTCCACCCGTTTGGATTACAAACCGAACCTACATCAGTTCTGAGACCATGACGAGCTTGAAACAACAGATCACCTTGCCAACATGGGTGATATCTTAGGGAACACCCACGTGCAGCCTTCCTACATGCCACAGGTGAGTGGCTGCTGTAATGCAAACTCATTATCAACTTCACTGCAAATTCCAAAACAATGGTTGAAATGAAATCTCCATACCAGAATAGTTCTAAACATTTGAAATATGGGTCAGCATCTGAATTATTCAGCTGAGCTCATTCTCTTGTTCTCATCTATAAAAGCCACAGTGTTCAGAAACAGTGCTTTTTGAAATAGGTCAAAATGTGGTTCATTGCCAAGTCAGTGTATTTATTTTAATTTTTTTTGTGGTGTGGGTTTTTTTTTTTATTTTTATTTTTTTTTTAAACATGACTAATATGGAACCACAAAGATCTTGCAGAATAAACAAAAGAAAGGTTGGAGGTTTTTTAATAGAAAATTTCATAGCGATGATTAGCAGGCTGTGGAACTTTTACTTTACAAAGAGACACTAAAAAGGAAGTGGCTGTTTATCCAGTTCCTGGGAAAATAACTAAATGCTGGCTTGTATTTATTCAGCTGAATTATTAGAATAGCATTTGCTCCTATACTTAAAGTTGTGTCAGCATTTCCATTATGAAGCTTAGCACTTAAGGAAATCAACCCAGAAGCAAATTGGTTAATAAATAAAAATGACCCCAATAAATCAAATTAGCTTTTTATAAAGTTAAATTGCTTTTTAAAATTCTGACTATTTAAAAAGATGTTGAAAAGACCAAAGAGGTGCTAGTAACAAACTGTACCAGAAAGCCTTCAGGATGCTTTCATACTGATAAATATATAAAATTTCCATTGAGAA
Source organism: Pelecanus crispus (assembly GCF_030463565.1). Classification (NCBI taxonomy): domain Eukaryota; kingdom Metazoa; phylum Chordata; class Aves; order Pelecaniformes; family Pelecanidae; genus Pelecanus; species Pelecanus crispus. The sequence continues at coordinate 19,311,621 of NC_134646.1, forward strand.
GAAGTTAGTATTTTTTTCTCAGTAAGTATCACAATAAAGACAAAATTGGGGATTATTTCATGGACAATTTTGTCACTTTGAAGTTCTTTTCCTATGTAAGGACAGAAATGGACTCTTATTTTGAATTTCAGATAATTTCTCTATTTTTCATCATTTTTTTTTATTAGAGGCTGGTTTCCCATTATAGAATTTCAGTGAACTGAATAGCTTGGTAAGGATTTTGACTGATATGATTTAAAAGCCTTTTCTCAATAATTACAAAGTACTGTTTCATTTGAAAGATATTGACACTCTCCCGAATATTTAAAAATAATAAATTTCAGTCACTATAAAAAATTGCTGTATGCTTCTACTCAGGCAATATGTGTGTATCCACACTTTCAGTCCTATTAAATTGAGGCTACTCTGGTGTGCAAAGTTATGCACTTGAACAGGTTTTTGAAAAATTATTGTCAATTCCTTTTTCTGTAAGCAGTAGCTACAAATCCCCAGTACTGAAATTGCTAAATCTCAGTGTGCAGAAGGATCTTTGCCAGAACCACATACGTGTTTTCCACACCCACAAAACAACAGACCCTAGCTAACCCAGGTGCAGAAGGCTCAGATTTAAAAATAGTAGAATTACATGGGGAGTATGGCCCTGATAATCTAGTTGCTTCTTGGGATGCCAGCTCGTTTACTCCAGGCATCATCGGCTAATCATGCAGTCTTCTCCCTCGTCCTCGGCCCCATGTCCCACCACCTCATCCTCCTTAGTGGGAGATAGCTTTTTCTTCTCTAGTATTTAGTTAACTTATAATACCCCTCAGTGTGTCCCCCTAATGATATTCCTTCTTGTATTGATGCGAGTACTTCTTTCACTCAGTAGGAACTGCCCATAGACTAGCCCACAGGACGAAAGAGACAATGCACGGACATCACTGTGTCAGCATTCCCCATCACTCGCTCCAAACGAAAGCATGAAAGCCCTAACACTTGTAGTTACAGAAAGGTTCACACACAGGACCAATTCATTGCTCTGCCACAATATACACCCTGTTATTATTGATAACTATTATATAGCTTAATGCAAAGCTCTACCTCGCCATTCATGAAACTGCATTAACAAAAACATTTGTAACATTGGTCCTGACATCCTTGGGATTACGTTTAATGTGTATGTGACCTGAAGTAACCCCCTGATACATGATCATGATACTAAGCTGTTTATTTATTTATTCTTCCTTATTTCAAATGGTGAAGATGATTAATGCTGCTACCTTTACTGCATTGACCTCTGCCTTCTGGGGGCTGTCCTTGAAGGACATCCATTTAAAGAAAATGCTGATAAATCTAATCTCTCCTTGTCAGGCTATGCAAATGATGACTCTATTGGAACCTGTGAACACCTACTTCATAAGCGTGAAAAGCCGCTGGAAGACACTTAGAGACTCCAGTGGACACAGCAATAATCCTTATAAGAAAAAAAAAAAAAAAAGGCTCCTATAGCCAACAGTAGCGATGTAAAGCACTCTGCCTTTGAAGAATGATACAGCACAGTTCAGATCAGCTGATAAAGAAGTAAAACACAACTGGGAACCCAGAAGTTTCAGGACATTGTCTTTAAGATGAGGACAACCTGGGAAGCATTTCTAGGCAACACCAGCAAACCCACATTTTACACAGGCAGTGCCTCCATATTTGATAGCTGTTACTACAAGATCTAGAAGAATATTTTGTGTTAAACCTAGGAAGCAGATTTCTCCATTTCCTGCCCCCACCCTCCAATTCTCAAGTGGATTATGATTTTCTTGGACAGTATTCATCCGTCAGAATGATTCACCATGCAGTTCCTGTGAACAACCCCCGGTCTCTACAGTTTCTCAGAAGCTTGGTTAAAGCTAGACTTGACAGCATCCCATTTAAACATTTGTGGAGAGCATGTCTGTGGTTTCCCTTGGGATACTTTCTACCTTCTGTTCCAGATTCTGGACACACTTTCTGCAAAATCAATGCCAGCTGCAAAAGCACCCAGATCTTTACCAAATATCCATTTGCAAAGTCATAATTTTGCTCTCAATAAGTTCATAAGATTGTATTTTAAGAAGCTTGTATTAATTTAATTCTTGTTTTCTATACATGTCTACACAGATGTGTTTAAGGTGAAAACGTAGCTACAGCGTGCTTTCATTTTTGTGTTGGGAAGACTTTTTCAAATTAAGGAGTTAGTATAATCTGCAAAAAGCAGACAGTCTAGATGAACTTGGTCATCTCTGGCAAACGGCAGCATGTGTTAAAGGCTAAGTAGCAGTACTATTGTCGCCACGGTGGTCCAAGCATATAAATGAGGTGAAGGTAGCAAAATATAATATCTTTTCCAAGTATGACTGAAATTTGTCATTGTTTTTCCAAATGTGTTAGTTGTTCTTAGGAAAGAATAAAAAATAAAGACAGTATCCACCTTGCAAATCACCCTGTGCTTGCAGATGAGACTGCTCCTTGTACAGACAGGCATATAATGCCTTTTGCCTTTATTTCTCTCAACAAAGAACAAGGGGAATGGTGGAAAAGATGGGGGCACAAGTTAATTGCTTCTCACTGACTGGGTCATGATTACCTCTAATATGTAATGTAGCTTAATGCAGCATACCAGTTAGGATACGATGTATAAGGAAGAGCTAGAACTACTAGCCAAAATTTGCTCCAAACCAAACAAATTTAATGCTGGATTGCATATTTGGTCTGCTAAATTATGTCTGTATTTAATTTGCACATGCCTGTGTATTTCTCTGAGTCAGCTGGACCAAGAAGTGAGACATTGTAAGAAAGCTTGCTTTTGTGGTATTCCCAGCTGAGTCAAATGTAAGTAGCAACCAGACCTTCAGAAAAATCCACGGGGTGAGATTTCCCACTGGCTTTCCATCCAGGCTGAGGAGGTTCCTGATTCATAGATCCTTAGGTGAAATGAAAACAAGAACTTGACACCTGAGCCTAAAGTTCACTGACCCAGAGGGAGCCAGTGGAGGTCACCCCACGCTTCGTGTCCACTTTCCCAGAAGAGAGACGTGGGGGGAGGGACCTGCCAGGGACGCTGCAGGTCTGGGTCCTTGACGGGACTGAAGGTAACCCTGCATGAAGGGGACAGCTGGGCTCCTGTGTTTGCCCCACAGTACTGTGTGAGCCCTCTTCTGACTGACCTTGTGCACAGCTCTTGCACAAAGACCTCTGCACAGGGCTGAATGTCACCTTTCAACCCCTGTGACTTCTGTCAGGGACACTTACCATCCTCCAGAGTGACTGCTTCACCTCTTAGTTTCTTACAGATGTAGTTTCTGAGCAGCACGCTTCATACTTTTAAGGCTTTGCCTTGTTATTTCAAAGAATGAAATTACCTGTTAGGGACGTTTGCCATATATTTTTTACCACCACAGCAGAACTATTTTAAATACTACTAGATTATTAAAGTTCTCCTTCAGGAATACTTCAGAAATAATTTTGCTGCCCTCTAGCCTACTGTTGAAATCTCTCTAGCATGCCAGCATTATCCTTCAGGAATGCTTCTGAAATAGCTTTACTCTCTTTACTGTCCTTTTCATTACTATTGAAATCCTTCCAGAATGCTAAAGTTAACCTTCAGCAAGATGTCAGAATAACTTTCACATTCTGGAAGGGTTTCAGTACTGATTTACAGGATATCAAAACGCAGTTTTATCTCCTTTTTTTTGTTTCAGAGTAAGGATTGTGGTGGTAAAAGATAGATGTATGCACTTCACTATGTTGTGTTTCGTGTTTATATAAACACATATAACCACTCAGGCTGCAGTAGTAGTGGTCTTGGAACCCAGAGAAAGTTATTTTTAAAAAAAGCTTCTAAAAATTGCCAAAGCATGAACTGAGGTGACAGCAGGGAATGTGATTTTGTTTGCTTAATGGACCTGCAAGTGAATTCTGCTGATCTTATTCTGACAATGGAAGTTTTGAGGGCATGAGCCAACTTCTTTGATTAAAATGAGAAAGATCACAAACCTTTGCCCCAAACTCTGACTGAACCCAAATTAAATCTATTTTGAGGTGTGAAAAGTTCCTTTTATTTTTTGTTGCTGTGCACGTCTGGGTTCAGCAGGGGGAAATGTTCAAATACTGCAACAAAGACTGTGCCTGTAAGCTCAACAGAATCAGAAAATCCCAAAGTTCTGGGAGACATTTCTAACAAACTCATGAGAACCTGAGATTATCTAGAACGTCCCACGTATCTGATGCAGAGCACTTTCCATTCTCATTAATTCCCTTCATTCAAGTCTCTGTATTAAATCAGAGAAAAATATATACCAGCCTGAGATTCCCATGGCTGACCTACAAGCAAAAAGCAAACTTTTACTGTTTTTGCAAACAGCAAAAAGACCTCTAGTCATGTTTGGTGGGGAGAGTGTGGAGGAAGCCAAAAGCCCACCACTTGTGCCATTTGAATTGAGTGCTAGTGAAAGAAGAAGAAACATTCTTTTCCAGCTCAGAGTTGCTCTCAGAAGAGCGAGGGGCGTAAAGGCATTGTGCACCTTGGCACCTCCTCCCAGTTAGCACATCGGTGCCTGCTCAGTCAGCTGTCTTTTATGGGACCTATTCTCAGGCTCATGACCTTCCCCAGCCATTGAAGCCAAAGAGGAAGTGCCTTGTGGAGGGCTGTAGGTACTGAAATTCAGCAAAAGGTAGTTCAGCACCCTTTCTGAATCTAGCAGGCTCCATAACAGGGCCATTATTTAAGAGTGAATAATTCTGGTGGTTGCTGGCATTTTCATGCTCTGGCATGCAATCCTGGCCCTGCTCAAGTCTAAAGCTCCGACCAGAATCAACAGAATAAAAATGAAATTATGAATGCCTAAGCACTCACTAACTGTTTCTTTGCCTCCTTCTGTTCAAATAGATTTTTGTCCATCACTGATTTTTCCGTTTTTCTCTACAATTGTATCCACGAGTAGTGGAGATCAGCTAGGACTGTGGGGTCACTTGCACTTCTCAGCAAGAAGTCCAAAGAGTTTTGATTTAAAACAAAATTTTCTGAAAAGATTTCCTACTGTGTCAATAAAATGTCTTATTAAACTTTCATAACGTATCCAATGATGTTTTTAAAATGGTTTGTCATGAATGGAAGCATGTAGCTAAAGCACTATAGAAATGCATTGATGTGATTTTTTGTGAACACCTTATATGAATATTTGTAACAATACTACTATGTGGCTGATTGTTTTTTCTTTCTGTCTTAGAATAAACCCAAGACTGTAGATTCTGCATAGGAGAGTCAACAAGTCAGCATGCTTATCTTCCGCTAAAAACCTACGGGCAGCAAGGTTTTTAGCCCTGTATGAAAGTCAATCCCAGGCACAAGGTTGCCTGCTGAATAGCCAAGTTGCTCTGAAAAAAACCCCAACTGTGCCATCTCCACCACAGCTGTGCTTTGAGGCTGTGAGCTCATTTTAACTGAGAACATACCTGCATGCAGGCAAAGGAAGCACCTACAGTCGTGTCCAACAGCAGATGTTTCAGTACGTCTAGCAAGGTCCTGCTCCTGCGAAATTCTTGAACAGGAGCTGAACGCTAAGCACATGAGTGAGACCTGGGGATTAAAGTGAGAAAAAAATCTCATCTTCATACAAGCATTTTGCAGGATTAAGGTCTACTCAAATGATATAAAGCAGTGACAGGTTCTCCTCTCCAGATCATGAAACTGCCTCTTGGATTTGAAGAGGACTTGTGACTGTTTGCTTTATTTCATAGCAAGTTCATTTAATTATTGGAGGCAAAAACATTTAATCTTTCCCTTGTTCAGTATTGCATCCCTGATTTGTTTTTTTTTACAGTGCTGTTGCTGGAAGATGTAGAGTATAGTGGTAAAAGCAGTCTTGATCATATTCCCCACCCTGCCACGCATTTACAGTCTCCCAAATTTCCAGTTGTGAATACCAGCTATTCCTCATCACAAGGGAACCTTTACTACAGCAAAATATTATTTTAAAACCATACTAACAGTAATTAGAGGCAATTGAGTTTTATCAACTAACACAAACTGTGGGATTTCAGACTTGGATTTCAGCTGGTATTTTAATGAAGTGTGCGCTAACAACACAAAATCTTCTGTCATTCCAGCAGCTGAGTTTCATATACAGACCTTTGATAGAGAGACCATGTGTTAACACTCAGATGGTTCCAGCACATGAGTGTACACACCAGCAGGCCATAGATCCATCACCCAGGTCAGTTTTCTACCCCCCTTCCCCACCTCAGTGAATGATCTGATGTGGCAGGTACGAGCTCTTGTTGAGGCACTAGAAAAGCCAATTGCAAAAAACTACATTTTCTGTTCCAGCCCATACGTCTGTGTTCCTAGGGTGGCACCCCAGTACTTTCCCCTAGTGAGTACACACATTACAAATGCTGTCATTTGCTCTGGACATCAATCACAATGGGACCAATCCTGTGTCCATCAAAGCAGAGGAAAATTTTTCTACTAACTGAAGTGGGTGACTGTATCCTGTCACCCACACTGGGACTGCGGAGGAGACCAAGTTCTGGACCTTCATCAGCCTATGGTGTCTTCGATTTCAAGCTACTTGGATCAAACCTGTTAATCAACCTGATTTTGGTCTCCTACATCATGTTTGATAACAAACCTTCTACTGGCTAGAAATATTTCACTGTGGGGGCTTCACTGAAAATCTTTCAAAACATGTAGCCACCTTGATGGGAAGCAGATATTTAAACTCAAAGTACCTAGAGGAAAGAGTCAGGAACAGACAAAGCTCTCATTGATACTTAGCAGGCTCCTGCACTGTAGATGAAAAGAAAATGTTCTGAGCTTCTGTGAAGATTGTCTGTAATTTTGTGCAAACATTTGAAGGTGTATTTGTGATGACTTTCCCTCCCTTTCCAGTTGAGCAGATGATTTCGTACCATGTTTTACGCATTCTCACAAAAATTCAAACATGTATGATCATGTTATCTTTTTTACCTGTTGCTGAAACAACTGGTTAATACATTATGTCTGGAAAGAATAACAGTAAAATTATATTTCATTAAAGCAAAAAGTTTTATATATTTCTTAAAGGCATCAGAAAGCATACAGGCTCCTTTAGACAGGCTCCTGTTTCTTCACTGAGCATGAATTTTATCATTCAACTTTAATTTCTGTGGGTTTCTCTCGTCTAAACCTCATCTTGACACAAATCACAAAAACTAACTAGACTACAATTTTGATGAAGATTAGGCTTTCTTTTATAAGCAGCTGACCATAAATGATCTTATGAACTTGAAATTGAAGATGAACTACCAAGCTCATTGGTACAACAATTTGATTAACTTGCAATTCATTATCTGTAGTATTGCTATTTGAATAATTGCAAATTATGCCAGACAAAAGCAATATGACTTTGCTCAAGTTTAAGCTTTGCTCTTTATAAATGCGAGATTGGTGCTGAAGATGAGCTACTAAATTGAATTATATTGTAATCTGATTAGTCTAGAACATACACCTACTATATCAGCTTTCTGAATAAGCATAAATGAGGCAAGAAAAACTCCCTTTAATTTGTTCTGGTGCCTAGTGTCCCAACCTGGTTTAGGCTGAGACATCTTTCTCTTACCTTAGCAAAGCTGTAAACGTTTTTCCTAACCTGCATTGTTGTTGGTGCTAAAAAATAACTCCACTCTTTGGACCTCTTACCCTGTAAGAGGGCTCTTACAGCATGATGCTTCAATCCTCAGTGCTGAAGGACATATGATGCAATGATTAATAATATTTTAAAAAGAGAGACAAGTGTGGCCTAAGGGCTCAACAGTGAGAGGTGATTTACAGATTACCCCATTAGCTGGCCTTGAATTAAGAGTGAGATTCTTAGGTCCGCTTTCATGACAGACACAAATGAAAATGGACAAACCAGTACAGACTAACAGTATATGTTTTCTTAGGCTGCAAGTTCTCCTGTCTCTGACACAAGAAATCTTGAGAGTATTTCAGATATCAGCTTGTAGAAACTACAGTCAAATACATTTTGAACCTTTGTTACTACAGCATCTGTGCAATAGGAAAACATTACTGAGAACTATGTCATTCCACTGCTTTCCTTCCCAAACATACGTAGGAAGAAGGAAAGTTATTCTCATGCAAATGCAGACATGTGCAGATCAAGTTGGATGCCTGCTGTCCTACAAGAAGAATTTGGAACATCAAAGAATTCAGATCAGTTTTTCCCAGGAAGAGAGACATGTTTAAGGTTAAGTGGGTGGATAGAAAAATTTGAGGAAGCATGAACTTTTGCTCAGAAAATTTAACAACTGAGGGATGGCTGGAGAGATAGACACACAAATAGACCAACGATTACAAATACTTGATGCAAACAAGCATTTCTGGCTGAAGGCTGGACTAGATGATCACAATAGTCTCTTTTTGTATCCTAATTTGCAAGCCATTTATATGCATGCAAATATAGGATTTGCATGTATAAAGACGGTTACATGAGTATATAAACCAGACTCTATAACAGCGTGTAGCTTAGCACACTTAATTCTAGTAAGCTGATTTCTAATGCTTTTATTTCTTATGTAGTGTTCACAAAAGTACAACATGTGTGGCTAAGTATTTCAAATGTGGTCAGAGGAAATTATCTTAGGACTGTATGTTGGTATTTTTAGTACCTCTTATCCCACCAACTAGGAACCATACAGTACCCTGAGATAGGGATACCCTATTATTTAACAGTCACAGCGCAGCAGTCAGCTGTCTTCAGCTTCTTTCACTGTGACCATATTTGTGCCAGGAGGAATATCCTAGATGATACTTGAATGACAACAATTATCTCACAATAAATAATCTCTTCTAATAACTTGTCTTTTTATTTCTTGTGATTGCATGGTGAGTTTTTCTAATTGCTCAAAATTAGTTGATGAAATTATTTATTGAACATCAGTGACTATACTGTGGTACGCAAGCAGTGCTCGTAAAACACAGTTGGTCCTTTAAATTGCATCATCTTGTCGCCAGTCTCCTTCTGAACCACTGTAGCTTTCTCGAGTAGGTTCTTCTGTGAGTCAGAGCCACATGAAGACAGGAAAATGTTTCAGAAAGATTTTTGAATTTTGTTTTGTTCCAAACTGGAAAAAAATGTCAAAATATTTCAAAATTTCCACACAGAAAAATAGTGACTGAAAATTAGTTTAGGGCTGTCCAGTGAGATTTTGGCCCCAATAAGTTGTATTACCTAAATTTACTTCCTAAGAGTGAAAAAACTAAACTTTCATTCTGAATTCTCCTCATCCAAAGCTCAATAGGAGCAAAAGAGGAAGGATATTTGCAATAACCTGCATGTACCCCTGCAGATGAGTAAGATGCAGGAGATATGATTTTAACATAGATAAGCAAGAACAGACACATTTCAGTGACTGTCCTGCAAGAGGTACAGGTCAAAATAAGATGACAGCAAGAAATTATTTTAAATTACAAGCTGCACATGTTATTTGACATGACAGAGCTTTATGTTGCATGGCTTTCTACATACTAGCATCAGAAGCATGTAACTGCTGGCAGCTGTAGGATGTGCTTCTTGGTGGTCTGCAGAAAGGCCTTTCAAATGAAGAACAAAGATGCCTCTCCATGGCTTTGAAGTCTCTCCATCTCTTTTAGCAAAATCATGCTATTCACTGACCACATGGTAACTTTTTTTATGGGAGGACCTGAGTACCTGGATACAGGTGATAGATTTCTTAAAGGGACACTTTAAAAGATGGACAAGAAGGAAGATTGCAATAATTAGTGTCTTTGTAACTACCAGTCTTTCTAAAGCAAATTACTACACGGACTTTACTCATAAAACAACTAAAGTCTCCAACAATAAATTGAGCAAGAGAAAGAAAACAGAAACAGGGAACAATCCTGTAAATATACATTATCAACTCTTCCCCACAGGGCATTTGGAGCTTTTATGATAGCAAGAACATCAAGTTTTTAATATCTTACTTGAGATAATGATAACAAAGGCACAATAAGAGAAAATACATGCATTTAAATAATATTTTTTTTTAAAAAGGAATAACTCCATTGTAAAAAAATTCAGAAATTAAGGAAATGAAAATAAAAATGACGCTGAAATAATTGCAAAGATCATGATAAAAAGGAGCAAATATTTTACAGAACAGCCACAAAATGGTTATGATTGGTAGCCAATAAGCTTATGACAGAGTCATTCTTTTCCATAGCAGAAGAAAATACTCATTAATGAAGAATAATGCCCTGAAAATGTGATGTAAGTGCAGAAAAGTGGTGTTTATCTTTGGCTTGTGATGCTGACATCAACAATAGAGTGCTCATATTAACCCACTGCCCTTAAAAATAAACAGAAGTGCACTTTAATCTTGGTGTTTCTACTTTTATCTGAGATTAGTCCCTCTGCTTTGTTGAACTACAATTAAAGGGGGAGAAAACATGTAGAAATTAAGCAAAAATTATGAGTACTTTTTAGAGCACAAGAATTTTATTAAATCCCAGTTTAGGCTGTTATGTCAAAACATTTCTAAGATGCATGAAACCCCTGCACCATTCCAGCTTTATGGCAACAATCATTTGTATTAAACATTTTAAAAAGTATTTATGTTCCCAGTGCTAAATATTAGTCCTTGCAAACACAGCTCTGGGTGCTTGCTCCTCTGCAGTTCCCATGTATTTGTTATTGGAGTTTTAAAGTGGGGCAGCCCCCAGACACGTCGACTTCTTCAGGCCTCCGTTCAATGCTACAGAAACTGGTGCGAGTTATGTCTTTGATTTCAACTGGAAATGGATGCAGGCCTTAATTTGGTGATTAAATAAGCGCTCAGTTTCTGCAAAGCTCTCCCTCAGAGTGAAATTCCCCACAGGGCAAAGGGTCACAGGGAGGCCTGAGAGTGGTGGCGCAGGTCCCCTGTCAGCTCTCCCAGCAGTGTTTACAGGCTCTCCTGAGGTCGCACGCTGCAGCACTTCCATATGGTATTGAGCTGTTCCCACCCCTAGAGAAGAAATGCCTTTTTTCTCCATGGCTCTCTTTGCCAAGTACCCATCTATCCCCTTGTTAGTATTGAAGTCCCAGTTTCTTCAGCAGTGAAGAACAAGCAGAAGCCAAGGACAGATTAGATGGAGACTGAGATGACCCCAAATACTTCCATCAATGGAAACAAAGAGAAGCAGCAACACATGAACTGTGTTTGGATTACAAGCAGGATGACAGAAACTCCTGGGTTGTCATTATTTCAGTTACGGGCCTGGATTGAGTGGTTTACTCATCTGCTTGTGCTTCCTGAGTGTGGTGCTTAGCATCTCTGGTTGTTGCAACGGAGATTTGCCCTGCCTAGCTGGTTGGTGTGCGTTTTACCGTGGGCGGCGCTGGCCAGAAGTTTGCTCTGAAATGTTACTGTGAATCCTTTAATTTAAGAACTTATGATTGCTTTGGTCTGAAGAGACTCTTAAGGAAGAAAGGTAATTTTTCTGTGCAGAGCTGCTCTAGCACCAAACACATCACGCAAAGCACTGAAACGCAAACAAGTTAGAATAAGTGAGAGTGACCTTATCAAGAAGGGATGACAATCTAGTGAAAAGTTTAAGCCTGAAATCTCCAGTTAACACTCTCTAACTTCTATGAAAATGTGCCACTGGTGTCTCTATACCCATTGAAATGTGGAAAAAAAAAGGAAAACAAAATGAAAGAATGACTTATTCAGTTACTCTAAACATGAAGAAAAAAGAAACAACCCTTTCAATCCAAACAAAGGAATCTGAAAAACATGTGTTTCAGTTAATAAACAAGCTCTTTTATATCTGTTTATATCTGTTCACAACTTTTGGATCACTTTAAGTTCAGTCTTTTCAAGCAACAGTTTGTTCCTCTCTACATCTGCTGCACATTAGAGTGTCTAGGTGCTGTTGTAAAACAGTATGTACACCAGTTTGTGTGCAAGTGAGCAGTGAAAAAAGAGAAGACCACCATCAAATTCTATCTTGCCAGATCATTACAATTGAAGACTGTCCCTTTACTTTCTTCAAGTTATTCAGTGCTCAGAGCCTTTTTAAAAATCACTCTGCTTTATTGTACCAGAACACAAATGCCAAAACTCAGAATGACTGCTGTACCTGGGAGGTTTCAGAGCTGAGAAAGCAGTGAGCTGAACATTGGTTTGGAAACATATGTTGATTCTCTTTAGAGAAGCAAGGTGGCACAGAACGCAGAAAGACAAAATTTCCTCCCAGCAGCACGTGTGTCAAACATACAAGCATCTTTCTGGGGTGTTCTGCCTTCACACAGCTCTGTCCCCAGGGTAAGATGAGAATTAAGTCAAGGACCACCTAAGAACAACACATGCTCACCACACTAACACTGCCAATAAGACAGAAATCAGTGGTCAAATAATGAATGAGATGGCAAATGCAGGTGATTATTTTAAGCCACCTGTGGGAAGAAGGAAGGAAGGAAGGAAGGAAGGAAGGAAGGAAGGAAGGAAGGAAGGAAGGAAGGAAGGGAGGGAGGGAGGGAGGGAGGGAGGGAGGGAGAAAGGGAGGGAGGGAGGAAGGGAGGAAGGAAGGAAGAGGAGGAAAACAGAGGAAAAATTTGTCCTTTCCCAGGTGCGGAGTAAATCTGGGATGTACCCAAAGGGAGAGACTTGCCATGCACTGTTGTGGTTTTTCTTGAGGATTGGAGTAAAGAGGTGTGATCTTCAACATTAAAACAACAAGTTCTTTTAAGATATATTTAACTAAGAATAGCCCAGATGTTTGTAATGTTGGTATGAATATCAAGCAAATTTGAGCAAGATCCTCCCATCTAGACAAGGCTTAGTTGAAACACGCCTGGAGGAAAGGATGTGCAGTGATCGCTGTAAAGAGCTTCCTTCGCCCTCTCCTGCTCTGCAAGAACAATCTCCGCAGCATGTTGCGCAGTACACATCAAACTCAGGCTTTTTGCACCACGTGGCTTGTAAGTCATGGACTCTGGTGACCACCCTGGCAGGTTTGAGGAGCTGTGCTTTATCCTTGCTCTGGGAAGCTGGTAGTTGTATGGGATCCACTTCTCCAGTAGTTCTAACATACCATCCATTGATTTCCTTTAATTTGTCCAGCATTAGAGAGAAGGGCCTGCCTCCGGTGAAGAGCACATTCCACACTCCTCACTGGATGTGTCGGAAACCTTTCTTCACTGTGTGGCTGCCCATGTCCTGCCAGGACTGTACGTCACTCCCTTGCACTTAGTTTACTCACATGGCATTAGCTCATGGGGCCTGTACAAAGACGCATTATTCCCCAGACAACCTGGTTCTTAGTACATGCTTATTTTTGGTAATTTCCTCTTGCTCTTTGCATTTATCAGGAAACAGGTGAGGAGGCAGGCACCCTCTAAAAGATCTGTCTTTTCCCATAAGCTTGAAAAACTCTTTAGAGTAGAAAATACAACAGAGAAAAGATGTTTCATCTCCCATCAGCTAAAGCAGGAGGTTTACAGCTCACTGGATCTCTTCTTCCTATATGCTCAGTCATCTCTTGGGAGTTCAGAAAGCTGTGCATGAATATGTAGGTATGCGCAAGACAAGCAAAGCAGATGTTGCGCTGATCTCTGCTGGGGCATCTTAGATCACAGAAGCTAACCTATGGCATCTTTTCCAGCTGCCAATTTAAGCATCCCCTCCTCCCCTCAAAAACGCAGAGCTCTTCCCTGCTGCAAGACTGAACAGCTTGAGCTTAAGGAGTCGGCTGTGCTGACAGAGCCCATCACTGTGGCTTTCCATGTATCCCTGCAATGGGCTCTGGAAGCACAGCTCTATACCACCAGCCTACAGCAGCTGTCACCCGAGCATCCCCACCTCCAGAGCTAAGGACATTCGTTTAGCCCTGAGCCTCTCAAATGAGGCTGCTGCTACTAAGCCATGTACCTTACTTGGACTACGCTGAGTTTACCAGTTAATTCTACATACAGAGTGCAGGAGAATCACAAGGTGTCAAAACCTTCTAAATTAATGATCTACAACTGCAAGATTGTACTCACTGCCAGTCCCACACCCCTCTACCCACCATGCCAGCAAGATTTCAAGAAATAGTTAAAGCATTTCCCATGCTGTTTTGCTGGTAGGGAAGAGCTGTCAGCTTTCCACATTGGCCAAGGCAGGACATGGCCCCGAGTCTCACCACATTTCATGCCAGCTCTCTCCCTGCCCCAGCCACTAAGTGGGCAAGCCCAGGGCAGCTCAGAAGGGACCGGCACTGTTGTGCTGGCAGGGACGAATTGCTGTCAGAAGATTCCCTCAGCTTGTTAGTACCAGGGGAAACACAGCTGAAGAAGGGAAAGATGAAGGTTGCTGGCTACAGAAGAGTCAGGGCATATCCCTGTCAGCTCCTGCAGACAATACCCACTTCCCTCTAAAGGCGGACTGCATTACTGCCAAAGCCAGAAACCACCACAGCTTTTAGTAAAACAGTTTCTCACTGTGTACAATACATCACTCCTATCCTCATTCCTATTAATAAAATAAAAAATATTTTCAACCAAACCGAAGTGCAAGTAGCCCACTGAAAGCGAGAGCCAATGCTTGATATCAGAAAGCAACACTGAGCTTGCACTGAAAATGCAATGAGTATACAGCCTGATGAGGTCCCTCAATATCAAACAGCTTTTTAAGCCGCGAGATGAGAAGGAGGACTCTGTCACTTTGCTCCATGACACACACAGACAGCATGTCTTCGATAGCTCAATGAGGAAAAGGGTTTTGTTCTTCTGTAATAAGGACATAAGAAAAACCTGACAGCAGACAGTGGCTTGTACAAACTGCTGCCCTGACACTGTTCTCTGGCTGATGATGCTGGCTAATGATAACTGTGCAACTTAAGAAGGATGAAATCAGTCAAGATGTAGAAAGAACTGAAAACAAAATCAAAGCTCAGTATAGACTTCCACATATCTTAATACTTGCATAGACATTATCTCTACTACACAACGTAAATGAGGTCATGAAGGAAAGCATGGGGAGCCAGACCTGGAAAACACTGGGACCTAACTGCAATTCCCTTCTGCTCAGAGATTAGCGCTCAGCACCCTCAGGCTCCTCTGAAAATCTCAGCTTCCATTTAGACACGTGCTGGGTCATTGTTCTGCTTAACCACAGTTACTAATGAGATCACGTTTTAGGTTTCAGCCTAAGCTTTAGAAAAAAGAATAGAATAAATGAAGAATGATATTGTCTCATGTCAGCACAGGACATTAAACAGATAGTTTAGTATCTTCTGCTAGCACAGTTTCCTCTGTCTGTTCCTTTGGGGGCATTTTTGCAGCAGAGACGACTGACCACATACAACTATGCCAGCCGTTTGTGTTTTTGTTCCTGTCTGGTTTGTGTAAGGGCCTACAAGTCTGCAGCTGTTGACAAACTAAGAGAAGCAATGGGGTAGCTCAGGCTGTGATACTTATGTTTCCCAATGCAGAAGTCCCAGAGTTATTTCCCAAGGATGACCCACCTTATGAAACTACATGGTAGTCCTGACTGGCATTATACTAATCAGCCTTTGGTCATGCAGACAGGTGAAAGAGTCAGCACTCAACAAGAATGCTTCCTCCTGTGCTGGGTCCTAATGGAACGATAAAGACTCTCAATGTTTCCCTTTGCTGTACCTGCACAACCTCCACAGCTATTGCCTTGTGGCATCTTGTGTGCTTCTTCCAGGGTGAGACTGTGAGGCTTATTAGCCCCTGCCCTCCCCACCCACCCTCACACCTTGCTGGCAGGCTTCTTATCAAGGAAAACCATGTGGCTACCTCCAGATCTGGCTGACCTATGCCCTGCAGACACTGTCCCTCCAGCTCTTTAGAAATACAGTCAAAGTTATTCAATTTCCAATTGAGCACATTACTTGAGTGAGAACTTTACTGCAATTATATACTGCATTGTTGCTGGGATTTGCCCAGAAACCTCTCCTTCTTCCCTCCATCCTATGTACACAAGGTGGTAAAAACTGCTTAGTGCTAAGTTCTGGGCATGAAATGAAATGCCACTGAAATGAGGAGGAAGAATTCCAATGGCTTCAGTGCAACTGACCACCTCACTCTGCTCAGGAAAGCACCCACAAAAATAATTGGATGATTTTGCTTCTTTCTAAAAAAGTCAGCAAGAGCCACAAGGCTGGGCTTCTCCAAACAAAACCACACAAGCATATCTGCAAGGACATGTCTGTTTGAATCTGCAATGTTTCTTTTGTACCCAGTGTCCACTGAAAGTAACAAATAGATTATGTTTGGTTTTTTTTTCCACCAGGGCTAAGTCAGAGAAGCTAATAATTCGAGGAGCTGGCATTTTGTGACTCACTTAGCCCAACCGAGGCAGGCATAAACTGTGCGCTAATGCAGATGTTTGAAGGGGGAAAGAGCCGTATTTTCTCTGGGAGAGAACGAGGAAGTGACAGCCATTGAGATTTAAATGACAGCATGTGGTATTAGGAGCCACAATTAAAAGTCATTACGGGCTTCACAGTAACAAATTATCATTGCATGCTACTCCATCAGGAAAACAGTAACAAATTAATAGATAGACCAGTGGCTTAAGTCAGGCAGGATAAAAGACCAGAAGAAAAAAAAAAACACAAACCCCAAACAAACAACTCTGTGAGATAAAGTGATTTGAAGAGGAAGGAAAAGGAGAATCCTAGATGGCTGACAAGTGCTACCTGGGTATTGCTAATGCACCTAACCCAGCGAAGATGGCTGCAGGCTGAAGAGGAGGCAAGTTCATCCGATATACAATGTTTTTCTGCTAAGGCAAACTCAGAGTTTAAAATGGGAGTGTGTAGAGAAGCTGCCCTTTCTTTTGTACCCTTCCTCACTGTTCAACAATTGGTGGATCTATCTTCCTGTGTATCAAAACTTATTACATCTGGTCCACATTCATGGCAAACTTCTCCCTAAAACCAGCTTTTAAAGCATCTATACTGCAGAATTGAACAGGTCTGGGAGAGAGCCTCAAGCTCCTGCACCAGCTTTTGTACACACACTCTTCAGTGTCTTTGTGCAAGAACTTTACATAAAACTCTTTACAGCTCTGGCCAGGGCAAAGCATCAAGGGGTAGCTCACAGCATGTGGGAGGTGTAGTTCTGGATATACTGACAGCTGTTTGATAAAGCTCACAATAATATAATTTACCTAAGTGCTGTTCTTTCCTGTTGTTATTTCCAGGTCTGGAAGCAAGTAATTCCAGAGAGAGAGAAGTTTTATTCCTTTAGTTGTGTCCAACTACTTGACATAAAATATAGTGAGAATGATAATAAGAATGATAATCAAGGGTCTGAGTAATTTAATAATGTGAATCATACTGCATCCACATCCTTGGGAGGTTCCTAAAGGTGAGGTGGTTTTACTGTCTGAAGGTTAATAGGTGGATAAGGAGAACACAGGTATCTCCCTGTAATGTTGGACACAGAGACTGTGAGCCCCTGGATGGGCTGACACCAGCCCGTCATCCAATCCCACATCACCAATCTGAAAGTTTGCACCTGGAAACAATGACAAGTTACTCCCATTGCTGGCTGAGTTGCATGGGTGGGCTCTACTCAGTCCCTAAGTCTAAGTCTCTGCTGGGGGCAGGGAAATTTAAAAAAAAAAAAGGCTGAGCATTCCAAAGACTGCATGTCCCCAAGACTAGGGCTACTACATCCTGGCTGTGCCTGAATAGAGGCCCTTTTCGTATATGGGTGTGAAAATCCCTTGCTTGGAGAGCAAAAACTGTTTAAAAAGGAAATGGCAGAGAAGAAGAGCAGGTGCAGTTTCTTGCTAGCAGTTGGTATCCAACCTTTTTTCTGCCAGTTGTTATGTTTTCTTCTCCTTCACTGATCAATCTGAGTTACAGCACTGCTAAAAACAAATGCTGCTGTGTCAGAACCTGACGCTCAAGCTCCTCATAAGCTGTAAGCAACTACCGATACAAAGCATGATCTGCATTTGTAAATGGACAATAGCATGATTTAATTTGTTTCAAAATTAGAAAATTATTATTTTATATACCTGAACAGCTCCCAGCAACTCCTTAAGAAACTGGAGCCCTGCAGTGACAGGTGAGGTTGGATTCTCTCACCCAAATTTAAGATGATGAAAAGTTTGATGTCCAAAACCAGGAGGTTGCCTTTCTAATCAGTACATGAATTTCTAGGAAGCATGTTTATTTCATCACAAAATAGGAGGCTGAAAATAGGTCAGATGAATTTTACCCTGGGCAAGCCCAATTTATTCTGTGCACTGCCTACAAACAGGGCCCAAACAGCCACCTCAGGTGCAAACACCTCTGTGGCAGATGTTAGAAAGCTACCCAACCATACAGTCATGCAATACAGCTCTTCCCTAAAGAACTTATCCTTTACACACACACACATCCCCAGAATGCGAAAAGGAGCACCATGCTTAGTCCAACCTGCACACAACACCCCGGCTCTGGTTCTCCAGGCCAAGCACCATGCCTGAGACCATACTTTTTAACCCATGGATCTGCCATCATCTTATTTGCCAGTAGGTCATCACACTGCAAAACCTTCCTTAAAAAAAAAAAAAAAATCCTACTGGTCAAGAAGATCAGGAGTGGACCCTTGAATTTCTCATGACCCAACATACAAAGACCTTTTATTACATCCAGAAAGGATGCTCAGAGGGCTTCACAGAAAAAACAGAACTTACAGCAGTCACCACTCCTTCACACTCACATAACCACCGTCTGTCAAACAAGCATGTGCAGAAAATGGCAAAATCTTGTTATGAGCGGCTCCTAATTTTTCTTCCATTTTTTCATACAATTTGGCTGTTCTGTTAATTACATTTTGCTTAAAACAGTCTTTGTGTCACCAAATCTATCCCACAGAGCCAGCAGTTTCCCTCTTCTTTAATATATAATTAAGAACAACAAATGTAATAACAATATATAGGTCTAATACGATACTTGTGTCACGTCTAGGAAACAGCAGTTTTAATGCTGTTTTGATTGTTAAAGTTTTGATTCTGTTGTTTTGATTGTTAAAGTATATTAAAAGGCATGAAGAAAAAAAGTAGGACCTTAAAGCTAGATTTTATAAAAAATAATGTTTAGAACATGATTACATGGTTATCAGAACATCTCCTAAAATATCAATAGAAAAAGAACCTAACAATGGGTGTTTTAACAGCAGGAATAGCAAAAGACCTGTATTGACAAAAAACTAAGTTACATCATCATAAACTGAAACAGTGAAATGATGAATCAAATGAAAATCTCTAACTTTGTGTAGGAGAATACCTTTGCACATTGCAGAGATGCAATTAATTTCATTTCTCTCATTACTGCATATGGTGCCTTTTTCTAACCATGTATTTATTAGACATTGGTTGACGCAGAATGGTTCACTCATTCTCTGGGGGCTGATCTGGTTCTACAGAGGCAGTAGTGTCTTTGCATACAAGCAAGTATGTGTTCATACCACTGATACTCTGGTCTTCACTGGAGTAAAACAGGGTGTGCAGAGATCAAATATAGCCTAGCAAGATGTACAGAAGGCTAAAGGAGCTGGGTGAGATTTGAGAAAGGCTGGCAGTCAGTACCTCATGATTCGCTGAACTCTCCTGGTGGATTTTCTACCTGTGGGGACCTGAAGTACTTCCCCTTGTTAACTCACTTGTGGATGTACCATGAGCGGAACTCCTCCCATGCCACCAGAGCATTTGTGCTGCTGTTTGCTGGAGAATCTCTCCTCTCTCCCATTTCAGGCAGCCCGCAGAGCACTCTAGTAAAACCTAGTCTCCAGATCAGGGGCAAGCCTCCAGCACAGCAACATCTGGATGAAAAAAAAAAATCCCCTCCTCCCCCCCCCCGCTGCAAACTGTTTCATTCTCAGAAAACTAAACTGAGCCTGGCAAAAACTCCTGTCCTCACCCCTTCCCAGTTCCTCCCCCTACCCCCCATCATTCACACCCAATGTATTTATTCTTTTTATCAGATCAGAGAGCAGCATTTGGATTATTTCAAACAGCTAACGTTAATCATCAAGACAGAACCTGTAGTTTTTACATGGTGGGTCTGTGCTGAGCTTCGAAGCACTTCTGCAGGCTTCTAGTGTGAGCAATAGTCTGAGTGAAAGCAAGATCATCAAAGCCCAGGCTAGTGTCACAGAGATGGCTGCTCAGTCTGAGACTCCTATGGCCCTTCCTTTTCATCTTTGTTTAAAACAGAGATGCTAAGACAGAAACATCTCTCTTGAGCCATTCAACACATCTTCAATCACACAATGGGAGGTCAGTAAATACAAAATGTATTTCCCCACTATTCAGATGAACCACTACACTATAGTGACTATAGCTATGTAGGTATCAGGCTATTTTCTGCACAGTGCACCTTTAAGTGTAAATTTTGCCCTTTGGTAAGGGGCATCCCCTTGTCAGTTTGAGATGGCTTTTACATTACTGAGTTACTCAGATATAGTGAGATCTCCTACAGAAATATTCCTCTTCCTTCTTGCTTCCCTGTTTCTAAAATAAAGGTTATGCTGACTGAAAGCATTTGTTTGCCAAAGAAAAAAAACAATGCTTGAACTGAAACTGGGCTCCCAGAAACAACTTTCCCTAACATGGAGCCATTCATTTGCTCTTTGCAATAGCCACATCATTAAATCCCTATCTTTCAAGCTGCTCCTCATTTTGAGTGGCTGTCATTCAGAAGCATGCTTCAGAGCACCAGGTGGTCTGATATAATATTTATGGGTTTCAACCTTTTCACTAGCTACTCTTCTATTCCAAAATACATATAATAAATACAAGTTTGCTCAGGAAAACAAATTGAAACTTTAAACAAATGTAGCCTACATTATACAGGGGGTCAGAGAAGGTGTGCATAATAGTCCCTTCTGGCCTGAAAAATCTAGGAATCTATGAATTTTGAAATAACTGCATAAAATACTACACTCCAACCCTAAATTTTGCAGTAAACCTCTTCAAATATTAATGAGAAGCTGTGCAGCTCAGAGAGGATGATGCCCTTGGATCCTTGGCTAAGGGATGTTTGCCAACCTGTCCTGAAAAAAAAACCTTTTAGTTTCTGAATGAACAGAAGTAATTGCCTTACATGCTAGAGTAGTGAGGAATGAATGTATTAGCTCATTAAAAGATCATCATCTTCATCTACAACACTACCACAAAACAACCAGGACACATTATGGTCTGAGTTACCTACAAAGAAATTAATTAAAAAGCATAGGTGACACTTCTGAGGTTGCTAAGGCCTCTGTTTCTTTGCTATTCCATTTTTTTTTTCCAGCTGTCACATATGGGTGGAGGATTAGCAACTTGGTACCAGCAATGGTGCTTTCTTTCTCAAAGCTCCAAGCATAGTAACAGGTCACATAAGCCCTGCACTTACATGGACACTTAACCAGCAGGGCTTGCAAAAGACCTCTGGCACAGACCAACAGAAGTACAGGCCTGTTAACTCTAAAGCCCTCCCCTAGTCCAGCCTGGAGTTGGGAATGCCACCACAACAGTGGGTGAGGCCATAAGGACTGCAGCAGCATTGGCCACAAGCCCTCTCTCAGTGGTGGTTGTGCTGGCTGAAGAAGTTACTTCTCCTCCACCACTTTCTGCTGAGCTGCCACTACAACAGTTCTCTGCCTTGTGCCGGCTACTGTGACGGGCTTTAAATAACAGTTCTTTGCTATTTAGGGTGAAAACAATTAGTGGGCTTTTACATGAGGGAGAATAGGACTTTAGGATGCAGAACCAACCCCGGAGGAGGGCAGGGATGAACAACTGGAAACCAGATGAGGGCAGGTGCCTCCTCCTGCAGGATGGCTGCAGCTGTTGCATACAAACGTTCCATAAACCCAACCTTGTGGATGCAACCAGACTACTCTCACAGCCCAGGAACAGAGAGGTGAACACAAATGTACAGCCTCCTGATGCACAATAGGTATGATCCAGTGAGCAAAAAGAATCATGTGTCCCCATGTATAGTTGGGTTATGCAAGGAGACAGTCTTCTCCAGGTATGTTTTGACCCTGCTCTCCTTTCTGTGCATTCCCAGGTATAATCTTTATTGTAATATATGTTTTTCTGTCTCTACCCACTCGAATACATACAGCACAGAGCTTCTGTGCGGCAGGATTCTCCCATCCCAGGTGCTGCTGTGAGCTTTTGGTGAGGTTGTGTTTTAGCCCATAACCTCTATGTGCCTTAGCTCTCCCCTGTGAAGATGAGGATTTTTTGTCTCTCATCAGGCTTCCGCTAATTAATTCACATCTCTGAGAAGTGCTGAAATGTTTTCCTTTTGCCTCCTAATACTCCTTGAACTTGAAATGTGAAGAAAACCTCCCAGGCTGGCATGTGCATGTAGCTCAGGCTCATCCTGCTCTTCAGGGCACTCACAGGACCCTTTCAGACAGCATTCATTTTCTTCTCCTCATTCTCAGCTATGAGGCCTTGTTCACTCACAGGGAATGACAAAAAGGCCTTTCACTGCCAGATATCAGTATCATAATATTGGTATTGAATCCTGAAGAGTCAATTTGAAGAAGCACACAGGAAAAAACATACGGTTGTCTTCCTAGCCTAATTCAGGGCACCAAGTGTTTTAAAACATCTAGGGGAGCCAGAGAGTATATCATTGTCTTAGTAACAGCAGTTACTTGCCTTCTGGCAGGGAGAAAGGAGAGATAGATAGCAAGGGCTTGAAGAGCAGCTTCTTCCAACAACCCTCTTCTTTTACAGAGGTCACAGCTCTCCTTCTGACCACAAGTGAAGGTGGGCGTGACAGCAACCACACAGGACTGTGAAGAAGTGGACGGAGGTGCATGCCACTCTTCAAAAGTACTGGTGCAAATCAAGGCTGTTTACTTTGTTGAGCTGTTTGTTTCTGGAATAGGCTGTTGGCCAGTTCCATGGCTGAACCAACATTGCACATGTGATAGACATACACCCAATAATCTGTGTCTCCTCTTTGAAACATGCCGGGATGGTTTGTCATTGTACATGTGGAGTCTGAGCAGATAAAATCTGCTGAGCTGATTTCTGCCTCTGGCTCTTTTGGCGACATGCTGGAGATACTTGAGTCACTGGGGCTTGCTGAGGCTCTTTGTTCTTGGAGAGGAGGTTTGCTTTAGAAGTTGAGCATAAACAAACCAAAATTACAAAAATAGCAGCAGCAGCAGCAGCCACCACCACCATCTAGAAGTTCCTCTGCATTTGGCTCGACCACATTTGAGCTAGGCAAACACGGAACAAAGTTTTTTAACACAAACCACCAAAAAAACAACACGGTCAACAGGAGTTTACATGGTGGCTTTGCTGGGCAGCTCCCAGAGAAGCAGGAAGGACTCCTGAAGTGGCCTTGCAACTTTGGAGAATCTCTGTCAGCTCATACAAGGCTGACCCAGGTAATTCGCTTCCCTAAAGACAAGAAGGTGTCTGCCTGGAGGGCTCCTGGCTCAGGCACAGCCAGAACCAACAAGCGAAGTTCTTCCCCCACCGCCCCCGCACATTTGTGTTGTAGCCACATACACAATGATGTGAGCTGTCAGACTGCTTGAGTGGGCTTGCTATTAAAATGGCTTTAAAGAGGGTAGCCAAGAAGCATAGTAATGTTATTTAAAGAACTTTACAATAAAGCCCTCCCTCTTTACTTCACTTTTGGCTAATACGCTCAGCTGTGGAAAAAAAGTACAACATTACATTTCTTATTGAACACTTCTTAGTAACTTAAAATCCTTTAGGTAACAACACCTCCCACTTTCCTGAAACAATTAAGAACAATAGTGAGATTAACATTTCTGAAGAGTGTGTGTGCGCGTGAGCTGAACGAGGTAAGTCTTTTAAAAAACTTTAAAACAATGGGGCAGCAATATCCCCCACAGGGAGTCTAAAATTGTCTTTCCACCATGAAAGAATAGAAATTCTCCTTTCCACAGATGCATCTTCAGAGCTTGATTCTTCTTTCTGCTGTTTGTCCCATTTGTGTAGGGGGCCACACACAGCCAAGCTGCTGTGTCATCTGAGACGAAGCTGCTGGCACAGCCCTGCACGGAGGGTTACTTTTGAAAACTCTTTATACACAATGTTGTGCATGGATTTAAACCTTCTTTGGGATTTTCAAAGCAGTGAGCATTCACCTGCATATTTCCACAAGCTGTTTTGAAAACTAGCCTTCTCAGAGCAGCTGGTAGGGAAAAAAAGCCACACACAAAAAAATGGTGCTGCAGGCAGAGACTTCTACATTCAATGTTCAAGGCTTGATCAAGAGCAGTGGTGGACTGTAGGGGGGAATAATCACTTTATTTTGGCAGAAATTGCAGAAAAGGGGTTTTTTTCTCTTCCATCAAGCAATCAGGTTCTTTTCATTGTATTCAACTCACTTGAGTCCTTTTCCTCAGCACCATTTAGAAACAGAAGGAAGTCTCAGCTAAGGACAGTGACAAAGATCTTGCTGGCTTCACTGCGATGAGGATTTTATCTACACTCCCAGCAAATGACCATGACAGCCCTCCCCATGCCACTCCAGCTCTGTCAATGACAATGCATTGCCTGAAGTTCTGAAAAGAAAGGAAGCAGCGAGAATGGAAGCTTGAGGTGATGTGGCATGGCCTTAGAAAACTTACAGATAGTATTGCTATTACAGTCTCACCCTACTCTCATGAAAAATCATTTAAATGACAGAAAAATAAGATAAGAGCTGATCTGGACAGGGTGCAAGCAAAGAGTGTTCACTGCAATAAAGAAGTTATCCAAAGAAGAGAGTGCTGAATGGTACTGACTGTGTCCCCACACAATACCTGGAGGATCCCACAGGAAGTGAACCCTCTGCCACTCACCTGCCTGCAGGGATGGGTCCATCTAAAATAACTGTGTTGTAACTAAGACTTCTCAGAGGCTAAGTCCCCAGTACTACCACTATTATTTATTCTTTGCCTTGCCTAGTGCCCAGCACCCACTGTAACAGTTACTCTACAAATACAGAACAGAAAAACCTTCCCTGCCAAACGGCTCATAGCAGAATAGAGCTAACAATAATTTAAGCCCAGGAAGCCACCACACACTAGTAACCTCTATACACAAAGTCTGAGATGTTCTCAGATTTGTAGATGCAAAGAAAATTTACTTATGTTGAGCACCACTAGAAAATGTTTTCTTTAATGCTTCCAAATTTGAAGGGAAAATCATTGTAAGTGCATTTCTCTTTTAAAATACTGCATGAAAAATTTCAAAACAAGAGGCTTACAATATGATGGACGGGATCCACAGCCAGGTAGGATGTGACTGTCAGAGGTCCTTAGGTTCTAGAAACTGTATATGCTGAGCCATGAAAAAGTGCAAACTGATTGCTCATTTGTTGAAAGACAGAGTAAAAAGCCAAATCTTGGAACTTCAAAACAACAGGGAGGTGGGACATTTGCACCTTTGTTCCCAAATGCATTAAAAAAATAATCAGACTGGTCATATTTTAGGCAGATGCAGTGCATCTGCACTTCTTTTTCATTCAGCATGTGTCCTAGGACCCAATTTACCCACTCTTCAAATGCTTGCTGCAAAAATTTGACTTAATGGATGGTTGGAAAGACATCTTTGGGCTTTATGTGTGTATGTGTGAGTCTCTCTAACTGTTGTTCTAAATAGATACCTAAACACGGAGTGGTATGCACATGCAAAAAAGTCCATGAAAACATGTGCTGATAAGAGGACTTTAGATGGCATGAGCTGGGGATAACTGCTTTGGCCACAGGAGGGAGGTTTCGCTGCTCCCCCCAACAAACTCTGCCGTGTCACAGGAAAAGAGCAAGGCAGGCGAAAAATGGATGAGGCATTGGCTTCTCAGCTGGAACCATAAGCCATGAATATAATGAGAAAAGGGAGAAAGAGTCAAGGTTACTGGAAGCCAGTCACACGTTTCTGTGGCTCCTAGCCTCCCCCCGCCACAAGGGACACAGCATGGGCTCTGTGTTATCTGGTTATCTGGCAATCCTCCTAAGGCTGGAAAAAGTGGTGCGTCTACTGTATTCAAATTCGAACGCATCCTACAGCACTGGGTGATGGATTCTCTGCTAACATCATCAGCTGCACACACTGCTAATTGTAGAGGCTGCTAATCCGTCTGAGAAGCCAAAATGATATTAGCTTTCAACAGGATTTACATATATTTAGTCTTATTTCTGCATCAGCTAGCAGTTACAGTTTAAACTGTTGAACATGCAGCTTGCTGTAGGCCTAAGTAATATTTAATAGCATTAACAACGCACATCCCAGTAAGCCTCCAGATCTCTTTACAGGCTCGTCAATTCACTGGCCTTGCTGTGCAGCACCACGGCCGTTTGCTCTCATCCCAGCAGGTCCCTGAGGAGGCACTGCCACATGAAGCACTGCGCAAGTGCCTGCTGCCCCAGCTGAGCCACAAAAACTTGGTGTCAGTCCTCTAGTAAAAGGGGCATCTGTATGTCACTGGAAAGTGGACTCACTGGAAGAAGAAAGCACTAACAGTGTGATAAACATAAATGCTCAGCAGATGGTAGTGGCAGAAGCCTGAAGAGGAGAGAGAGGGCTGTGCCCTGGCTAGTGAAGTACCTGCTTTCATGGCCCACTGGCTGAGGTCAGCCTGTGTCCTTACCTCTGACCCTTCCTGACCTTCACAAAGCTGGGCTACACTATCATGCCCAGCAACAAGATTTCACTGCCAGGGTCCACCCTCCGAGCTATGCACCAGAGGAGGATCAGTGTATCTCGCCGGCCTGAGAAACTTGCTTTTTCTCTTCCCAGCACTGCTGCCTGGCGAGCTTAGGAGCACTGATGGGCCAAACACACCCCTTGGAGACTCCTATCGTCTGCTATCAGCAGGCAATAGGACCCATGGCACACAGCATTTTATTTACATTCAGAAGCTGATAAATTAGGGATGGAAACACCATCTGGATTCCACAGATGATAAGCCCATACCTGCTGTCATCAAAACGAGTGGCAAAACTTTAATTTTCTTGACATGGAACAAGAGTTGATGTGATTTAAAGCTGGGCTTAAAACTAGGCAGAAACACAAGTGCTTCTCTTAAGCAGAGCCTAAATTGGGCTTCCCATGCAAAACACGGAACAAATAAAAAGTATGGTTTTTATGAGTATTCGTGCAAATTGTGTATGACAATTCCTGCCTATAAACACTTTTACTAGCATTTTCATAGAAACAGAGTATGAAAGGTTACACGTTTGTTCGTAGGGAAGCCATTATAAGTAGATGAATCAGATGACTATGAATGACCATTTGTTAATTCTTGTGCAGTATTCACTCTGCTCTATAAAACAGTTATTTTCATTACCAGAAGGATTTAACACAGTTGATCTGCAGTAACATAGTCATCATTATACCATTCACACTTCATTTTCATTGTCTTGGCAGCAGCAAACTGACTTCTGTCTTTTCTTTTTCTTTCTTTTAAGCATTTTATACTTTTATATGTTATTATAAAATACTGGAAGAGAAGAAAAATCCAACTTTAAAACAGGGCTGTCAGCATTGCTTTACCTTGGCTTTCTACCTTTGATGTACTTAATTGACATCAAGTAAAATCAAGTCAGTTTAACTCAAGATTAAGTAATCAGTTAGGGTGACAGATGAATAACAGGCATATATGCATACATCCAGGCAAATATGGAGAGAGGTATAAGGAAGCCCTCAATCAAAAAAAAAAAGGAAAAAAAAAGAAAATCAGAGAATTCAACACGTACTGATTTGCTGTAATACATAGCAGTACTTAGATACCATAAGAACATTTTCCAGCCAAAGATCTTACAGTACATTACAAAAAAACATATTCTGTCACAGATGGGGAAACTGAGGCCCAAAGAAATGAAACAATTCTTTCAAATTCATCAAGTCAGTGGCAGAGATGGGAACGGTACCCCAGCTCTTGTGCCTCCAAGCCCCAGGGGATACTGAGTAAGAGCATGAAAGAAGGAGTGGTCACAGTTACAGAAATTATTTTGTCATCGCAGCTAGCCACTCCAGCTTAGCTGCTTTTTTCAGTATGCTTTTAGAGATCAGAGTTAGGGACTGGCTAGATGAAATCTGAGTGGGAGAGATGAGGTGACAAGGCTTTCCCAGGAAAAGGAGCAAGAACAAGCAACTAGAAGATCATTGGTGGGCATTTGTCTGTCCTTCATCAGAAATTACTGGGCTGAATGAAGTGGTTTCATGTTTATGTAAGTTTCTGCCCCAATGCAGGGGGACTCCAGTGTGCAAAGGTGCTAGCAGGACACTGATTTATCCAAACAGATAAGAACTCGTCTAGAACAATTTATGATCTTATAGTTATTGTGGGTGCCACTTTATTGCTGGGATCCTCTGCAGACATAACAATGCTCTACTAGGACTCCACTGGCATTAGACTGTAAAACAAACAAATCCTCTGAGACCTGATGACACTGCTGCAGAGGATGCTGGCACCGAAAAAGAAGCCCTTAGAAATTACAGTCCTTCATAATTGAAACAACTTTGGCACCTTCTTTTCCTCCTGAGCAGAACTGTGCTCCTTTGTTTTGTTCCCACTGCTATTTTATGAGTTTGCAGGTGACACCAAGCTGAGTGGTACAGTTGACACGCCAGAAAGACAAGATGTCATCCAAAGGGACCTGGACAAGCTGGAGAGGTGGGCCTCTGTGAACCTCATGAGGTTCAACAAGGCCAAGTGCAAGGTCCTGCACCTGGGACAGGGCAACCCCTGATACCAATACAGGCTGGGGGATGAAGGGATTGAGAGCAGCCCTGTGGAGAAGGACTTGGGGGTACTGGTGGATGAAAAGCTGGACATGAGCCGGCAACGTGCGCTTGCAGCCCAGAAAGCCAGCTGAATCCCGGGCTGCATCAAAAGAAGCGTGGCCAGCAGGTCGAGGGAGGTGATTCTGCCCCTCTACTCTGCTCTGGTAAGACCTCACCTGCAGTACTGCATCCAGCTCTGGAGCCCTCAGCACAAGAAGGACATGGACCTGTTGGAGCAGGTCCACAAAAATGATCCGAGGGCTGGAGCACCTCTCCTACGAGGCCAGGCTGAGGCAGTTGGGGTTGTTCAGCCTGGAGAAGAGAAGGCTGCGGGGAGACCTTATTGCAGCCTTTCAGTACTTAAAGGGGGCCTATAGGAAAGATGGGGACAATCTTAGCAAGGCCTGTTGTGACAGGACAAGGGCTAATGGTTTTAAACTAAAGGAGGGTAGATTTATACTGGATATAAGAAATAAATTTTTTACAATGAGGGTGGCGAGGCACTGGAATGGGTTGCCCAGAGAGGCAGTGGAGGCCCCATCCCTAGAAACATTGAAGATCAGGTTGGACAGGGCTCTGAGCAACCTGATGTAGTTAAAGATGTTCCTGCTCCCTGCAGGGGGGTTGGGCTAGATGATCTCTAAAGGTCCCTTCCAACCCAAAGCATTCTATGATTCTATGATTCTATGACAGTTACGAGAGTGATTTTTGCGAGTGATATTTTTATAGTATTTTTAGCAGTTTAAGATAGATCACTCACAGAGACAAAATGCCTGTCACCATCCTGTAACACAATTTACATTAATAATGTAAATGGACCCCCAGTCTCACTCAGTACAGCCGGGAACATTTGCCCTACAACCCACAACACGTAAGTCCAACATACAGCTGTAATCAGGGCTGTGTTGTCACTGTAAGACTATGAAGCCTCCATCCATAGCACCTGCCTGATTACTGGCAGGTCTCATGACCAGGTAGAACCAGTATCTGGACCTGAACTTGGGTACTGGAGCCACCGCAGCTTATAGTGGCAAAGGGCCCAGCTCTCAAAGAACCCACCTCCCTTTTTGCCCTGTGTGCATGTATGCAGAAGCAGATTTATGTGTGGTTTTGGGCACTGCAAGCTAGATACCACCTGACCTCAGAGTTTAAGAAAAATAAAAAACAAATAAATGGCTTTCTCCATGTTTCTTCTTGGCTGTATTTAGTCAGGCTCCAAGAGCAGATGAAGCTTGTCACTTCTATATAAGGATGACTTAATAAACTTATCACTGCCTCAAAGTCACTCCACTTTTAGGGATGTCCAAACAGATTAAATAT
This sequence comes from Pelecanus crispus, assembly GCF_030463565.1. NCBI lineage: Eukaryota > Metazoa > Chordata > Aves > Pelecaniformes > Pelecanidae > Pelecanus > Pelecanus crispus. The sequence continues at coordinate 19,341,690 of NC_134646.1, forward strand.
CAAAAACAAACATGAAGGGCAGTTTAGTGAGCTGCAGCTTATGTCAAGATCAAAAAGAGGGTTTACAGATAGTCCTTGGGTTCACCTGAAGACACAACAGGGGGAGGCATTAGGAAAACAAAAGCTGATTAAAAAAATTCAGCAAATTTGAGCCATAAAAAGCAAATATTTTTCTGTAACAGAAAGACAACAGGCCCCCCTACCTTACATAAAACATGCCTGCAACTGCATCACGTCATTAAGAAAAACTAGATGCATTTAAGGGAGGAAAAAAAAAGTCAATTATTACAAACAGAAGAGGAAAAGGTGGGAAATCTCTGAGAAAATGACAGGCTTGTATTTTACAGCAGCAGACATGTAAAGCCAAGGGTTATAAGGTGTGGGTACATAAAATAAAATTATATACATTTGAGTGAATAAGGCAAGAAAGGCATCAAATTACAACACTACCTAGCCTTGCAAATCTGTACTGGTGCCAGTTGCTATATCAATCCATTATGAAGGCAGTATTATCACAGCTGTATTTGCACTCAGTACTTTTTGCCTCTTCAGGATTTTTATCGCAGACTGGTGAGACTACCCACATGGTACCAGTGTTACTACTAAAGCCACTAACGTTAAATACATCAGAGTGATATTTTGCACCAAGGGGCTTGGTTTCAGAAGGCAGCAAGCATTCTGGCCCCAGCAGGGCTGAAGGAGGAGGTAACTAAGCACATGAATTTTCCCCTCTTACATGAACAGCATGCCAGACTATCACATTAGCTCTGGGCTTGAACTCCTGTGTGCATCTCAACGCCCTGGTCACCCATATTGCCTTGGCCTTGCTCATGACTCTGGCTTTTCCCTGGCATGAGCTGACTCCTTGTTTGTAAGGGGATCCAGGTTCTGGCCGGCCTCGTTTCCACTCCTTTCCTGTAAGAACAACAGACACAAGATTAAACTCCCAGCCCTGATAACTCCCGCACAGCTACCAAAGGCACAGCAGATACAGATACTCCACCAACATGCACCACATTGAATGCATACTCCAGAGCCAGTCTGGACCAGGGCTAGAGAACATGCCTCTACAGCGTAAATGCATTATGAATGATGAAACAGAGCTTCAAAACCCCTAAGCTGCCGCTAGTTTCAGTAGCAAAGGTTTTTGCTTGCTCAGAAGTTTTTTAAAAGCAGAAGTGCCTATCCTTCAGGCACCCACTGGTGAAATGTGCTAGGCTTTTAGGAAAGTTATCCATTAATCTTTGAAGTGTCCTGAAATCCAGCCAGTGAAACCAACCAGTCAGAAAAGTCTGACCCTCTTTCAGTTAAAAATGGTGGGGTGTAATGGGAACAGGTTTAGTCACTAGATCTTTCTTTGAGGGAAGGGGGTGTGAGGGGAAGACAGTATTACTGAAAGTATGAATAATTGCTCAAAGCTGTACTCAAGTCTGCTTTTTATAAAGTGAATTAGTAAAATGTATATGGAAATAAATTAGTAGCAAATATGTACTGTATATAGTGAATGTAATACTGTGAGATTCTATAGCTACTTGTCTTTTTCTATGGACATCTCCATTTATCAAAGTAGACACCGACTTGGAGCCCCCTGTGATTAGGCTCAGATTGTTTGAATAAGACACAGAAAAGCCTCTATAAGCTTTATTAAAAGCCAGACATTATTTGATGCGCTATAGTATTAAACACATACCCTCCCCAGACCTTGTGCTCACAGTCTGGCAAGGATTTCTTTCTAACAATACCTCTGGGCAGACTGCAATATACAGAAGTTTCATACAAACTCTGGCATATACTACAGGACAGGAGGTCAACACATTCGGCATTGGATAAAAAGATTCTTCATCACAGGTCAGTGGAAATCCACCTAGAGGCTTTAATGGGCTCTGGATAGGGCCCCATGTAGACTGCCAGATGTACAGGTCAGACTTGCATCTAAGCAGGTCTTCCACCCTATACAAAATAACTTGTCTGAAAAAACCACGATGTTTAAAAGCCACCAGTGGAAAAGCTGACTTTCATATGCCTAATGTTAAAGACTGTAATCCTAGGAAATAATACATACGTCAAAAATTAAGACAGACGCTAATTTGCTTTTAAAAGCACACTGTAGAACACATGCTGAAATACCCTGAATGGCGGTATAATTTATACACAGAGGTAATGATTGTTTTTAAGTAATGAGTGCTAAAGCAAGCCATGGTAGAAAGCTTCCCTGACTTAATGCTAGTGGGGGGGGGGGGGGGGGGGGGGGAACAGAAAAAGGAAAAAATTATTCACATTATTTAGGATACCTTCATCTGCTATTTACTGCAAAATTACTGTAACATTTTGTACTGACTGTGTGTAACAGGATGTGCTGGAGGCGGTACAGCGAGTTTGGCTTGGAAAAGAAGAGAGCTCCCTTTCTGAGAAAGCCATCCCAGGTCATCTGCCTTCCCCAGCTGTAAACCTTCCTGACTGTCTGTCAGTGTAGACACTGAACTGCTCCAGCAAGGTGACTGAATTCAGGGCTGCTGTGAGGCTCATGAAAGCACAGAAACCCATCAAGGGAATCCAGGTCTGCCTTTCACTTGGCAGCAGTTCAGTTACTCTGTCATCATCTGACTGGGCACCTGTCTCATCTGATTCATTTTCTTTTTTTGCACAAAACCAACTCTCTATCTTCAGCTGTGAAATTTGAGGAAGTTTCCGCTGTGTTTCCTGCCTGCCACTAAATGCCTGTGACACCTCCTGTGACCTCTGGCAAGGCTGTATGTGCTACGGCAGCCGCAGTGGTGCGAAGGGACTGCCACGAGACGGCAGTGTTTGGATAGACAGCGCTACAGCTTTCGGGGATACGTGCTGGTTTATGTTAAAGCACAGGAATAATTCACTGCTACAGAAAGAAGACCTCCCGAGAACTAGGAAAGAAAAAAAGGACGGGCAGCGCAATTTTCTGTTATTTACATTTGGTCGTTCAAGAAAAATTGTGTCACATCTGCCTCACATTTCTCATTGTAATGGTCACTTCATTTTCATTTCTTTCTTTTGCAGCATTGGTGTCAGTGAGCTTTGCCTGTAGCCATGTTATATTGCAAGCATGTTTGAGATGATTGGAGCTGCTGTTCTCACTAGATAACATTGTCAGAGCTGAACATGTTCATCCCTAAAGGTGAATGACAAAGCTTTTGTAACAGCATATTTTTACAACTGTAAATGATCCCAAGTAATTTAGAGAACATGGGCAAATGCTTGCCTTTAATCAAGAGGGTGAGGTGCAAGCAACTGAACTATGCCAGCTGATCACCTGGCATCAGAGCTTTTCTGCAGCTGCACAGCTGATGTGTAGAGAGTAGCCCAGCCTGAAGGGAGCTATTTGCCTCTTGCATTTGCAGATTTTGCTCTGCCCTCCTATCAGTGAGGAGGACTGGGTACACCCCATTGGTTAGTGCAACACTGACAAGGACTTTGTGCTTTCGCACCACAGTAGTGCTGCTATGCCTGAATCCAAGTGTCCAAAAGCCAAAAGTGTCCAAGTGTCCAAAAGTCTGTTTCATCAACAGTGCATTGTATGAAGAGGAAAAAAAAATGTCCCAACAAGCCTAACTGCAACCCCTTTTCTAACTGTTTATCAGTAAAATATTTTATTTGAATAATTTTTGGACCTTTCAGTTTGGATGAAACAAGATATTCAGATAGCCCTTAAGAGGGATTATACACTTCTGGGAACCTCGTGCAGCTGTTGGGTTTCGATGTTGATGACAGTCAGCTTACCTGCTCTGCTTTTCTTAAGATGGGGCCAATTTTTGTTCCCTGGCAAGTGGTAAAAACAGAGAGTGCTGTCTCCTCTGCCTTTAGTCATCCTAGAGAAAAGGGCTTGAGATGTCAAAGCTCAAAAAGATACCAACAGGTCCAAAGATGAAACACACTAAACAACAACACTCACTACAACTGCTAAAAAAGGCCATGCTCTTAAATGCGAGGGGACTGAAGCAATACCCTCTGAAGTCCATGGACAGACTAATAGATCATGCTGTAGCTTCTAACGGTCTGATCTTTATTGTTGCTGATATGTGAGCCAAAAGCAACACAGTTTGACTTTCAGCTTCCAGGGAGATTGTGCGCTACTGACAGTTAGGAAAACCATCGGATTGCTTGTAGCTAAGCACCTTTGATGTGAAATTGCTGGAATAGGAGGGCCACAAAATGCCGTAGTACTATTTTTAAAGTTGCTTTTCAGAGTTAGACCTGCACTGCTAAACACGTAGGATTTTGCTTTTCTTTCTGTATATTAGAGTTAGAAAATCTATAGCTTTTCTGTTTTCAGCTTCCAATAAAATAAGCAGCTTTTCTTGTGTCAGGTGTACCAGCTAATTGATATACTTGCATTGTTATCAATTAGCTTCAAAAATGCCCTTTCATCATCATGGCTGTTGGGGACTTTTCCATTAAAAACAAGTGTAAACAGCTTAATCAAAGCTCTTACTTCCTACCTGCCTTTCCGTCATTACCAAACTTTTCCATTTATGCTTGAATTGTTTGGCAAAATGCATGACATACACATTAAACTCATAGCAAACACAGAGCATGTATATTCAATAACTATAAACCAGACCGTTTTCTGCATATGAGCTCATTGCTTATGCTTGTCTGGTATATTAAAACATGCAGTTCTGGGAAGCTGCAATAAAATGAAGTTTAGTAAAACATACTTCATCACAGTGATAAAGAAATAAAGTTGCATCTGGACTGAAAGACCATTCTAAGTAGTAACGGAGACGATTATATCTTGCCTGGCAGAACAGCCAGGGAAGTTTAAGCACCATGTTTACCCTGAGTATTTGCATAGCATTTAAGAAAACTTAGGTCCAAATTCTTTTTGCAAGACAAGAACCATTTTGGCAGAAATATTTTTGCTTTCTGCCTCTTCTGCCCCTCCCTATATAGCAAAATGCAAGCACCCTCATAGCTGTACAGCCTTTTTGGAGTGATGCCCATAAGGCTTTGGCCAATTGAAATGTACATCCTAGTCCATTACTGTATATCATACCTTCATGTATATATGTAAACCCACTGTCTTTCCTAAGACCCTGCCTTCTCCCTGACCCCACCAGACACACACAGCTAGGGGCAGACCATATCCACAAACACACTATCACATTTTTAAATAGCACAGGGTGAAGTCTAGCAGGCTGGTAAAAATATATATCACTGCAGAGTGGTTAGAGAAGGGGCCTAGGACTGGAACAACATGGTTCTAAAGCTCATCCCGGACTACAGCGTGAGACATCTGGAAAGATCCAGGTCTCACTGACACTTGGTGTACGTCATTGTAACTGCACCGGAGTTAGCACTCTGGATTTACTCTACATTTCCAACAGGGTTGTGGAGTCAGGTCTTGATCCTCCCACGACATCTCCCTGCCTCAGTGTCCTGCCATTATTACCATCACCTGCCAATCTTCAAATCAGATGTGCTTCTCGTAAAGAAAGAATAGATTTATCTCTGATACAGCAGGCAGTCTATTTCTACTAGTGCTAAGGTCTGTCCCAAGCTAGAACAGCCTATTTCTTCTTACTGTATCACTTACAGACAGTCTTGGTTCTTTGGCAGTATGTGTGCTGCCCTGAGCCCACTGTTGATGTTATGCAAAAGCAGATGGTACAGCTCACTAACACGCACATGGCATTCCCTGCTGGGGAGCCCTGCTTCTCATAAAAGAGATGTGTTGCCTTTTGGTACAGCAAATGATATTTACCTCTGATTTGCCCCTCTTCAGCTTCTGTTTCTCATTTTCTCTTCTTTTGAAATCCAGTGCTTTGCAGTGGTCCATCACCATTTCAGTGTCAGGCTGAGATCTACACTTCACAGCTGCCTGTTGCTGGTTTGTTCTGTGGGTCTCGTTTCTGGATAGATATGAGCACTTTCTGGAAAGAGATAAGCACAGATAACATCAGGTAGCTAACCCCATTAAGTATTTAGGTTCTTTGGCTTAAATCATCTGACATTGCTGGTGGAAAGATAAAAATGCTAGGAAGATGAGCACGATATTAAACTGGCTTCATGCAGCTTGGGCAATTCAATGTTTACACCAATTGTAGAAGGGACAAAGCTGCAGTGCTCTTCTATAAGCTAATCTTTTCACATTGCTGTTATAGGGTAGCATCATATTCTTACTACTTATGTCCCTTACCCTGGCAGAGTTGGAGATGTTGAGGAAGAAACCACCTTTCAGAATAAACTCTTCAATCTAGCCCCTGACTGGGTCACCACAAAGACCTAAGATGAAACTGATTGAACAGTGAAGTGGAATGTTTCTCATTACTAGTTATGTGCTCTAAGTCCTGCAATTTTCTCTGAATGGCAGCTCTCAAACTGCAGGATACAGGCAGTAATAAGGTGATTGTTTGAGGCATCAGCATAAGAGTTCTTTATAACTATATTGGCTAAAGTTATGGTCACGCTTTACCAAGCTTTTTGCAGTTTAACTTGCAGTACGTCAGTACGTCTTTGCAAAACCTTGCTTGTAAGTATGCTTTCTGAAGTTTAACTGCGCCACTGCAGTTAGCTTTCAAAAAAACATTCAAAGTGGCAAGTGCTTATTTGTGGCTTTGTGGTTTATTTACACATGAACATGAGAGATCCTCAGCTAGAAATCTGAAGAATTCTCTAAAAGTATATAGATACCAGTAAACTGAAAAATAAAGCAAGATACATCTGTCAATAAAAGTGCCTTTTTTCCTATTTTCATAATGATAATTTTAAAACCTTTTATTAAATTAGAAAAATTAGAAAATTTTGTCTGAACATATTTGAAGTTGTAGTTTATGCAAAAACCTACTAAAAAAAAAGAAAAGGCCAACAGAAAATGTCTTTTAAGATAACTTAAGTAACTTCAAACAAAAATGCTGTTCCTGGACCTGGCACATTACACTTGTGTTAGGTCTTTAAATTGCCATGCAGGAGGATGTCTAGGCACCAGATTACAGCTACGTGTAAATTCACTGAAGGAAAAAGAGAAAGAAGAGAAGTAAAAATTAACGGCAACCTAGAAGAGCCATTGGTGTTGGCTCACTCCAAGCCAGGCTGCAATACAAGAAAAGCAAACTTGCTTCTGTACCCACAGTACCAGGAGTATGCAACCCTGGGGCTGGACCCCTGCACAGCATGGAGTCTATCTACAGCCAAAAAACTCCCAGCAACACAAATACATGCAGGTAAATTGGAAGTTTATTCATTTGGATGTTTCTTTTGGAAATAAGGTGTGTTTGGAGTTCTTTGGGACTGAGAGTGGCAGATGAATGGCCTCTGAGGTAACTGCTTGAATGCAGGTCTGGATTTTTTTTTTTGTTTTAGATTATTCATGTGATCCACAGGAAACCTTTATGAAATTGCCATTTCTGTTCTGTTTTTGAAAGCTGTCCTTCACCATGGCTTTGGGAGAGCATTCGCCTCAGAGCATCCTCTGGGTTATCAACACACCTGGGTTGAGAGGGTTCTTTGCAATTAATATATCATCCAAACAAATGATGTTGTAGAGCACAATATGGCATCTTCCATCATCCCCTGCCTGCAGAAAGATGGCTCTTCGGTTTAGATGGAAAGATGCAGACCAAGCAGCAGAGTGGAAACATGAGGAACCCCCAGAATACAGTTGCCTTGGGACACTACTGTGACATTTCAGAGTAATGAGTATATTTCTATCTTCATATATTAAACACTGAAAATTTTGATTTCCCCCCATCATCACCCCCAAAAAAGTCTCTTTCTCCAAGGAAGAAGATGAGAAGGGAAATATTTTAATATGGCTTCAAGTAGAAAGATTTCATTCCCAGCACTGTTATTAAGACTGGATGTTTCATTTTATATTTCCTTTAGCATTTTCTGGATGTCATAAAAGTCATTGTCTCCATTTCTACCATCAGAAAACTGTAAAGTTGGATTCTCAACCATTTGTGCTTACTTTTTTTCCCCTCCAACAGAAGATTTTTCAGCTTGCTTTTGATATTTACAGTTAAACTGGTGCCTTCCTGCCACTACTGAGCCTGACAGCATGAATGCCACACTGCTTATGAAGGCTGCTTTCATTGGATAGCAGTTTGGAGCAACATATTTTATAATTATTAACACATTAGCATTCCAACAAAAGATAGTCTGCTTTCCACTTTCAGAGTACACAGCAATAACACCATCACCATAATAGTTAAAACATTACCCTGGCCTGCCAGAATCACTTGCTCACAATCTGCAATGCTGAATTAAAATGTTCCTTCTATTCCCACATACTTTACAGGTTATTTATGTTTAATTTAGCTTTGGGTTCATAAACCATAACCACACCAACAGTATCCCTTCCTTTCCTCCCTCCTCCCTACACCTCTGCGTGCATAAGCCTCGATTACTAGCTTCCTACCCTAACCACAGCTAGGCTTTAGGCATCTTTTGTACTATCACTGCTATAAGGCAGGAGAGCAGCCATCTCTTGTGTTTGCCAGCCTACTACAGAGGAGCTTATGGACTTCAGCTCTCATTGCTCCTAGCAGGCACTTGCTGGTATGTGAAATCTCAGAGAACCATGACTCAAGTTAGGGTATCCTTGTTGTTAAGTCTGCTAAATATTGCTCTGTTATTCTATTTTATGAGCAAAAAGACTACAGCCTTGGGTGCAATTATTACACCACTTGCTGTGGCCTTGGGCAGGTGATTTATACAGCCCAAATATGGCAAGTAAATCACAATTGTATCATGCCTTTCATTTTGGAAAAGAAAAACTGTGGATGTGCCAAAGCACTGAGGTGATGCAGGATGGTGAAGCGGACTGTAGGGAATCTGAGCCTGACTTCCACAACTCTACATTTTCCTCAGTAATACTCATCAGGCTGGTCAGTGCGATGCTGAGGGCCAGCACCCATCCATTCACTGACACTTGCCCAGTTTCTGTGTTTAGACTAAAAGCCTCAGATACTCTATGCATATGTGGAGCCCCTACTACAAAAGAGGCTTTGATCCTCTGATCCCAATGAGACCCTGATCTTGGATGGGGCTCATAGGTGCAAACGCTGGAGAAATAATAACAGATGGAATATCACAGTGATACATTAATTACCATATAGAACCATATAGAGCTAATAGGGGAACATTTCTGGGCAAAGATCTCATAAATAAACCAAATGCGAATGCATAAATAAGTAGAACGCAAACACATAGGGCCATTATAAAGGCAGATGTGTGAAACTTTTTTTTGTCTGTATGTTAAGCAGTCCTTGACATCTCTTTTAAAATTTATATATTTACACTGGCAAAAGAACAATCCTTTCTACCTAAACCACAGAGAGAAACAAAAACCGTGCTGGATAGTTTTACCATTCAGAACTATTTTGTCTTTCTTTTCAAGTATAATCAAATTCCTTCCCATGCCTACCTGCCCATTACATTTCTGAAGAACTATGTATTGGAGTCTGAGGAAGGTATTTGAAATCATATGCATGCACTGAAGGTAAAAAACCCAAACCGAGTAATGTCTTCCTGGAAGAAGGCATTATGAATCTTACTGGAAAAAAAACAGACTTCAGGCAAATCTGATCCCTACAGAGATACTGAGCTTTCTAACACTTTTGTATTTTTCTCACTATCTGGTTCATATGAGAGGCTCAAGGGACACTAATTTAAAGGTGAGCTGGAGAAGCAGAAGCATGCAGTACCCACCATAGAAATAGCAACGACCCTCGAAGCAAAGGGCTCCTTGTGAGGAGTCTGACCCCTCCGAAGTATTGCGGCTCAGGCAGACACTTATCCCAGGGGGGCTCGGTCCCCAGCAGTGGCAGCACCCAGTGCTGCTGAGCCCCCTGCACAGCAAAGCCCCCCCCGAGTAGGCCATCCCCATCACCCTGCTCCTGCTTTCCCCTCATAAATTAATAATTTCAAGGTCCCTCCCACTCAGTCATGGATCTACCAGGTAAGCAGTGGTGCAAACATGCACATTAAAGATTTCTTCTAAAACCAACAAGTATTCATAGTCATACAAACATAGGGGCTAGGACTATCGTGTATTTAACTAATGTATGTTACACAAGGCAGGGTTTCCCCTGATATTCTGGAGGAATAAGCTCCTTCAATTAATTGCAAAGTATACTTTATAATTTTTTTTAAAAGAGAATTTCCTTTAAACTGTGTAATATAGCTGGCAGACAGCTATTAATGGCTATTTTCAACCCTGGCAAAGGATTTCTATTATAACTGCTTGTCCTGTATTGCTTGTAATTTTTCTTAAGTTTCACCTCTCCAGCTGACATTTTCCAAGCTTGAAGTCTGCCCAAAAAGAGCATTTTTTGGAAAGCTGAAGAAACTTTCCCTTCAGTTCAGCGGTGCAGTTTTAACAAGGGTCCTTCACACAAGCCTGGTAAAACTTACTTTATGGGAACCAAAACCAACACACATTTTGGTGTCTATTGCTGCAATCATGATGCAGAGGCAGGACAAAAGAATTATTCAGCCTAAGTAAGACAGCTGGGTACAGTAGGCTAAGTTCTTCCATAGCATAAGCTCTTGCAGCGTCCCCGAAGCCAATGGAATTACACTGCTTCACATCCAGGCTGAGTGAAGCCTGCTCTCTTCTTGTGAGTGAGCAGCTCAGGCTTTTTCTCATTGCTCTCCATGTTATTTAAAGATTTGTTTTTTGTAGCTGGCAGGCTCTCTCTTTGAAGCGTTCAATCCACAGAGAGTTCCCCTGTTGCGAGTTTAAAATGTTTTTGTGCCACACAGGCTGCTGGTCCCTCCACGTGGGACTCCATGAATACTCCCTGTCCCCCTACACCTCCTCCCTCCCACATGCACATCTTGATTCAGGTCTTGCCTCTCTTTTTTCTCCATTCCTACCATCGCACAAACTCAGGCAGAGCAGTTGGCTGTCTCTGGCTGCCAGCAGCACAGAAAATGAAGTGTAATTTTGGGAAGGAATGAAGGGGGTGGAAGGCAGTATAAATGTTACTTAGAAAACTGTACGGATGTAAAAGAAAGATTGAAGGAAGAGGAACACTGTCTTCATCATCACAGAACAAGCCTTAACTTCTCTGAGAGAGAAGTTGCATGAAAGCTAAGTGTCATAAACAAAACAGAAGCAGTGGAAAAAGAGGACTGAAGAGGCAGGTCAGGAGAGGTCTGAGAAGAACTGGGAATACACCTAAAACCAGAGGTGTTCTGGTGTCTCCCAGGGGAGCCACAGACAGCAGCCCTGTCCTGCAGACCTGCCCCAGCTGAGCCAGCCCCCAAAGCCCCATCCCTGCCAGCCTTCACCTTGGCCTGCTGCAGGAAAGGGCAGCCCACCTCTCCCCTCCCCAGCACTGCAGAAAGCTGGCTGAGAGAGAAACCCAAGCCCTTACTGGGTTCACCACTGAAGAGGAGTCAGAACCAAGGAGAAGCACTGGTGGAAGCATCTCTCAGCCCTGGCAGACTTCTGGGGACCCCTGCTCTGTTTTAGTGGACCAGAAAGAGAAGTACTCTCTCATACCATAGCTCACTGCATGAGCACCTGTAAACACAGGAGAGCTGCTCCTGGTTTTCAGTACTGGAAAGGCAGGGGGGCTGACATCAAGTCATCAAATCCAACAGGATCTTGAAGGGCAACTAGAAAGGAGATAATCTTTCCCAAGCAATGAGAATGCAACACCCTTTTGTTTATCTGAAATAAGAGGGATCTCAGCTGGCCCTGCTGTCAGGAGACAGACCCTGTGCAGGGAGAATATGGCTCCTACAGAGGTTCAAGAGGATCATTAAAAAGTGGCCAGGCTTTTATTTCTACCCCTTTTTCTCTGTGCCTTTTTGGCAATGAGTCTTGTTTCCCAAGGAGTAGCCATTCCTTTCTCACAGACCTCTGTGCTCTTTGCTGGGATTGCCATGCTGAGGCTCCCCGTCAGAGGCAGCCTGTAGAAAGAGCCATACAAGGTCCATCTGCCCTGGTGGGTCTCTGTTTCTGGAGGTCTCAAGGGTTCTGAAGCACCATGTCCATGGAGAGGGGCTTACATGTCCTCCACTGGCTCTACTAGTCCCCACGACTACAGGTTCATGTCCTGGCTACCACTTCTGCAGGGTCTTTTGTCTCAAGAAAACAGATCAAGAGCCCTTCTTGAGCCAGTTGTGACTCTGCCAGACTTTCATCAAGAGGGGCCGAGTGCTAACACACCCCACTCCCATCCTCCACCTCTGCAGATAAGACATCTCAGACTTCCCTCTAAAGATACTCAAAACCAGATTAATAGAAATACCTGAGAGAGGTAAGAGGATGAATCTTACTGGCTCTGAACAGGACTCCTGACCTTAAATTCCTAAGCAGACTCTTTTTTTTTTTTTTTTTTTGGTGAAAAGTTCTCCCTTGGTAGCACTTGTTCAAGTGAAAATCGCCACCTTGCTATGTTTAGAGGAACAGACTCTTTACAGCTATTAATTATCTGCCCTTTAAACACAAACCTTCACCCAAACATGTGTTTGCCCTGTGGGAAAAGTGTGCCTTTTTCACACCTCTCATTGTAAACCAGGTGGCAGCTTGGACTGACAGACAATGTTGAAAACCACCTGCTCTTATTCAACAAGATATATCACCACAACAACCCCTTCTAAGCACCCTGCTGAGCAAATAGGAAATAAGGATCCTATGGATGTATTGTATACTGGAATAAAAAAAAACACCAAAAACTAAGCATGAAGCAAAACCACCACCCTACAAGCTTCAAGATTAATAAAAATGATTACTCGCACTTTTCCAGCAAATTCGACATACATTGGCAAACAAAGTCTTTCTTTGCCTCAAGGAGAAAATGCTTCCCTCTGTTATGCGTACGGGATAGTGATCCCACTTGATGCTCTGAAAAGAAACTAAGCAATTACTGACACTAGGTTTATTGCTCAGTATTCTGCTTTGAACTCTCCCCAGTTTGGGGTGAAGATCAGGACGAACGCTGTTAAAAATAATTACCTTGCTCATGCCCGACCCAGTCAATTTACTTATGGATACAACTGTGAAGAAGAGGATGTTAATAAAGAATCAAGTATTTTCCCGCACTAAAGGCCCGATTCTCACTTCAAGCTACCAAGAGTAATTATATGCAAACAGCAGGAGTAAACTCAAAATTAAAATATTTATGCCTGTTCTTTCTCCTTTTCCATGAAAAACACTGGCTATTTTGCTCACAGAAAGATTATGGTGTCAGATTCCATAACTAGGGATATAAAAATTGTGACCAATGCGTCCTTATCACAAATCGTCTGGGACTGCTGCTGATCTCTCTGGTGCTCCCAGGAGCAGGCGGCACCTTCTGAGTGGCAAGAAGGGCTCAGCAGCCACCAGGTGACACGAGAAGGGAATTGCAGCAATAGGAAAGTTCAGAGGCAAGGAAATAACTCCATCACACTGGAGAGCTTAGGTTTTTTTGCAAATGTATGATTGATACATAGGAGGGAGTGCATACAAGGAAAACACTGAGGTGTCAGTGTCCTTATCAGAGAGTGTGCATGCTAGAGGAATCGGTGCAAACAGAAAAATCCCCTTCAGTACAATGAGATTGTATTGGTAATGACAGTCTATTGTATGCTTGTACTGCTTTTTCACAGAATCATAGAATGGTTTGGTTTTGAAGGGACATTTAAAGGTCATCTAGCCCAACCCCCCTGCAATGAGCAGGGACATCTTCAACTAGATCAACTTCAACAGAGCAACAGAGCTCCGTCCAAACTGACCTTGAATGTTTCCAGGGATGGAGCCTCTACCACCTCTCTGGGCAACCTGTTCCAGTGTTTCACTACCCTCATTGTAAAAAATTTAGTCTTAATCTACCCTCCTTTAGTTTAAAACCATTACCCCTTATACTATCGCTACAGACCCTACTAAAAAGTCTATCCCCATCTTTCTTATAAGCCCCCCTTTAAGTATTGAAAGGACAAAATAAGGTCTCCCTCAAGCCTTCTCTTCTGCAGGCTGAACAATCCCAACTCTCTCAGCCTTTCCCCATAGGAGAGGTGTTCCATCCCTCTGATCATTTCTGTGGCCCTCCTCTGGACCTGCTCCAATAGGTCCATGTTTTTCCTGTGCTGAGCACTCCAGAGCTGGATGAAGTACTCCAGGTGGGGGTCTCACTTTGTTTGTTTTTAATTGCTCCAAGTTCTTAGATTTCTCCCCATGACTATGGACAATTTTGCCATGTTTTAGGAACAAATCCTTTAGAATTCTTAAGGTTCCTGGAAATCCCTGAAAAAAGATGACTTCTTTGCGTGTGGTGTCCTTACATTTTAGATACTGGCACTGACTGTCTCTTTGGTCACTCTTCCACATTAGCTGCACATGCATATCCTCCTCACATCGTGGCTCCAGAGCAGAAATATTCCACCAATCGAGAGGGTTTTTCTTTTTATTTGCCTTAATGATTTTCATGCTGGTGTTCAAGGTACCGATTTTGGTTGAAGGAGTTACATCTGTGGAGCCTAGAAAGCAAGCACACAATGAAGGACTGAACAGACTGGAACTCTTCAGCCTGAAAAAGAGATGACTGAGGCATATGACAAGGGTGACAAACAAGAGAAAGTAGTCTGGTGAAGGTGTATAGGAATCAACCAGTTCTTCCAATACAAGAACTTAGGACTGAAAAATGAAGGTAGGAGTCAAGTTCAAATCAGACAGAAAGAAATGGCTCTCTACACAGCTGGAAACATGAGGAGCTCCTGGACAAAGGACAATGTTAGTACAAAAACTCTGCATAAGATGCCAGATAGGCAGCTAAGAAATATTTACTGGAAGTTAGTCAACAGACAAACAAGAGGGGGCTCATAAAATCTCTTTACTGAGCAAAGAAAGGGAGACTATTGAAGGGTGCTATTGCACCTATGCTTGCCCTTTTATGTATTTTAACTCTTCTTGAGTGGCTGTTTGTGGTGTATGGTTATGGCTTTCCAGCTTGAATTCCCCTCTGGCACATAACATATCCTTAGATACACACAGAAACAAGAGTGGAACAAGGCTGCCTTCCATAGCAAAGTTGCATAAGGAAAACCACAGATCATTTGTGTTTCTAGAGTAGAAGCCAGTTCTAGTGAGATGAAGGCATTAGGTTTGCATGAACTTGTGTTCCTCTGACTCAAACTTCCTGTGGTCAGTAAAAGGTGAGCTCACTGTGCAGCCGTAATATTAATTTGTGACTGAAATGTGTCTCTGCATCTAGCTCCACTTAGCCCTCTTCCCAGACAAAGAGATCATCTTCCCACTTGTACCTATTGTGAAATGGACATCTGAAATATTGCATTACCTATATTGTGTTAGCATTGTTCCTTTGGACAAGAGCCACCATATGCTTCCTAGTTCTGCCCTGCACTTGGTGGATTCACATGCTGGGGTCAAGGGCCTCAGGCTTGCAAATTCCTGACTGTTAACTCTGTGGCTGGACTACAAATCTCTCTTTCTCCCACACTTCAAAGTATCAGAGCTTATAACAAAGACCCAAACTTACAGAAGTACAAGGAGAAGGCACACAATAAGCTCTTTTTTTCTTTTCTTTCTTTTTTTCCCACCCCCCCTAAACAGTGGAAGAAACAGAATTGCCAAGGCTTTCCCCTCTGCCCTTGCCAGCCTTTCAGAAGCATACTGTATGGAACATTAACTTGAGAGGAACTCAGACAGATGCTTTACTTAAGCAGGTTCTCTTGATCCCGAACCTGGAAACATTCGAGTTAATGGGAAGTAGTTAACACTTAGGCTTGATGAAGTGAATGTGGCACTTTATGCTGCCAGTGTAAAGGAAGGTTGTGCAATCTCTGGGACAGTTACGCCACTATCAAGGTGGAATAATGTATGGGCTCAGACTGCTCAGATTTCCTCAATGGAAGGAATTATTGTTCCTGTTATATCCACAGTAACAAGAACAAAAGTTTAGCCAGTTTTTCATTAGGTGCAGACTCTTCCCTTGATTTAACCTGGTACTTTGTTTAACTGTTCACTGTCAGCTGAAGCACCTAGTGCACAGGCTATGTGCTTTGGTAGCAGCATGAGGAATACTTAGCCAAGTATACTGATGCCCTCTTCCTAACACTAACACTGACTTATGCAACTTTCAACAGGTTTCATAACCTTTATGTAACTCATTTGTCAGTTTAAGAAAACGCCAGGTTGAATTCAGGGGATCTCATGGGGCTTAATAGGAGTTTGTAAAAGCATGTTAGACAAATTTAACCAAAATTCCTTTGCAGCTGCAAATTTCATTAATTCATTAGGCCATCTCTTACACCATAAAAATGCAGACATGATTGCTACTATTGTTTCTTCTACTTAAAATGCAAGATGAAAACCTAGATGTCTAAACTTGCTTGTGAAGACAGGGTGAAGAAGTGATAATTGAATCCAATTTATGAAGAAAGTGAGCGATTCATTGCCACTGAAAGTGCTAAGATCAAGTAACTGTGTGTGCCTGCTAAATAGAGTGACTGAAATTCTGCACCACAGCACAACGCTATTGATTTGAAAGAATTTGTTCCAAGTGCTGCAAAAACTGCTAAACAGGCAAGGAATATACTACTGGCTCTGGAAGACGTAGCTTCAGCTGAGGTGTTTTCGGAGGTGCAGTGCTATCTATCAACAATGCATGGATAATGGAGGAGACACAACTTTTACAGGATTGATGGAAAACCTGAATCCACAAATTCAGCATGGCATTGAAGTTCAAGGATAGTAACAGGTCCCTAGGAGTCACTAAGTAACAATTAGTCTCATGCCTTCTTAGACACTTTCCCTGAACAGAAAGTAAAAGCAAAACCATTTCAAAGGTGAACAAATACTCACTGGAGGCAGGAAATTTTCTTCCAGCTGTATTACCAAGGCAGGACAATTTTATGAACATTTTGCAACTTGCATGGCAAGTGCAGGCAATTTGTTTCTGAGATGCTGTCAAGCCAGAGCATCAGTAAAACAGTGATGACAGATGTGGAACTGCCCTTCCTGGTTCTCTTCCCTCAGGAAATCTGAGGCAATTTGTAAGGAGGTTTAAAAAAGTGCCCTCTAGCTTGTATACAACAGCTTCTGCAGACCGCTGGCTTTTTCTTTTCACATAGGCACTATGGATCAGCTGGGGACCAAAGGAAGATGAATCTCACAAGGTTAGAACCAAGCAGTTGCCATCTCTGAGCTCATTCACCAATGGCTAGAAATGAGGGCCAAAAATAACTTCAAGCTATGTTTGTTGGCCTCCTGATCCTTAAAGAAATTAGTCACTGATACAGTGCACAACATAAGATAAATTCATTCTTGTCTTCCTATCTCCAAAATCCAAAGCTCTTCCTGCCTTTCAGGCTTCTGGGAAGTGGCAGTATCTGCTACAGACGCTGTTCATTGCACGCTACTCAGTATTTTTCTTCAAACACATATAATACAGGGGGAAAAGGCAACAAGAACTGAGAGGGGAAGGAGGAACCCTATGGCAACCTTGTTGTCTTGCAGATCCTTTCCAATACAAACCAGCCACACTCAGCATGGTAAATGGCTGCTTTCCAGCAAAGCATTAAACCAAACACAGAGAACTCAAATGACCAAACCGCTGTCTGGCTTCAGGCTGAGAGACAGCAAAAGTTCATGAAGCCCCTCCAGTTTCTGTAAGAAAGAGGCTGAAATAACGAAGCAGTCCGTATGATGCTCCCTTCTTACAGAGCAGAAGGAGGAGAAGACAGACTATGGAATGCCATTTTCTTGAGCATTAAGCCCATCATCTTCCTGCCTGCTTTGTATATCATGCTTGCCAATCCTGTGCTTAAAAGTCTGCCTGCACTGTAAGCCATTCATCTTCAGTTCATATTCAGTATATGATACCATCACATGCATTTCTTGCTTCAAGTGCTTCTGATGACTTTGAAAAGAATTTGGTTTTACTGATATAAGAAAGGTCAATGCTTTATATCCTTACTTTGTCATTGGTGGTAGGCATACAGAATGTCGCTTCTGGAGAGAAATGAATGGTTCAATTTATACCCATAATGGTTCATTTATAATGGTTCATTTATACCCATAAAACTCTCACAAACTTTTCCAGACAGGAGAATGGGACAATGAGGGGGTGGGGGAAGGGGCTGAATCATCCTGTCAAACAAGTATCCAAAAAGCTGGTCACCCACTACATTTTGGGTGCCCAAGACAACATCATTTAGTAAGTGGCACTCAACCCCAAACACCTGAAAGCTTGTAATATCCAGTTCATTTAAATTTGTAGCTTGAATTAAGTAACAGTCGGCACATCCGGAGGGCAGCAGTCAGTATGTGTGGCCAATCCTCTCTGCCCAGTCCAGCCTGATGAAATGTAATTCAGCTGATTTCTTCTCCCCAAAAATCACTTGCTCTGGAAGTCAGCTCTCAGAAGACTTCACTGATGTAATTTTTTGGCTCTCTGGGGGGAGCAAATACACATCTGCTGCTTGTCACTAGTACTGATTTTTTCCTCAATGACAAAGTACTCTCCTCTAACTTGGGTGAGTTCTAACTCTTCTTCAGTTACAAGACTATAGAAAAAACAAATTCTTTAAGAGCTAACATCTTATTCCAGATCATCTTTTCCACTTGTCCGCTCAGTTCCATGTGTAAAATGACCAACACTCACTCTTATTCAGCTAGAGCCATATAAACATGCATACATCTTGGAAACAGCAAGAAGCAAGAATGGTAAGGAAATGAGAGGAAGAATGAAGTGAAAGCAGTTGAAGCAGTAAGATTATTTCTGATTTGGAAGATGATAAAGTCTTGGTAAGGCTCATGAAGCTAAGAGTGGGACTGGGGGGGGTGGGAAAATCAGTTATCCTGGGCTGTAGGAAAGGAAGTCTATTTTGGCAAGTATGTTTTGGCAGATGGCAGGGGACAATGTGACAAGCTGTGGAGGTAGAGAGATTATTTCAGTCTGATAGGCAAGCCCTTGGCATGGACACAGAGTTTAACAGTGGATGAGTAGGAGGCCAGAGGATGTTTTATCTTAAGTTTTTGAGACTGTTCCTGTACAGACATCAACCTGTTCCAACCTAATGCTTTTTCCTGCAATTTAGTTCTTCAGTACCTAAGGGAAGCACAGCCATGTCCTCCTCTGGTTGCCAGGGTCTGTGATTCCCCACAGCTCCTTTGCAGTGTATACTGAGTTGTCGCTGTCTGTACCTCTGAACAAAATTCTGGGCAAGAAGTATTCAGAAAAGAGCTTCGACTCTGACAGTAGAGTATGGATGGTAACAGCAGGTGCTTGTCTGTACTTGCAGTCCAAGGTAGGACTCATGTACTTCTACTGAATGGATTTGCCTGACCAGAGTTTCTGTATTAAGCTCCCAGCAAGTATGCATGAAGTTGCTGTGAACCAGACATAAATGGATACACAGTTCCCCAGGTGCATGCAACTCAGCAATAGCAGGACACAAAACTTAACACACATAAAGTATTACTAACAAAGTTAGATGCAGTGGGGATGAGCAGGGGAAAGTTGGCCAGGAGCCCTGAAGTTCAGTGAAGAAGTTGGAGAGCGATAAGAGTTTCCATGGGACATCATACTTTCATTATGAGTTACCAGTTTATTATATGTCAAACCACCAAATTAAGGCTCTTCTAATGCAGTATAGATGGTGGAAGAGACGAAAATCTAGCCACACTGCTTGGGACCACAGACTTTCTCATGAAACTTTTAATTATCTCCTGCTTCAAGATAGCATGTCAATACCACAAGGAAAATAATTTCTGGGAGCTTTAATTTGACCTTTCCCTGTTTAATCTAATCTAATACCAATGTGAAGGCTCTCTCAGTAGAAGTTATTATAAACTAGGCTCAATCAAGTATGTAATTTGTCAATGGCTTTTGAAACAAATCTGAGAGCTGCCTCTCACTCTGAATGTCCCTTTGGTGTAAAGGCTTTCAAAAACTGCATTTTGAGAACACATGGAAACAAAGATCAGAAGAATACTTTAATGCCGTTACAGGCAGTTGAGCAAGGCAGAAAAACAGAAAATGAAACTAAATCAACAGGGAGCCAGTGCCACACAGGCTGCGTTCTGTGCAGCCTGCAAGCCTCCTCACTCATGCACACCGAAAAAGCCAATTATACCAAGCCACAGCAGGGCGTTAAAAACATCAAGCATATAAGCAGTACTGCTAATTCTGAATTAGATATAGCATAGCTCATTCTTTCATAGCTAATGGAAAGAAAGCCTGAGAAATCATCACATCTTCTCTAGTAACGTTTTGGCCAATTCTTGCCTTAGGTGCATGTTGCTGCCAGCAGGCATTGATGACTGAACTTTGGACCTCCATCACCCTTCTCTCAGAAAGAGAAAAACATCTGAATGCTGGTGATTGAGCCAGAAATTAATAGCAAAGTACTCATCTCCAATATTTCCAAGCTGGATTTTTATAGATATGTTCTATACCATGTATATTTTAGAGCCTCTCTCTAACACTTTAACAACCCACACTACTAAATATTCAGGTGCTGCAGAATTCATCTTAGCTCTCTAACAAGATTGGTAAACGCAATCCCTGTCAATTTTGTTATATTGCTGAAAAAGGGAGAAGCCTGTCCAGGTTGCATAGGAGACATCAGAACTCTCCCACCTTTGCACGCACAGACCAGGAGACACGCTAGATCATGCCCCAGCTCTCTTCTGGTCCACACATCCAAGGTGTACTTCAGTGGGAACAAGAGGTAGGAGATGCAATGTGTACGGGGCCTATTCCAACATTGCATTTCTCTTTGGTCTGATACTACTGACACAGCCCAAGTGATTTGTCCAGGTCAAACAGCAAACCTGAAGCCATCCGTGGACTCAACCTGAGATCAGGCTCTAGTGCTTTCACCACTGAACAGTACATCCTCCAGTAGAGTTACGGAAGTTTGCAGCAGAGATCCACTTCAACTCGAGTTTGCCCAGTTTAATGCACATTAAAAGCTAAGCAGGGCTTAGATGGATTTTTTTTTAATGCAGTGGCTCTTTCTTATTACAGGCCTTCTGCACTATTAACACAGCAGCACACAGTGCAGCTTTTAGTACAGAGGTCCCTGATTCATTTTCTTGTCACAGCTAAAGCTACAATGGCCACCACTGGTTTGAAATTGCATATTTTGAAAAACAACCTGTTATGAAAATATTCAAGTGGAAGCAGCACTTTATTTATTTATTTGTTTGTTTGTTTGTTTGTTTGTTTATTTTAACAGTCATCTTGCACCTCTCCTTCTTCCCTCTTTCTTTATAAAAGCATGAAAGAAGGAGACTAAGCACAGGATGTCCATCGGTAGTTCTCTGGGTTTAAGAACATAAATGAAAATACTTGGAACCATATTAGTTCAAGTACATTGGACATGCAGATTCCACTCCATTCTTTTAAACTGGTAATATCCACTCATAAAAACTTATGCATAAACACAAGGGCAAACCTTCCTATTAGCTAAAAGGACTTCTACAATTGTCTCAGCTTGTCGTAGTTCACATACATTTAGTTTCTCAGCTTAGTATTATATTAAAATAATTTGGTCAATATTTTTCTTATATTATCTTTGTTTACAATGCAGGAACTGGAAGACAGTGCAAAAAACACACTGCTAAATAAAAGCTAAAATAATGTAATTCAACTAGGTTGCATAAATCTTTTAATTTTTTGAAGCATATATTTCACAAGATGTCTTACTCCCCTTCCCACAGACAAATCCATTTAAGAAAAATATTGAGGGTGACTTTTCAAAGCATGTGAAACTACCTGCTAGGTACAATTATATGCTCTTCTACAATCCCTGTGAAGATTTAAAATACATATGCTCCCTTTCCCAGTCCTTATCTTCCCACATGGAAACCAGCAGGTTTGGAAGTAGTTGTGAGGACCATTCATCTCTGTTGTGGAGTTGCCACTGGATCTGGTTTGTGATATGCATTCAAAGGACTCCCGATTCAGGTGTGCAGTGCAGTCCTGAACCACTTTCTGCAGCAGCATATTCAGACCATCTTCAGCAGCATAATGAACCTAGATATTAAATCCAAAACCACTGACATTAATGGCTATAGGGTTTCTAGCCTTAGATGACATGACAAGGAACCTTTCTCAGCATCACACAGTTACAGTTCAGGCTTCACTAGAGACAAGATACAAAAAAGGTTGCTAACAAAGGTCTTGTACAAACCACAATGCTTAATTTTTAGACTAGAACTCCACATATCTTTTAAGTCCCCATAAGGCATATTGAGTGGAGATTTTAAGTTCATCTAGGCATGATTCAGTTGGCTAAAAGATGACATCTAACACCATTTAAGATAGCAAAGATTCTCATGGTAGGCTGGCAGACATGACACAGTAACAATTGGAGAACCTTGTCCTTCAGTATAGCAGCTGGAGCCAGGCAGAACACCCTATGCATCTTTTGCGGGGAGGCAAACTCAAGCTTTTGGTACAAGAAGTTTTAATTTACTTTTGCAGCTACACTGTGTTACACATCATTCATTGGCTACATTAAATGCAGTTCTACTTTGCTTTCCATCTCCCTTCCTACACTGCTCTAATTTCCCTACATCCTTACCATCTGTTGCAAAAGAAAGGTTGGAAGGAAATATCTGTAGGAAGGGAGGATACCAGATGGTACCCATACAGAATTAGCCATTTAACAGTGAACTGTGATGTCCTATTGCTACCAGAGTCTCAAGTGTTGTAAAAATCTGAGTTCTAATGGCAAGGTCATCAGGAAGAACTGGCCATGACTAAGTCTGCCTTTCAGCAATGTCCAAACAGGAACCTCGGCTGTGGTGGTGGTGGTGGTGGCAGCCAGCACATTGACAGCCTGTGACATCTTACTATTAACAGATGACCTTTCCAGGTATCTGGGGAAAACTGTGAAACATAGAAAGACTTGTAAAAAAGGTTGATGTTCTATCAACCCATTTTTCATCTATAGTTAACATAAAGAAATCAAATAAAATGTGGGAGAACACACATGAAAGTCAATCTAGGGGAAAATGCCAAATAACGTGTTGCTGAATATGCTGCTGCCATGCAGATATCCCATGGCATTTTAGCCTGGGTCATCAGAGCCCAAAGACTGCAGCATCAATCACCAGGCATGATGTGCAGTGCTAAACTGAGGGTTTGCATTTCAGTGTAAAGATCTACATGTGTTATATAACAAAGGAAAACAAGAGCAACCTAGGATCTCTCAAGAGGTAGGGAAAACGTGAAAAAAATGAAGCAACTGAGTGTATTCTTAAAAAACAACAAAGAAACTGTTCAATGCAAGGAGAGAATCAACTCAGTTTTTGCAGATTTCTTAATGGAGTAGCAGGTCATGCTCTGCAATGCCCAGAGCACTACAGAGAAAACAACAGTTACTTTTATGTTTGACCTGTGGACATGCAGGGGAAAACATCAGCAGAAATGTTGCACTCCTGTTTAATAACAGAAAAGGAGACAGCAGAGGCAACAAGCTTGTATCAGCTGGAGCTGCTGCAGTACATTTTGCAGTGAAACAACTTCTCTCCGCCCTTTAAATAGTTTACGTCACATTAGCACGATTATTGCATACTATAATACTACAAATTACAAAATGACATCACATGACAACACAAAAGAAATCACAGAAAACTGGATGAATGGAGCTTTTCAAAGCTAAAGAAAGAAATAATAACAGATTGCACAGACTAGCTTCTGTGTGACAAGCCAATGAAAAACAAGGCCTGAAACAAACCAGTGCCCAAACTGAAAAAATACTGTTAGTATACTAACTTGAAAACTTTTAATTTTAAATTAATAATATAAATTAGTAATATATTAATAATATAAATTAGTATACACACTGATCTATTCAAACATTAACTAACTGTAGCTATCTGGATCAAAGCTGATCAGAAGTTTTTCACTTAGGCAGTTTCATGAAAAAATTGTACTTTTGTCAAAAGCAAAACATTTGATAAACATACAGATTGTGACAAAAACAATGCTTTTAGAATATTCATGTTTTAAGTCTCAATGTCATTTCAGCTTTTTTGTTTGTGTATCTCTCATCTAATCTCACAATTTTGTATTTGGCTTACTGAGTCATCCTCTGGATGTAACCATAACAGTTGTTCTCATTCCTTGCTAGGTATGCTGTTTTGTCTACGCAAGCCGAAAATGTAAGTGTGTATGTTTCTGCTGTAAATAAGAACCAGACAATGGTTTTCAGCTGTATCCACTCACTTTCCCCACCCCACCGTTCCACCATCCCCACCCGAGCATTAACACTCTGGAAATGCAGCAGTTTGCCAGGATTAATACATCTCCCATCTCTAACAATGTTACACATATCATAGTGATACCACTGTCAACAGCATCCTAGTAATGCCCTTAAGGAATTAATAGCTCCATATTGGTCTTTACAGGACATTTAGCAAGAAGCTGTGTCTTAAGGCTCAAGATAACAACCACTCCACAGTTCACACACACTGCCTTGCCTGTGAAATGCACAGAATTGATGTTTCCGTGAAGAACAGATGATGCTGCACCTATGCTGTCTTGCAAGCATGCCTGAGGGCATGGCCCACAGCCAGGGTTTCACTGAGCACCTAGGCTGGGGGTCTGCAGAGCACGTCCCGACTCTTAATCATTCCATGCAGCCAGCTCTCTTCCCCTTTGCAACTGAGGTACAGTGAAGAGGTGGTTGCTTTGTACCATCCATCCCACTGTGGGATCAAAATGTGGCCAAGGACTCACCTGGGCTTGGGAGTGCAGCAGCAGTCACTCAGGTTAGATATAGCCTATGCAATGACAGAGCCAAAGTCATATATATATATATCATATTTGCACAATGGAGCAGAATTATGATTGTATAAGTTATCTTAATGATGCTGTGCCTTTTTGCATGCTTGGTTTTGCAGGATTGCTTTTAAGCTATGGAAGGAACAGCAAAGCATGAATAAGGCACTCATCTGGGATAGCTAGTAGAAAAGAAAGGGAGATATGGACTGTCAATAATTGATCCTGCAAGCTTTCAAACCAGGTACAACCTCATACAGCTGCAGTGATAAACTTCATATTCCACCACAAGAGAGTGTGCCAAGGGGCTGCCAAAGGGGAGTGTTAAACAGCAAAATCACAAAGCACTGAATGAACCTATGCCAATGGCCACAAAGTCTATGGCAGCCAGGTTTTCTTCATAGCAAGAGGTGCCAGCTATACCCTGTAATGCAATCCACTCTAATCAGGCTTTACAGCAAGTTCAGTTTTCAATTCTCCCAGTCTATTTCATTTATCACCATGTGATCTCACCCCAAAAGAATCCAAAAATCACATCCAGCATTTTTTTTTGGTGTAGTTCTCGTCCCTTGATTTTTTTTTTCCCTTCCAGAAATTGCCAGCGTAAGTGAATACTTGCAGTGTTTCTGTTCCGTAAACGGTTTCACGCTTAGCAGCAGGCACCAAAAAGGTTCAGTTCTTTCTCTGATCCTGTGTTTATACTGAGCTGGAGGTGGATATAAACCGTCTTCCATATTTGGGGTCTACTCAAAGCTGGGTGACCCTAAGGGCAGTCTACTGATGCTCCATCTCCTTAGTCCAGAGAGAGGCCCTTTTGAGCCTTGAGCAAGTAAAGAACAGCCATAATATGCTCCCTCTCCTCCTCGCAAGAACTAGTGCAGAAACTCTGTCCTGTATACAGTCAGTATCTCTGCCCTGTGCCGGCCCAGAAAGCCACAAAGTGGCCTTACTGTGACTGACAGGTCTGGGAAATAGGAATGCACAGAGGAAGACATCCCATTTCCCTTTCCATGCTTTTTGGATAATGGACTGAATTGCCTGAAAAAATAAGTCTCCCCTGAGACCCCTAGGACTTGGAGGCATCTATGAGACTATTCAGATGCATCACCATGCTAAAGGAATACCCTGATTCCTCACGAGGCCTGCTTGCCTTTTGTTACATGTCAGTAATCGTTGTCACCACGGCAGGCGCGCTAAGCGGAGAGAGGCAGACCAACTGCATGACCAGCCTGCCGCCATCCTGGCAGCCTCATAGAAAGGAGTGGTTGTGCCTCAAGAGGTTATGCCAATGAGCAGCACTACGAAAGAAATGATAAATTGAGAAAATCTTCCTTAATGGATGCTTTAAAAAAGCATTTAAAAAAGCCAGACCGGTCATCCCCAGGGTACTCAGGCCTCTGAGCTAGAGGATAGGGATGGGGACCAGAATGGAGCCCTCATAGTCCAGGAGGAAGCAGTTAATGACCTGCTACACCACCTGGATGCTCACAAGTCTATGGGGCCAGATGGGATCCACCTGAGAGTACTGAGGGAGCTGGCGGAGGAGCTTGCCAAGCCACTTTCCATCATCTATCAGCAGTCCTGGTTAACAGGGGAGGTCCCTGATGACTGGAGGCTTGCCAATGTGACGCCCATCTACAAGAAGGGCCGGAAGGAGGACCCGGGGAACTACAGGCCTGTCAGACTGACCTCGGTGCCGGGAAAGATTATGGAGAGGTTCATATTGAGTGAACTCAACAGGCAAGTGCAGGTCAACCAGGGGATCAGGCCCAGCCAGCATGGGTTCATGAAAGGCAGGTCCTGCTTGACCAACCTGATCTCCTTTTATGACCCGGTGACCCGCCTGGTAGATGATGGAAAGGCTGTGGATGTCATTTACCTGGACTTTAGCAAAGCTTTTGACACCATCTCCCATAATATCCTCCTTGGGAAGCTGGCAGCTCATGGCTTGGATGGGCGTAGTCTTCGCTGGGTAAAGAACTGGTTGGGTGGCCAAGCCCAGAGAGTAGTTGTAAATGGAGTTAAGTCCAGCTGGCAGCCAGTCATGATCGGTGTTCCCCCGGGCTCCATTTTGGGGCCAGCCTTGTTTAATATCTTTATCGATGATCTGGATGAGGGGATTGAGTGCACCCTCAGTAAGTTTGCAGATGACACCAAGCTGGGTGGGAGTGTCGATCTGCTGGAGGGTAGGATGGCCCTGCAGAGGGACCTGGACAGGCTGGACCGATGGGCCAAGGCCAACTGTATGAGGTTTAACAAGGCCAAGTGCCAGGTCCTGCACTTGGGTCACAACAACCCCACACAACGCTACAGGCTTGGGGAAGAGTGGCTGGAATGCTGCCTGGCTGAGAAGGATCTGGGGGTGTTGGTAGACAGCCGGCTGAACATGAGCCAGCAGTGTGCCCAGGTGGCCAAGAAGGCCAACAGCATCCTGGCTTGTATCAGGAATAGCATGGCCAGCAGGAGCAGGGAGGTGATTGTCCCCCTGTACTCGGCACTGGTGAGGCTGCACCTGGAATACTGTGTCCAGTTTTGGGCCCCTCAATACAAGAAAGACATTGAGGTGCTGGAGAGTGTTCAGAGAAGGGCAACAAAGCTGGTGAAGGGTCTGGCGCACAGGCCTTATGAGGAGCGGCTGAGGGAACTGGGGTTGTTTAGCCTAGAGAAGAGGAGGCTGAGGGGTGACCTTATCGCTCTCTACAACTGCCTGAAAGGTGGGTGTTGGTCTCTTCTCCCATGTAGTTAGTGATAGGACGAGAGGAAATGGGCTCAAGCTGCGCCAGGGGAGGTTTAGGCTGGAAATTAGGAGAAATTTCTTCACGGAAAGGGTAGTCAAGCATTGGAACAGGCTGCCCAGAGAGGTGGTGGAGTCACCATCCCTGGAAGTGTTCAAAAAATGGGTAGATGTGGCACTTTGCGACATGGTTTAGTCTAGTCTACCCTTGATTGGTTTAGTGTGGATTTGGTAGTGTAGGTTAATGGTTGGACTGGATGATCTTAAAGGTCTTTTCCAACGTAAACGATTCTATGATTCTATAAAAAAAAAAAAATAATAAGGAAAAGAAAGAGAGAGGGGCCACTTGAGGCACCTAAAGCTGTTAATAATGACAAGAGAAGAAGGGATTTCTGGTTAATCAACATCAAGGTCACAGTCTTGTGGAATAAATTTCATATACAGTAAATAACTCACACAGGGTGATGGCATGTTTAGCATCAACTCTTGGCAAAGATTTGTTTGCTTAATGACTTTTCTCTTTTTTTTTCAGGCCAGCCACCTTTGACTGGAGAGAGCTTGTTAAAAGAGCTAAATGTCACTGAAAATGTGCTGTTAATCCTACTCATCAACAAATGTTAACCACAAAGTGATAATAAAGAGAAAAAAGAAAAGATGTGGCTCCAATCAGGATTATGCTTGGTAAGTGCAGAGACCCCCATGACTCTCTAACAGGCGGCTCTCATACTGTTTCTCCAAATATATGTCACCATCCCCGATTTTGTAAAAGTACTTTGATGTTCGTTTGCAGACGGATACACTGTACTTTTCCTTTGGCTTGTACAAACAATGAGAGGCATTTTGGTTTTCTTGGCAAATACTGTCAGATGTTTTATGTGCAGCAATGAAAATTAAGTAAATCTTTGATATTACAAGTCTTCCGCGCTTGCAACAAGCTTGGCTCAGCTACTGGTGGATGTAAAGAAAAACCATGTAATTTTTTTCTGGATAAAGAAGTTTACAGATGTCCATAATGTTTTGAAGATCTCAGCACTCGCCGACTTTAATGATCTCTGTGGAAGCTATTGGGAAGCGAGAGCTGGGGAAACAAGCACATTAAACTGGCCTTGAGCTCTTCCCAGATTCTGACCTTTTTTGCACACATCCCTCCTAACTCTAAATCATCTCATTGATCAACGTAATTAAGTTGTGAGCAACTATTCTTATTTCAAGAGAAGTTTGCTGCTTCGATTTCATGCTGAAGAAGCATGTGAGTCTTCAAATGCTTGCCTGTTCCTCCAACCAAATGCTCTAGATCAAATAAAACTAACAAAACCTCGTATCTAAGAAAAGTTACTGCTCCCTGATCAGTGCTAACCTCCCTCAGCCTGTGTTGTTCTACTTTTTCCCAAGGGAAAGCACCTTGTAATCTCCCTCTCTATATATATTCGTTTTAAGACAAAGCAGTAACTTTCTCAGGATGCCTGAAAAATTCTGACTAACAATTAGCTTTGCAAAGTTGTATGTTTTGTAAAGTAGAGATTTTGAGCCTTGAAAGGAGTAGCTTTTTCATAGGTAGGCCAATAGTAATTTTTTGCTTACTGCTACCAAAAGCAGTAATAGAATAAGCCTGAGGATCACTGCAACACAGTAGATTTCTGTTTTCAAAGCTTATTTTTTCAATTAATGATTATGTTGAAGAAAATTATGTTTCAAAGACTTGCTTTTTTTTGCTTGTCAGATATTATAAAATAGTATAGATAAGTATATCTAGGTATAGTATAGATAAACCTATGTATAAGATAGTATAGATAGGTACAAAAGATCCTTAGCCTCAATGTTTTTAATGTCTGAAGGTCATTCGGAGTTTTGCTGTACTTTCATAACATTTATGGGAATAGGAGTGCTCTTTTTGGCCATTTCTCTTGTGTTTTCCTTCAGTGCTGAGTAACCCAGTTCCTTAATATCTTGGAATCTGAAGGAAATGACAGTATAGCTACATATATACGTTTGTGCAAGTTTTAGGTTTTTTTTGTTTATTTGTTTTTTTTTATCAGGGTTGGAGTCATTTGGAGACACCTTTACAGATCCATTAACATTTTGTTTTACTTTTGTTTTTATACTAGCTGCCATTTACTACAGCAGTTAATGACAGTGAAGCACATACAGCAATTTTCTTTCTAGAAGAGTGTAACAGCTTCTCATGTTCTGCAGTTTCAAAATATTTGGGAGAAACACGTGTAAGGTTTGTGAACCTTACAGAACATTGCCTCCAAGGTGAAATGAAAGGCCTGAAGCTCCAACTCGGTCTTGCAGGGCTCCCTCTTTCAGAAGCTCTCAGATCTTCTGCTACCCCTCAGTTTCTCAAGCCTACAACTTCATGGTTTTATGAGCAGTACACATGGTTTAACAGAATTTCTACACTACAATTTTAAAGGTATTACTTCTGATCTCATGAAAGCATGAAAAGGTCCATTTTTTAACCTCCCTGTTGCTGATCAAATCAAGCAGGGATTTCAGTTGGGTGCCTGTAGGTGTTTGTTTTTGACCATTTCCCACAAGCATCCAGCAGTAATATAACCACAGCTAGCACTATTTGAAATTAATTATATCTAAGACTCCAGCAACACAATCTGGAAAGACTGTGACCTGTAGAATTTAAAGCAGCTATAATTCAACTTGTTACGAACACAACATCTGGGAGGTCCGCTCTTTGCACTGGTTTCCCAACCCCATACAGATTCCAGTTTTAATGTCCATCTTCCAACTCTGCAGTCATCATGCAAGTGGTTCTGTCTCACTGAGTAGTGTTTCACAGCCACATCCTACTGCAGTCATCATGCTGCTGACAAATAAAGTGAGCTTTGTCAGCATTTGGGATAGGATCGGAGGAATTATCTCAGAAAAAGGATCTAACTAAAATAATTTATCCATCTCCATCCCCTTCAAAATAATGCTAGTCTACACTGTTTTCAATAATAAATGCAAAGCTCTTCGTGAATTTTGACAATCTTCAATAAATCATATACCTATACAAAGACTTCAGTAAATGAGTTCATCGACTACTGCAGTTGCATAGAAGAAGAGAAAAAAAGAAAAGCAGACAGGATTATTTCTTCTTTTAAGTTCATAGGAAATGTTAAGTTGATCAATGAAGTGGAAGGAATATTAATATCTCCACAGAAAAAGAGATTACCTCAAGATCCAGGATGAGAATCAATTGGGTTTGGATTTTTTCCTTTCCTACAAACACTTACTCCAAAGCAAAGTAGAATCCCAACTTTGAAGAAGCTTTGTTTCACACTTTTACTAAAGATGCTTTTTTTTTTTTTTTCTCTCTATAGGTTAGATGCTATCCCTTAGCATGTCATCTTTTCCAAAGGTCAAAATAAGCAGTTATTACACACAGACATTATTAGACACTCACTTTCATCTGAAATGATGAACAGTGAAGAGGAGACCCCTGGCACAGGACTATACACACCCCATTTCAAAAGCAAATTATGCTTTTGGCATAATTTCAGTAGTTCTGTATGTTCTGACATCGCTCCTTACAGTTTCACCATTCCTGAAACAACTCAAAATTCTTGAAAATATAATTCACGATCTCACTCATCACCACTGTGTCATCTCATCTTCTCTCACTTACTAAAACTGTACATATATCTGTACACTCCCCCAATGTACTTTCGCATGTGAGCACACACTCAACCATATTGCTTTACGTTTAAACATATATTGCTTTTAAATTTTTAACGTACATGTGACTGAGAGGATCTCTGATAGCAGAGAAATTAGATTGTGAAGTCACGTGTGAAAGCCAGAAAATACAAAAACATTAAAACAACATTTTCTATTCAACGGGGGCAGAGTTTGATCTTCTCTTTTCCAGTATAAACTCAGAGCAGCTCTACTTAAGCTGATGAAGCATAAGCAGTTTAAAAATGGAACAGCCAAGACAGCATGCCTCTTCTTCCTAGAAAGAAAGAGTCAACATTTTAAAGCATAAGTCTCTCTTTTCAGTGGTTTTGAGCATTTGTAGGTCTCTTGAATCCAGACGGACTGTCAAAGCTTAATAGACATGGCTATCATGAAAAACATTCAAAGTAAGATGAATCTTCCTTTCATGAACTTGAGATGTGCTGAGTACTCCTGGTTCCTGCAGCAACTTGTGGCAGCTCCAAGGTAATTACCCTCATCTCACTTCTCTTTTCAGGTACCTATTAGGAGGGGTGTTCTCCACTTTCTTCTGTAACTTCTTGTTCTTCCCAAGAGTTATAAAGTGAAAAAGGACATGTGAAATCAGGACATCACATTAGTTGTACTTGCAAAGAAATCCCCCAAAGCTGTCAGATATTCAAAGGGCACATTTCCTTTCTATAGATAGAGCTAGGATCCACAAAGTTCTTTCATGTGTTTTCCATGTGCAGCCAACTGCTGACCCAAAATATCCAGCTGCATTTTGGTACACATCACAAAGAAATTAAACTGAGGGAAAGATGAAAACTTCCCCTCTGCTCTCTAGAGACATAGTTAAGGACTTGATTTTTATGTTGCAATTCTTTAAGTAGAAGAATTAAATTAAACCCTTTGCACCTTGGCAGAAGCACCAAAGCATAAACTTCTCAGTTAACCCTATATGAACAGAGTATGCAGGGTGGGCTTTATCACCACACACTATTTCAGCAGGAATGAAGCAGATTGTTCTCCCTGTTCATACACCACTCTCTTACCAGATGCTTCTGCCGGGAAATACTTACAGGGGGAAAACCTATGCTTGCACACATGATATGACTCCAAGCATGCAATTATGCGAACTCGTTTTTGTTTGTAACAGACTGAATTATTCCTGTAGCTACTGAAACCTACATGCAGACAAATCTTACAGGTATTTTGCTACTCGTGCCTTTCATGCTGTTGCCAATGTTAGCCGAAGTGCTCACAAGGCACTGCAGAAACTGAAGAGAATTAATGAACGAATTACCATTTGATAACAGGGAGTGGTAGTCATTATATGACAAAGCTGGGTCATTCCACAATGTAGAGTTAGTAAGTAATTTGCACTCCAGTGATCCACTGCAACATCAGGACTCAAAGGGCTTTGCCCTCCTGCTTTTGCTACCTTTCATATCATTAATCAAATATTCGCGTATGGTATTTAGGACCTGCTTGTGAGATTGCAAAGGTAGATGTTGGTTTTGGCTCTCCCACCAGAGCTGAGCCCTGAAGTGAAGCCAAGACCTGTAATCATTTGCCTTGGCTGAAACAAAAATAAACATACCCTTTACTGTATGCACTTCTGAGGTAATTACTGCCATTAGATCACAGCCTGGAAATGAATTTTAAACCATGCAAAGACACTGAATACAAAAACCCCTTATGTTAAAATCATGTTAAATGCCTGATTATAACATGCCAGAGCAAGGAGGGCTCAACTGAAAGAAGGGACTTTAGCTCCAGCCCACCTTGTTGGACCCAGCCACTGCAACCCACATGGTGAAGTTAAACTGTCTCTTGGTAGGAGATGACCCACAGCCCTAGCAGGAATGTGTCACCTCCTCCATTTAAGGTAATATTGCCTCTAGAAAAATAGACATTGTGTTCCTTTAGCACTGCTTAAAGCATACATTGCATCTACCATGCGTTCCCCACTTTGCATTGTTTAATTTCTATTTCTAACTGCCTATCTCCACTGCCACACATGCACTTACCAGCTGAGCATCACCCAGTCAAATCTCATTTCATCCAGTTAACTCCCCCCCAACCTCAACAGCCCAAAGAGGGAGACCTTCATCTCTTTGTAAGGATCACTGGAAAAGGACACGATATATCGAGAAGGTGAGTGGATTCCAAGCTCTCAATCAGCTTGGTAGCCCAGCACAGAAGCTTTCCTGTAATGTCATAGCACCTCCCAATTTCACTCCAGTTTCACTGTTCATTGTTGTCAAGGAGACAAAAGTAATCCTGCTCTCCTCCAACCACCAAAGGCTAATGGACCTCAAGCTGTGAAACATCCACAGGAGTCGATGAGAGCTCTGGGCCCTGACTGCTCCAGGAGGAAGCCTTCCCTCACCTGGACTTCCCTCTAAGCCCTCTGCTGACCACATCACAGACTGTGGCAGCACTCAGAATTTCACACCAGTCCACCACCAGGATCACATATCACCCTGGCTCTTCAGGTCACGCTTCTGTAACAACTCTCTCCTACAACCAGATTTATGAATTGTTGCACCATTCTACCTTTTAAAAGGCAATAAGCAATAAAAAAAACTGTTCTAGGGTTGCACGTGATATGCTGGTAAGGGGTAGGGATTTATGCTTAAGACTTGGCTGCCATAAACACCCTGTGTGGCCACACCAGTGAGACTGGGACACTGTTAGCTGAGTTTGCCTTTCCCCTGACCTTGCTGTTACTTTGAAGCCATCAGAGGCTGGTGCTCACAGTGGCTTCAAGGTCCTTTGTTAGACTTACTGCCGTTGACCCAGTGACAATGACATGATGTCTTTAACTTCTGATTCAGAAAACAGTCATTCAAATAAAGGGTACACTGACAGCCCATTAACTACAGCAAAGATTGTTGTTGCTGCTACAGTTTCAGAGAGACCTATTTAAAAATAGATTAGGGTCTTGGAAACCACTCAGCTTATTCTGCCTTTTTCCCCTCTTCCCTGCAAGACAAGTTACCAAACCAAACCTGGCATTTGCTTCCTCCCTGATCTAGTTACAACTTCATTATAGCAATATTGGCCAGCAGCAAGTAACTTATTAAATAAATGCCATTTAAGTGCTTCTACCTGGATAGTTGATTCAGATAACAGAGATAGAGAGAAGGGAGGGGCTGGCCTGGCTCTGCCCACTTTCTGCCTTCCCTTGCAAGCAGCAGGGCCAGGCAGGCGATTCCAGATAGCCAGGCAAGGGTGAGGAGCAACTCCCAGTGCTGTAACAGGAGAAGAATTGATAGAACCCTTTCAAGGCCACATTAGCTCTTTCCAATCACAAAATACCTTCATTCTAATTACACAATATTGGTCCTGTGTACTTTGATGGATGTAGCTTTGTAGAAGATTTTTTTAAAATTTTATTTTATTTTTTACTTTCTCAACAAAACCAGCTTTCAGCCTCTAGAATTATTTTAAGATATATTTTTCCCCACAAAGTTGACAGCAGCACCCAGGGAGCTGCCCTGCCTTCAGAAGGAAGAGGGCAAAAGATTCAGCGAAGACAGTTTGATGCTTATAGCGTGTCACCAGAAAGGCAGTGCTGGCTTGGTGCTGAGGAGCATAGATATTTCTTTTACTCACCGGAAGAAACAAAAACCCAACCTTCTGAAATAAATATTCCACCTCAGGTGCTTAAAACAAAAAAGACTAGCCATAACCAGAATACTACAGGCTTCTGGGGATAGCGTCCTCTTGATATCGCCTCTTGATGTGGCTCCAACAGCATTTAAGGAATAGCTAAACTTTTAATGAACATACAAAAGAGTGATTAGGACCTTCATGTTTGTCCACAAAACACCAGGAGACTTAGTACCTGCTACAATGATCATTAACTACACAAATCACCACCACCACCACCATCTTTCCCCCCAACCCTCCTATGGAAAGCTACCCACAGCAAAACTGTTGAACGCAAATAAGGTTTGCAGGAAGCAGATGACTGTTTCTGGTTATTTCAATGAGGTGGCCAGAGATTGTCTAGCTAGACAGGATTGGGTTTTTGTTTGTTGGGGATTTTTTGTTGTTTGAGTTCTTTTTAAACTTCAAGGGGTAGATATGCTTTACAAAAGGATTTGAAAGAAAATAGTAGTGGGGCCAAGAATATTTGACTCAATATAAGTGCACATATATGTATATTAAAAAAACATAGATACACATTTATGTTTACCATTTCTTCAGTATTGTTTGCAATGAACAGTTACTTAAATTCTGACATAGTAGAACAGAATTAGATGAATGCTCGAAGTTCATGACACACATCTTAAGCTACTAGATTCAGACCCTTTCAGGGATGATAAAGTTCAGAACATTCACAGGCAAGACCAGTTAGCATGCTGCTTATGCCATTTCAGAAGATCTGATCTTGGATTCTCATAAGTATTTATTTCTCTGCCCAAGATTACAAGCCTTAACCATACAGAGTCATCCAAAGGAGAACACTTGCAACTGTCATCAGATCTGTGAGATATGAAGTTTATCAAATCTGTGATCCATCATCAGCCCTCCCCCTTTTCTTTCCTACAGAATTTCAAAAGTACAATAAAAACTTAGGGTTTTTATGCATTAGAAGGATCATTTGAGGTAGTCTTGTATTAACTTTGATGTATGCCTCCTTCAATGATGTAATATACTGAACATCTACCTCTTGACCCAGGAATTTTGCAAAGATCTTGTATTATTACTAGAATGTTTACTCGCCATCTAACCTCACTTTAAACCAAACGTACAGTGATTTTTTCCCACCACAAAGAGAAATTGTTAAACAACCTTTTCCACAGGCCCATAATCAACCCTTTAAATCAAACTTGAATAACAGACTTTCATTTATCAATTGATCCACTGTTTTTTTGTGGGTTTTTTTTTTTTCCCCCCTCTTCACTTCTTCGGGTGCAGCAGATAAAAGACCCAGTTGTACTATCATAGACCATTGCTTTGTAACCAAACTCTGCATGAGAGAAACATTCCTCTTTTTTTTGTGATGGAGAGAGAGAAAACAGAGAGAGGGAGAGTTAAGTCCGCCCCCCCCCCCCCATTTTTCCTCCTTAGCTTAAGCTTTGTTGTCATTCTGAGGCTTTGGGAGGAGGGTAACTGTGGTGGTTGCTGTTCTATAAAATCTTTAAAAGCCATTGTGTAGGCAGGTCAAAGAGAAACCAAATTAGAAACTAACAACTTTTGAATTTCAGCAGCCAAAGTTAATGTTGACTAAGAACCAAAAAAGAAGGGGGAAGAGGTAGAAAAAAAAGTGGCCCTATGGAAAGCAAGGGCCAGCTGAGAGATCTAGAGGACGGCAGGCTCTGAAGGGGCAAAGCTGCTCCTTTTGATGTGGGAGGTCTGCAAGTAACCTACTGGGACACTCCCTGGGCTATCTCATTAACCATGTCACCAAAGCCCCCCAAGGTCCAGAGAATCATAACATTATCTCTGACATTACCACACAGATACAAGGTTCCTTAGGCAGTCTATAAACATGCCTGTACTAACCAATTCATCGTGGCTTGACACCCCTGCAAGGGCTGGATGCCCTTTAGTGAGCCACATGAATTGCCCCAGTCATTCATCAAAGTTTCTCAGAGTGCATTTCACACAGCATTAAATTTAATTAAAGCAACATTGACTGCATTGTAATCCTCTGGAGGCTCTTTGTCAGAAGGAGCTGGAACACTTTCTACTTAAATATCTATTGTTCAGGTGGGATTTTTTTTTTCCCCTTCTGTTGTCTGAACCCAAGTGATTTGCTGCCTCTCCCTGTTTTTTATTTAAAAACTCATATGTCATGAAAAAGTTCTGCCGTGCAAACAGGAATCCCAGCCTGACAAATAGTTCAGCTCCTATGCACTTGCCTGCAGATGTTGGAGAATATAGAAGATTGCTTTAAAACTAACCAACACGTGAAAAAACAACCCTCAACACACACAAAAGAAGACTAGTAGCAGAAAAGAAGCATGTAGTAAAAGCTACTTATTTGTCAGCACATGCACATCCTTGTGCATGTCTTCCTGCTTTGGTACATCAGCCATGGGCCACTATCACCTCCCATTGGTGCTGTAATGAATGGGCGCTGCAGGTGTGCTTAGTGCTCCATAGTACAGGCAACCCTTGTCAAGACCAGTGGTGACACCAGAGCCTGGCGTCAATGCGGGGCTCTAGCAGTTTGCATTCACCTTGGTGGAGAAAGTATCAGGCAGAAACCAGCTGTCTAGGTCTCTCTTTTCCTAGGTCTCTTCATCCACACTGGAATCCCATTGGTTTAATTTGCTTCATATTTTGTTGACCTCTCCTAGATCAGCATCAAAAGACAAGCTTTGTTTCCATCCTGCTAGTTGCTTCTGGGTCCTTTCTGCCAACCACCAGCAGCTTCTTCTGTTTGGTGGGGGGATACTTGTCTGGGAGAAGACCTGGAAAACAGGCCACACAATTCTCAGAAATATAAAGGTGATTCTAACACTGCCTTGCAGTGAAAACTCTGAAGGAAACACCATTTTGCACAAGTGGGGATAGCTGTTGTGCCCACTTTTCCTCCTCTTGACCAGGAGTGGTTTTTGAGAGACATTTCTCTGTCTGCAGTAGGCAGAGTGAGATCACATACCTTTCATGAACTACAAAGATGAAAATGTACTTTGCTGTTGCAAAAGTGAACTGCAGAATAGACTAAGAAAATCTACCTTTTAACACAGTCCCACATTATCTGCAATAAGATTTGGTGGTTAAACCACTGATTTTGGTACCTACTATCTCCTCCCTCATATATAACTTAGTTTGCTTCTGTTGTGGTGGTGGTGTTTTGTTTTTCCTGTTACCGAATCATTTTAGATTTTCTCAATCTGTCTACTATGGATACGCTAGGAGTAGCATCCTCCTTGCTTTGTTCTTACATGCAATCCTTCTGAAAAATCAACCTAGTTATTATTGCTCCAGTGGCCTGGGAGTTTCAGCTCTTTCTATTTCTTTGTGGTTTTAATGAGGAGAGTAGAATAGAAAACACTTAAATTGCCATCATTCACAGTTATCAGTAGAGGATAAAAAAAATAAGTCAAGTACAGTTTTGTATTCCTCCAAAGAAAAGTGACTAAGTGATTCTGCCCAAAAAAGGGACCTGCTTAGGCCTCGAGGTTTCAAAGGACCTGACAGGGGGGTCTTGAGAGAATTTCTGTGTTATGCTCGGCCAAGATCAATGTTATTGTTTATCTCAGAGGAGTATTTATTTCCAGTTCTCAGTACTTCTCATGGCTCCTCATGTGAGATCCTCTGCTGCCATGCCGTCATGGAAATGGTTCTATAAAATAACAGGAGGTGCTGAAGAATCAGATCACTTTCTTCACAGGATGCACCCATCTACACCATAGACACATGGACTACGGTGTACCATCATGCCTACCATCTCAGAACTAGTTTCTTACTGCTTGCCAGGTCTAAGATTTAAGAGAAGACCCAAAAAGAGATCAAAGCATTGCACAGGTCCCAAGGCTCAGGACACACTCCTCACCTAGGTAAGAGTCCATATACAGTTGAGCAGAAGTAATACGAATTCAAAAGCAAAATTGCTATTTCAAAGCTGTAGGCTGAAAGCTTATGCAAGTCTTCAGCTGATAAGAACTGAAGATGCTTTACAAAAGGTATGGAGAATCTAGTCAGTTGGCAGCTCTGGAAGAACAGCCTCTGCTCTCTATCACCCTATAACTCTGCCCTATAGCAAAAAGGAGTGCAGCTTGTGTAGACATTCAACCAACCCACCTTTACTGGAGTGCAAACACCACCTTTCCATTCTTCATACACACTCACTAACTGACAAGAGAAGCTTACTAATGCAGCATATTAGTAACTAAATTCCCCCCAGAAAATGTTTTTCAAAGTCAACATTTTTGCTTTAGAGAAGACACAGCTGAAGAAAGAAATAGCCTCTATTTTTATTGCTTTCACATGAATTTTGCCTTGTGCTATTTGAGTGGGACAGAGCTAAATACAGAGCTGAAATAAAGGTATAAGTCCCCCATGTCTCACACACAAAGAGGCCATCAGATAGCTGTTAATGCTGCACTGGGATTCTGCCATCTGTGGCATGCCGGATTAATTATGCATGGCACGCTGATTTTACTACTGTAATTGCACACACATTCACACCCCCCATCACAGCCTCCATGGTAAAACTTGTGCATAACATTATACTTTAGACGACCTCCTGCTGGCTTAGAAAGAAAAACTCTAACTTTATTCTATTCTCCCTTGGTATTTACTTCAGTTTCCCTTTCAAGCTTCTCAAACACACAATAAGCTTTTGATTATCAGGGTTTTAAGTGCTCCACTGGACACCCAGTGTGTATTTATGAATGGAATTAATAAAGAAGCAATCCGACTCCATCAAGAGAGCATTT
The DNA here is from genome assembly GCF_030463565.1 of Pelecanus crispus. Taxonomy (NCBI): domain Eukaryota; kingdom Metazoa; phylum Chordata; class Aves; order Pelecaniformes; family Pelecanidae; genus Pelecanus; species Pelecanus crispus. The sequence continues at coordinate 19,381,220 of NC_134646.1, forward strand.
GCAGCTACTCTTAAGCGTCACTGAGCAACACAAGTAGAAATTGAAAAGAGCTAGAGGTCTCTGGCCTTCATTTTTTACATTTATTTAGTCACACCCAGTAAAAGCCTTAGAAATTAATGTTTGACATTTTGGGATCTCTGTATAGCCAATTCATTTACTGAACTGAAAAAAATATTAGTGGCTGCATACACAAGCAAATGAAACTATAAAACTACTTGCCTTGCTAAAGCAAGCCAGTAATATTACTGCCATTCAGGACAAATAATTTTGGTTTAGCCCCCGCTGCCCCAAGATTTTCAAGTCCCATTTTCACCCTTTTTGTTGCAATCATCAGTGAATTCTCATAGAAATACTCGAAACCCAGATTGTGGGTTCCTTATCAATATACCATGAACTCAAATGAGTTTTCCCAAAAAGAGAAAGGAAGAAAGGTGGGGTGTGCTAAACCTTGCCTTGAAAATACACACTGTGTCCTTAACATTAAGGATAAGAAATTTGTCCTTAACATTAAATATTAAATGGTCATGAGCATTTCCTTTACCATCAACGGGTGTATTTATACACATGCCTAAAAGCAAGCTAGTTTCTTTGCAAGACACCGCATACTGTCCTGACAATTGCAGCCTATCCTCTGCAGAGTTAAGGTTTTTGATGCACTATAAATCAGGAAAAAAATTAAAAGCAAAAGGGAAGTTGGGGCATTTCAGGTACAACAGAGATCAAGGACTAGTTTGAATCTCTCTAAAGAAAAGTGTTAGGAAGAAAGATTTCCCAGGCTAGATAAGGAAGAGTATGTAAGCCTTCCAAGGACTTACTCAGATACTTGCACTATGCTCTTGCCTATGCTTTCTGTGCAGGCATGCATGCTTTTCCCAGTGTGCTTGGTTGCTGACATTTTTCTAGGACTCATCTCCAATCACCTCCCTGATTTTCTTCCAGAAAAGGTGAACTTCAAAAGGTTCCTCATGACAGTGGCATGCATCTGGTGTTCAATACAACCCAGTTATTTCTAGTGCAGCTCTTGCCCTGGCCACTACCTTTAAAATGAGACTACACATGAAAAAGCAGAAAGACAGTAAAACTACTTTGTTCTAAAAACAAAGAAAACAAATCTCACCTTGAAGGGGGGCTCCAGCAAGCAACCACAGTACAAGCCTGAAAATGGGTAAATACTCAGTTGAAAAATTCCCCCTTCTCTGCATCATGACAGCTGTCTGCACTCAGCAGCTGCCACAGGACCAGGGTGCAGGTGAGCCACACTCTGCCAGGCAAGAGCTTACAGTGGAAAGCAAAGCAGGGGAGGTATGGCAAAACTTCAGCTGTTGCTTCCACGACAAACTTCCTCAGGTTTTAGCCAAAATCCCTTTCTTTATCACTTTGCAGGTGAGACCACCTCTACGAGAAGAAATGAACATTTTTACATCTGTCAGTTTCAAGGCACCTGCACCTGGAAATTTAATGTTTCTTCACACTAATTCCAATGTCACAGCTAAGGAACAATTGTGTCTTAAGAAAGATGTCCCAAAATGTGAAGTAGGAAAGACTAATAAAAATGTGGCACATCTTTAATCAATATACTCAAACTGAGGAGGACATTCTCCCACACAAGAACCAAGTTCAGGCCTTCTCCCACTTTTTCCACCCAGGGAAGTCGTGCTCAGGTTGCTAAGCCCACCTTGCCTGAAAAAGTAAAGTATGTGTCCAGCCAGTCCATCCTCTGCATCAAAGCCATGATAACACACTAGATGCTCTCCCAGACAAAACTCACATGCTGTGCAGCCACAGCAACACTGCTGCCTCCTGACTCATTGTAAATGCCCAGACTAGGCAAACAGGAAGACTAATGGTTATTCAGGCAAATTTGGGCCACCATGATGGGAAAGGTGCAGAGGGAAAACATTATGACCAGAGTTCTTTTGAAACAACCTGACAGTTGATAGATGAGCATCCATAAAATGACAAAGGCTCCCTGTGTAAAGCCCCTTGCTACCAGCATCTTCTCCCTGGGAAACTAATTACTCTGTACTGTCAGTGAAAATATTATTTTTCCGGTAATTATTTTCCCTTTTGCAATGACAAAGTGATCATGAAGAGTCCCCCAGCCTCTCATTTTTGGCCATACTTGACTTAAAAACATTATGCAATGTTGTTCACGTGATTTTAGCTAATGGACAAGGAACACGTTTTTGTGATGCTGATTTCCACTTGCTGTTTGCAGTGTGTGTACTGGGAAAGGCAGTGGAGACAGCAGAGTTTATCTCCAGGCTGCTGTAGCAGTAGTGAGAGGAATAACAGTTGTTGATGGAGGTTGCTAAAGGCAAAGGCCTATCTATCAAAATGCATTTTAACAAAAGTTGGGTGGTGAATTCTCTTTCCTCAAGTGCTGGGCTCAATCCCCTTTGATTAAACTTACATCATAAATTTGTCCTTACAATGCACATGTGTGAAAAAGCAGAGAGGATCCTAATCCAGCCCTCAGGTTTAGTTAATCCCAACCTTTGGGAGGCTCAAGATCCAAACCCATGCCAAAGTTTTAAGTGCTACTTGACTTTTATACCTGATCTGATTTACATGCTGTAAGATTTACAGAGCATGAAAGCTGAATTTGGCTCCAAAAAGTGTTTTTAGGACAAAGGGAATCAAATTAAGGTGGTAGGGTTTTGGTTTGTGGTTGGGGTTTTTTTGGGTTTTTTTTTTTTTTATTTCAAGCTATTGCAGAGTCTGCCATATTCTATAAATCTATCAAAATAAATAACACTAAGCAAATTCTGAAACTTAAGCCTCAAACAATTTTTACATTCATTAGTGCTAGAAGAAAATAAAGTTCTTTCTTCATAGAAGAAAAAAATTGATTTGATTACTTAAAAGTATCTGCCCAACTCAAGTTTTTAGTGCTAATCATGAGATTATCACAAGAAAAATGGGTTACTATAATAATCCAGTGTCTAGCCACAGAGACACATTAGGCTCCTCTGACAAAACCAATAAAAAGGAGAAATAAGGTGTCCCTCAGCTAAGTGTAAAGAGGAATTATGCTCAGCCACAGAATCCCACATTCAGGAATTACACAAACTGTAACGGACTAGCCCAACCTGTGTGTGCTATGCAGAGCTGAGAACTGTGCTGCTGCTGTTGCGTCAGAAAACCTGCTTTCACCCCAAGCGAGTAGTCACTGCTGCACTAGCCACCTCTACCAGTCCCACAGGACCAAGGAGCAGGTAGGACAGACAAACTGAAGTGGCTGACCAACCTAGAGAGGAAGAGCTTCTGGAGAGAAGTAGCATCTTTTACTAGACTTGCAGCCTCAGTTGCTGTGGTCACAAGGATCCAAGTACTCATAGTTAACTCTATTACTCCAACTAATAACTGATAATCCCGCTCTGCAAATCTTGCTTTGATATTAAGATACACACAGAGGGCTATTTGAAGAGGCATGCTCATTCACGACTGGCAATTAAATTACCAGTGTCAGCAAGCAGTTTGGTCTGGTTAGAAACAGCCAAGGTCAGAGGGAGCCTTCTAGTGATCAAGTTCAATTCAAAATCTAGTTCTCTCAAACAGCGTGACTGAAGCTTTCATGTTGTCAGCATAATGTGACAGTCTGGGATCTCCCAACTGCTGCATTTCATGTTCAAGTTGTTGTCAGCTTCCCCTGGGTAACATTATCATCTCCAGTAAATATTTTCACATGATCTACTAAAGACAAAAGCCTCTGTTTTCCTGTATAATTTCTTCTACATTGCAGAGCACATTGAAAAATCACCATTCTTACCACCTCTGGGAAAAAGCCTTATTTCTTGCTAGAGCTTCATTCAGTGGGGAACAATAAGGAAGAAAAAGAGAAGAGCTGCTCTGTTCATTTCATTCTGGGCCTTCTTTGCATGAGTCAGGTTGCAAAGTAACTCAAATAGTAAATGCCACACAACTGTGCACCATAGCAAGTGAAATAATTAGCTCTGATATCGTTTGGACAGACTTATTTTTAGTGGAGCAAATATCTGCTTTTCAGGTTTCTTATGAAATGCTATTACTAAAGTATAAGGATCGACTCTGTGTTGATTATGAAGATGCTAAAAAAAGTAACAAGAAATGCTCTTTTGAAACATCTCACCCATAAAAGTAAACTTGGAAAAGACACAGCTTACTTATGTAAATATGCAATATAGTACCTGTAAGAATATCCATCCTAGGAAAGAGAACCTTTTTAGACAGCCAAATCAAAACCCAGTCATTTAAGTGTAATTTGTTCTTCACTTCTCCAGTTACAGCTTCTCCTTAGGAGGATATTTCAGTGATCTCTAACCTCACGTTACAGTCCTGCTTACCAAGACCTCACATCTGTATGTGGCAATCCATTCTTTTAACTCACCACTTGTCAAGTGTTCTGGATCTGATAGCACTAGCCTTGCTTCAGCAAAGTGGCAAGAGTCAGCTGATGGACACTGCCAGTAGGGAATTTAATCTAAATTAAATATTACATGGACTTTGCTCTGTTAAAGAAAGACCACCCAGATAACTGCAATGTGAAAACCAAATTTGATTCTCTGCTTAACGCTCCTGTCAGCCAAGAGCCTGGGGTGAAGACACTATGTTAAGCAACTGCAGAATTGGTCTGAAGCTCTCTTACAGACTTCAAATGGTGGAGCAAACCTGCCAATGCTCTTAAGATTCATTAAGGTTCTAAGGACAGGTTTGCCTTTCTTCACTAAAACTACTATGGCATTTATTCAAAAGGGGTACAGAGTAATTCAACCCAAGCGCAATAAAGGTTTTCAGCCACACTATACTTTATCTGCTGCAACAAGAGTTACTCAGTTGGAAAGAGTGCCTAATTGTCTCTTATTTTGTATGTGCAAAGGTAGAAATCCAGAAATACATCTTTGAGCTACAGCCAGGTAAATAGTTCAAAATACTTCCCACAATTATTCACATAAGCTTAAATTAAAAAAAGCTATTACAGCCATACTTACATTCTTTTTGGTTTCTTTCAACAAAAAACCCACAAAGTCAGGTTTTACACCTTCCCTCATAAATGAAATACTAACTTAAAATTTATTTTAACTGACAATTTGAGTGTGAAACTGAATTTAGGGCTTAAGTTTCTCCATTTACAAAAGATGAACAGTATCACGTGACTTATGAAACCAATAAAAGGAAGGTCAGATTGCATTAGTTTTTAGTATGAGATCATGTTGCACTGCACCTCTGCTAAGGCCAGACAGTATTCTAGTCCCAACATTAGTAAAATTTTTCACTTTAGTAGTGTAAGCATTTCACATTGCTTCATAACCTTCAAAGGAAAAAAAAAAAAATCAATGGAGACTTATTTCCTGCAGCCTGGACTGTAAAAAAAGGTGCCTTTTCTTAGCCTGGTGGTTTGCCACCCCAGTAGAAAGCACTACAAATCGCTTTTTACAAGGCATTTGGTATAACTACCATTAAGACCAGTCAAAGGAGGTACAATTAGAGAGCCCTCTTATCAGCCATATTTAATTTTATTTAAGCAGCAACACACTTAAGTGGGGGTTAAGAATATATGCTTAGAAATATAATGAGATACTGTTTTAGTCTTCTGTGTCAATGAAAATAGATCAAAGTCCAGTGAATGAAGAAATGAGTTCATTCTTTTAATAAGTGATATTTCTAGCTAGGCTAGAAATTGGTTAATTGGTTAATCACAGATTCTACTGTCCTTCAAAGTAGTACATAGGAGGTCAGATGACTGAACATAAAGAAGAGACACTTGCCATCTACATATTATTGTTTAAGATATAGTTATCAGGGGATGAAAATGCCTTCAAAGTATGGATGAACTGCTCTCACGTTTTTTTTTTTTTTTAAAAAAATCTTACCTGTAAACATTGCAGGATCCATCGTAGAAAACACTACACCAATTTTAGTGAATACTGGTGCGTAAATTTTGCTAGTGTTACCTGTAGTGATTAAAGTCAGGCTGAAGGTTCCACCATTTTTACCCTTTCATATACGTCAAATCCATCTTTTACCCACTTCTGAATGAATCATCACTGTACTAGAATTAACATTTATTAGAATAAAGCTCTTCAGAGAGTAAGAGACATTAAACTTGAGTTCAAGGCAAGGTTTAAAGCTCTCAATTTGTTAAACAGTGAAGTGTGACACAGTGTACCAGTAAGTTTTGCAAAAAAACACATGTTTCTTTTTGTCAGTAAGTCTAAGTTGTTCAAAGTACATGTCTTGTTTACACTAAATTTATTTGACATTTTACAGCTATATAGATCCCAGTGACTGAGAAACATAAAACTATTACTTTTTTTTTCCTATGATGGGAAAAAAAAGAGGTTCACATATCATATCATTCATGAAAATGCAATGGGGAATGAAAATGGAGGGATTCATTTACCAGACTGGAAATTTAACAACTGGGCAGTATAGTTCTGTGACAGGTCATGATCTCATGAAAATCAGCTAATTAACTTACTTCACAAAGGGCCAGAAAAAATAACTTAAATCCTTTGGAACTTGATAAACTGATCTATAATCATAAGGGCAAAATCTGCATGTAGATTTTCCACAATTCTAGATACATGGACCATTATCCTAGCACAACAGCAAACTACAAAAGGCTGATCCACAGCCCAAAGCTAAGGGCTTAAATATGTCTTCAATACACGTCTGGGAGATGGGATCTGTTCCAAGGAAAAGTAACCCTCTCTCAGCAAGGGGAAAGAAAAATGAATCTCCAAGCCTTGGCAGAAGTTACACATGTATTTCTGAAAGGTGCCACAGCAAAATTTGGAAACTCTTTGAAACCATTTTAAATACCATCTGTGGCCTAGACGTTGGCCTCTCCAAAGCAGATGGTTCTCAGTAGTCTTTGCACAATAAATAGAACTGTATTTTTGCAATTAAAAAAAACCACAGCTAAGACTGTATTAAGCATGTCCTTAGATGAAAATCTCCATTCTAGACAAAAAAAAGTCAAGCTATATAAATTTTGTCAAATGAAACATTAGTCGACCTTAGTTTCTAAGTTTAACTACCTTGAATGACAAGCGATGGAATGAAGCTTTGAAATGTTCATTTAAAGTGACTCCATGTAATAGACTTTAAATGCCTGGGCTTACTTTTTGTGCTGCTAAGCAATAGCTTGTATGCATAAACCTGACAATACAAATTGAATAGAAGCTTACTAGTGAGGGAGAGGGGCTTACAATCTGACATGCAATAGCTGGAAACCTCATGACAGTCCTAGAGAGCAAGATTTTAACACTCATTTTCTCACCATCCAGCTTAATTCTGAAGACCTCATTCAGCCTTTGGGTATCTCAATATTAACCTTACTGCTTGTAACACTAATGCAAAAGGTGTGAGATCAGGCACTCAGGCTGCTGGCCCTCTCATAGTTTACAGCCCTTACAAAAGTCACATTTCAGAGGTCAGAACAAACAGAAAAAACAAGGACAAAATGAGTTGGTTGTGGTCCTGAAGAAGCTATTTCTATGCTCTTTGCTACTGTAAACTCCAGAAAGCAACCAGTAGAGTTCACAGCATCTATGAATGGGATACTTCTACCCTCATAGCTGCTGTAATCCCCACAGAGACAGAAAGAGATTATATTACAAAGGGCAATGAACTACTGTGGTAATTGCTATTACAAACTCCACAGAGAAGACAGAGTGCATAATGTTGATGAACTGGCGCCCTCTGAAAGTCATACTCTTCATTCCAATATTATTTAGTAAATGCTAATTATTTCCAAGTGGTAGAAATATCTTTCAATTCAAATCATATGATCATAGCAACTATTTAAGACCTCAACCGTATAGTCTCTAGCCTTTCTTCCATAAAACACATTTCCATACATTTTAAACACTATTTTAAAAAATACAAGGTCAGTTTCCTCTTTCTTTACTTGCCATGGTCCAAGTTTCATATTCTGCTGTTGCTGCAATAAAAGACATCACAGCTACCAAAACCAGTGAAGGCTAGAGAGTTGCATGTTCATGATATCACTGGCTGCTAGGAGACCCCCCGAAGACAAGTGCTGGTATGCAGGTAATGAAGGTGGTATTGGTTTTCAAATATAATCTCTTTAATGGAGAAACCAACATTTCATTGCCCAGGCAGTAAACAGTTTGTCTTTACTCATTAACAGCGCATTCCCCAAAGGTAACTCAGCATTTACCTTTATTCTGTCCCTGCAACAGCCAGCAGCACATGCCTAAGGAAGGCCAATGGCACATAATCCACCCTATAAAGTCTTCTCCAACAATAAAATATTACTGCAGTGTATTCTTTTTAGCTTATATACCTAAGAATCACCACAGGTAGTAAGGGTGACATGAACATCAGAAAGGGGGGAAGCAAACACAAAACATGATAGGTAGAGTAAATTATGACCCTCAGTGATTTAAAAGACTCCTCACGTGATTTACAAATACCTGTCTGCATTTCCTTCTATGCTATTCATATATATATATGTACACACAGATAATGGGCCCAAGAAACTGGATGAGTTTGAAAACATCTTACACACATTGTGGATTCCTCCCTGTCCAGAATGCATGATTTTATTATTGTGGCACTAGTGGTAGTAGTTCCTTTGTGCAAAAGTCAGATGTGCCCACCTGGCTCATTGCTGACTCAAGAGCACATGGAATAAATTAACTGGAACCCTAAAATCCAACTAGTGTGGATGAGAGGCAACAAAGATGTCTTGTGAGCATCTGATCCTCCAATTAAAGTCCTCAAGCCTCTTTCAGGTACCCAGGTGAAAGCTGTTTTCATCATCAGAACCATGCAAAAACCATAATTTGGCATAATCCACTTTGTTACATTTAACCTGCTGAATCCTTTACTGTATCTAGTACTTTAGCACATCCAAATGGAGCTATGGTCAATCTTAAACATTATCAGAAGATATAAGACAGCATCTGTTAGACTTAGTGCTCTTCTTATAGGTTGCCTTGTGGCTAACTACCATTTTAATTTCTTACAGGTCAAATTCAGTAAGCAAACATTCCATCATTTCCACTGCACTGATGCTGGAATTGCAATTTTATATAGCAAACCCTCATTTCTCTGTCTCTGGGCACACACGAAATACAGTTTCTTCTGGTTAGATTACAGGAATGGATGTACTGCATCAGACCCCAAGTCTCATTTAGTCTAGTACCCTGTCTTCCACAGTAGCCAACTGCACAAGGTTAAGGGAAGAGTAAAGAAAACAGAAGTATTGAATTATTTTGTGCACACGGGCATCAACAAACTGTGTCTTAACAACTTCCTAAGCCAGGGGTTACTATACTGTCTTTAAAAGCTGTGAGTGGCCCTTGGCTTATTTGGTCTAAACACTTTGATACATTTATTGGTTTACATCTACAAAATTCAATAGAGACAAGTTCAAAAAGGTAAACATGCATAACTTTTTTTCTTCCTTTTTTTTTTTTAAACCACATCCACTTAAAGAGACAAGTCTTGCTATCAGTTCATTTTCCTCAGGTGACATGATAAACAGCTGTTCTCTCTTTGCCTTCCTTACTCCATTCTTGAGTCTACAGATCTCTCTGATAAACCCCGCTGACTAACAGGATAGAAACTGCATAGTCTGATTTATAAGGAGGAGAAAAAAAAAAAAAAAAAGCAGAAAAATTCTTTTTGGCCTAACCAGCTTGCTCCCCATATAGTATCTATCCTCTGTGGAAGGCTGCATGTTCATTTTTCTAATCATTTAAACAGTCAGCTGTGGGGCAGGGATCTGGATCTAGGACAAGTTGTAGGTTTGGTTTGGGTGGGTTTTTTTTGTTTGCTTTTTTATAAGAAAAAGGTAAATAGGAAGGGAAGAATTTCCTTCCATTAGGATAGCTGAGAAAGAAAATCCTTGGGTATTAGGTAATTCGTCTCAGGGTTGTCCACCATCATTTTCCCTCTCCAGACCTCACAAGAAAAAAAGGCATCTCAGAGCAAAAGAGAAATGCTGGTGGATGTCAAACATTTAGAGAAGAAGATCACAGGCTGCAGTGGAGATGGCAGGCCTGTGAGCATGCCAAGAGCAAGTGATGCGTAAAATCATTAAATGTGAAGGGCTGGGCAACAGTGCCTAGACTTATCTGGAAGTTTAATCAGAGAGAAGAATTGCAAAAGAAAAGAATAGAGACGGCTGAAAGCTGCAAAGTTATGTGTTTGACCTTTTTATAACAAACTCCCCCTTCTCCCCCCAGCCAAAAAGAGGGAAAAGAAAAGAAAAGAAAAAGAGAAGAAAGCCCAGGTAATCTCAGTGCATTATTGTGGTTATAATCAAATGAGTATACACTTATTCTCCCCCTGGCTTTCTCAGGAATGCAGATGTGGCTAGAATACAGGCTGACAGCTTTTTTCTCAATGTTGTCTCCACTAGGGAGACTGGCTTTCAGTTTTTAGCTCACAGAAGATGCAGATAGCTTGCCAGAAATGCGTGGGCCAAGCAACATATGTCTCTAAGTTACTAGCATCAGTGGGCGGGCTTTGGATATCAAAATTCTGCAGTAAGATGGAATGATTTCATGCCGAAGGACTTTGCTAGCTTCCTGTAAGTTAGGCAGGCTGTATTCCTTTCCACCCCCCACAGTCAGTAGCTACTGACATTCACCAAATTCTCCATACAAATATGGTTGGTTCTCAATGGACGCAGACTGTGAAGGAGACTAGGCTACCCTTAGAGAGGTGTAAAAAGCGACTCCTTCTCTATCAAGCTCCCTGTGGCCACACTGGGAAATAAATGACAAATTAACTTAGTCATTCTGATCTTTGAATGCCGGCTTCCAGAGAGCCAGTCCTACTCAAAAGGAAGACTTGGAGGCCCATCAAGGCCAAGTGGGACATAATATAGCACAACTTAGCTGTTTTTCTCCAGATGGAGGATCTGGCCTGAGATAGAGTGGCTTAAAATGGTTGCTGTTGAAATTAATAAGAGTGTTCCGAGTTACAGTTCTAGCACTAATAATGCAAATAAATCATGGCAATTGGTTTCTGAAGAAACAGCAAGCTGTGGTTCAGATCAGTGTTTAGCACGTGCTTGACAATCCCATTTCTACTTACAAAGAAGACAATGCCTCATGTGATAAACTAAAAAAAAACCCAAAACATTACCTAACAGTGGTGTTTTAGCCTGGTACATCACTTGCATTTCAAAAGTCATCTCACAGCCTTTGACAGCCTACAAGCAGCAATGAGCCCCCACCACTGACAGGAAGCCCGCTGTGAAGGGCTACCTTCAAGTGTTCACTGGAACCAAGCATGGAGTGGGCAACCCAAGAGATCTGTTCACGCTCTCAACCCTGGGTCCTGAAATGGTTCTTAGTTAACAAGGACTGCCTGTGTAAAATAACTTCAGGAAGGGCCGTGGTGAATCATTGGGTCCTTACCACCATGCAATAAAAAGTCAGCTGCTCATATAGCACTTAAGCAAATCACAAAAGGGTAGAAAGAGGAGCATGTATGTGTCTGAGGCAGCCATTCTTCTTTCCTCTGCCTACCCCAATTGACACAAGATAGCACTAATATCAAAAATTTCTCCCATGTCTAATTTAAGAGGACAGCTTTCTAAGAAAGCTTGACTCCCAAGAGCTCTCCTTAGTCTCCATGTGAACTGTAGAGTGCTTTCAAAACTCTGCATCATGATGGGGGTGAAGTAGGAACTGAACCCTCCAGAAAACTTGACTGTTCCTCCTTCCTTATTCATTCAACCATTTATTTACTTCCATGAGGCACAGCCAGCTCCACACACTTTGGACATTGTCTTAATGTTTTTCTGTTGGCAGAACCAGCTTCATAAACTTGCAGACAATATGTTCATGCAGCTGTGTAATAAAGCTTAAAGAAAAAAAGTGTCCTGCAGGTCACCTCATGGTCAACCAGTCTTCCTGAACATAACAAAGGTGTAGAAAAACAGCTGACAAGCTGAAATTAAATCCTCTGATGTGGGATGTCTAAATATCCCTTTAAATACTAATATCTGTCCAGACAGCCTGTTTCTCCAGGACTCTGTCAGCTATGAATCTTACTGATAGCGACACTGAAACAACACTGTCCATGTTTAGCTCCGAATCACACAGACTGCCACTAATGCAACCAACAGGAATATAGGGAAAGGTGCTCTCCCAGACTCCAGCCCTGCATTGGATAGTGACCATCTAGCACTTAAGTAAAGAGGGAGCTCCTTATCTTGCAGACTTAGAGCTTCAACAGCTGGACTGAAAGACTCTTCAGATTCTTGCAAGAGAACAAGGCTTCTGAAACAGAAAACAAAGAAACAATTTTTCATTTCTTACACATAAGTAGACATCTGAGTACAACACTAGATTAATGGGAGTCACAGAAGTAAGTTGGACAACATGCTTTACTTGTAAAGGAATTTGCAGTGGTGTGCTCCTCCTAATGTTTCACAGAAATGTGTGGGGATGCACAAATTGTGAAGTGTCCGCAGGCTCTTTGTCAAGTGGCATTTTCATATCGATGGCCTTTGAAAGGCCTTCCATAAAAACAGCGATAAACACAAAGGCCTTTATCTCTCTTGCTTCCCCCAACATTTACACAAGTGGTTGACAAGCAGCCTGGGGTGTTTTGAGGAGACCTGGTTTTCAGTGACAGAAGAGTTAAAATTCAGAGCCTCACAAAATTGAGAAAGATCAGCTGAGGCTTCTAGAATTAACAGCTAGGATCCGCAGGGTTTTTTCTTAATATTGTGAGGGATCTTATGATATTACCACCTTAAGGGATACTCTATAGGAACATGTTGTTGTCTGTGAACACCAAGGTTAAGTTAGAGCTATGACTCAATTTTTCTCCTTTTTTTTTTTTCCCCCCTTTTTGGCTAAGTAACACTCTTTGATGTCCCTTCAGCAGCAATGTTTGATTTCCTTATTCTTTTGGGGAGTACATTGCAAATCTAGTATGTCAGAGAAACTGCACAGTGCCATATGCAGCATAAGCTGAAATTGTGCTAAAAAGCATGAAACTAACATCACAGATCTTGAGGAGAAAAAAGGTGACTAAAAGCACCATTCTTTTCTCCCTTTTATAGGGTAACTGTTGAGGCAGCACACAACTCTGGGTGCAGCGGCTGGTGTTACCATCAGTCCTGGGTACAAAGGTGACCCCAAAATAGTTGTGTGTTCTTCTGAAGACGCTGCCCCGAGTCTGACTTCACATCCCAGCTCTGAATACACAGTGCACAGTAGGCTCTGTTTGGCCACTGGCTCTCCTTGCAGCTGTGCCGATTGCTCAGTGGGGAACATGTCTGTTCTCACAAAGAATTTAACAAATTAACTATGAACAAAGTAGCCTGGAAACGACATAGATTAACACATGCTGTGTCATGCCAAGAAGAAGCTTGTCAGCTTGTTGTTTTCTCAAATCTGAAAGGAAAATTCCCAGGACCCATTAAATATATGAAATTGTTTCCATGTTTAGCTGTGTTAGAAAAGAACACAATCATTGTTGAAGAGAAATAAGAAACACACATCCCAGATAAAAAGAGTGTATAACGAGACTCCTAGGAAGCATCTGCAGCACAAACAAGATTAAACACAGGGGAGAATCTGTCGTCTTTGTGTAAACTCCACAACCAAAGGAGATACTAAGGATGAATTTGGGGAACATCACCTACATATTTTCTGTTAACAAACATGGAAAAAAACCCAAACCCAAAAGCTCATGGATGTTTAGCCCTCTTTGCTCCTGTCCATGAAGGAGCGGCTAACCACTCTAAGTACCCTCCTGGCTATAATATGAAATGGGTGTCTGCATTAGCCTGCAGCATCCCTTTAGCCAGTACACATCTTCAGGGGGGTTCAGCACAGAATAGCCCAAATCTCTTCAAGGCAAAACAAACAGATGAACCCAAAACGTGTTCGGCACAATCTGAGGTGAGGTAAAGTAATTATTAAGACATAATATAAAAATCAGCTATATTTAAAAGCATTAATTAAAAATATTGACAGGTAGATGGAAAAAAAAAGTATTTAAGCAAAGCACTGCTAAGAAAAATGCAAGGTTTATCACTTATCTGCTACAATATAGGAGCCGCATGAAACACTTTTTGAAAGTGACAAGTCAATCAGACTGAGTTGAACAACAAAGACATATTTTATAAATGTTTTGACAAATGCAAAACATTGGGAGACTGCTGAAATACTCTAGTCTATGACAGAGAAACAAGGGTCAGGGCACGGACTGAAAATGACAGGAAAATACTGGAAGCTGATCAAACTGTAAACAACTCTGATTCTGTCCAACTCCTAGAAAAACTTGATAAACATATTTAAATGGCCTTTCAGAAAATTTCTTCAACAAATGGTATTATACGTCTTTTTAAAAAAGTTTATTATACAATAAACGCTCCTTATCAGTTCCAAAGTTTTTTCAATTGCCAAATTTTAGTCATAAAAGTGAATGTCAGCCTAGAGCCTTTTTAAAAACAACCACTCTGTCTACTCTTCACCCTAATTTCAAGCCAATTGTGTTTCCTACCTCATCATATCTTAACATAAAGATTTTGAGTTTCTCTCAGACAGGACCCACCTTCACCTTTTTTCATACCATACATAGCATACAGGACTTCACTCAAATTGCCATTGCAGCTTTATTAAGCAGATGTGAAAACAGAGCCCGGGTCCTATGCCACAGCCAATCTTGATTTGTCAAGAACAAAGCTCTATGCCGAAACCATCTGACATCTATCAGCAATAGGCAATGGGCCTGGAAAGTAAGAAAAGCAATATCATGTGATAAATTATGACTTTAATAAGACTTTTGACACATTTCTTTCATTTGACAACCGTATCACAAAGAAATAGGGTCTTGCAACTGTCATAAAGTGAGAATGAAACTAGTCGGTTAGCTATAGAACAGCAACAGCTATAGCAACGAATCTGGTGAAGGGTCTGGAGCACAAGTCCTGTGAGGAGCGGCTGAGGGACCTGGGGTTGTTTAGTCTGGAGGAGGCTGAGGGGAGACCTTATCACTCTCTACAACTACCTGAAAGGAGGTTGTAGCGAGGTGGGCGTTGGTCTCTTTTCCCAAGTAACAAGTGATAGGAGGAGAGGAAATAGCCTCATGTTGTGCCAGGGGAGATTTAGATGGATGCTAGGAAAAATTTCTTCACCAAAAGGGTTATCAAGCATTGGAAGAGGCTGCCCAGGGAAGCAGTTGAGTCACCATCCTTGGAGGTATTTAAAAGACGTGTAGATGTGGCACTTAGGGACATGATTTAGTGGTGGACTTGGCAGTGCTAGGTTAATGGTTGGACTTGATGATCTCAGAAGTCTTTTCCAGCCTAAATGATTCTATGATTCTGTAGCTATGGTGTAACAATCGGCAGCTCACTACTGACATAGAAGGACCTATTTTGTGTGGTTTTACAAGTGTCTGGTATTGTTTGATGCCCTCTAGCTATTCAACAACTTGGGCATTCAATTTCCATTTGCAATTAAATCTGCAGATTCTATAATAGTGAAAGGGACTATATATTCAGGGACAGCACAGGATTTCGAAATAATCCAGACTTATGGATAAAGGGTCTGGAAAAGGAGGCTGACATTCAAAAAAACTATTAGTGAGGCAAGATGCACAAATATGTATTGGGGAAGGGCTGGTTAGGCATTGGGTCTTCAAGAAAGGCCCTAAGATAAGGATCACTAATATCAAGATCACATTGCTGCCAAATAGTAAAATGCCATGCGGGGATGTCTTAATTTAGTTTACATGACCCCATGAGGGTGTTCCTTAAATTCTACATCACTCTGGTAGTTCTACCTTTAGTATACAGTGACCACTTTCAAGCACATCAAAAGATGGACATGAAAGAACTGGAAGATACCCCAAAAACAACTAGGATAATGAAAATCTAGGAAATCCATCTATTAAGAGTGAAGTCATTGGGTTGTTTTAACCTAAAGGGACTGAGGAAAAGGGAAAAGTCTAACAACAGGAAACTGCTTTTACAAAGGCAAAAGGAATCATCTGCTCTGGTAGTCATTGTTAATGGGATCAAACCCAACAGGATTAGACTGCAGCAAGGAAGACTAACATCAGATATCAGCAAGAAGTTTCCAACAGGAAACAAGAACAGGCTGACATCACTGGCAGTCCTGTACAACAGGTTAGGCAGACACCCGTAAGGGATATCTGCCTTGGAGCTGGCAACCTGGCTACATCATCTCCATGGGTCCCTTGCAGCCCTATTTTTTTTTTTATGATTTTACCAAACTGAAACAAAACCCAAACAAACAAACAAAAAACCCCACAACCAAAACACCAAAATCAAAAAAGAAGAGTAGAAGAAAGCAAGACAACATCTGATGAATACTGGAAACCATCAGTTATTTATGATAGTAGCTGTCACACTAACCATGATCTTCATTTGGGTCTTGAAAGGCACAAAATTCTAAATATTACAGATACTAAGAATACAAGCCCACAAGCTCAATATGCAAGGCAATTAGGATGCCAGGTGAGATGGCAGAAACCCGAGCCCCTGGGGACGTGACCATGGCAGGGTAGAGCAGAGCTGGCCCCATGGGCAGGAGCAACCCTTCCCCAGGAGCCTTGCTTACTCTTCTCCCTGCTGTGGCATGGGTCCCTCCGGGCTGTGCCTCCTACTACAGTGTCCTCGCAGGTCTCCTCCTCCTCCACCTTCCTGCATGCCTTCGCCTGGGCCTGCCCTGCCACAGCTGCCGCCTGCTGCTGGAACTGTCTGGAACCTCCTGGAACTGGTGGGGCAGTGCCCTGCCCCTCCCAACAGGGGGCGCCGCTGCCCTGCCACCACAGCTCAGCTCCCTTCAACTCCCCTCTCCCCACCCAACCCACCGACTATTTAACTCTGATTAAAGGAAGCCTTTTCTCAGGATCCGGCACATGCGCTCTGCGGTGGCTCACCGATTCTCCTAGGAACCCAGAAAATGTCCCTTAGCTGAAAAACTTATTAGAAAGTTTAAAAAAAAAAAACAAACCCAAAAAACCCCCACCAAAACCAACAAACACCACCCACCTCCCCCGCCCCCCCAAAAAACCCAACACATCATTCCTCAAAGTCCTTTCAACTCTTCCTTAACTGGGAAAAACAAAAGCACAAGGATGTAGATTAAGCCTCCTACAGGTCACTTTGAGAAGCTAGGTTTGAAGTAACAGCCCTTTGCAGTAGCCACGACTGCTACCAGTTGTGTTGTGCTTTATACTGAGTTTTACTACCCACAAATGAATATATACATGAAGACCTAAGAGCAGATGGGACCCCTCTGCCACCAGGGTCCCACTGGCCCTGGCAAAGGTCCCCCACAGCCACGCAGCTGCCTGAGCTCAGGAGCTGCCCTGTGTTAGACACACCAAGATGGCTTAAAGATCGTGCAGCCAGAGTATTTTAAATATGCCGGTCACATACTATTAATTTACTCACTGGCCACATACCATGCAGTTACAAACCCAGAATTTGCATATCAAATGGGCATTTGCATCTCTTCTCCAAAGACCATTTTGAAATAAATAGGTTTACTCAAAGGAGTGAAGGTTTCTCCTGTGAACAGTGCTTGGAGGCTTTGACTCACCTGCACAGCTCAGAAGGCTCCCATCTGTACAATGAATATCTGTTTTCATCTACCACAGTATTTGATTTCAACACACAAAAAAGCAATATTTTACACTGTCTAGTTTATGCAAGGTGAAAACAAATTTATTTTGATGGTGATAACCTGCAGTGTTAGTTTTCCCTTATGAATGAGGAAGCTAAAATTACTCAAGAGTGTACTTGGTGCATGTGTCCTCTGAACTTATTTCTTGGCTTTCATTATGAAAGAGGTGAAGCGAAGAAAGCTCAACAGTTGGGAGAAGGTCATTTTGATGCTTTCTTTAATAACAACTCCTACCCTTGCTGCGGCTGTAGCAGCAGCGCTTTTTTGTTTTGGAGGAAGGGGTGGCAACCAGTTGTTACAGATTAATCTTTTCTTGTCAAATCTAGACCATATTTTATTTCCCAGAACAAGGAACAAAACCTCACAACAGTTACTAGAGGCTGAGGGCTTCCCAGTTTGAGGAGAGCAGGGCAATTTCACAGGACATTTCAATCCAACTGCACATTTGGACTATTAATGTAGAAGTTAATGAAAACAAGGCCTAAAAAATAGGAACCAGCAGTGAGTCAGCATTTAGATGTTCTTGGGTTGAATAATTTATTGTTTTCATCAGCCTGTTGCCAAAAGAAAACATACTGTGGTACCCTTTAGAGAACAAATACATTTTTCTCAGAAAATGAACATCTACAGAATCCCGGTGTGGGGAAAACGGAAAGGTAACCGATTGGAAAGGACAAGAGCAAAGTAAATTAAAATTTCATCAATTGGACAGTGAGTTTCATCTGACAGCTGTATCTGGTATTAGTCCATTTCCTGATGTATTTGAACTTGCCTCTTGAACTAACCAGAGAAGGTCATATGAAGTGGCAGTGGTGAAAACCACTAGAAATACAGAGCTGCTCTTTGGTTTTCACATTGTTCATCAACTGACAGCGGCTTCTAAAACACCAGCTCCATAGCTATCGGTTTGATCATTTGGCCAGTTTGCAGACAGTTTTGAAATACGTCAAAAGCCTAGAAGTGTAGGAACATGAGAGTGTGTGTTTTCAGCTGGCCAAACCTTTCTATCTCTAAGTAGGAGAAATTTAGGGAAGTTATCCATCAGTTTCTACTCTAGCTAAACTTGAGTAACTAGCAGACGTTATCCTTAATAGTGCCACGCATCGAGGCATGCGAAGGAGTAGACTTGATCCCTTCTTATCCTGCCAACACTAAAGTTAAATTAATGACAGCCTCCAGAAACAGAAAAGACCACTGGCAGTGATGGAATGGGCAAGGAGACAGGAAAGCATCAGGATAGAAGTCATCAGGATATGTCCTCACACCTCTTACTATCCTGCTACTTGCTCATAGCACTCTTAACATAATACCACTGCACTGAAATCCATGGCATCCTGTAAAGGGCAATCTTCCTTCCTTCCAGCAATCTGACTTTTCTTTGCCTGCTTGCTGCACGAAACAAGCCTTCGTGATGTTCTGCCTCTTCCTCTAGACCAGCTCAGGCCTGACTGCTTCCACAGCTCTCTTCTCCCACAGTTTCAACTGGGCTCTCCAAAGAGGTGTCCAACAAGGACTCCATGCTAAACATGATAGCAATGGCTTTCAGAGTGAGGCACCAAGCCCACCAAATTGATTTCACATGGATTAGTGAACACTGAGAAAGAAATAGCACATTCTCACCACTGTCTTGACATGTGAATTAGTGAAAATTATATAGATGGCAACATACAAACTGCTATATCAAATGAGAATAAAAACCTACCTGCTTTGGCACCTTGTGTCAGTAGCCTGTTTTAGCCATCTCAGATCCAACTGAAAGAAATCTGACTAAGGAATAAAAAACGTGGGAGAACTTCCTACTACAATTCTAGTGCCAAGAGGTTGACTTAAGCCCCTCAATATGCTGATTTTGATGCATTTCCAAAAATCTAATTTAATTCATGACTAATTATCAGCAGAATTGGTAATGGTTTTTAATATGTCCCAGTAACACCTTTGAATATAGAGACTGTATTTCTCAGATAGTTCCTGATGGAACAGCACACAACCAGGACTCCCCTGAGCCCACACACTATTATTACAGATAGAGCAAATAATGTACCTACCTTAACCTTTTGAAGTGTCTTTGGATACAGACGGCAACAGGCCGGATTCTTCACTGCCTATTTAAGAATCACTTCAGGCTTGGGCCTTGTATTATCTTGATCAAGACACTACTACTCTTTTCTTCCCAAAACCAACAAATTAATTGCTGCAAAATGCATTAGGCTTCCTAGTGGTGCAAACTGACTTAATTTAATTTATATTAAAGAAGAAAATGTAAATTTATCTGAGATGTCAATCTGGCCAACAGTCTCTTTCTGTCTCAGTATTTTGCATCTCTGCCAATGAGAAAATGAAACAGTAGTCCAATGCATGATGCCCTTTTCCTTTCGTTCATTGCATACATTAACAACACAAGTGGATTTCAAGGGATGCTGAAAGCATGACTAGTAGGTTTCAATTTTTATTTGCTACACACAAGATGATCATTTTTGCAAGACAACAGGCAGCAGATGATTATCTGAGTGTGTTTGGAACGGGATGTATTTGAGCTTTTTTCTTGCGGCCCAGGATATGCTTCAAACACACATAACAAGGCAGAAAGAAAAGGAACAAAAGAATGCTTGAAGGAATGATTAAGTACTTCTGAATTTACACAGTGAAATATGGACAGTTTAAAAGTCCCAGTTATTTGCTTCTCTTCAGCTGGTGAACAGTTTCGAACACCCCATGGTGCGGTAAGATTAATTGAGTTGTACATGCTTTTAGCCTGCTTGGGATACCAAGGAGAGAGAATTGCCACAGAATCTCTATTCGCCAAAGCAAAGAGAGTATCTCATTAATGTATGATTAATAGCCATTTGTGAAGCAATTAATTAGTCATTTTGACAGTAAATTTAACCAATATACATGCTTTTGCCAGGCTACAGGTTTGCTTTAAGAAAGTAGAAAAAGAAAAGAAAAAAGAAAAAGCTCCTTTCTCATACCCAACCATCTAGAAAGAGGCGAATAAAAAAAAAAAAAAAAAGGAGCAGGGGGAACTTTGCATATTCTTGCCTTGTCCAATTTCATCTGGTGTGTCTTTAAGAACAACATCACTGGAATGGAAGCTCTCCAACATGATTGATGGCTTCTCCTGCTATCTGCAAGTTGAAAATTCAGAAAATGGGTATTTTTTCATAGGCCTCACTGCTTATTGGTACAAGAGTTATTTCCACTTTGCTGCAGAATTGATTTGCAACACCAGCATATGAGTTTGTATATTTTTCTCACCAGCCCGTCATGAAGTATCTCTCAGCAAGCCTTCGGTGGCATGATGGATTGTGGAAACGAGAGCCTCGCGACTTCATTTGCCATCAAAGACTGGGATAATTGTCATTAACTTTTGCAAGTACTGGAGCATCTGCATCCTTGCTCTGGATGTCTGGATTTTGCAAAGCGTATTACACAGCAGATGTACAAAGCATATACCGCCATGCTAATTTAATTTCATTCCAAGCAGGAAGCCAGACACCTTCCTTCAGAGCAAGCTGTCTTACTCCTCAAGTAAAAGAGGCTAAAGTCAGGCTTCTGGGTTGCGTGTCATGTTGTTCTCATTCACAAGGTAATGATAGATTGCTTACCTTTCCTGTGCTTCAGTTAGTCCTTCTGGAAAACGGGTACCTATTAATCCTGCTACAGGTTTGTTTATGTTTTGTTTGGGGGTTTTTGTTTGTTTTTTTATTTTTTTTTTTTGGTGGGTTTTGGGTTTGTTTAAGTTTTTGGGGTTTGTTTGTTGGTTTTGGTTTTTTGTTTGTTTGGTTTTCTGTTTTTTTTTTTTTTTTAACGTAGCCCATTATAGAGCATTTATTGATTTTTCACAATTATCACTGGAACCAATACAGTACTTCTAACATTATGACAAGAGCCATCACTCCAATTTCTTCTGTACTGACAATTCTTTGTTGGTCTTATCCAGGCATCACCAAATTCAGCAGGCATTGCAGCAATGCATTTAAACACAGGATTAACTTCGAGCATGGATTTATGCAACAGGACATTACTCCTGCCTCATGTGAGGCTGACACCTAGGTTTCTTTGCTGCACAGGGGGGCGGACGATTTAATGTGAAGGCCAACTGTTTCAGAATAAGCTACAATCCTTTTGATACATCTCAGAAGAGTCTGAGACAAGTAGAGACAAGGAAACAAGTATTATTATTTGTCCCCTTTACAAGATCCTTGCATTTGCAAAGCAACCCCCCCCCTCAAAAAATTAAGCAAGACAAATATATGCTAATAAACAAATAAGCTGATGGAGCCTTGTCCTGGTTTCTTCTGGAATAGAGTTAATTTTCTTCCTAGTAGCAGGCATAGTGCTGTGTTTTGGATTTAGTAGGAGAAGAATGTTGATAACACGCTGATGGTTTAATTGTTGCTAAGTACTGCTTATGCTAGTTAAGCACTTTTCAGCTTCCCATGCTGAAAAGTGCACAAGAAACTGGGAGGGGGTACAACCAGAAGAGTTGATCCAAACTGACCAAAGGTCTATTCCATACCATATGACGTCATGCTCAGTATATAAACTGAGGGGGGTTGGCCGGGGAGCAGCGATAGCTGTTTGGGAACTGGCTGTGTATTGGTTGGTGGGTGGTGAGCCTGTTCTAAGCACAGGGTGCCTTGTACAGAACAAGTTAGCATAATATTCCTCTCTGGTTTTCTCCTCCACTACCTTGGGTTGTGCTTAGGTACAAATATAAAGACAAGGTCTCATATTTCTCATGCTTACACTACTTTCAAGCAGTATCTTTTCCTCTGCAGCAAGTCTGCCTGATGACTGACTTGCATAAAGTTCCTGCCCTTAAGTGCATCACTAAGAAACTGCACAGCACATGAGAAATATTTTAAGTGGTAAAATGATATCCCATTACACCGATCACAATGAGATATCATGTCTAGTAGTATTATTATTTTACCAAATTAATTTATTCTAGACTTCCACACTAAAATTCAAAACTAGTGCTCACATGCCTAAGATTAAAATTAAAACTAGGTGGGGGTCTGTGACATCTATGTCCTGTAAACCCTTTTGCACTAATGTCCATTGCAATTGCAGAGGACTGCCTTGTTATGTCTAAACCTTTATTGACAATAGAATCACAGGTGGAAAGTACACATGGCCAAAGCACTGCTGCTGGATCTACCCTCACAAGCAAGTATCCTCTCTTCTTGAAACAGCAGCTTGTAAGTCAAGATCCTGTTCAGTCCTCCTACTTCAGATGTTCATGCTGTTCCTTATAAGAATTTTTTTTTTTAAAGCGCCAATATCAGAAATATAGATCTCCACCCCACCCCTAAGGAAGAGGTCACATTAATATGTATCCCGTTCATTGAACACAACTCTGCACCAGCAATGCCTGCATTTTTGGGCCATCTGAGGAAGAAACACAGGATTGATACAGGTTAACAAGCCATTCACCTTCAGAGGCAATTTCTTCAGGTTTAATCTGAGGCATTTAAAGCAGCATGTGCCTTTCCATTGATTTGAGTGGGATCTGGACTGTCAGAGAAGACAGACGACTCTTAGGGTACCTTACTTTGACCCATGTTTTCATCTTTTCTGTGTGGGTTACAGAGCTCCTTATGGCCCACGAGACCATTAGCCTAACACCTTCAACCAGCAGTAGGCAAATTTTAAGTACGCATATCCATCTGTCATTTCAGTCAACCCAAGAGGCGAAGGAAAACTTTTTTCTCTATCACCAGTACTGGTGCATCAGGCTTAAAGAGCCCTTTACTCTTGCATAGGGATGTATTAAGTAAAAACACCCAAATCTTACACAAAGCAAATGACACTTCTGGAGAAAAAGCTGGGGAGAGGAGAGGAAGCCCGCTTGCTATCTCAACACTATTTGCAGGGCCTCAGGGGACTCCGCTGTAATGGGAGGAGGAGAATTCTTCAAATGGTGAATTGTCAGTGAGGGCAAGAAGTTACGTGAGATGCCGGAGCACACGTAGAGACATTTGAGATGGACTCAACAGCTGGTTAACAGAGAGATCTGAACCTGAACTCTTGCAAGCTGCCAGATTACTTCCACAGTAACTTGGTGGTTTTATTTAAGATGTTGCTGTAGCTGGGAATGCAGTCTCTCATTCTTCAAGTGCTAGCACTATATAAATGGAATAGCATTATAAAAACAACAGACAGATATCTGCACCTTTGCATATTAATGATGTATTAACATTCTGGAGTGGCCCAGAATTCTTAATGAGCATGCCTGCCCGTGCTGAAGCATAAAGCAGAGTAGATACATAAATACATTGAAAAGCAACCAGGACCTGCTTGCTCCTGTTCAGTGTAGTGGAGTCAATCCACAAACATGGGGTCAAAATATTTTTTTTTAATTTCATTATTCACAATCAGTGAATTTCCAATTTTTCTGACTCTCTCTCCATGATGACATGCAGCATAACTGTCTACAATGGACTGCAATTTAACCACAGTGGGTAGGACAGTTTAAGAGCTACTTTCAATATGAGAAAAACTGATGAGAAATGCAGACTATCAGCTGATGTGAATAAACAGGTACCGAAAAGGACACTGAGCAGTCAAAACAGCTCTGGATATTGCTTACAGCTGTAGACAGGAACACAGAACACCAGCTGAATACAATAACTTGGAGGTTATTCCACCTATGTCTAGGGAAACAAGCAGACAGATCAATGCTCTGGCTACAAGTGACCTTTTTAGCTATTTAAATATGTACTTCTATTAGCATTTGTGTACCAATTGTTTTTGTAAAAGAAAAATATTTGTAATTTAAGTGAGAATAACTACAAAACTTTTGCAGCTTTCTCTTATCCTGTTACCCTCTGCAACATTTAGAGTCCTTTCTCAGCTTCATTAAAAGATCATCACCCCAAATAAACTCCATTTGACAGACCCTTGGAGATGAAGCCCCAAATTAATTTTCACAGCTCTGATTAATGCTCTCCACTGCAGAAATCTGCCCCAATTCACAAATACTGAGGAAGGGACACTCTTGGGGTAGTTTCATCCCTACTGAGGCAGACATCCAGCCTGGGGATAGGAACTGCAAGAAGGGCTGCCTTCATAGCAAGGCAGCTATTGCCCAGCACAGACACAGGGAGCATAACTAAGCTGAATCGCACTTACTGAGTAGCAATGTTCAGCTCAAAAAAGTGTGACAACAACAGAGCAAGGGAGGAAAATCTGGTTTTGATTCTGTCCTGGTTTCGGCTGGGACAGAGTTAATTTTCTTCCTAGTATCAGGCATAGTGCTGTGTTTTGGATTTAGTAGAAGAATGTTGATAACATGCTGATGTTTTTAGTTGTTGCTGAGTACTGCTTATGCTAGTCAAGGACTTTTCAGCTTCCCATGCTCTGCCAGGTGCACAAGAAGCTGGGAGGGGGCACAGCTAGGATAGTTGATCCAAACTGCCCAAAGGGCTATTCCATACCATATGACGTCATGCTCAGTATAGAAACTGGGGGGGGTTGGCCGGGGAGTGGCGATCACTGCTCGGGAGCTGTCTGGGTATCGGTCGGCGGGTGGTGAGCAATTGCATTGTGCATCACTTGCTTTGTATATTGTTATTGTTATTATCATTATTATATTGTTATTATTATCATTACTATTTTACTTTATTTCAATTATTAAACTGTTCTTATCTCAACCCAGGAGTGTTTCTCACTCTTACTCCTCTGATTCTCTCCCCCATCCCATCGGGGTAGGGGGAGTGAGCGAGCGGCTGCGTGGTGCTGAGTTGCTGGCTGGGGCTAAACCATGACAGATTCACAGTCCACTCATTAGAAAAATCATATTCTCTTCATCAGGACCAAGTTCTGTGCAGTCTGCCACAAAAAAATCGAGGCATCCACCAAAGCCATCTTCTTGGCTGTAGCCTCTATACTGTTCAAATGCATAAACCGACATTCTAGTCTTAAAAGAACACTTGTTCAGAAGCTATCACACACAAAAAAAAACAGTGTATCAAAAACATTTCTATGAAGTCAGTCATCCAGAAAAAATCCCTCCTACCCACATCAGGACCTTGCTTAGGGCATTTAAAGCATTTGCAAGTCTCTGAGTACCTAGGCATCCCATTAACTGTA
Source organism: Pelecanus crispus (assembly GCF_030463565.1). Lineage (NCBI taxonomy): Eukaryota > Metazoa > Chordata > Aves > Pelecaniformes > Pelecanidae > Pelecanus > Pelecanus crispus. The sequence continues at coordinate 19,406,962 of NC_134646.1, forward strand.
TTTTAACGGTGTCCCCAGCCCATCCTAAAACTCTGACCATGCCCAATAAGCTTCCCAGTATAAGCCAACGAAAACCCCCATAGACAGGAATAAAAACCTGGCAGCCTTAGATTGCATGCATCATCACAGCATCAGCAGCTGCTTCCTCGTTCAGATGCAAACCAGTAAATCTAGGAGGGCTGCCGCACACATATCATGTGGTCAGGAGGAAGCCGGAAAGAACAGAAGACTTGGCGTAAAAAATGAGATGCTGACCAGCAGAAAGTTGCTGTCCACCTAAGAAAGCTTAAGCAGTGTAATGACTGCTTTGCATTTTAGGGAATTTAGTAACGTTTGAGTGGCTCAGCCCATGTTAACCATTCTGTTTGTACTCAAACCTGTCAACAATCACAACACAGCCCCAACCATGCAGCACATTCATTCTCAGTTAGTATGTTTACAGAAGCATTTTGACTCTGACAAGAACAACAGAAGTGGCTGTCAGACTATCTAAAAAGTTTCCTGCAGGTGCTTTTGCCTGCAAAAGTTTAAAATATAAGGCTTTCATTAAAGGAAAGTTACATCCCCTTTGTACTCCAAAATCTGGCACAAGAACATACACCACCTGAGATGCTCAACTGAACAGGTGGAATTTTCTTTTCTTAGCCTCTCTTACTGGAGTTACATTATAAGGGTAGAGATGAAACATGGCAATCAGTGGCAGAGCAGGAGCAAACACAGGCAGAGGCACAGTTGTGGTATTTCCTGCTTGATGGATTCATGAGATCGTGTGAATTGCAAGGCTGATAAATAATTCCATATCTATTGAAATATCAAGTCAAAAAGTTCTCTATTTTAGGAGCTGATTTTAAAAAAGCAATTCTATTATCTTTCCTGTCAGATGAAGTGCGTCTCCAACAGGCACCTTACTAGCATTCTCACTGCTTCTGAAGCAGCCCCGTTCCTATTCTGTGCAAACCAGCCCTGGCATGTACCGCTACATGGAGACAAGCTTATAGATGGTGTGCCTCTATTGCCTGTGACAGGCACAAGGACACCCTGTACTTCTGATATTTTGTGTATGCATTATATTTCTTTCCAGATAACGTTATTTCTGCAAATGAGAAATGCAGACAGAGGCATGCTTGGGAACTCTAAGCAGTGGGTGATGAAGACACAAAGTAAGACCCAGATGAAGAAAAGTTGGCTGATCATTCGTGGTGTACATACATACTTCCAAAGGGCCCTGATGCTCACCTCTGTCAGGATGAAGGCATTCTTACATTAACAAAGGAAAACAAAATATCAGGAACCCCTAATACCGCTATATGGTACAGTGTTTCTGACACTCATTCTTTAAACATACACTGATATTCTTTGCGAAAATCAGTTCATCATAAAACACTGTACAAGATAGAAATATTATACTTGTCTGTTTAAATGTTGTCGAGTACTTTCAACAATGCTTTAAATACATGCTTCAGTGCTTTGCTGAGCAGAAACAGGCATACAGATATAATTCAGCAAGGTATTAAGGGCACGTATCTGACCTAGGTAAACACCAGTGGGTCTCAGAGTTAATGCAGAGCATCTGCTTTTATGGCTTAGCCTGAGACTTGTGATGGTCCTTCCTCTGAAGCCACTACTAATGGAGTAATGGAAACCTTTGCATCCTTCAAAAAAATCCCTAGAATTGTAGAGAAAACCTGGTAGCCTAACAGAGTTCCTCCTCTAAAGCAGGGTTTTCCTTTGATTCAGACTTGAGGCTGAGTAACTTCCAACAGCCTTTGACAGCTGCAACACACAAAGCTCTGCCTGGTGTGGCTGCTACTCCCAACCTAGTACACCTCCTACCCATCCTTCCACACAGGGCACCAACCTTCTCTAGGGGGAATCATCTATTTCCATGTCCCCTCTGTGAAACCCAGGTAACAGCAATTTCACAGTTTCATGGAAGTGCTGATAGGAAAAACCCCTGTATTTTGTCATGGCTGAAGACACTTAAGTGCTTAATTTTTACAGCAGAGAGTCACACTGGATTAAGTTTTAACAGACAATTGACTTCTTAGAGATCTGCACCATTCCAGATTATGGGAGAACAGCCATTCTGGAAAGGTTTTTTCAAAGCCTAAGGCCTGAGACAGTGCTATAACTTCCCAAAATTTACATTCACACCTGCATGCAGAGTACCAGTTCACAATCCAGACCACGTACTCCTAATATGGACACAGCCACAAAGGTAATGGTACAGCTGGTGTCATCTGTCCACTCCCTGCCCATTCCTACCAGAACACAAGTAATATAAGCAGACCTGTTAAAAGTGTTGTTTTGGTTCATAAAATGTCATGCACACTGAACAACTCTCCCAGTTTAGTTCTGCCTGTTCCTCAGTCCCTCCAAGGCACACATGTCCAGAGCAAACCAGACCTATCTCAAAAAGGTATGAAGTTATTTCTAAAATAAATCCTACTAACAAAACCACAAGATCTCACAAAATAACATGTTAATGATGATAAGGCATGAAGCCTCCTCACAGTGCTAAACTTGAGATGAAAACTTAGACTACATTTTTACCCAGATTTGTAAAAAGCTTGGCATACTACATTTCTGCTAAGATAAAGCTTAATTCTATTGTTCTTTCATACATTCATACGCGTATTTTGGTGTGTGTTATTCCAGTGACATACGTCTTTCCAGATGTTAATGTTTTATCGTGCCTTTTTTGCAGTTTTTATCAGGTCCATTTACACAAAACGTACTATAAATCCTCCCTCACTTCATATAGTATATCATATAAGACACCCTGATAAACATACAGATACAGATATATGAAGGCTAGTAAATGTAACAGGAGATTTAGCATGCTACTTGTACAGATATGCTATTATTCCTAATCTTGTGATTAATATGGACTGGCACTACTGTACAGATTTATTTTTCTCCATATGCTCTTTAATTGTCATTGCTTCCGCCAGTTTACCCCCTTGCACATCTGCAGTATGTGTGGGCTGATGCTCTCTCCTTTTGCCTCAGCAAGATGGGAGAACAATTTCTCAGCTGGACACCAGGATGAAGAGAGAATTCCAGCAACCATGTCTCCAATGAGTGATTAAAGTAAAATAAAGTTTTTTTTAAAACTGAACAAGGAGAGGGTGGGAGGGAGGAAACTCACTGTCATTGATGTTCTTCATCTGCCTGAGCTTAAATTAGCTGGAATACTGTTTAATTGTGAGCTGCTAATGTGCTGCCTCAAAAAGCCAGCTGTTGCTAGAGCAAATGGACCCAGGGAAAAGACTTTCAAGTCCAAGAGCTGATGAGCTTGCAGAGAATGTGAAAACACTACCACAGCTCTCAGTGACAGGTCTTACTGATTTAAGATCCTTTTGACTGTAAAACTTGGCCAAGATATAATTCAGCAGAGACTTTGATTCATTTTGAAAAGATTTACACTACAGTTTTAAATGAAGCTCAAGTTAATTAAGTGTCTTCCTACATTACCACAGAACAGTTCCTCTAAGCTTTTTTTCCCCCTTGTGAACTTTAAGACTTAAGTTCAATACTCTTTTTCTTCTGCCCTGAATTAAATATAAGAAAACAAAATATGTATTGGTGAAGCAATTGTCAAGCAAGTTCCAGATTTTTGCAATAGGTACATTTTTGAAATTTTTTTCCATCTAAAGAAAAATATTTTTCAAAAGGGAAAAAGAATTAAAATCACTTATCTATTTTCTTCTATTTCCGTTTAGTTATAGCATTTATAAAACCCTCCTTAAATGAGACTTCTCGGTGACAATGAGTGCCGTAATTTTCTATGCAAATCAGATTAATAAATTAAAGAAATTTGCCTGCATATAAATGAGAAAGCATTCAATTTATATGCCTAATAATAACTTTAAGCCTTCTCTGTGTGAACTTTGCTAGGAATATTTTTCATATAGACAGATTTACAAAAAAGTGCCAGTTTAAAAAAAAAGCAAAGGCTTTTTATATCTGCCATTAAATTATTTATAAACTTGCTTTACAAAGGATCTTTTTATATGGTCCCTAATAGGAAGGGGAGGGAAGTGAAGCACAAGCCCCAGCTGTGCATGCATCTACACTGCAGTGTGCTACATAGAGACAGAACCCTCAGCTCGTTCGGAGACCAGCAACACTAGGGTGAGCAGTATGATGCTGCAGCTACATCCTTGCTGTCTCCGGGCCACATCAGCTAACTTGGGCATGTTCACATGGGCTTCACTTTCTCCATCTAACAGGAGTCCGAGCAACCAAAAGTTCAATAAAAAGCCAGTTTGTGCAGGAGCCCATCCTCCCACGTTCTGATACCTTTTCATGCAAAACTTGCAAAAGCAAATTTGGCAGTCTCTTTCTCCAGAAAGGCAAAGACATCTCTTTGTTTCTTCAGAGGTGAAGTAAAGCCTCTTCCTCTTGCTCTGATCTAAACCAGAGGCAAGCGCACAGCACAGGGCAAGTTCCAGCCCAATAGTCCAGGTTCCCACCTGACTCCCAGTGGTGTGGCATCATTAACTTCAAACAAACAGAGTCGATTGACAGGACCTAAGAATCTGGCCAAATTTCCCTCAAATTTATGAGAAAATAACCAATGTCTGCCACAAACTCTGCCTACAATCAGTCTCTGAGATATTCAGGATGAGGTAATTCTATACAGCTTTAGAAAGCTATAGATTAAGGCAACACCAACTTGGTTACCTGGTAAGAAACACTATACACTGAAAGGGACAATGATTATTTTTAACACCTGTAATGAGATGCATCTTTGCTGATTTCTGATATAAAATGCTAACTGTCATACCTTACAAGCATTTGCCATCAAAATGTTAATTTCTCCTTTTATCTGCCTCTGTGAAGTTTAAGACAAATACAAAATGCCTGAAAACTAACAAACCAAACAAATTAAAAACCCAAAGAATATAGGAAAGAGGGGTAACAGCAATGAGCAAGATCCTTGCAATCTCTATTTGCAAAGTCCCCATTCAAGGGGACAGGAATTTTGCCTGCCTGACAGCTCAGCCCCCTGTGATTTGAGTTAGACAAGGAGTCAGGTTAGCTACAAACACCCTTTGATTCCAGCACAGACCTCCACCGTGACCTTGTCCAAGTCATTCATAGGTGTCCTTAAAAGCCAACAGTGATGCTGCTATAACCACAGCCCTGCCTGCCCCCGTAGGCTGTAAGCAGGAATCCATCTTACTTCATGTATGCTTAACAACTGGCACAGTAAATCTACAACCCCACTGATAAACTGTTTGTTGCTCTAATACAAATACCAAGCTCTTCCTACATCAGCAAAAACCTACAGAGAAAGCTGTCAGGAGGGAAGAGAAAATATTTCACGAGTTGCATTCAGATTTCACGTTGTGATACACCCCGTGGTACCAAGCAATCTGTGCAAAGGGGAAAAAAAAATAACTGGCAAAGGCTGTTCCTTTACTTGCTTATCCTTTTAAGCATGTATGGGACACAGCAGAGGTGTTACCACCATGGCTGCCGCCTCCCCTCAATCAGCCAGCCTGACAGCACAAGGCATTGCAGGGCTCCACCTCTCCCACTCAGCAGCTTCAACTATCTGCCTCTTTCAGAGACGGATGGCATCAAGTTTGGAGAAAAAACATCTATGGGCAGACTGTCATGCAGTTGTAGCTTGGATACAGGCTTCTCCTATAGTCTGTCTTTTAGAGCACCGTTGTCTGATGAACAGGAGAATTTGATATGTTTCCTGAACTGCTCCAGTTCAATACTGTTTACTCCAGTTACACTTTCTTGTAAAATATTTACTGCTCTTTCCCCAGAAACCAGAGAGCTGGGAGGAAGATAGGCCGAGCTCTGCACTTTGACTGGTGAACACCTCTGCTGGAAGGTGTCCAGATTGCAGAAGAACCATTTGGCATGCGTCTTTGACATTGCAGACACATAGATTAATAGTCTGCCCTCTCCCCTACCCCTGGCTTTAATATCCTGTCCTTTATGAGCGACTTTCACACTTGCTTTATATTATGTTATCCTCCCAGGCGAGCATTTCTTGTTATGTGATTATTTTTGCACTTAAACACTTTTTTCTCTACTGAGTTGATGCTGTCTACGAAACAAGATTGCATACACTCACCTGCTCCAGTTTAAGGCACCATCCTTGCTGCTGCAAATAGACCTCTCCAAAAGCTGCAAAAGGACAATCTTCCTTCACACATATATCCCCTTATAACATCCCTGAGACTCCAGCTTCTTCAAGCACTGTAGCTGAGGGGATTTGCCACTTGAAGCTCTGGGATTTAATGCTATCTAGCATTAGTTTGTCCTGCTGGATAAACAATACTCCAAGCTGTTGCGAGACTACGCCTTGCCCAACCAGCAGCCAGCACAGGAGCTTAGATTTATGTATTCCATTTTAAAGTAAAAATTTCATGTTATAAAAACTTCATTTACAGAAAAGTGAAAATTCAGAACATTAGTTTGCTGAGTTAGATTTCTACTTCCAATTAAAAAAATGTAGGTATTTATGAGTCAGAAGAAAGGTAAGCTTTACAGTTGTTTCACTTAAAAATGGAGCACCAGTTTTAAGGCTCACGGAATTGCTATTACAGTCATGTGCCCCACCCATTTCCACCCAACTCAACATGACATGGCCTAACATTCAGGTTATGTCTATACTTTGGAGCATACAAGGTTACCCAAGACAGACCTTCACACAGTAATAATATTACATACAATGTACATCTTTAGATATCTAAAAGGTTTGCATGGGGTTTCACGTGGTCCTAGGCATTTGGGAAGCTCTTGGCTTACCAGTATGAGCAAAATCATTTCAGCCCAGCCATTCCCACTCTACAGCCTGCTTCACCCTCCTGTTAGGCATGCCTGCTCCCTACTACACCAATGACTTGGTGGCAAAACTGCGAAGGGTGATGATTTCGTGAAGTAGAAAAATAGAAGTTGGTACTCAATTGTCTTCACAAACAGGCAGGAAAGGGTTGTGTTTCTACAGCTCCTTTTCAAGCGGCTAAGCCATGATGGACAGTGTCAGTGGGAATCACCATCCCTGTTTCTAAGTCAGGTCCTGGCCTTTCACATGCTTGATTTTTACCCTTCATCCTATCATTTAAATGGGGGCAATGTTTGTTGCCTCAAAGACGAAGGGAGACACAGCAAGTTAAGTTTAACAGGTGTACGCAGAGCCAGGGGAACATCAAAGGAAATGTACAAGGTATAAATGTATATTATTTTGATTTTGTTCAGACAAAATAGAGCAATTGCTGTTCTGCAATAAGCAGCTACCAAATTGCAGTGGAAACAAATGACTGTCAAAAGGCTTGGAAGCATGCTGTACAGATGCACCCAAAGCTTCAAGCACTCAGCTCAACATAAGGAAGTCTTTCATCCAGGAAGTGGCTTTGCAATACATGAGCCCAGGACTCAAGGGATTCCACACAGTTGCTGATTTGTTTTTCTTTTACTAGCACAGAAATAAAAAAAAAATTCCACCAATATTCTGCAAATTCATCAACTTCACATAGTAGGTACAATAGGAAGAGGCAAGCAGGAGGAATTATTTTGTCCAAATCCCCACTGAAGTCCAGGAAAATTCACTACAAAAGTATTTATTAGCTATCACGCATCTTCTTTCAAATTTCAAACTGAACAGAGAACATTTTAAGCTCTGTTTCCCACCCTTATTTGTATTGAGGAGCTTCTTACTGGAGAGGGCAATGTGCAATCTGTACAGGTGCTCTTTCACCAATGACAATGATTGGGTGAAAGTTGCTGACCCAGGTCTTAGCTTCAAGGTTCAATTAGTCATCAGTCATCTTTGCACAATGATAACTTGCATTATAGTATTAATTAAAGCTCATGAAGTCTACCTGGGGAAACACAGGTAACAGTTGGATTGGGTGGCACACAACAGGTCCCCCCCATTTCACCCTAATCTTGCCCCCTTGTTTAATTGCTTGCACTAAGATGACAAGCATACATGAGGGAAGAGTGTTGTCACACTTCTTAAACATTCATTTTACTCAGTTGTAAGCAACAAAAATAAGACACAAATGCCAGAAACATCTCTGATGTTTTGATGGTACCCAATGGTTTGGTTTGGACTCTTCGCTGGTTTATAGGTTAATAAAGATGTGCTGATGGAGATATTCATAGCATGCAGACACCCAGGATGAGCAATAGAAGTATAGATATATCTTCCATTATGTGAGAATGAATGATGGAAGGGCACAAACAGTTAGGCACACAGGGGACAGTGACAGAAAACATACTTGATTATTTTAATTTCCTAAACAATGCAAGGTCTGAATGGGTCTTTAAACTTCATATGCTCTAGCATTTGTCTGAAGCTATCATCTCATCCAAAGCTCTCACCTCTGGGCAAGCCAAAGAGACTTCAATACAAAAATAGTGAGATCTAATCAGAGTTTATTGCTTCTGGTATAAGCACTGCCACAGGTTTTTTCATCTTTTTTATTAAATTTACAAACTTGAGCATCCATATTTGGGATCAAAAGGTGATTCCTGCACCCTGCTGCAGAGTGATAGGCTGGAATTCTCATACAATAAAAAACCTCTTCTTGTAATTTGTTGGAAAAATAGGTGACTTTTCATTACTGAAGCAGGGCAAAATAACTTTTCCTCAGATTATATTCAGAATTTATAATCTCTTTATGTAGGAGGGGGTGAGTCCCTACACCTGGACCTCTACTACAGCTTCACTGCAATCGTACAGAGTAATCCTATCACTCCAGCTGAGGACAGCACTAGGATTGCCCACACAGGAGGAAGCTGAAACTTAGGGAAATGGATTTGGTAGCACTAAATCACAAATGCCCCATATTGCTTAATACACATTGCTGTATGTACCTCAGTCTCGCCTCAGGGCACTTTTATGCAAGCACAGTTCAACTTAATTCAGGAGAACATCTTTTGATTTACACCTGCATAGAAGAGCATCAGACTTTGTGACTATATTGTCTCAAAGTGCCAGGACCAGTCAAAGAACCAGGCAGTGGGGATCAGCACCCTCACATACAGTACAACAATCTGTCCAAAGAAGCCAAAACTGAACCCAAAACTCAGATGACATATAAAACAAGAGTGGTAATTTAAGATATAAACCAACACATCTTGCTGTGTCTTTCAAACAGTTTGCAACACCAGGCACCCAAATAGAATCATAGAATCATAGAATGCTTTGGGTTGGAAGGGACCTTGAGAGATCATGGAGCCCAACCCCCCTGCAGTAAGCAGGGATTGAACCTGTGAACTTGGCGTTATTAGCACCATGCCACTGAAATTCTTTAACTGAGCCACTTACACCTTGCATATCCCTAAAACCACTCATCTACAACTAACCTCCTGCCATGGCTCCCAGACTTGCCTCACCAACATGTGTTACGAGAATTTCCAACTGTGCTAGAAGCACAGGTTGTAGTTGTTCAGAAGAAAGTGAGAAGACTGTGTGCCAGAATCAGTGGTGATTTTTTAATTCAGGTTTTTTGGACAGAAACCAATCACGTGGTTCACAGGCATAAATGGTGCGCAATAGTGAACATGATATTTGTTCACGTCAAGTGGAGTGGCACAGAGCCTAGAACAGGTTGCTCCACAGACTTCCTGCTGTCCATCCTGGGTGACATGCAACGCTGGCACCGTGCTCCCAACTCTCAGATGTTCCCCACAGCTCACTTGTGTTTTTGAAGTCTCAGGAATGGGAAGAGAAATCTCCTCTTTGGGCCAGCCATGTTTCTTCTCAACACTTGGCCTTGTCACTAAAACTCAACTTAAGATTTGTGTTTAGCATGAGCAGGTCTGCTTCTAGCTGAGGACCTTTGCTTGGATGCCTTCTCCACTGCCTCCTGGACACACTGACTGACTCCTAAGGAGAGTCTGGGGGAAAGGATGGAGACGCACGATGGATTCAAAGATGGGTCATTGTTGGTCTTCAGGAGTACACATTCTGGCAAGCCTGAGAAGGTTTTAGTAAACTATGAGCCTGCCTGGACAGAACAGTTCTGAGAGGCACAGTCCTTTTTTTGTGCTATTTGCTTGACTGTGAAAAGGTATTTTTATTATAAGGAGATTTTACACTTCATAATTAACTGTGCTTTTAGTTTTCTTGTCTTTATATCCTCAGACTTGAAGTGACATTTCTAGAAGAAACAGTTAAAAATTCCTTCAAAACAATGGCAGAAGTATTACATAAAAAGTTATGGAAAGAAGATAAAAAGGGTGTTAAGCTCTTCAGGGTCAGACAACAACAGAAGGAAGGGATTTTATATGAAAATTATACACATGTAATTTATCTCTGCACATGGAAGACATGCTACTTTGACACTGCTATACTTGTAGTATGCCCAAGTTTAGTTTTCATTAGTGTTGGTTTTTTTAAAGGTATGTTTTGTATTAGGGTTAAGAAAAATACAAATTTTTTTTTTTTTTTTTTTTTTTTTTTAAAGATTTGAGAACACAGGATCATCCAAGCTTCATAGTAACAGTTATGGAGCCTAAAGCTCTTTTTGCTGAGATTTTCTAGATGTCACCCAAGCTCCCCAAATTTAGTTTTATTATATCACACACAATTCTCACTGTCAGATGTAACACAGCCTAGGCAAATAGCAATAATTTTGCCTCATTTCTGAGTGTTTAGTCTGATTTGTATCAACCAATTGCCCTTTTTCAGCTTCTTCTGTTTACTGAGAAAAATCTGTATTGCTGCCCAACTCCTCCATTTTACAGTCATGACACATTTACCAAAAAACCCCAGATAACTCACATATTAATGCTAATAGCAATAATAGTAATGAAATAAATCATGAGGTTCTCTATTTGACCTGGGGGGTTTGGACCTGCAAGGTTAACACCTATGCAAAATTTCTTTCTTAATTCCTGCACTCCTTAAAACTATTTATTTAAATAAAGAAGTTAGCAAAAACAAAGTAAAATGGAAACAAAAAATGGGATTTTTTTTTTTTTTAATATAACTCCTTTAGTGAGGGTTTATAGAGAAACACAAAGTACCACAAGTTGGCAGTGACATATCAAGGCAAAATAATGATGAAATATCATTACATTGCCATCTGGTGACAGCAAAATGGTTTATTGAAATAGGCTGACAATATCACCTCTGCTCCTGCTATAAATATACATGTCCATACTTCAAAAACTACTATTTACCAGACTGTATTCTCAGCTGAGTATAGCTGTAGGGATAATTTCATTGTAGTACACTTTTCGGTCACTACACGTCACTTCTTTGTGTGCTCACCAGCGGTCCTTCAAGTGCTAACACTGCAAATTCTTTGGTACAATAATGGTCTATTTTTTAATGTACACATATACATACACTATATACACACACATGTATGTATATACTACATATATGTATGTATATACATAAAAGACACCCCCTCGTTTCCATGAAAATGATGACTGACTGGTACCATGGAAGCCTAGGCTCCATCCCTCAATATTTTACGTGGGAAGCAGAGGCCTGAAGAACTCAGTAGATCGGAGCTTTATGGTCTCCTTAACCTGCATCCAAGTACAGGCGCAGTAGCTGTTTTCAAGCTTAGCTGTGCTGGATGGAGCCTGCCACCAGTCTCACTTGCTGGCTGGAAAGCTCAAGTGGGACACAAGGTGTGCAAGCACCCTTCGCTGTGTGTGCCCTCTCCCCGGGACAGTAAGCAAGCAGGACCAGCAGCTCTCAGCCCAGCACCACATCCTGGATCCCATCCAAAGGCTGCCACGACTGGTAGGAAGACCTCCTTGGGCTTTGGCTCAGGTCCTTCTCAAGTCCTTTGAATTCAGCCTTCCTACCCATGTAGGGCAACACTGACATTAGACAGAACTGCCATCACAGTATGTTTCCTGCATACTTGCAGCAGGCTGTAAAGAAATTAAAACCTATCACCCAAAAGTAGACAAATGAAAGAATCAAACTTCAGCGATAACACAATTAAGGTTTGTCCAAAGTGGCTGTCATCCCCTAATGCGTATTTAGACAAGTAGTGAAAGCCCAGATGCATTATGGGATGATAAAACTCACCTTGGAGGGACTTAATGCTTAATTAAAAGGACGAACACTGCAATAAATGCACTAATGAGATAAAATCACACTAATTCCTAAATCTTATGGAGCCAAAGTGTCAGTCTGAGTTTTAATTAATAGAGTTCTATATGGGTTTCTCAGAAATAATAATAAAACATTGAAGTAGCAAATCATGCCTGAAATCTGTCACAAACTTATTTCAAATCCTACAAAATTTTTATTTAGGATTTCACAATTTGCATAGTTCCAAAGATGACTAGCCCTTTTCAGATGTAATTTCATGCTACTGCAACACTTCCCTTTTAGATTATGATGTTGTTTTATTATTAGTTTAGCACAACATTTTGTATGAATGCTTATCAACAACTTTTTCTCTCCCCTTCCAGTTCTCTTTCCTTGGTCCCTGACAGATACAGAATAGATCCATAGCACTTGAACATTAAGCTACGCACAGCCCAGAGCTTGCAACATTTCTCCTGGAAATTTTCATCTTCATCAAACCAACACCCCAGCCCCACTGAATGACGCTGCAAACGTTAAAGGAACCTTAGCGCAAGAGAGTGAGATGCAAAACACTCAACTAAGTATCTATTTAAAGAAAACCTACAGGGTGGGCAGAACTGCTCTCTGCAAGCCTAGTGCATAAGGAAGCAACAAAGGACATCTAAGGAAGGCACCTAACAGCCAGCTAGTGCTTTCAATGTAAGTCAGGTGAGACTTCACTTCAGCCCCTGGTTCCTGGGTAGTTACCAGTTTTCCATGGTGCTTCCTTCCACCTCAGATCTAGCAGAGACCTCACCTTTCCAGTTTCACCACCAGAAATGTGTTATCCTCCCATTCACACGTGGAAGCCCAGATGGGGTGTCTGAACTGGACCGGTTCAGCACTGCTGCTCTGCAGATTTTGGAGTTTCCAACTCCGAGCATCAGGCACAGGTTGCAAACCCTAGATTTAATCTTAGTACTTGCACAGAGATGGTAGCGACTACCAAAATGGGTAGTTTCCTAGTTTAAAAGGCATGTTGCAGGACAAGATATCTCCCACAGGGCTGTCACACATCATGCTGTTAAACAGCATTTCTCTGCAGAGGCAACGTGCTTGAGAGCACTACAGCCAAAGCTCACTACAGGGTCTCTTTCCAGCCCAAGGGCCAACTAGCTTCACTGGGACACACTGCAATGTGCCTTTCTGCTGTAGTCATGATCAAAAGCCAGCCAAGTCAACAGCTCAGCTTTCCACCACCTTCAGTGGGTTTGGAGTAGGCCAATTGGCCATTGGCTCACCAAGTTAGTTTATGACCACTTCTCCACACCTCCTGTCTCATCTGCTGGCAAAACTGACCATGTAATGCACAGCTTTCAGCCCTTGCGCATGGCGCTGTGGATTGGGTCACCTGTCCTGCGTCTGCTCTAATATTTTTCCCATAACTTTTAGCACAAATGGAGTGTGAATTATTTCCTCCATCTCATGATGCTGTGAGGTGGTTACTACCCATGAGCTGAAGGCCCAGCTCATGTTTCTCAGGCAGGGATGGTTTATGCCATTAGACATGGGCATTTTAAGCCTGGCAGGTGGACCAGGGGGTGCGCCCTAGGCAGGCAAGGAGGATGCCAAGGGCTCTGGACCCCCGATGCCCCGGGGAGCCTGTCACCTCCATGTTCCTAACATTAGGCTTTGTCACCCTCTAGTGGGCTACATACAGAGCTTTACCATCCCATCGGTGGTGTCCTGCCCCAGGACCTCTGAAGAGCACTAACAGAGGCTTAACCTTGAGAGTCAAAGTTTCCAGGTTCTCTGCCCACAGATGACTCAAACTCTCAGTACTTGCAAGTCTTCTCTCTTCTATTCTCTTTTCTCATTTGGGAAAAAAAAAAAAAAACCCAACACAAAACCAAAAACAACCAAACAAAACCAACCCTATAAACTGTCTATGAAACAGCAATGAAGAAACATTAAAATTACATCCGTATACTGGTGGGAGGTATAAAAGTATGCCTACATTAAACTTTTATGTATGTATTTATGTATTACACATGTACTACTCAGCAAATCTATATTAATTTGTAAAAGATAGAAATTAATATTAATATATTCATTGCACATATTAAGCAGATTATGACCCATTTTTTGCCTATCAGTACACAAAATATGCAGCACTGCTCATTATTTTATGCCCTGAAATACATTAAAGGGACTAGGACTCTGTAACAGCTTGAAGGTGAATACAGACAAGATTTTGTCTCCTAAAGTAAATGAATTTTCTGATTTTTAAAGTATTGCGATTCCGGTCTACTGGTACATTAAGACTGTACATTTTAAATTAGAGCAACTTCTGCTTTGGGTTCAAATCCTATTTTTTAGTATCTAAGGATAATTAGAAACCTTGCCCTTGCTGTCCTTCATATATGTAGCTGGCAAGGCCTGATTTTTTAGGGGCAAGTTCTTTAGGTAGGAATACCTCATTGAAACATCTCTGGCTATCACACAGGCAATCTTTTCTGACTATCTTACTTCTTTTCCATGACCAATGAGCAGTGAACACTGACACAGAGTTAGCATTAGGGTTATCAGGTTGTACAGTTCTTTGCAGCAAACCAGGATTGCTCTTTTACCACTGTTTCCCCAGGCCAATATTATTGTGTACTGCCAAGGAAATTGGCAGTAAAAACACTAAGGCTTTTTATCTTGGAAACATAAATTTAAGAATTAAAAAAAAAAAAAAGAGAGAGATAAGTAAGACCTATTAACATCACTTCAAAATTAGCAGGTGAACCAAAGCCAGCAATCTTTCTTCTTAAAAATTACCTTCCAGACTTACAAAATGAAGCCTTTTTTTCTGGTTGTGTTTCATGTTGCTATATACTTGCAATAAAATAGCAACTGGAAGCTCCATTTAGGAATTGCATCTACAAGCTGCCAACAGAAAATAATCATCCATGTCCTGAAAATGAAGTACTTACGACCTAACAAAATTTGATGAGATTTCCTAACTTCCCTCTTTCATGATGGCAGAGATCCCATGAATGTAGACAAATTCACAGCATATCTCCCATTTCCATTGCACACATTCTCGGCCTTGGCCCTGTCTCAGGCTCACACCAAGTTTGTGCCTGCACACAGAGCTTTCCACCTCTGAACCTTGGGTTACTACTCAGGAAGGCACACACCTCCATACAGCTCATTACTTGCACGGGACCACAAACGGTATAGCCATCTACCAACTCAACATGTACCTAGCTGAGCACCATCTAGACAACTCTGCTCAACCAAGGCACGGAATGGACGAGCTAGAAAAGAGCAGCAGTGCAGAGAAAAAGCCCTGTCTCCTCCAGCCGCCTGCCGTCCCTCTGTGCAGCATGGCAGCCCTCGCTCCCGGCTGTCAGAGAGAGGTAGACACTTACAGTGTTTGACTTTATTACAGCACAGCCAAATCAAATGCACAGCCACTGCTTCCTCAGATGTCTATATTTCATTTAAACTGGGATAAAGCAAAGAAACTGGAATATTGTCTCATCATGCATTCTAAATCAGCCAGGGTAGAAAATAATGGGGAGTTAATCAGATCACTGAAACTCTAATTCACTTGGTATTGATCGGGCAGATTCCTAATGGGACGGCAGACCAATTTCAAATTACAGTAAGCTGACTTATCCTGGAATACCAATGACCAGCTCCTGAGAGGAGCCTGGACCGACCACGGACTCTCCTCTCATTATGGCACACGCTCGACCGAATGCATCGATGTATAATATGATGCGGCATTTGGCTAATTAATAGGAGATTGATGAAAGGTGCAGTTCTGAAAGCAGAAATGAATGACTTCAAATGAATTTGAATAAATGTGGGATGAAAGTCCCAGCAGGGATGAGGTACGCAGAGCCTTAGAAACAATTATAAAAAAAGGAAGAAGGACGCTAATGGAAAGTAACACAATTAAACCAGGCTTTTCATTATATTAATCAGAGGCTTCATCACTGAAATCTAATATATGCTGCATTTAACTCTTCACTGGTTTTATTTATAATTTATTTAGAAAGGGCTTTGAATTATGACCGTGGTATCAGTCAGTCTGTCCTGAATTGGATGCCTGTGAGCAGAGGGACCCAGGGAAGAGTTACCTTCATTTACACTGTGCTTCCAGGTCAGAAATCCTTCCTCAACAAACTGTCCTCAAGCAAATCCTGCTGTCTTTAGACAGTGACAGGATTAACGGGCTGCTACTGCGGCATTTTTTCTTGCTTGCCAGAGCTACTGGGGGAAAACGGTACCTCAGTTGCTCTTCAGAACAGAGGATGCCTTTGTCCTGTTTGGGACAGTACCACAAGAAGCAAGTTGCTATTAGTTCCTCTGACAAACATTTGTACACTGAAAATTGTATGCCTCTCATCTACACCTCGAATTGTGGTGCTTACTGCCCATTTTTCCTATTGTATTTTAAAACTACATCCTCGCTATCATAAGATACCACAGTACCACACAAGTATGTTTAAGCACCTCCATGTGCACTGAAGCCTGTGCAGAAGTAGAGTGATACCAAGCAAAGGACCTGCTGAAGCCACTGGGCTCCATGCTGGCAGAGTCCACTGTTTTTTGCTCCAAAACACAGGGTTTAGCATCGCTGGTCTCAGTCAAGTCATTATTACAGGTAAAAAATATTTCAACACAAAGGAGGCCTCTGTCACTGACAAAGTCCTCCTATGTCTCATTTTAAAGGCGTGGCCCACACGAACAGTCAGATGCACTTCAAGTAAGCTCTACTTAGCCAGCACTTGCTGCCATCCCAGCTATGAGACCATGATGAACTGTACATGCCTCGGCTCTGCAGAGTGCATCAGCTGATATTTTCACAGCGGCCAACAAGGAGCACGCATAGCTCGTCCAAGCAACACACCCAAGGGGTGGCACGCACTTAGAGCACATTGACACAGTCCCAGGTTGTCATGTGAATGGAAACTAAGGGCTGGAGTTGCACCATAAAAGACCCATTGCTTTAACTTACAGAAGTAAATTGATGTAGTCCTCTCCATGTTTAGGAAAGCAGACAAGCTTAGGCATGGGCTCACTCTACTATTTAAAGGCACTATTATATACTGCTACAGCCACAACAGTGCAGGGACAATTTAGACTTTACGAGAGCAACTATTTTTGCCTGCAGCTTGCAAAGGTAAAACATTATGAGAAATACATACAGTGTTCATTTTCAATGACTGTCTCATGATTAGAAAATGAATTCTGACTTCCAAAAAATAGAATATATCAGTTATTCAGACTAGTAGTTTTAAGCACTTACAAACAACTAGCATGTAGGGTATGGGTAATTCACAAGTCATTCACTTACAAAAGCAGCCATCATGTTGTGTGATCAGTTCCCTCACGCACAGTGTGATTTTTACTTTCCGATTGGATGCTTAAAAAGATTTTCAGCCAAATAGTGTGCCCATGTAGTGACTTTTTCAAACACATTCATACAAGGGTTCATTAAACTGTGTGGACATGCCTAGCAGCCATCCAATTTTGCCATGTAACAGCCTACCTCCTGTCATGTGCTTGTGTCATAAGGCTTGTGTCACCCTGATGTGAATGGCAGTACTTCCAAGAGAAGGATTTGTCCCTCCCTCGTCACCAAAAAGCTAAATAGATAAAAGTAATCCAAGCTGGAATTGTGCCAGGCTTCTCGCACAGAGGATGATCTAGAGACAGTATGTATTCCCTTCTGGAACTGAAATTAATTTGCTCATCTGCTCTGGGTGCAAAGATGATAGTGTAGATGGGAAAAATATATATACACATACAGAGATATTAATACAGATACACCACTCGAGATGTAGCAGCAAAATGTACCGTAGTTCTTTGCAGTGAACTTGATGGTTACAATTAATTTTCTATTTTAGTCCTGCGTTTTCACCTGTTTACAGTCACCTCTAAGCTGACAGAGCTGAAATACTTTATGGCTTGCCCTAAAACTGACAAATGAAAGGAAATAATTTGAGGCTTCTCTAGAACTAAAGTCTGCCTTTAGCTAAAGGAAACCAAGGAGGAAAAAAAAAACAAACAAAACACACCTTTCTGGAGGGACTTCTGCACCTTTCCCTCTTGAAGTTGGGTAGCAGCCCCATACCTGGTTGATGGGGCACAATAATAACAGGCTGCCTTTTTTTTCCCCTGACCCAGTCTTATGACATGCATCCAGCTCTCATTCCAGACTGACTCCAAAAGTACCCTTAATCACTGTCATACAAGGCAGTACAGTTGCCGTTCAAATGTGCTTATTCTCTGAAGCATAAGCACCCAGAAAGGGTGCGGTGAGTTGGCCACAGCGATAGGTGCAACGACAGAGCTGGAGGAGCTTCTCCACAGCCTTCTGTCCCATTTCAGTTCTCATCTGCTGGTTGGGCCAATACCTGGATTCAATGCCTCCTCATCCTGTACCAACATAGAATCATCTCCTAACTGGGTGATAATTAACTGCTAAAATCTGGTCCTTCAAGACACCTCCAGGCTGGGATCATTTGGAATCTAATCCTGTGGCTTATTTCTGCAAAAAAAGCAAACTGCTTGAGACAGGAAGGCTGCTGCAACGGCACAAGCGCAAAGGGCAGAGGTCCAGCTGTGCTGCGGCAGGTTTCCTGGGAGGCACCGACAGAAGAGACTGCACAGCAGTTTGCCTGCCCTGGGAATAATTCCGATTGCTTTTCGCATCATGTTTGATGCCAGGTTTCCCTGAGTAGAGGAACTGTGAAACAAAGCTAATGGGGCAGTTGTCCTCAGAGTAGTAAGTCATAATAAATCCATTCATGGAATCACGAGGCTGGCAAGCCATTAACAAACAGTGGCTTCCACTTAACCTAACACACAACAAGATCTCATATGAAATTACCATCAACATACGTACTGTTTACATAAAACCCTTCCTTCAGTGCTTTTCCCTTGTCCTTTTAAGCTACCCAAATGAAATCCTCCCTACAGCCCAATGCCAGCTACCCACTGGCAGCTGCTGACCCTAACGGTACAGCCTCAGAAAAAGAGATGAAAATATGCATTTAATCCATCTTGAACATCTCTTTGGTTATGTCTCTACCTGACAACTACCCTGAGCATAGGGTGGAAGATGGGGCTCAGAACCCTCCAGGTATTGGAGGCAGATTGTCGCAGTACTAAAAGCTGTTGTAAAGGACAAAAACATGTAGTTCGCAGGGGAAAAAAGAGAAGGAACGTCACTGCTGCACTCACATCTATCCTAACATGGAGGGTTCCTCCATTTTTTTCCCCAGGGTGAGATTTGACTCTTGCCTGAAAGCTTTCATTTAGAATTCAGGGTTAGAAATTGCCTTTTTTTCAAGAGGATACTAAAGTTGCTAGCTTTGGATTACTCACATTTTTTGAAAAAGGTGTTTACTCACTTCCACTGTATTTTTCAAGATTATTACTTAGTATTTCCTCCTCTCCTTCCATCCCCTTTATTATTTGCTGAACTTTTCAAGTAATTTATGAATATACATGAAGGCATATGCATTTGGTGACAGTTTTTCAATAAAACATTAGAGAGCTGCATTCAAAACCACTTGGCGATGGCTAAACTGTTCCTACTTGCAGTCAGAGCACCAGGGTGAATGGAGCTACGCCAGTGCTGACAATTTTTGAAATAAGTACCCATTAATGAAACGAGTTTCCAAAAGCTCTGCTCCAAAGAGGTTGAGACACACAATACTGCTGAAGCCTCTTGCCTAGCTAAGGTTGGAGTAGAGAAGCATCAAACCACGTACACCAGGGCTGTTTCTTTGTCCTTATTCAGACAACTAAATATGTGAGCAGCTTTGCATACTCAAGGAGCATAGAGAACATCAAGGCAGATCCAAGACAGGCGTTCCCTTCACAGTTGGCTTCGTAACCTCATGGAGTTCTTCAGGGAAAATTGGAATCATTTTAGAAGGACTGACAGCAAAGCAGAAAATTGTTAACAGTGTAACGTGGCACCTACTTTTTGAGCTCCATTTATTCCCTGCCAGCTCAGTACTGATTGTGCATCACCACTGGTTGTTTCACTGCTTGGAGCAGACAATCACAAGCTTCAAAATACCCCTGACTTACCAGAGAAGATTCAGAAATAGAATAGCAGGAAGTGCAGAATAGGAAGAAGGGTTCTTCTCAGGCTCTTTTGGCAAGGCTTGCAATAAAAGAACTGTTCCTGCCAAAACAAACATCTCCCCCCTCCCCCAAGCAGGAAAAGTAGAAAAAATCTTTACTGAAGACAGACTTTTCCTACAGCAAGACTGACCTTTTAGTCTGTAATTGATGGGCTACAAGAAAGGTTGGAGAGAATGCTACTGCATTTAGAGGGTTTCACGGCATCCTCATAAACTTAGCTGAGGATATTGATCGTGCTGCTCCAGGAAGCCCTGGTGGAGATGCATTGTTAGACTTCAGCTGATGCTGACTCTTTTTCATAAAGCTATATACATCAGCTAGAAATTGTTATTGATAGATGTTTTAGCAAGGTAGTGGTGTTTTCAGAACTGCACAACCACAGAGAATATCCAGAATCTGAGCTATTGCTGGTCAGTGCTGAACAGGAAAAACACCAAACTATTGCTATTGGCCATCTGCTGCTCATATTCATGACTAAAAACCAACGAGGAATAAAGGGAATAAACATTTCAGCCTGGGAAGCAGCATGATTTTTTTTCCCCTTGTCACAGACTAATCTGTGCAGAAGGGGAAGCATTTTAATGCTTTACATTGCCATGCAAGTACAGAGTTTCCAAGCTGCCCTTGAATTGGAAAAGTAGATATTTTTCTGGGTGAAGCCTAGTGCTGTTTCACGTAACCAACTCTCCCTGACAACTTGAATGACCACAAGTCATCCACAGATTATATTCACTGTTATTGTAATTTGAACCAAGAAGATTCAAATTCCTTATTTTAAATTGGGGGAGGGGGAAGATGTCAAGAAAACTTTCCCTTCCTTCCACCTTGCCCACCACACAGTGAGCAGGTATGGGACTATTATCAGATTAGGTCTTGCCACAGCTCAGTGACTGATCCAGTCACTGGTTTTGCAGGTACACAACAGTGAATTCACCTCTGCAGGAGGGAAGCAAAAGCCTCCACAAGGGTCTTGAACACTATTAAAGATTATAGTTTATGCAGACTAAGCTTATGCAGAGTATACATGGGTGAGTGAAGCTTTAACAAGCCCTTCTACAAATGAGACATTAGGAGAAAAAAAGGAGGAACAACAAGCTTCCAAAGCACATGTTTGTTTGGGGAAGAGGGTTGTTTTTGTGGAGAACCTCACATTTTGCAGCCTGTGATAGCACAGCATTGGTGGGAGGGGATCTGAAGTCATGTTGTGCTCTTTCTTGAGTACTTTGGGTGGCCCTCTGAGTTGTGACATTTCACATGACTGCCTTTGATCTGTGATTTACCATGCACCAGCTAGCCAGATAGTTGATCCTATCCTTATTTCGTCCCCTTTTACCTGTTATATCTTACCAAAAGGTATTTGGTAATATACCAAATACCAGACAACAGACTGACTTTGCTTTCAAATCTCTGTAAGGTCTAATGCTATATGCTATAGCAACTTCTGCTGCAGCATGTGACCAACTTTAGGATTTTTAAAACAAATCCCACTATTATATCTTAAGAAAAGCAGTGTTCTGCATTTTCCTTTACCACAGGACTGCAGGAGCTGTAATGTCTAAGATGCTCAACTGAAATTGGGGCAAGGGCAAAAGTCAACTAAGTGCCACATAACAGGTCAAAAGACAGCAGAGAAATAAAAGCCATGTCTATTTTCAAGCAATTTTTGACTTCACTTGAAACTTCTCAGAACTTGGCATTGTGCCCCCCCTCCCTCACCCCCTGCCTCATTTTAAGACAATCTATGCTCATGTTTTCCACCGTTGAGAACATTTGTCTTCATCTCTCATCTTGATGGAACAAATATTTATGCTTGCAACTAAATACTTCAGTGGGACTGATTTCCAAACTTTAGGTTAACTACCCAAATTTACCTATGCCTCTTGAATCATTTTATGCAAACAGATGATGGAAGAAATATGACTTTCTCCCCTCTTAGGCTGAGCACATTCTACTGCGACAACAGAGTACTGCATATGCCAGATACTCACGTCAGTGCAAAAATGCACAGATACATCAATTGCCACTGCCTCCCACTACCTACATCCAGGCACACTTACATCCGAGTATTGATTTCCAGAATTTCTCCAAGGAATGCCAAAAATAATAAACAAAAAATAAATCAAAAGCAAAAGCCTCTTTCCATTATGTATTAAATATCCTTCCATGAAGTTAGAACAAATAGGAGATGTATATAGAGTGCAATGGAGACATAAATCTAGTGTCGTAGTAATCGATTTCTGCCTTGTTCTTTTATTTCCAGTAAATAATGATCTTCAGATCTTTCATGGTGGCACTACTGTAAAGTCTGCTAAGGGAACATAGGCAGTGTTTCATCTTTGATATAGCCAACAATATCACCACTCTAAAATCATTACACTCACTTATATCCTGTAGCACACTGGTAACAACATTTAGCAGGATCAAAGGAAATTTACAGAGGGTGTCCCCTCCACTAACCTCCATCCAATCATGTATATGATCAATAACACATTTTGTATTGTTCAGCAGCATGCAGAAGGTACAGATTTCTGCACAAAATGATGCAGCTGTACATTTCTAGTCAGTCTTCAGTTTTCTAAAGAACACTCCCAGAAAGTATAAGCAGCAGTCGTGCCTGGTTAGATCAATTGTATTTAGAAATACTACTTGTAGGTAAATTAAAAGCAGAAGAATCTTCCCTAACCAACCTTATTTCCACAAAAATGTGCACAATCTTTTGTTGCTAGTACTGTGCAAAACCTTAGTGTCCTTTTCTGTGTTCAATCTGAAATAGGTTTTTCAATTTGGTGCATGATCAAATGAGTATATCAAGTTATAAACTACAAATTAATAATTTAAATAGCAACCATGGGTTACTATTTATATCCTTCAAAAAAAAAAAAACCCCAAACCCCAAAACCTGAAAAAAACCACAACACAGAAAGAAGGAATCTCAGAGTACCAGAAAGAAAAATTAAATTACTTTGAACTCAGTATTGTAACCACCACACTTTCCGATAGATTATTAATACACACATTTCTTGACTTTGTAGCAATTGATAGCAAAATGTCAACCTTAGGCACCAACAAGTTAATACAGCTAAGTTAAAAGAAAAATTCTAAACTATTTGCCTGTGATCCCATTGAATACAATCTACAATCCAGGATAGCTGCCAATCATTCTAGCCACCATAAAGAACAGGTGAATCCATCTCATCTACTTGACATGGCAAAAAAAAGAAACATTTCTACTTAAACCAGCCCTCTTTAATGGTCAGCATAGAGATTAAGGCAAGGCAAAGTTTATAGGTGGAATAATATCTTTCATTAGACTAACTGATGTAGCTGGGAGAAAATACATTAGACTTTAATACACTCATCTGTATCTCAGATTCTGATCAGACAAGGAAAAGGCACCTTCTCCCCATCACTGTTACTTTTCCCACTTATAGCTGTTGATTGATTAAAGATACTATTTCAAGTTACAAAACTCATTCTGTCGGATCTGGAAAAGTGCTCGGGGGATTACAGTGTTGGCATCCAACTCTGGACAGTGAATCTTTAGCTGAACTTACCCCCTAAATAGGGCAACATACAATACGTGGTACCTAATTTGCCAATATTCTACTGCTGCCATTTTACTTTTATCGTTTTGAGCATTAAGTTATTTCCATTTTGTTTTGATACTTAGTTTAAAAACTAACCAACTCACACACCAAGGAGCGAACAGCTTTTCATACATAGGAGCCTAGCTTCACTGAAATGCAGTAGGCTGTTCCAGTGATACTGTCATCGGAGACATAATCCATCCTCTCGTACAACTAAGGAAATGCAGATATGCCAACTTTGAACATAAAGCACTAGAATGAAGCCAAGCTGTGACAGCCAAGTAACCCACCTGAAGTTTTAGTGGCATTTTCTCACCTGTTTCATTTGATGCGCTATGACTTCAGTTCCAGTGCAATTTCTCAAAGCAGCTCAGTGCACACTTGCACACTTTCACAGAAGAGAAGGATGTCCTTTTCTTCAACTTCTTTGGCCAAGGTGACAGCTGTGGCGGGACAAAATAATGACTCTGGTGACAAGTCAATTTGTTCCTCCAAGTGTTTGCAAGTGTAGGTAACAGCAACTGGTGACCATGCACACCCTGAGAAGTCCTACATTAAGAGAAAGCAGCTCTCCTCTATTAGATTAGTACTGTAGAGATGAGAACCATTAAAAACCTTAGAGTTCCATGTTAGTTAATCATTCCTTTGAAAATAATCGTCCAAACAGAATTTCTTCATAGATTTTGGAGGTTTCTTCTGAAACAAAGGAGACCTCAAGATGCTTAGCAAACCTGAGTTAAAAGGATTTAAACATTTAATCTTAAAGAGATGTTCCCAAGTTCCAGGCTAAAACAGTTTATAAAGGTCATAAAAAATTAACTTATCTTGCTGACTGAAGCTTTTTAATGCACTCCAAGTTACAAAGGAATCACAGCTGGAGCCTTTAGGCCAATGGTATACTATATTTTTCTCTCATTAGCAAGGACAGCAAATATCTACATTTGGATTTTACCACAGCAATCGTCTCAAATTCATTAGTCTTCATGACTGAATATAAAAGCACAGAGCTAGCTAGGTAGGTATATTTTGTGCTTATTTCACTGAATAACCTTGCAGTTGTTTTCCTCATGAATTTAATAAGAAAACTGCTGAGGCAAAAATCATTACTTAGCCTGAGCCAAGTTCCTTCTACACTCTAAAAGCCAGGACTCTTCAATTCAACATGCTAAAGACCACTTTAAAAAGCTGGGAGGACAATACTCTTTGTCTGCAAGAAGAAATTTGGTTACAGGGGACACAATCCAGCCAGCTGCAGCAGCATGTGCACTTGCATGGATCTATTAGATCCTGCATGGTGAAGCTCATGGGGGGGATTTTTTTTTTTTTTTCTGTTCAAGATTTCCAACTTAGAGCAAACTTATTAGAGACGACATCCTTAAACTACATCATCATTCATATGAGAAAATTTGAAAGCAAGTCAGGCCTTCCAAGGATGTTATTAAGGTTGTTCTTTGAAGTAAATTGAATTCTCCCCATTTGTATTAAGAATGAGATCCTTTGCTACTTTATGATATTACATTACTAGGTAGAGTGGATAAAACCAGAGTTTTTTCTGCATTACCTTTTTAAGCTGAAATTTTCCCCCACTTTGATTAAAATAGATTCCCACCATCCACATTATTTATTATGTATTCAATCCAGACAAGCGTCACTGTTCACATCCTCCCTTCATCATAATGATGACAACAGAAATCTGACATGGTGCTGATTTCCAAATGCATTACAAAATCCTACATCAAGCTTTGATTTCCTCAAAAACAAAATCTTTAATCTCTGTTGAGAACAGTTGTCTTGTTGGCCCTGACAAAAGGGTAGCGAAAACCCAGCAGAGAAGAGAGATGTGAGCTAAGAACAGGAGCCTGGAAATGTATACACATGGCTGGCTTCTGGAAGAATTTCAAAGCATTTGATAAGGTTGACTTTCCAATATGACCATTCTTGTGGCTATACACTCCCAGTAATCACAACAGTTATGTCCTTTGTACAAGTCAAAATTTGCTCAATGCTCATAATTGCATATAAGACTACCAAAACAGGTAGATCAGTCAACCTCTGAAAGCACATTACAGAGCTAGGTATGTTCAGGTATCACAGTTGTTAACTAGATGATATGTTTAAACAATCATAAAATGACTAAAGTTTTATTTACTCTTAAGTGGCTCTGTAAGCCATAAAATTCTGGATGTTTCCCAACAATACTTCCTATAAAATAGAGAACCACACTTTTTGGGACAAACTTATAAAGTCTTTCAAGGTGACTGCTTGATCTCAATGAGGAGCTAAATGAATTTTTTTTTTTTTTATTAAAGCATCACCATACTCAATTAGACCAGATGTTACTCTAAACCTGTGTCTAACAGTGGCCAGCAGTTATACTTATGGGAAAAGAGTTAAAACCAGGATGACTATATGCCATATTAGGACAACAAACACACAGTTTTCAAGTAATACATCCTTCCTAGTGCTAGAGTAATGAGTTTTTTTCAACAACAACAGAGTGAGCAGTGCTTAGAGCCAACTCTACTGTATCTAAGTCCTCCCTGAAACAGCCTTCGAAGAATTTGACCGATGCCTTGCCTGAAAGATCCCCCACCCTCACCTTGCAGGCATGACAGCTAGGCCAAAAAAGCACAGATTTTCATTAGTCTAACCAGATCATCAACATGAAAGAGTTCAAGGAAGCCAGTATAGCACACCTCTTTCTGCTAGGCAAGAGACATGAAGACAGTTCACTACACACTATTATCATACCAATGCCACTTTCAATTCTATAATAAAACAAGGCGACAGTCATCAAGGTTTTACTTTCCTTAGCACTGATTGTACAGCAGTAGCAAGAAAAACATCTCCCTAATCAAAACCAAACCCCATTGCAATGTAACCTTCTCACCAATATGAAGCAACAGAGCTGCCCTTATTTTTCACGAGTCCTGGCACTTGAGATCTCAAACCTTTTCATACCATGAATCATCTATTAGTCTAAAGATTAACCTATGCCCTCATCTTATTCCTCATTGCTCATATCGCATCCCTCTTGCAGATGCAATCTCTGCAACTACTTCAGTAAGCTAAGAACTTGAGGTTAAAATGCTTGTAAAAAATTGAAGACAAAGAGAATAAGCACCTGATATCATGCACCTGCTCAAGAATATCTAGTTAACTTTCCAAGTTCCATCATAGATTATGACAATCAAAACAGTAAGTTGCCTAGGCTCCAATTCAGCAAAGCACTTAGGCAGGTGTGTAACTTAAAATACACAATTAAAAGCATTCCAGTCCATCAAAACACTTAACTTGTACTTAATACAGGAAAATGAGTAAGTCCTATTGATTTAATTATCCTCTACTGATGTTTATGGAAGTCAAAGTGAGTTGCTGTATCAAGGTCATACTGTGGAACCTTTCAGAATGTTTTCAGTACATTTCACAGAGAAAATGCTAACTGAAGGAAAATGTAGGTGGCTAACAGCAGTGGTACTTTGCACCTGTATAGTAACTGCTTAATGAACGGCTTTGAAAACAGTGAGTTAAATGTGTAACTGCCTGTGTGGCAGCAGGAAAACTTCACACATTCATTATACAAATAATATTATCCATTGTACAAACTGGGAAAAATAAGGCAAAAACTTCAGGTGATTTGGAAATTCACTCTTCAGTGCATTACCAACTCTGAAAAGCCTGTTGTCATTTTATAATGCAAGGTATGTGCCATACTCTGGGGTAGATCTTATTTTCTTCTTATTCCACTATTAATGTCTTAGTTCAATACAATTATTTCTCTGCTTCTTTAAATAATAATAATAATACTACATTTTATTTACCCATAAAACAGTTTGACAGTCCTTATTTCAAAGAAAACAGGCTTTGAAGTCAGTTGGAGTTGTATGGGGGTAAAAGACAATCCTTACAAGCATCCTGTGCATTTTACCTGAAAGTAAATAAAATAAATAAGTAAATAAAAGTAGATATTGTTTAAGCACTGAAAGCAGGTATGCTCATGGATGCTCAGCATTTGATAGTATAGTTCCCAATAGCACTCTAAAAGCCCTTAGGAATCCAGCATCTTCTAAAACACCCAGCTGGCCACAAATACACTTTTTCACTGGTGACTCCCAAGTCCTTCTCCCCAACAGAGCTCTTCATCTTTACAAGGGATCTCATCAGTGACAACTGATAATAGATTTCAGGCCTGCTAGTGAAATCTGGCCTTATGCTCCTCCTCAACACTTAGTGGTACTCATGTTCTGCTTTGCTAATTCTTGCCAGCAGACAGACCCTTGATACACTGTGTGTTATCCAGCACTCAATTTTCAGATATGGTAATATGAATAAACTAACTAGATATTTCTTTTTGTGAAGGAGCCTATGAAGAACAAGCTGGTAACAGCCACAGAATAAGAGCTTGAATGCTGTAAGTAAAGATTATCATTTAGCACCATGACGACACAAGAAAAGGGGTTGCTAAATTCATGAGATGTATCAAACAAGATACATAAGGCTGGGAGGAGTTTGAGTGCCCAAGGTTTTCAGAGCCAATTCTGACCACAGAGTTTAGCATCCAGACCTTATGTTAGCCTGCCTGGGGCAGACAAAGAATTTTACTCCCTTGTTGCCTTTAACCATCCACAAATCTTTCATGTCACTAACACTGCCAGTGATTGTACTCCCATTCGGATACCTTTGAACCCTAGCTGGTCTACAAGCAAGGAAGGACTGCTTTATCTTCTCAGTTAGCATCAGAAATCTCAATCTTCCCTTAAGTTAGCATCAGCTGTAATTTCTTCTGCCTAAAATATTACATCTGCATGGCATAACAGGTAATATACCACAGCCATCTCATAGTGCCTGCCTTTAACAGTACAGGTGATAAGAGAATAATGAATACTGCTAGAAACCATATAACAAGAGAGATATACAGGAAGGTAAAAAAGGTGGTTTTCACAGGTAAGCAGAAAAAAGCTTTTGAATGTATTTTAAGTCAAGATGTACAGACCCCTAAGATCTGAGATCAAGTTATGGAATCTGTACACAAAGGTTTATAGGGCAAGTTATAATATGAATTTAAAACAGTTTGTAGCATTCAGAAGGACCCTTAATTCATAGGATGCACAAAAAGGCCATTTTTGGCCCAACATAAAGCCGACAATCCTGCAATTAGCCAGACCCTAATCCTTGCTTTATTTTTCCTTCTTTAAAATGGGCATTTGCCTTTTCCACCATCAGGGGCCTCCCTCAATCACCATAATCTTTCCAACATTTTAGTCAGTAACTGCAGTGACATCAACCAGCTCCCTCAGCACCTGCAAGCACATCCTATCCCATCCCTTCCGAGCAACTTGTCTATAGCCAGTTAGTAGTTCATTATCCAATCCTCTACAGCAGGTAATCTCTCTCTCCCTAAACCAGTCCTGCAACCCAACCTTGCCAAAGACTAACACGAAGACAGAATCAGATGCCTCAGTCTTTTCTGTACCCTTCATCACTTGTTGCCCACCCCATTCAGCTGGGAGCCCATGTCTGTCTGTTTCCTTCACATCCCACACCAGTTTTAAATGCAACTGAGTTTTACCATTCCTAGTTTTATACTACTAATAATTTTAGCCTGGTTATCCATTCCCAATGTTATAGATGATGCTTCTATACATTTCAGTAGCTAGTCCCTACTTATATCTCCCAGATGGTGGGTTTATTTTTTTAATTTCAGCTCAGACAGGATTTCCACATTTCATCCATCTGGCTGGTCACCTTCCTTGGCTGCCAATTTTCTTGCACGCCAGGATCAAAGTTGACTGTGCTTTGAGAAGATTGTCCTTGAAGGTCAGACAGTTTTTCCAAGACTCATTTGCCCTACAGAGCAGCCTCCCATGGGATTCTGCCAGGCAGACACTTGGAAAGTCAAAGCTTACTCTCTTGCAATCAGATCTTCATCCAGCTGTTAGCCTGCCTCACTCCCATTTGGATCTGAAACTCTAACAATTCATGTCACTGCAGCCAACAATGCCATTGACTACCACAGCCCCAGTCAGGTCTTGGTTATTGTTAAGATGCAGATTCATCAGATGACCTCCTTTAGCAAAGGGGAATTAGAAAATGGAAAAAGCTCAGGTTTGATTTCTTGGTAGTTTGTGACTGATCCAAAAAAACTGTGTGCTGCTTATTTGGAAACAAAGGCAAGATTAAACTAAAGATTAAGTTGCTAAGAATTATATATCCCTACTGTTAAAATAGAAATATTATTAGTAGTAATAATATTGTATTAGTAATCCAGTATTGTATTTTAACACAGTAATAGGTTTTTGTCCAAGGTAAGATTACTGCACAACTGAGTAAATGCAAGAAAGCTCAATTTCTGAAGCTAAAGGAAAACAAGTTTAATAGGTTATGGCACATGCTGCCACTTACTATGTAATCCACAGTTTGGAGGGGAGGACATCATTCACTTGGACTTGAGATTGAAAATAGATCATCAATGGAATTATAGATTTTCTTTTTTATCTTTAAGAGTTATTGCTTGCACTCTCATTATTGTAACCTAGAGTCCTGTGAATCTAGGAGGCAGATCCTTGTCAAGCACAAACCAGTACCCATGCAATGAATTCCTGTAGGGTAACCCCAGACTGTATCTGCTAAGAAAAAGGGATGAGCTCCTAGCGTTAACTGAAGTTGCGGGGTGGGGGTGTGTGTGGGGGGAAGGCAAATGGACGAGACCCTGACTTATTTAGGCACACAAAGAAGCTCTATCCCAATACAGTTGATGCACAAGTACTGTGGAAAGACTATTGGTTAGATAGAAACTCAGCATCTCACCAACAAACTTCAGGTTCTCAAAGAGATCAAAATTTCATCAGAGTTTGTGAGGAACAGTATTTACAATCCACTGGACTAAACCAACGACCACCACTATGAAGAACTTAAGAACATCCATCTATAATAAATATATGGCAGCACAGTACCTAACAGCCTGGCTCCACAAGAAAGCCCTGCAGAGGGATTTGTATTTTGTTGAACACAAATGCATTTGCATGTTGAAGCAGAATATGCTTATTGCCTTCTACTCCCTTAATTTGCTGACCTGATCCAGGCTCTGAATACTCACATGGAAGGTGGCCTATTGTCAAAAAGGGTACAAAGCTACCTAATATTTTTCTTTCCATTTGCATTTTTATTCCATGATCTTCTTTGCTTTGCCTTGTTTCATTACCCCTCTATCCTGCTAGCCTCACTGCTTATCTAAGTGAAAACTAAAAACCTCCAACAATTCCATCTCAGCTCCTCACAGACAGTGTATAAATAGCACTGGTGTATACTGGTTTGCCAAAATACAAGAAGGTCAGAAAAAACATTTTCTTTTGAGATGAAAAAAAGGAGGCAAAACCTAAGAATTTTAATAACAGCCTTGACATGAGAGCAACATAATACCAGCCTGAATTACACTTGGTACCAGACTCTCATTGGAAACCCTAGATTGCTTTGTTCCTGTCCCTGACATAATATTCAAGACTGGGTTTATATTTGCACAGAATGGGGCTGTTCACTAGAGTCCATGCAAATCAAACACTTGATTTATGCATCATTCCACTGGAGGGTGTAACATTAAATTTAATTTTGTAAGAAAAGCCTGAAGTGCCTCTACGCCTGGGGCTGACATTGTGAACTAGGGAGAAAGGTGCACAAGAATTCATTACTGTTTCCAATATGCGAAATGCAGCATTTGAATGAAACATTTGTCTCTTGTCAAAAGGGAGTAATGTCTGTTCTTTGTAAAAAATATTTCTCCCCCCACTTTGATTTTATCGCCAATTCAGCATATTGGGAGCTGAGGTTACAAGTGTAGTTCAGACTTGCGATGATGGTGGGATGAATTACACAATGAAATGGAGAGACATTGGTTGAGTTGCAGTACAGCTACAGAGTATAGTGTTGGTGGGTCAAGTTGAATGCCTCCTGGTAGCTGCACTTCATTGGAACAATTAAGAACAGTGCTGTTTTTTCTGAGCTTATCCACCAGTTTCACAGAAAAGTCTTCTGTTAGCTCAATAGAACATTTTGAGTTCCCCACACCTACTTCTACCATTTAGTTCTGAAAACAAGCTTGAAAATACCAGGAAAAAGTTTCCCAAACTTCACACCAGTGCATATTCAAGTTAAATTTCTCAAATACT
The DNA here is from genome assembly GCF_030463565.1 of Pelecanus crispus. Taxonomy (NCBI): domain Eukaryota; kingdom Metazoa; phylum Chordata; class Aves; order Pelecaniformes; family Pelecanidae; genus Pelecanus; species Pelecanus crispus. The sequence continues at coordinate 19,438,896 of NC_134646.1, forward strand.
GTCAAAGGGTTTTCCACTCTGTCTCTCAGCCCAGGGAGCATCAGATGAGCTTCATTGAGGACAAGGCTTCCCAGCTAAGCAGACTTTTTCAGCTGCAGATCATTAAAAAGTTCCCCCAAAACCTTTTCACATTTCAGCGAATTTTCATATTGTGTATAAAACACAATACAGAGTTGAAGAGACAAAGGTCAAAAAGCAGGGTAAGAACTCAGTGCAGTCAGGATGAAAGTTCATCCTATGCTGTGGCACTCTCGGGTGCCACTCCCATCAACACGAGAGCAACCATAATTCTTCCTTTCAACCCCTTTTTTATGTTGTTGTTCCCCCCCCCCCCCCCCCCCCCCTCTAGCAAGCTTATATAGCCCAGTCTGAGAGCAGGAATTCTGCTGCTACTGTAGTACCAAAAAAACTGAATTCAAGCATCCCGTGGGCATTATTACTATTCTAATAGAAATAATTGGTCAGTCTACAGTTTTCTAGTTCACCATGCCAGATGAATGATTTCTCATAAGTCTTCTGGTATAGACTGTATCAAACGGTACCAGACAAAGCCACAGAGTCATTCATATTAATCTAGTCCAAAACAGAAGTGAAAGGCAATGGTACAAGGTAAGTTAGCCAAGTTCCTTGGCCAGTACTGAACAATGCTGGAATTTAGTTGTAATTGAATGAAGATTTATATGGTAATGCAGTTCTTAACTGATTTGCACACTCTGCTAAACTCAGCATTCAGAAAAATCATCCCTTGTTGCCTTTTCCTAAGTCCCACCTGCTATTCTACAGCTGTAGGTAGGTACACATGAGAAAGTTACGTATTCTCTGAAAGAGCTGGACAGTGGTCCTTCACTAGAACACATCCAAGTATAATGTAGTTTTCACCTTATTTTCCTGAAGCAGGCTGTAAACTTATCTGTAGAAACACCTTTTAAAATGCCTGTTATGTGTCACAGCTAATTAAAGCTTGATATTTGCAAAATGTTTTGAAAAGTGTATGCAGTTTTGACATAAGTGTTTTCTCTCCTTGAAAACAATTAAGGAAAAGGCTTTTGAATAGTTTGTTTTCTATGTGAAAACAATGTTTTGCTTCAAAATAATTAATATTTAAAGAAGTTAACCAAAATGAAATATTTCAGGGTCATAGGCAATATTTAACATTTCCCACAGTTTGTTGTGTTTTAGTATTCTGTTTCAGTAAGGGCATTTGTACTCTCGGGTCAACCCCAGTGAATTTTCTGATTTCACAGTTCAGCTAACAAACCCAAGCCCCTCCACCTACTCACACAGCCCTACAGCCACAGCAGTCCTGCCCATTCTGTCCTGCAAAATCACACTTTCAAGGTCACTCCAGAGCATTCATGTCCCACGAGGCCAAGCTTCTGCATAAGTTGTTCAGCTTGCCAAACCTTGATAGACTCTTGATCTGAAATCTTGAAGCTATTTTCTTTGTTCAGCTAATGAACAGTATGGTGATGAATACACATAAGGCAAAATTGATCCACTTAATTCATCATTTGTACATATGTATGGATTTAAGCCCTTTTAAATGGATTCTGGGATTAAACACCTATACCTACATTCACAAGCTGTTCAAAAATACCTAAAGGCATTTTGGTAAGTTTTGTCCCTTAATTTCTGAAATTAAAAGATTGACACCATGTTTAGCATTTGCAGCTTTTTAAAAACAAGATACATTTTGCTGGCTTGTTAATTAGTGCCCATGCAAAGCTTTCCTCCAGCTATATGGCCCTGTTTCCTGGGTAGCTGCAGTGGATATGTCCCTGCAAGCTGCACCCAACCTTGTTGTAAGGAGAACAAAAAAGTTGTTGCTATGCAACAAATTTTGTTCAAGGAAAAAAAAAAAAAAAAAAGCAGAAAATCTAAACCACAGCCCCAAACTTTAGAAGCCAGGCAAGAACATGTTAGCTACAAACATAAGCCAAAATATTGAGAAAGGAAGAGTAGAATGGCAACCACTGGGGTGCAAATTTCATCCCTAGCTTTGTGTACCTTTAACCCTGATTGTCTTTACAAACAGTCCTCAATGTCATGCGTTCAAGTACCTTTCCAGTAGCACTGACCTTGCTCAGAAAAAGCAGTTTAAGTCAACTTTATGCAGAGGAAGTCATTATACTATAGGAAATATAATTCAAGAAGAAAGGCCATGCTAGGTATCTCGGTTAACTCTTCTGTTTAAAAGATACTGATTCCCACCAAATCGCTAGTCCCCTGGTGATTTTCAGCTTTTTCAGTTTATCAAACTTGGATTATTTTTCCCCCTACTTAAATTGCAGAATTTAAACTTACCAAACTTAGCTTTTGGAATTGCTTTTTGATTCCCACAACTCTGCAGAAACCAGGTGGAAACCAAACTAGCTCAGTCCCAGTCAGGTTTCAGACTGAGATGCATTATGTCAGTTGCTTTCTATGACACTAAAAAATGATTCCATTAGTACCAATATAGGGCCAGGTCAGACAAACATCCCAATTACATTGAAAGAATTCATGATTTTCAACACTTGCTACTCACACAATAACGTTAATAGATCAGAAATTGCTTTGTCTTTGCCACTTTAGCAAACTGTTTCCCCCTGCTAACTAGTATCACTATGAGTTTTAAAGCCTTTTTTCCTTACAATCTACAACATTAATAGTCGTGCAAGGCGAAAGCTTGGAAACCCGCCCCTCCTCTAGGAAGCCAAATAGCTACTGTGTTAACAGCAGGTCAACATCAACCCTTGCAGTTTTTTTCTTAATCGACACAGGATATTCAAGCATCTGGAGGAGATGCACATGACAGACAAGCTGAACCCACATCAGGTGATTTCAGAGATTATTATTTATATGTTCCACAAAGGCAACAGACATTACTGCTGTCTGAAGCATGCTTCATTGAGGAAAACGTTTTGATTTTAAACAGCATGAGTGAAAAAATCCAACACAGTTTTACTAAATTGCTACTAGAGCTATTTTCTCCCATAGTCCCATTTGTTCAGTTCCACGTAGCAACTTTCTCCCCTGTGATCCAGGTTTCTGTTTCTGTCCCCCGCTGAAAATTCTACCTGCCATGGCTTGTTCTTTCTGCCAGGCCATTAGTAGTGTTAAATGTCTCAGAGCCAAGAATCAACCCCAATGGATCCTGCTGGCAACTCACTCACTACTCAGGAATGAGCAGCTGCTCAGAAATACATTCTAAGACTTAATCTTACCAGTGTTTCAAGCAATACCAAGTGCTGCATTAACTTTGCATCATCCTAATTTCTCCATTCAAATTATCATGCAAATACCAAGCACAAGTCTCACTATAATTTAAGTATGTATGTCAAGATTATCACCAAACAAGTCCTCAGCCAATTCCTGTACAGTTCTTGAAAAGCAAATTAGCAGAGATTTGACACCCCTTACCCCACCACTTAAGAAGCATCTACCTTGATGTTGCTGTTTGACAAGGCTTACACTGCTGGAACGGAAAGCCAAATCAATGTCACATGATGACCACCTGACCTTTACTACAAACACAGAATAGATACTGTGCTTGATAAGCTCTGCTTTCTTATCTCCAGTTTTATTTTCCCTCCCACAACAGACCAATACTATTCCTGAGATATCTTTCATTCCTAACACAATTAAAAAGATGTGTTTACTAACCTTAAGTATGCCAGCCACAGATTTCTCCTTGCACCTTTTTGTTTCCATGCCAACTTTCTACCATCCTTATCTTCTGATTTGTATTAATTACCACCAGCTTTCCACTTTCTTCCATGTGATGTCCATGTTTTTCTAGCTGCTTTCAAGGCCCCTTTCTGAGCCAGACTAGTTTTTCAATTAGGACAGTGCTCTTCCTCATCTGAAGAGCTGGGGAGGAGAGAGTTGACCACTCAGTAAAGGGCCCTTAAGCGGTTTAACAGTTTAAGGTATTTTCCTCACTTGCCTCTCAAGTTTGCCACTGGGCCATGGAGGTTAGACTCAGTAGTTCAGGTACCCCTACCATACACATCTTTCATACACCAGTCAAGCTCCATCCTACCCCCACGTAAGAGCTGTAAGGAGCTGAAAGGAGAAACACCCTCATTAACCCAATGGGCGATAGCACAAAGAAAAATGTCTCCTGGTTTCCAGCTGAAATCAGTTCACAGTTTATATCCACAAGTTTGTGCTGACAGTAGCCTCTCTCTCATAAATTTACTCTCCTGATAGATTTATAGGAAACAATGATATCACCTCTGAATACTGCTAGGCTAAGCAAGCCATGCTCTTTCAGTTCTGGGATGATAGTCAAATCAGTTCTTTAATTACTCCCAGGTCTCTTTTTTGCATTTGATTCACTGAGAGTTCATCTTTTTTGCACTATATCTGAAAAGTACTATGTGTTCTGCATGAGCTCTTCCCAATGTCCAGTACAATACCATCACCTCACCCCTCCACAAACTGACATCTATCTTGGCTAGAACAATATTTATCTTTTCTACAGTCATCTCACCTTGGTTGGCCCAGAGCCATCCTACCATTCACTCCCTCCTTATCTTCAGTCATCCACAAATCATATTTTCCTCACCTTACCATAGATGTACTTGATATACAAGGCACTGGGTGCATTTTGTGCTGTTGTAAAGCCATTTGGTTATTTATTCCAATCTTCAGTACCCTCCTCTTCTGCATTGTGATATCCCAGCTCTCCTGTGAACTCCCACATTTTTCCAGCTTCAGCACAAAAAGTGAATGTGCTGACGAGTTTACTGCTGAAAATTTGAGCAAGAGCCACCAAAGACCAATCCCAGATGGGAAAAACCCTTAGCAATCTTCCCCTGAGCTTTGTAGCCACGCTGCCTTTCATCAGTGGCATGTAACTGCTTACTTGGCCACCTTGCACTTCTATCAGCCCCTGTGGTTGTCTGTCTTCACTAATTATTTCCCATGTAGGAAACCTGTTGTACTTCCTACATCTGCTAAACAGGGAACTTGTCCTACTAAAGACAGGTGCCACGTTAGTCTGTCACAATTTGTCTTTAATAAATGAATATCCGTTTTGATCGCATTCAGCATTTTCATTCAATCTTCAACTACTTCTAGATCAACAGCTTAGATTGCTGTAATTGAGAACGTAATTTAAGGGGCTTACTGCAAAGCAGAAAATAGAGACATTACATCTAGTGCTATCCAATCATTCAGTACTAAAGCAGAAAAATAACCAAGTCACCTTTACCTAATCAACTACTTTCTATCAGGATAAAGTCATATATTTGATTGTCCCACCCTCAGTGAATTCTCTGAGAACCATGCCTCCATGTACACCTAGAAATGGCATGAATATTTTGCCAATGCATGGGATAGCCAACAATGTTATTCACACTGTAATTTCTCATAAGAACAAGGCTTTAAAGGAGCTGTTGATTTTGTTCCTTCATGTGATTGTTGAGTTTCCTGACTATCTATATATGCCCTATAGATATATTAGATATATTATAGATATATAGATATAGATATTTGTATCATCTACTCCCTAACTAAAAGCTATCTGGTAGAAACACTCTGAAATATTTCTCCAGCAGAGTTCTTGGTAGTGCAAACATCCCCAATAGTAGGAAAGGAGGAAGCCACAGATGCATAATGCAAGACACTGGTATTCCTATTCCTTGCAGATACTTTCAGCTGTTTAAGTTCAAAACAGATACTCCCAAAACTACTGCAGGAATTATGCTTTTCAACATATACAAGTGATTTAGGACTAAGAGGAATTAGCAGCAGGGTAAGATGGGGAGTAGTATCATCACCTACAGAGAGAACATATAGGTTTTGGGTAGATTTTTAGCTTTTAATCAAAAACAAAAAATTCAGTTGCTATAAACTAAGTCATGATAAACGCACACTACTGATGAACTTCACATTCTTAGCAATGAGGCCAAGGAGCACTAAAACCACTTCCTTTGAAATAGTAGATTGTGTTAATGTCACATTCTTAAATGAGAGTTGGGTTGTCTTAGGAAGAGGAACTGCAAAGCAACCAACACAACCTTGGGCTTGACGTAGGATTTATGAGTGTGCCTAAACTAGTGAAAGACCACATTCCTGTATCACCGGAGGTCTCATTTAGGCCCACATTTTTACTTTAGCAGTTTGGTTTGCTAAAATGCCGGCTGAGTGACAAAACAAAGTGAGCATTTTCTGTTCTAGCTCTCTCATTTGCAACTGCCCCTTAGTGGTTATACTTTGTAGCTGATTGCGTAGCCATGCCAGACTAGCAGTAAACACAGTGAACATCAAAACCCACTAAGAATCCTAAGAAAATTGTTGGTTCCCAAGACAAGAAAGGAAGAGGAAGAGGTCTTAAACAACCATGAAGTCTAAACATTAGGTAGACCACTAGTGAAAACTGACTCCTCTTCACATTTTTTATTTGTTGGAGCTTTACAAAGGGAGTGGGAGCCACTATTTCTATTTTCGGTGATGAAGACAGCAGCACATAACAAACCTATCCAGAAGGACAGTAAGAGTGCCAAACATATATGCCAGATCTATCTATAGTGCTTTATTTACAAGACCACAGTAGAAAAAAACCCAGCCACACCCTGATATGTGTACACATGAGCAGCTCCTGCTATATTCTGAACTAAACCTTTAGTAAGTCTACCTTGTGCAGTTTGCAGCCTGCATTCAGGTTCTTTTCATACCACTAGGGCAATGTGGACTTGGGCTCTTATATTCACTGTCCTCATTTTGACTTTTTCAGCAGCGGAGATGGTAACCAACTTATTATCATCCAAGGATTTATTCGGTTTTGTACCATTCAGGATTTGCAAAGTAAATATGACCTCAATATATTTTATTACTTATTGCTAGGTGATTGCATAAGCAAAGACCCTGTCTCATACCTAAAATGCCTACGTAATTAAGGTCAAAATTAAGTATACCGAAGCACCTTCTGCCTTACTGAGATCTTTCAAGTGCCTGTCTCTCATGCAGGTTTAAGACAGATCCTTAAATTTCCATTACCAGAGTTTTCTCCCCCACCACCCCCTGCCCCAAGAATTCACTGCATTTACACAGGTCAGAAATACATCACACCTCATTATATGAATATTGACTTCAATAAGGAAATCAATAGGCATGAAGTAGCAGCATTTTCGAAATGTTTTTAAAAGCATTGTAATTGAAACTTGCTCTTCAATCTTGTACAGGGAGTGTTGATACACAAATTGTTCCCTATGAATACCATGCCACATTTGAACATTTGTGCAGCTTTTTTGGGGCTGCACTTGCTTCCTCATGAAGTCTACCACAATTCATGTCTCCATTTGGTAAGAAGCTGCATCCTGTCAGGAGTGCCAGTTTAAGTCCCACTGCCTCTATTAATTGGAGGAAGAGCATTAATATTTGAAACAGTTAGATTTATTTTAACCAGGAGTATTGGGTTTGCGTGGCAAGGTTTTGGTAGCGGGGGGGCTACAGGGGTGGCTTCTGTGAGAAGCTGCTGGAAGCTTCTCCTATGTCCACCAGAGCTAATGCCAGCCGTCTCCAAGAGGGACCCACCACTGGCCAAGGCTGAGCCCATCAGCAACAGTGGTAGCGCCTCTGTGATAACATATTTAAGAAGTGGAAAAAAAAAACCAACAGGGCACAAGCTGCAGCTGGAGTGAGGAGTGATAATATGTGAGAGAAACAACTCTGCAGACACCAAGGTCAGTGAAGAAGGAGGGGGAGGAGGTGCTCCAGGCACCAGATGCAAAGATTCCCCTGCAGCCCCTGGTGCAGACCATGGTGAGGCAGCTGTGCCCTGCACCCATGGAGGTCCATGGTGGAGCAGATATCCACCTGCAGCCCAGGGAGGACCCCACGCCAGAGCAGGTGGATGCCCGAAGGAGGCTGTGACCCCGTGGGAAGCCCACTCTGGAGCAGGCTCCTGGCAGGACCTGTGGACCCGTGGGGACAGGGGAGCCCACGCTGGAGCAGGTTTGCTGGCAGGACTTGTGACCCCATAGGGGACCCACGCTAGAGCAGTCTGCTCCTGAAAGACTGCACCCCATGGAAGGGACCCACGCTGGAGCAGTTCCTGAAGAACTGCAGCCCATGGGAAGAACCCACATTAGAGAAGTTCATGGAGGACTGTCTCCCGTGGGAGGGACCCCACACTGGAGCAGGGGAAGAGTGTGAGGAGTCTTCCCCTGAGGAGGAAGGAGCAGCAGAGCCAACATGTGATGAACTGACCGCCACCCCCCGTTCCCCGTCCCTCTATGCCACTCGGGCGGGGAGAGGTAGAGAAAATCAGGAGTGAAATTGAGCCCAGGAAGAAGGGAGGGGTGGGGGGAAGGTGTTTTAAGATTTGGTTTTGTTTCTCATTACCCTACTCTGTTTTGATTTGTAATAAATTAAACTGATTTTCCCCAAGTCGAGTCTGTTTTGCCTGTGACAGTAATTGCTGAGTGATCTCTCCCTGTCCTTGTCATGACCTACAAGCTTTTTATTATATTTTCTCCCCTCTGTCCAGTTGACAAAGGGAGTGATAGAACAGCTTTAGTGGGCACTTGGCATCCAGCCAGGGTCAACCCACCACACCAGGATGGTGTGAAAGTATATCACTGACACATATTCTGTGTACTAGGTAATTTCCGTGTTTTAGGAAGAGAAGTCAATCATAGAGTTCCCACAGGTAAGATGTAGAAGGAAGATTGCCCAAGGCTGCATGGGCCCACAGTCACAGACAGTTCAGTCTGCTCACAATTTAGGACTCAGAAGTGAGATGTCCAGCAGTGGCCTCTCACATCCTGCAGTGTCGCAGTGCAGTGGGTTTCTTGGTGGAATAGGAAAAGGGTTACATGATCAGGTCAGTTTGGGTGGAAGGGGAAAATTCCCAGAGTAAAAGGAGTCTTGAACAACTGCAGTTTACTTGAGAGATGGTGAAGACTTAGTTTTCATTAGCTATGTTTGCAAAATGTTTATAGGGCTATTTGAGTTCCCCTTCACTCAAGTGACACAAGGCTCTCAATATTATGTTAGTGTAGATGCAAAGCCTGATATTTGTTTTGAACCACATTTCACAGAAACCAGATCCTTTAAAAAAAAAAAAAAAAATCAATGAAACTACACTGATTCAAGTCCAGCTTCATCTCCAAAGCTTAAATATGTTGTGATCCAGAGTCTCATAGGGAAACAGATATAAAGATTAAGAGCTTCCTGAAAAGTTTTCCAGTATGCCAACATATTATTATTCTGAGATAGAAGGTATCTGAAACAGAACTGTCACATTTTCATTACAAGTATTAGGATGTGACAAAAGCTAAATACCCTTTCTGTACCTTGATTGCAGTATAGAAACTTGTACTTCCTTCTCATTTCATCATCACGCACATGTCATTTAGCCTGGAGTTGAGCAGAAAGAGGCAGTTAATCTCTGTGTTTCTGTGTTTGTTAAAAATGCACATAGTTTTACATATTAGAACTCTGAAACATTGCAATTCCTTAACAAATGAAGGATCACTGAGTGAAAAAGCAGGAAAATTATGTGCCTGCTCATTAAAGCTTCCATCCCTCACAGCCCTTCACACACAATACAATCCATGATTTATGTATAAGAATTTAATGAGGACGATGTCACTGAAAACACAAGCTTTTTGCAACCCAGAGCCTCGATGCTCTCTCCTCCAAGGAAATTGTATGGAAGCTGAGGTCAGTAAGCATTTTGCTGGATCAAGGCTCCAGTATAAACCAAAATGCTGAGCTCCTGTGATACTTGAATACTCTGGACATGTTGCTCTGAGCACTAACAAATGGTGGAAAAGCAGTTAATATCAACTTTTTGAGGGAAAACTCAGTCATTTTTTTATTAATTTACTCCCCTGCAGATCAGCAAGCAGGACATTTCCCAAAGGCTTTTTCAATATAACAAGGACATGATATTTGAGGACTAAATTGTGAGTGACCAGTATTGCTCTGGTGAAGATTAAAGTGGAAGGCATAGGTTAAAGAAAAACTGCTCCACAGGTTACTTATATTTACCATCTGCTCTGATGAGCACTGACAAGATGAGTCCTTGGGAGATGTTTTACAGATTTTCTTATTCAAACCTATCCAACATGGTGGATCCCCCTAGAAACACCCAAAACATTAAGAGAAAAGGCTGAACATTCACACTGTCTTCAGAATCATGAGCTAAATCACTACCTGGTTTCACATCTACAAGAGGATGGGTTGGGCAAACTCAGCCTGAGTCATATTTAGTTCAATTTTGCATAGAAGCTGAGTAAGGAATGTAATATGCCTCAAGTAAATGAAATACTATGCTTTGCAGGTCCTAATATTTTTGACAACAAACAGCATTTTTTAAAGTATGCAAGTCAGTCTTGGCTCAGACGGACAAGACAGCAAAGACTTCTGCCCAAATCTTGACTCTACGTGTCAAGCAAAATGAATTAATCCCAACAGAATCCCTGTCACTCACCTGGCTGCATTTTTCCAGTATTCAAGCTGCTTCATCTAAACTGTGGACATGGCTTGACTAGACCATATTTATAAATGAGACTATCAATTTTCCTAACCCCACGTCAACTGAAGCCTTAGGTCCCACACTGACTTTCTGTACAAAGGCTGAGCTTCCTCACTAGCGCAAAACTGCTGGAAATTAAGGTGCCCTATGCAAAGGGTTTGAAACTTGTCCAGTAATGGAATTCAGTGCAATATTAACAACCTCACTGGTCCTTTCCACTGTAAATATACTGGAATGTTGCTGCAAAACCAGCAATTTTGCCTGCTGAACTCTTACCCTTGGACCAAATTATAATGAACACACAGGCATTATGCCCACAGACCCAGCCCGCAAACAATAAGAGCATTAAGCTAATTCTTTGAGATTTATGACAGACCTATCTGCCTTCTACATGCATTTTATAGGCATTTGCAATAAATTAACTAGTGGAGGCCAGCTCAGTGGCACAGAGACAGTATCATGAATAGCCAAGTAGTAGAACTGGGTATATTGCAGGACCAGTCATCGCTCACTGAAATGATAAAGGCTGGAGCTTCAGCTGCACAACTGGCAAGAACTGGGGCAACCACATATCACAGGGCAGCAGCATCTGCTGGGTGTTCAGTGGCTACATTGATAATGCCATGAAAGATAGTTCCTTCATTAGCAGCCTCAGGAAATAAAGGTGAGAAGCAACACTAAGATCCTACATTAAGTTCAGTGACATTATTCCTCCAAACACAGCTTAGTCTGGGTGAGATTAAATGATTCGATTTAGGGTTTGAAGCTTTTGTTCCAGTTTTGGTCATTTCAAGGTGGGGAGCAAAGTAACAATGACTTAGTGTAAGGGATAATAAATTTTTGGTTTGTAGGAAGGAAAGACTATTGGCTTGAGTCATGCTATAGCCTAAAGGTTTTTCCTTTTGAGCCCAACCCAAAAATCGAGCTCATAGGACAAATCTTGAATTATTCAGAGATGAAAATCCCATCAAACAAAAATTTTACCCACGTATCTAGAGCTACAGGAATTAACACACGTCTGGTTTGTGTCCTTCATCTGTAATCTTGACAACTGAATGTAGTTTGTGTTATTTCTACTTTATAACCAGAGTTAAGAGTTCTGCTTTTATGGGAAAAATGCATAGCCTCATCGTGATCTCCTAGGCTAACAGGACAGCAATCTCGGGGAGAAAGGATGACTAGGATGAGGCTCAATGCTGAAGTCATTTAATGAAGTAATATGGTTTTCTTCACTGTTTAACAACTGTACTCTGAAATTGTCTTTAGAATGGTCTGCTGCACATTACACAAACCTTCTATTTTTAGCCTTTCTGCTTTCCCTTATTCCTCCAGACTTTTTTTTAAATCCCCTTGCATTGGCCTCCAGAGCCTGTTTGGAGCAATATTGTGAAGCAAATGACCAGACATAATGACTTTCCAAGATCCTTGTGATTCCTTATTAACATTCAGTTAGCATAAGTCCTGACTTTATTATTGACTACATTGAATACACAATACACTGACCTCTGCCATCTGCAACTAAATCTCTTCCTGCAGATCTATCAAAGTGATTTCATACACAGAGGAAGTAGAAGAAAACAAAGCGGTAGCTACTTATCTTTTTTTGTCCTGTGAAACTTTAACACTCTGTGGGAAAGACTGCTTCCCCTTGTGGTGTTTACAACCATTAGTATTCCATGGTTTTATTGCTGTTGCTAAACGCTGGAGCATCATCTCAACAATCCAGGGAAAGGAGGAAGTACTGTACAAAATCCTTCATTTTTAATTTAATCTTGATAGAAGGAAAGTAGTGACAGGCAACCTCAGTGAAACCTTGTTTTAAATACATGCCTTTAATTGCTTGTGGAAACAAACGTTTAAGTTACTAAATCTTGTAGTACCTTCAAGTACCAAGGAAAGCAGTACGTGGGCCACAAGAAAGTGCATGACAAGTAACATCTATTGCATAAATATCTAGGGAATTTTTTTTCTACTTCTGACGTTCATAAATTATTTTCTCATTGCTAAAGGCAAATTGGCGCCCACAAAACAGCACTATAAGGAGAAAATAAGGTCATCCCTGTGGTAAACTCAGGTGCAAACCACAGGACCCCCACTTCAAGCATGTTGAGGAACTTGGTACAAGTCACAGGTAAGCATTTCACACCACTAAATGCAGAAAAACCTTCAGCTTAAGGAACTGAGAACTCAGACAAGACGTCAGAGAGCCAGAATTGCACACTCTGAAAGCTTGCTAGTGCAGAGCTACCAAGGGTACTTTGTTGACAACAGGTTTCATTTTATGAGGACACAGAATTTGGCAACATTTTTGCCAGAAAGGCTGGGAAATTACAGTCTCACATGTACACTAACCTGAAGGGTTAATCCTTTATTCTGAGCAGAGGAGGCCAGAAGTCAACCCACTCTGCTTACCTGGTTCATGAGCAATCCCTTCTGAGACCTACAAAATCAGATACAGCAGATGTCCAGTCCTCATCTCTGCTATCACCTAATCAGGTAGCTAAACCTACTCCTTGAAGAGCTCATGTTCAAGTAAGGCCAGATCTTTGCTTCCAGGTTACACACAGAGCTCAGGAATGAGGTGCCATTCTCCTCAGCCTTCTTAGAAACTCAGAAAAAAAATTCCTTTACAAATCTCCATTAACTATCCTAGAGGGGGAACTTGTATTTCATTGACTGTAGTTTATGCAAATAGGATCAGAGGAATTAACATATTGGAAGGAGCTGACATTTGTCCTGATATATTGAATCGTTAGCATGACAGAATCACTTAAGCTGGATCCACTAACATCAGGTTTCTTCTCATTATTGACCCCTGCAGAGTAGGCCTGACAAGTGGAACTGCTGCAAAGTTCATTAATAATGTGAAATAAATCAATTGTTCGGGAAATACTGAAAACGGATGACACTGAACTCAGACTTTTTGCAAATTCAGCACATACCACTTTCCATCAAGGACACTAGTTATAACAATGTCCTTTTCTGACCTATATTCAGGAGCTATGCTTTACTCCTATGCAAGCTCACAAGGATATTGGGAATGGTGCCATTACTAGAATAATGCCCTTCCCTAGAAAATGAAAAGCAGTATTATCTTATACACACTGACACAGAGATACCTGTAGACATTTTAGCTTACTGATTGACACCCTTAGCATGAATTATGGGCAGGACGCATGCTCCAGAGCCAGCCTTTGTTTTCATCCAGAAGCAGCAGGCAAATATGCCTTCTGACTGGCCAGGCTTCTTTTTCCCACATGAACGCTGCCCAGGCTAACAAAGACACTTTCTACCTTATAACTTAGAGAGGTAGAAAAGTCTATGCTCAATTAAAAGTTATAATAAATAGACATGCTGAAGAGAAAACTGAAAATCAAGTTACTTTGCTTGTGTTACTACCAGAATTGAGGGCCAAATGCTGTGACATTCCCTACCATCAAGTGAAAACTGCAAAGCAAGTAATAGACTGGATTAATGCTGCTTTTTGTTGCTCACAAAATGTCCATGAACAGATTGAGACTTTCATTAATATATTCAGGGTTCAAGTTTAGTCCAGTTTTGGATATTTTTGTAGACTGCTTTGTGGAGATGTTTAGTTTGTTCTGCTGACCACAAGCTGGTTAGAAATATTTGACACATGGTAATTAATGCAGAATGCATCTGAAAAAGCTATTGGTGCATGTCACATGGTGTTACTCAGCCTTAGATAAGGTGAATTTAGCTCAGGCAAAGCAGAAGAGTACAGAAAAATCTAAGTTATATGAGATCCTGAGATAAGGTGCAGTTAAAGTATAGAATCAGGTAAGAAAATACTAAGAACTTAAGAACACAAGCTTGTTCCTTTCATGGGAAATGCAGACTTACTAAAAAAAAAATTCCTTGGGACAAGTTTAGGCATTTTTGGGTAATTACAATGAATTCTCCCTTAATGCATTTATGATCTGTCTTTGTGTTATTTGTTTACCCAATGTTTTTCCTCCTACATATATGTACATGCAAGAGTCTGAATCCAATCCTTCTGTATAATCAATGAAATTTTTGAAGTTCATTCTCCCCAGCTCTTTGCAAGTTCTTTGATCACAGAAATGTTAGAGGAAGACAAGCTCAGACATAGCAAACTAGCAACAACAGAATTAAATTTTGCATCAGAATAACACTCACTGAAATCTTTACATAACATTCAACTGTTAATCTTTTCAGAAGAAGAGTCAATAACAATGTTCATGTGAAGTTTGCTGTAGGGACTGAACAACTGCAAGATTTGATCACAGACAGCCATGAAAGAATTGCTTTTAAATTCTGTTTTAAAAATTACTTTTCAGATTATGGATGATGACAAATTAAGGCTGTGGCCAAAACCTGCCCACCAACTAAAATTTCAGGTTTAGGACTAAACAGCATTCCTTTCCACCTTCAGAGAACCTACAGAGCTTGTAATGTGCACTGAGCCAAGCTGATACAATTGCTCTGCACAATGTAATACACAAGCTGGAAAAAAACAAATGTGTGAAAAATATATAAAAGTGCATCTTAACGTTTAGATGTGATATAAACCTTTCTTTAGAAATCCAAGTCTTAATTTAAATCATTCAGACACCAAATAGTGTGGGCAGTGGGCTTGCGCCAACTAAGGAAACAGCATACTGGTGATCGCATTTTCAAGATCACACAGTGCTCTTGGGAATCTCTGTTGGCACGCTCACAATTTTTTTCTTTTTTTAAGAGCTGATCTTTTGTGAAGATTAGTCCCTGAAAAATGCTGCATCAGGAGGAGAGTTGCCAGCAGGTCAAGAGACATGACTCGCATTGACTCAGCCCCCGTGAGAGGCATTCTCGAGTGTTGAGTTCAGTGCTGGGCTCCCAGTAAGAGACAGACATTCACTTACTGCAGCGAGTCCAGCAAAGGCTCACAAAGGTGATGAAGGGACTGCTCACATGAAAAGAATCCGACAGCTGGGACTGTTTAGCCGGGGAGGGGGAAAGAGTGCAAAACACAGGGAGCCAGGCTGTTCTGAGTGTGCCCAGTGACAGGACAAGAGGTAAGTGGTACTAACAAAATAGGAAATTTCTTTTTAAGGCAAGAAAAATCTTTTTAAACATGAGAGTGGTTGAACAGTGTAACACCTTGCCGAGTTGTAAAGTCTCCACCTGTGCAGATACTGAAAACCAAACTGGACATGGTCTTGGGCAAGCTGTTCTTTCTGACCTTGCTTGAGCAGGGGTTGGAGTGACCATTTCTGGAGGTGCCTGCCAGTCTCAACCACTCTCATTTTATATTAACAAATACAACTCCTCCAAACACCTAACAAAGTTATTATATATCCTTTCCCATTTTTAGTTTATACTTCTCTTTCACCTCCAGTATTTGTACTTCACTTCCTTTCTTCCTGTTCAATTTTGGGTTTCCCCTCCCCCCCACACCTTCGTTTCAGTCTTTCAGTTTCTCATAAATGGGAGCAGAGCTTTCAACTCTTGCAAATTAAAACTCAGCTTCCATGCACAGGAGTATTGTCATAGATTTAAACAGAGCTAATTTGCTTATCCATCATGACACTGTCCTGCATGGTTACACAAGTCTTGTAAACCTTCAGTCATATTCTTGCTCTAAACTTCCAGCACAGCAAATATTAACATTAGGAGAATTTGTGAATCAAGATCTGAAGCCACAGCTTTACTACAGCTGACACTAACACATCATTCTAATGCAAAACTGAAAGTTGCATAGGAACATCTACAGTTGCCTTTCATGCAAGTATAGCAAGGTACTCCCAAAACACAAATGCAAAAGGCACAGTCCTATTTTCGTTGAAAAAAGGAGTCATTAGGAAGTAAACTGTCTTGTGCCTAAAGGCCACGCAAGCAGCTGATAGCAAAACAACCCAGGAGAAACCAGACTTCTGTAATCAGTACATATAAAAGCATTCTCTTCCCTACACCCTCCAGTTTTTTGGCATATTACCACTATTTGAAGGAGTCTGCAAACAGGCCTAGGATCGCATTACTACTGATGATTATGCTGGTAAACTAAAGAGTAGAGAAAGTGTTCTTTTGTGTGCAACAGTTACTGCTTTTGGCCTTTTCTTCTGTAACCTTACACTTGCCAAGGTTTAAATTATTGATCCTGCTATTTCTGTGCTAGCACTTTAATTTACCATGCCCAAAAATGATAATTATGATACTGTCATGACTGTTGTGGTCTCCATCGTGGCCTTTCAGTCAGATTCTTTTCATTGGTTCATCATTCTTTACTCTATTGATTACTTTCGTCAACATCTTTCCTCCAGCTTGTACAGACCTGATGGGGACAGGTAGAGCAAACACTGCAATGCAGAGTCAGCTGTTTGCTTGTAGATTTGAAAGGCAAAGCGTTCCAGGAAGGTACATCGAGTGTTCAGCCAAGTACATGAGCTTTGTCAGTGTATGATATAGAGAGCATCCAACTACCTTGCATCCTTTGTGATGAGCAAGACAGGAAGGTGCAACTAAAACTCATCTTTTATTGCCCTCCTGGTATTTTGATATTATATGCTGTGCCTCAGGCATTTAAGATTTGTGTGCCTTCATCACGCACTGTTTCTTGAAACTCGTTTATTTTAGAAAAGCTTAGACTCAAACTCTGTGTTCCTGGTGCAAGAGTATCTCACTTACATGGGAAGGTAAGGTACATAAGAAGGCTGAATTGGGCCCTCTGCACTTCTCTCCTCTGACACATTATCCTGTACAAGGAAGGTCGAGATCTGTCCCACTTTTATTTCTTCTCCATTTGGCAACTATTGAGATGTAGATCCGTAATCTCTGACACTTTTCCTAGGTACATGTTTTTATATCAATTCCCAAGTCAAACTAAACTGTCACCGCTGTTCTATTATGTTCATATGGTCATACCATTGACGTATTACCAAATTACACCCTCTTTTCCAACTAGGCTGCCTTCTTGCCATACCAAAGCCTGGACTAAGTATCTGAAGGGTTCTTTAATTAAAACTCAAAAATAAGTATTACAGAAGTCATCCACATATGCTGCCTTCAGTCTCTTTTATTTATGTATTTTAAAAGCATCACTGCAATTTATTCCTGTAGTAAGTAACTTAGGAGACAGACTTTTCCTTGCACCTGGAATTAAACATGTGCAGCTGAAGCTCTCTGAACAATGCATCATTTTTTTTTTTTGCTTCAGAAACACTACCCAACTGTGCCAGCAACTTGCCCTTTCAGAAGCAGAGGTATTTGCTCCTGCTTTTGTTTCATTCAATTTGAACCACTGTAATGCCCTTTTTGCCAGTCTCCCTGAACACACAATTAACAGACTGCAGCTGGTACCAAATGTTGCTGCTGGGATTCTGACTGGCACCAGATGGAGTGAGCACATAATTCCACTTCTGTCTCCATCATCCACTGGTTGCCAGTCAAATTTCACATTAGCTTCAAGGTGCTCTCCGTGACCTATACAGCCCTTTAAAATCTTCAGTCACGCTTTCTCACTGATGTGATAGTCTTTTATATCGTTTCATGCCTGTCTGCTGTAGTTCAGTGGTAGCTAAGTGTTCATGCACCACAGAAGTGGGCATGATAGAAGAGTCTGAATAAAATATAAGGGGACAACAGCAGCAGAAAATGTTTTCCTTTTTAATAAATAATTTAAAAAGATAGTTTAAAAAAAAGAATTTCTATTAAAAATATGAAAAGCAACACAAACGGTTGAGTATTGCAGACTTCGATAGATGATCTTTATCGTGCCCTATATCCTCAAATGACTTCAAACTAAAAAAAAAAAAAATCTATCTAAACTTGCATTATTCATATTTATAAAAATGCAATCTGCTTTGGACTGTAGTTTTATTGTTGAAGTATTTCTACCAAAAAGTTAAAGCACATAGAAGAGTACTAGAGTACTACTTTCATCACCTGGATCCTCTGGATCATTAGGACACATGGTGGACAAAAAAAACCCACAGGTATCTTACAAACAGCTTACACTCTTCATCACAGTAGAACTAAGTAGAAGTTGAGATTTTGCATGGTTTTTGGAGCCCTCAGCTATCCACTACACATCAGTACAGCAATGTCAATGCACGACATGCTGCTGACAAGTTACTTGCCAAAGCCTACATGAAAAGGTCAGGATTGCCCTACCAGAAAGCAATGCAGTCATTTTGCAACAGCATCTCATTTTGTCCAAAACTGAATCTGTCCCTCAGCCAGAACTGCTTGGCTTTTTATTCGGAGGAGGAGAGACTCCCCTTCCAAGAAATGTACAACACGTGCATCAGGTGAAGAGAAAACAGGAGAAGGCAGGGAATGAGTAAGCATAAAGCTAACAGGACATCATTTCAACCAAAATAAACTCTGGTCCTACCACATCTCAACATTGCTAACGGATGTAACTGTCTAGTAGATAGCTTGTTAACTGATTTCCCCAGTAAATTCCAAATGTAATTATCTTCCTTCTACTGAGGCTTAGAGAAGGTCCCACAGTAAATGAGCAGTACCAATGGAAGACAGACTCAGAGCTTTGCATCTTAAGCTGCTCCTTAACCAAGTAGGTCATGTTGACTTCCTTACCACTTACAAATATATTACAGGTGTGCAATTATAATGGACTAATGTCACGACTAAAGTAGCTCAGTTATGAGAGAACAAGGGCAAGAAGGCTAGGCAAACCTCCTGGTGGCTTCTATTAACTCAAGAAGCCTTTTTAAAGGTACTCTAGTTAACTAGAGTCCACAGTGGTATAGAAGTCACCCAGTTCACTGGGGCTAAAGCATCCTAGCACAAGGACTTTCAGGGGTTTTGGGACTTCCTTACAGCTCCAGTTTACAAACTGAGTCAGTTTTGTGGAACAATCAAATAAACTCCCCTCAGCTTCGGTGGGGATTTGTGCTCAGTTATGAACCTTAGAAATTGGCCTGAGTTGTCTTTTTTTTTTTTTTTTTTAACTCATGTAATGAAGACAAAACAGCTGCCACAATTGTAACAGCTGTCAGAGCGTTTCAACAACAGAAGACAATTGAGAACAACCTGGCCTGGGTTAGGGCTAGCACTCCAGACACTGAGCGGCTGCCTATTGCTTACGCAGTTGTCTTCTCTACAAAAAATTATAGTGGCAACCATCCCTTGCCTGCTTGCTACCAGGGATGAAGCATTTGCCAGGTTCACAATGGCATAAACCACCAACTTTGTTCTGCATGTGAGTGTAACTCCTTGCAGGTCCCCTTCAAAAGGGGTTAAGTAAACTCTCCTTATCTCATTTTTTCTGTTTCTCTAAATTAGTTGGCTTTATAGTCAATGTAGTTAACTGTGCTACTGTAGAAATGGGAGTCAGTTTTGCTAACTAGTTTTACTACACCCCACAGAGACCATCTTATATACCAGAAAGTGCAGTTGCTTCCATTTTTCCCTCATTGTATTTTTTTAAGTAACTAGTATTTTTTAAGGCCCTAGGGAATGCTCTTAGTAGAGCCAGTCATAAAATGGCTTTGTGCCATAAACCATGTTCACGATGACAACCAGCATTTCCAAAGCAGCAAGAGAGAAAGGGTAACCCTGACTTGTTACTGGGTGAAGCCAGCAGTGCATCATATTATGCAGCTGTGCGGAGAATAGCATGGTACAGGACTGACAGAAGAAAATCTCACTAAATCACAGAAGGGAACGTTGTAGGAAATAGAGGAACACAAAAGGAAAAAAAGGATGAGTATGGTCCAGAAAGTCTTCTGTGCAGTATAGGGCCAAACAGCTCCCTACAATGTCTCTCACATAGGATCTTCTCAAAGCTGCTGAAAAGGTCTCAACTCCTCTAGCATTAACTCCATCAAGATTCCCATGGCAGACACGCTGCTGCCATATGGCAGCTCCACCACCCTGTACCCTCTTGCAGCAGTTAGAAACATGTCAAGGAGCAGACCAAGCTGAGAAAGCAAAACAGGGAGCTTCACTTGACCAGGTCAAGCGTTCTCTCCAGTTATCTGGAGCAAATTTCAAAGTGATGGAACAATTAATTCCAATTCATGCCAATGAGAAGGAAACTTTAAATTGTCTCAAGGCAGAAATGGAGAAGTTAATCTTCAGGCGCAAGCCTGGAGCAAATGGCACTGGAAACTAGTGCACCAAAATAAACAGTCTGTTTATTTGAAAGCACAAGGCTGTGCGCTCAGAAGCAGGTGTTCAAGCATCTGAGAAAGCTGCCTTTACTTCATTCCCAGGTAAACATGCCATTGAATATAGCCAACAGCATCCTCAAGAGCTGCAATGAGGATGCACGGCTTTTTTAAAAAAACAGGACAATCTGAATTAACACAGGGCTAAATCTAGTGTCCACAGACTGAATATTCTCCTGTGCTTCATTGCCTCACTGTAGCTATAAGCCCCTCCACCCATTTCACCACAAGCATCCCCTCATCTTGTACCTTTACCTTGCCTTTATGCTTCTGTTTACAGCTGCATCTTCTTTTAACCTTCCTTCAGGAAAGTTTGCTTTTCACACACAGGTGGCTCTCTGCCTATCTTTATCCAGCAGACTTTATTATCAGCAAAACCCAAAAAGACAAATTCATCCTTTGTGCTGATGCAATTGACTTGTCATCTACTTTTACAGCTAATTAGCTCTTTAGTAGATGACGGTGGATGTCAGAGGTCATCTGATAGCTGATCCTGCTAAACTGACCGTAAATATTTCTTTCCAATTGTATATGATTGCCTCTTACTGCTATATTCTCTCTCAAATTAACACGGCACATTTAACCTATTTATTCAGAAGGGAGAGTATTAAGTCTGGATTTAAAAAATGACAGTTTCATAAGGCACAAGCACTCAGAACCACATCTTTCACTGAAGACCTGACCCAGTAGGTGAGGATGCCAGCAGTGTCTAATTAGACCCTGGTAACAGTTGTCCTGAGCCATGTTTTCTCTTGACATTTGCAGCTTTCAATATCTATGGACTATGTATTGTGCATTACAGGTACTATATATACGTTGTTAATCAGTAAGTGGGTATGCCCAAGGGATACCAACAGGACACTGTACAAAATTAAAAGCCTTCACCTCAAAAGATTTACAAAATAATTACATCAGCAGAACTTCCCTGGGACCAACTAACAAGCAGCCGTGAGAAGCAATCCCCTTTCACTGCAGGGCAGCTTGCGAAAAGAGTTTAACACTGCTGTTCAACTGAATTTTTTTTTTTTTTCCAAAACACTTATTTTGCCCTAGTAGAAATGAATATGGAAAATGAGATTCAGAGGCACCAACTCCTGGCTACCAGTGCTGGTTCAGTTCTCTAAATGCTCACTCATCACGGACATCAGCAGATACACCCACCATTTTGTATATGGTGTTTAACCAGCAAGGTTTTTTATCTTCATAAATAGATGTACTTTTACAACAAGATTACACACACACACACACAACTATACCTAAAATCCCAGCAGATAATATTCTTTAACTCTGTATAAAGTAATTTCTGTTGCCCAGCAAGAAAAAAGCTTGATATTTAGAATTACCAGCAAACAAAGGACAAAGTTTTGTTTCCATTTTAAAAAGTGGTCCCTTTTTCAGGACACCAGAATTTTCACTAAGCTGAAGTTACTGAATCTAAAGAACCTAAACATGTACATAGTTTTAGGTAAAAAAACATATGAAAATGAAATATTTAGTTGGTATGGACCAACGCAGTAATGGTAGTTTTCACACAAGTAGTTTCCCACAACACTTTTTCCACTGTATTTCAGCAATACCTAGCAAGGATGTAGAGAATACCTCAGGTAGGGTCCCTGCCTAGCACTTGGCACCTGGAGCAGGGCTTTGCTGCCTCTTGCCCTAAAGAGCAGGCTTGCCCAGTCCTCAGTAGTAGTATGCGTTTCAGTAGTATGTGTTTTTCTGGGATAAAGCAGGAAGGCTGTATGTGCTCTGTAGCAAAGATATGTCTTTGGCTAACGGGAAGGAAGCTTTCCAACATCTGGCTGTGAGCTCCCAGCACAACCCCAAGAGGTGGTTCCAGTATTTGGCCAGCTGAGGGCTCCCAAAGATGACCATGTTACCAGCAATAGCTTTGTTTCCCAAGAAACTTCCTTATACGTGTCTTTCTAACAGCAGCACCACAGGGGTTTCTACATAACAACAAGCACTTCCAGGGAACTGTTGGTGCAGCACTGCTGGGAGGCACAAGTGAGCGCCCTTAGGCTACCCCTGAACAGCACAAGGGGACAAGTCAGGACCAGGGAGCTCCTCAAGGCAGCGGGGGCCAGGGCAGCAGGACCCCGTGGGGACCAGGGAGGCGGCTCAGGGTGGGCAAAGCTTGTTCCTGCACAAGTTAATACAGCACTGTATGACCATGCAGCACCTTCATAGCTGCATCTTGCTACAAGATCCTTACTCCAGTCCAATCAAGGGGAGCTATGAGCATAAAGAGCAGGCGATGGTACTGTGGCTCCACAAGCTGTGCTGAGCAGCAGTTTTAATTTAATCAAATGTTATCTCCAGAAACCACAGCTGCAGCTGAGGCCTCTAAGAAACACAGCTTCTCCTGGGAGCCCTTTGTCCATGCTTCAGTGAGAACATCAGAATATTTGCCTGGGTTATGTGCCAACAGTTTGGTTTTGTACCTGGCATCTCAGCAAGTAGAAAGCCACACTCTGCAGGGTGAGGGAGAAGGACCAGTCCTAAGCAATACCAAGCTCTCCAGGATCATCGAGAACTCCTCACTGGAAACCTCTCCTGTTTATACTGCTTGGATAGTTTTATTCTACTATGAAGCAAGTTCAGGAGAACACAATGGGTAAAAAAATGCAAAATTACAGTCCTACGTGCAAAAGACAGAGGAGGGAACACCTATAAGGCACACTGCATGAGCTATGGGCTGCTGTTTCTAACAGTTTGAGGGAGTCAAGTTCTTGACACAAAAACCCCTCCACGCCCTGTTTTGTGCCACTAGATGATACCTACACGGCAAACCCCAAAACACAACACATCTATTCAAGCCTTCCTTGGGCCTTACCTAAATAGAGATATTAAAAATCAGTTATATTTCCTGTTACTATTATCAGCCTTGTTTCTACAGGACTTACTAAAAAGTATCTTATTTTTCAATAAACACATAATAAAAAGACAGTTTGTCATGTGTTTTTAGCTTGCCTAGAGCTTCAGCAAATATTTACTGCTCCATCTCTGACCAAAATGATTGCCAGGATTCCTACACAGAAGTTTAAGAATACAAAAAATTTCTTTACATTATCAATAGACAACTGTCTTCATCTCTAAGCCTGTAATCACAACATCTTGTCTTTGAGCAAAGGGAACACTTCACCCTCAACCTAAACAGCCTGAAACAAGCCATGCAATTTCTCCATGGCACAGCATGTACTCAGAAGCTGGGGTGCTCATGTTCCTTTTCTGTGATTCAACTTTACATAAACTGCCTTAGTTCAGGGGCCATGTCTTGCAACTAGGCTGGCCAAGAGGGTTATGCTGCTAGCCATCTAATTTTAAGGTACATTTCATATTTAACTGAAGACACTACTAATTTTTTTGTTATTGTTTGCAGAGAGAGGGGGAATTACAGACTGTCTTGTGCAATGCTGCCTCAATATTTTTCAGCTGCAAAGTAGTGGGCAAAATTCTGAACAGTCATTGATAATTTTTCCCTTAGTTTGATGGCCCAACTGCAGAGGAACATAGATATGTGAATGGGAAAAGGACAGCTAATTTTTCAAGAACATTTTGGAAACATACTTACTATATCATACTAGCAATATATTACTAGTTCACAGCTGAATAGTTTTGGAAGATGTGTTATCAAGGATAAACTACCAAAATTTAAATATTTATAAAGTATAGAAGAGTTGTTTCTGTCACTTGCTAGAAGAACAAGCTTGAGCAAAAATTTTAGCTTCAAATATCATGCAGCCAGAACACCCACTGTTTTATACAAGTAATTCTTTAATATTAGAGATTTCTGGCATTCACAGCTGTCTTCAGTGGCAATTGCTTGAAAATCATTTTGCTATTCTTTCTGTATTAAGAAATCAATGCCCCTTTTTTATCATGTATCTATCCAAAGATCCTCCTAATTTATTATCAGTTCATTAATGTACTGCCTACTACCTTTCAAGATCATTAAAGAAGTTAAATAATATCTTAAACCGTCTTCCTCAGCATTTTGTCCCTTAGAACTGTATTGTATATATGTGACTAAATTCACCTTACTGTTTCAAGTCTGATCACCCCTCACCTCTCCTCATTTTTTTTAAGGGGGTAAGATTTGAATTTCCAGCCTTATAATTTTAAGTATAACTAATCATTTCTTCTAGAGATAAGTCATCCTCTATTCATCAAGGCCTATGTCTTCTCTTCCTTTCAAGAAGAAAGAGGCCGTAAGATTTTTCTAAGGCTCCACCAGGATGCCAGAGCCTCTCCAACCTAAGTTTCCCTGGTTACTTTTGTGTTCTGCTTCAGTAGCCATCTGGGCGAAACAAAACAGGGCCTGTCAATAGGATCATCTCTCCACAGAGGGGACTCAACTCTCTTCCCTCATCTTCACTGGATCCTGTATACTTCAGTCATCTATATCTTCTGCCCCCAGCCACAGGCACGTATTCTCTGCCTGACAAGGTGCCTCGGAGATGCTCACTGTGTATTGGCCCCTCTGCCAGCTGAGCCAATGGCTCTATTTCTCAAGCTCAGCAGTTCAGTGTGGTAATTTGCACGTGATGCACTGGCCTCTCCTTCCACACATTTGTGCCAATACTGTATAATTACTGTTTCTACTATTAAGGGATTTTTCTTTTTACATCATGATACAGAACACCAGTTTTGGGCTGTGCTGATGCCCAAGTCACTTCTGCTTTTTTCACATTCCTGAGGTTGCCTTTTCAAGCTGAGTTCGTCAGTCACAAACAGGCTTATTTCTATATGCAATCCTAAACCCAGGAAGCATCTCACTTCATGTCAGTATGACTTTCTTTCGGTCAAGGTGTAGAGACCTTTGCCTTAAATTAAGAAAAGCTTCAATGAGGAATGATATGCCAATTCCATCAGCTATGGATAGCCTATATTAGTTTATCACTAATAAACTACAGCAGCATAAATGACTGTCACATCTGATTAAGACGACATTTCATCTGACTTAATTTACACACTGCAGATCTAACTTCTTCCTCCATTTTCTTTCCAATTGTTCAACGCATTTGGGAACTCTCTCTGCAGAGGGTCCATCCCAACTCACCAGTACAGTCCATTATAACATATCAGGCTATTCTCTGACATTTCTCAGAATAAAGCTGCAATTTAATGCCAAACACAACATTAAATGCTTAGCTCTAAGAATCAGGTTCAGTCAGTGTTCAAAGGAGAGTGCTTTAGTGAATGAGATGTAGCGAAGCCAAAGAACACCTTCTGAAGAGCTGGCTGCTGCCAGGATAGTGTGCCAGCTTGCTAACAATACAAATGCCCTGTTCTCATTTCCATCCTGTAACACACAATCTGTCTTTACTACTTCTCCCTATCTGGCAGACCAGACAGCAGGAGAAATGACAAAGTTATGTTCTGACAAACAAATATCAGCAATCCTCAGTTCTAACTTGCAGGCTGTCTAGAGAGGATGAGCGGTAACAATTGTCAAGCGTGTCAGATCAAGGTGAAGGCTAAGATGAACTCTTCTCTCAACTGGAACAGACTTTGTTCCAGACCAGGTGAAGGAACTACTGTTGATACAAATAGCTGGAGAGCTGTGTTGGCTTAGTTAGAGATAACTGCCCCATCCCTGGGGGCATGACTTAGACTCCCTCACTTTGGCAACAGCAGGGCAGAGTAACATTTACAGAGGCTGCCTCTTATGCTAGGGGCTAATTCTGTACCTGTCAAGGCAAAGGCCAAGGCATCAATTTCAGTAACACAGGGTCAGGCAGAAGTCAAGCCTTACTGAGAACCAAAAAGCAAGTGATAAACAGCCATGACAGAGGACTGACTCTACAAGCAGATATTACAAAAGTCATTAGGAGTTAAAAGAAATACTGTATTTAAGATCAGTTACTACTACAATTAAATGAAGTCAAGGATCATGCAGTATCAGTCAAGATGCCAAACAATGTCACTTCCTTTAGCGCTCTCCAACTTTTTTTTTTAACAATACTTGGCTAGACAAAACTACATCATTAACTAATTGGTATGATGTATTCCTTTAACACTCAAGCTTCTGTGTTTGGCAGAATATTCGTAGCATTACAAAAACTTCTAACAGGAGTAACTTTGATCTAAATATAATTTAGAGATTTATAACTGAATTTAAAACCTTATCATTGGTGGATTTGTGATGTGATTTTTTTTTTTTTAAGGTAAGCAAGCCTCATTTTCATGTTTCAGGTACATCATCCACACACACTTCAGTCCTTTATACAAACTAAGGACTCCAATGAGGCACAGGTCTTCACTGCACACTGAAGATCAGCAAGCACATGCTTCTGCATGGGAGTTGTCCAGGGAAGGAGTTGCAACATAGTCATAGCAAACATCTCACTGTTGTTCCCAGAGTCACCTGCTACTCAGCTACCCTAATGCACCCAAACAAATTAACCTCATCTCACAGCAATGACTGCCGGCTCCACCAGCCTGTCTGCCAGAAGTGCTATGCCTACAGTATTTGCCTTTTCCTTTCAAGGAGTACAGTCTGCTCTTCACTTAAGGAAGAGGACGTCACCCTTCTATGTGGGTCTTGGTGCAGATATCTGAGGTTTTCAGCCATTTCCAGCATCATGGGGTATTTCCCACATCAGCCTCACTCCCTATCCTATGAATTTCCCAGCAATAGGTCACCTATAGACGAGGCACACTTTGCCCATTCTCAGTTTCATACACAGCAGAGTTACACTAAAAAGGGACAAAGGCCACTACAGGCAGATTTCCCATCATCTGCAGAAACACTCAGCTCACTGATGCCTAGCATCAAACTTGAAATTCTGGCCTGCTTGCTCCACATCTGCTGTGCATCTATTTTGAAAGCCAGGGATGGCACAGGCAAGATCAATAGAGGTTATTATGGGGAGAGAACAGCTATGAACAATAGATTGTTTTTACTACTGTGTATCCAAATACATGGGAGCTAAACCAGTGCGATTTGACTGAAATTCTGGGCAGCACTGCTGGAACATCAGCTCCTAGAAATAGCAGGCAAGAAGTTTCCAGACACACTGATGGTGCCAGAAAAAAACAGTAGGACAAACAGTTTGTCTGTTTAGGATCAATTTAGTTCCTTCATAATTTCTTAATAAGACTTTTCTTGTCCAGCTAGGGCAATTGTATCAAGTTCACACAATACAAGGTTCTACTTTTGAGCTGCAGTGCTGCCTAGGTGTTGCTAGTAAGCCTCCTTTATTTATTTTGGTTTTCGCTGTTTTTTTAAGCAGTACAGTAGAACGAGTTATGCTTTCTTCATGTCACAGGCCTCCTGGGCTGATTTTGTACACACAGAAAAAGAAGCTTCTGGCATTTTTCGCATTTCAACCAGCAGTGGCTTGGCTGCATTATCAAAGCAGGCCTGGCAGATACACAGAACAGAGCATCCAAGACCCACCACAGACGCTGCCTGCACAGATGAACTAATAGCACAGATACCGCTGGGCCACAGCAAGGAGGCCAGGGGAAAAATAAAAACCTATGGAGACGGGGCTAGGCCACGGCTGTAAAGAATCTGCTTTTCTTAGCAGGTGCTTTAAGTTCCAACATCTGCTGGCCATATAAATCAAAGAAGCTTCTACAACCATTTACGCAAATGAATGACGTGAACATATAAATACACTGTAAGGTTTTTTCCCTATTACTATTCTTGGCATTGAACCCATATAGAAGGTTCAGAAATTTTTTGTCAACTAGAAAGGTAAGCTTATGGTAAGAAAAATACCTAATCAACTGGTGTGTTGCTTGTGGAGGAATTCTCACAGATTTTTTGAAAAAAGGACTTAAAAAAAAGAGTACCTCAAGTATTTTAGAATAGGGCTCCTTCCCACTTTCAGCTCTATCGTATATTCAACTCCCAGAATTGAGCCCTGACTTTCCTCAAGTCAAAAGGAGTTTTACCAGCTTCATTTAATAGAGGATTTTGCTTCTATTTATCACGTGACTCATGAGAAAGAAAGCAAAGATTTCAAAACTCTCAGAACATCCCCAGTTGAACATCAGTGGCTGTCAGGTGGGACATAGTTCTGTCAAACGGTTGTGTTGTTATTTGGCACCCGATTACACAATTCAAGCAAGTACTTATAAAACTTATTTTCTATTCTACAGCTACTCACTTATCCCGCTCTATTACAGCAGATGAGCTCCTCACACCTTGAACTGCCCCTTTTTGCACACCCTTTACAGAATACCTTATTTTTGTTTGGAAGGTCTCACACTCTAATCACTATACTGGCAAAAGTGTGTCTGCTGAATATGTACACACTTCTCTAATAAAAAAAAAAGATATTTCATTCTCAGGCACTTAATTATGCGAAAGCCGTAACTAAGCTGAAAAAGCCTTCATGGATAATGTTGAATAATGATTACTTTGCAGCATTCTCCTCCTTCCACCCCCGCCAGTAATTCTGGGGTGGCAGTTAGCTACATAGCTTGTGTACACCATGCAGCCTCTCTGCTGACATGGCTTGAGGCAAAACACTTTCCAGTCATCTCTGGCACAACAGGCTGGACTCTGGCTGTTTAATCTCTGGCACTAAACATGTCTTCCCCCATCTGATATTCACAAAGCCAGAACACAAATCCTATTTTCTGCTGGGCTTGTTTCTCTGAGACATAAGGCTATGTAGACTGCATGTTCAAACCAAAAAGCTGCAGTGAGCTATTCACTCAAGCTTCACGTTCAGTCCAGCAAGCTCCTCCAAGCTCACGGCATGCCCGCTGTTCACTCTTACGCTGTTAGTCCTGCAGCGCAACAGCTTCTGGGGCTAACACTGAGCACTTGGGTCTGGTCCTGCTACTCACGCCAGCCAAAGTAGCTGGATGAAATTAGCATGAAGGAGGTCATCCTTTGTACCACGAACCTGACCCTACTTCCACTGGTGCCCACGGCAGTATTTCAAGACAAGGGGAACCCGATTTTGATCCTACCTGCACCACACTGAACTATGAAAAATCCCCCCTGAAAAATTGGTCTGCCAATACAAGTGCCAAAATGGAATATCAGCTCCAGAAGGGCTTTGGGTTTTGTTGATTGCTTGTTTTAGCCACATATACAACATGAGTGCCATCCTGCAGGCCTTTTCCAATGCAGACAGTTCCAGATATGCCAGACCTGCCACTCCAGTCTCAGAGGGTGTATAGGAGACAAGCAGTCCCACTTGGGTCCCAGTGACTCCATCATGTGGAAAGGCTCCTATCAGTTGGTCAGCCCCATGTTTTGGCCTTATATTTATTTGGTAGGTGATTCTTTCTAATGCAGCTGGTATGCGAGCCTACCAGGGGAGGTGCCCCGCTTGACCTGCTGTTTACCAACAGAGAAGGGCTTGTGGGAAATGTCGAGGTCGGAGGCCGTCTCGGGCTTAGCGACCACGACATGATAAAGTTCTCAATTTTGGGTGATGCTAAGCGGAGGGGCACCAAAACTATTACCATGGACTTCCGGAGGGCAGACTTTGCCCTCTTCAGGACCCTGGTTGGGAAAGTCCCTTGGGAGGCGGTCCTGAAGGGCACAGGGGTCCAGGAAGGCTGGGCCCTCTTCAAGAAGGAAGTCTTAAGGGCGCAGGAGCGGGCTGTCCCCGTGTGTCGTAAGACCAACCGGAGGGGAAATCGACCGGCCTGGCTGAATAGGGAGCTTTTGCGGGGACTCAGGGAAAAAAGGAGAGTCTACCGCCTTTGGCAGAAGGGGCGGGCAGCTCAGGAGGAGTACAGGGATCTTGTTAGGTCCTGCAGGGAGGAAATTAGAAAGGCAAAAGCCCAGCTAGAACTCAATCTGGCCAGTGCTGTAAAAGACAATAAAAAATGCTTTTATAAGTACATCAGCAATAAAAGGAGAGCCAAGGAGGATCTCCATTCTTTGCTGGATGTGGGGGGGAACATTGTCGACAAGGAAAAGGCTGAAGTACTTAACGCCTTCTTTGCCTCTGTGTTCAACAGCCAGACCGGTCATCCCCAGGGTACTCAGGCCCTTGAGCAAGAGGATAGGGATAGGGACCAGAATGGAGCCCTCATAGTCCAGGAGGAAGCAGTTAATGACCTGCTATGCCACCTGGACGCTCACAAGTCTATGGGGCCGGATGGGATCCACCCAAGAGTACTGAGGGAGCTGGCAGAGGAGCTTGCCAAGCCACTTTCCATCATCTATCAACAGTCCTGGTTAACAGGGGAGGTCCCTGATGACTGGAGGCTTGCCAATGTGACGCCCATCTACAAGAAGGGCCGGAAGGAGGACCCGGGGAACTACAGGCCTGTCAGACTGACCTCGGTGCCGGGGAAGATTATGGAGAGGTTCATCTTGAGCGAACTCCACAGGCAAGTACAGGTCAACCAGGGGATCAGGCCCAGCCAGCATGGGTTCACAAAAGGCAGGTCCTGCTTGACCAACCTGATCTCCTTCTATGACCTGGTGACCCGCCTGGTAGATGATGGAAAGGTTGTGGATGTCATCTACCTCGACTTTAGCAAAGCTTTTGACACCGTCTCGCATAATATCCTCCTCGGGAAGCTGGCAGCTCACGGCTTAGACAGGCATACTCTTCGCTGGGTAAAGAACTGGTTGGGTGGCCGAGCCCAGAGAGTAGTGATAAATGGTGTTAAGTCCAGTTGGCGGCCGGTCACGAGCGGTGTTCCCCAGGGCTCTGTTTTAGGGCCAGTCTTGTTCAATATCTTTATCAATGATCTGGATGAGGGGATCGAGTGCACCCTCAGTAAGTTTGCAGACGACACCAAATTGGGTGGGAGTGTCGATCTGCTCGAGGGTAGGATGGCCCTGCAGAGGGACCTGGACAGACTGGATCGATGGGCCGTGGCCAACTGTATGAGGTTCAACAAGGCCAAGTGCCAGGTCCTGCACTTCGGTCACAACAACCCCATGCAACGCTACAGGCTTGGGGAGGAGTGGCTGGAAAGCTGCCTGGCCGAAAAGGACCTGGGGGTGTTGGTAGATAGCCGGCTGAACATGAGCCAGCAGTGTGCCCAGGTGGCCAAGAAGGCCAACAGCATCCTGGCTTGTATCAGGAATAGCATGGCCAGCAGGAGCAGGGAGGTGATTGTCCCCCTGTACTCGGCGCTGGTGAGGCCGCACCTGGAATACTGTGTCCAGTTTTGGGCCCCTCACTACAAGAAAGACATTGAGGTGCTGGAGAGTGTTCAGAGAAGGGCAACGAAGCTGGTGAAGGGTCTGGAGAACAAGTCTTATGAGGAGCGGCTGAGGGAACTGGGGTTGTTTAGCCTGGAAAAGAGGAGGCTGAGGGGAGACCTTATCGCTCTCTACAACTACCTGAAAGGAGGTTGTAGTGAGGTGGGTGTTGGTCTCTTCTCCCAAGTAGCTAGCGATAGGACAAGAGGAAATGGGCTTAAGCTGCGCCAGGGGAGGTTTAGACTGGAAATTAGGAAAAATTTCTTTACGGAAAGGGTGGTCAGGCATTGGAACAGGCTGCCCAGAGAGGTGGTGGAGTCACCATCCCTGGAGGCATTTAAAAAACGGGTAGATGTGGCACTTTGGGATATGGTTTAGTCTGGTCTACCCTTGATTAGTCTAGAGTGGGCTTGGTAGTGTAGGTTAATGGTTGGACTGGATGATCTTAAAGGTCTTTTCCAACCTAGATGATTCTATGATTCTATGATTCTATTTTTCTAGTGCACCCCCACTCTCCTTTCAGAAATACAGAGAGATCGGGCATGTTAAATCTAAAGACCATATATGAAGGCTCCTCTATTTTAACACTGTCTCTAAGAATAGGGACAATGTGCATTTTAACTGATTCCAAGACAATTTGTGTCCTTTGATGAAGCTTTCTTATAATGTGGGAAATCAGCCATTGCAGTGTTACTGGTGCCCAGCTGCTTCTGTCTATGGTGATTACCTTTATTTACAGGAACACTCAGGCAGACAGATCCCCAGCAAGTATAACAGTCATCTTCCAAAGCAAGCATTCCCAGTGCAAGAGACCTAGTAGACAGGGGTCACCTACTCCCTGCTATCATCTGACACTAGCACTACTACAACAGAAAGAATGACCATGGCTTAGAACCAAGGGCCCCCTCCTCTTGAGTAGGAAACTGCAGAGCTTACAGGCAGGGCCTGTGGCTCAGGATCTAGAGTCCATGATACTTTCTGGCCTGTTTTGCAGACAGAAAGTCAAACATCAATTTTCATTGACATGTTTTCAAATTAATAGCTTAATATCTTGGAGTTATGGGTTAAACTCAATGTGTTGAATGTTCCCTTGTTGTATCCTGTCACTGATGAGATACAATCTGTGCAGCCACTTGGACTGCCAAAGAAACCTCTGCAGAAAATGCTCTCAGATATGCTGTCAAGAGTAATGGCTGAGTATGGAAAAATAACTGCGTGCAGCCATCTACTCACAGAAGAGATATTACAGACAGATATAATCGTGTTTATTAAAGCTCATTCATCCTAAGCAGTGCAACATATCACTTGGCCACTAGAGAACAGGTGCTGAACATTAAGAATTAAGACTTCTAAAAATGGAGGCCCGAGTTGAGAATAATTACAGACCTCAAAAAAAAAATAAAAAAAATAAAAAAAAAAATCACTTGTCACTGTAGAAAATACCAGCAAGTGAGTCTAGAATGCACCCTCATAATGTATGTGAGCAAAAATTATATTCAGAGCGATGGAGAAACCTGAACCACCTAAGAGCAGTAAAAACATGCCATAGAAAATACACTGTAACAGAGAAAAAAATTTATCAGACATGATTTGCTTTCCCAGCTTTGAGCTCTTCTACACAGTATGTTTTCACTCTTACCCTATTTACTCATTCTAATACAGCAAGTGATCTGAAAAAAATCAATAACAATATTCCAAGAATAAAGCAAATAATGAAAAATAATGACAGAGTTCATCCCTAAAAGACTAATTCCTTTTACCTTAGTCAGACCACACCGAAATATCATTGAACCAAAGAATTATAATAATGATTGATATTGAATCATTATTGCCCTGGATTTAACATAGACCATTTTGCAATATATCAGAGCAAAAAGTACTGTTAAGAAGACTGTAGAACAGCGGTAAGTATTTAAATGGTACGTGATAGCTTTACAAAACAAGTGATAGGTCTGGGAAAAAAGTAAATCCTTGCAGAAACTAATAAGCTCCTGTCTGCGCAGCGGAGTTCACAAAATGGCAATACTGTGTCATTAGGCTGGCACGACAGCTGAATCACTAATACACCATCAGGAAAGCATTGCAGAATGAAGTCTGTGAAGTCACGGACTCCTGCTTCATGCTTGGACATGCTGGAAGGGTCTCAGCCTTCACACAGGACAGGGATGGCTGTGCTAGACAGGACCATACTTGAAGTGATAAAGCACACATTCAGACTGACTCAGATGGCTTGGCACCACCAAATGGGTTGCAGATGTCTGCTCCATCTTCAGAGCTTCTCTGTGCCTCCTCCCCAAAGAAGTGAATAGATGCTGCACAAATTCAGGAGGACAGTCCTCAGAGCAAGGACAGAAGCAACCGCCCATGTACCAAAGATAAAAACTCTCTTCCATCTTAACACATTGGTGATACTCAGATTCTTGGCAGTTCCCTGTGCACTTAGAGGAAGGGGCAAGAAACCTGTACTGACACTGGAGGCACGCTCCGTATCTGTAGCCTCTCTCCATGTCTGTAGCCTCTCTCCAACAACAGTGATAACTGCTTTTACCATCGGCTTTCTTCCACCCATCCCTGGTATCTTGTTCTCTGTCCTCTGAATATTTATTTACCCAGCCAGGACTGAGGTAGGGCAGAGCCTCCTCTGGCTGCTCCTCAGATTTCAGCACAGAGCAAGCCTGAACCCCAAGTGCTGCATGTGTTTCCAGTCTTTTATGCACCCCACTGAACAGCATGAGAACCACTAGGCTAGGCAGCTGTTCCAGAGCTGCCACAAGTAGCCATGATTCTCACACAGGATTTATCACTGGAGCTAAAGCAATAGCAAGACTATGCTTGTGTATTATGTAGGCTGCTGTCCAGGAGTAATATGCTTTGGGCCTTAGTCTGATGTAATAAAGAAACAAATACTAGCAAAGCAAATACTTAACACTAGCAAAGTGCCTGTATTATCAAAGTCCTGAGCAAACAATGGCTAACAAAGACATTTCCTCTAAACAAAACAAGGTCAGATTAAATATTGAAAGGTTAGAACACAAAAGCATGCTCCAACAATTTTGAAGGTAAACTGATTAGGAATATCAACACAAAATATGGCCTTTGGTCTGAAGGAAGAACTTCTTTGTGAATAAAACAAGTGCAAGCCATCGGTCTAAAGGGGAAAATGTGTCTCAGGCCAGATATGGATGAATAAAAATAAAAGTTCAAAAAATAATTACATACAGAAATACACATGGTAGGCAGCCTTCTGCTAGCACAAAACAAGCTAAAATTAGAACACATTTGTCTAGCTGAAATTGAATTATGCTTTCCCTCCCCAAATCAGCCTAGTTAACATGGCTAGCTAGGATGTCATTCCTGGCTACAGAAAAAGCCTGCAGCAGATCAGCAAACTGGGACCTGTCCCCAGCAGTTCAGGTTCAGATGTAAAGCATATTGTCATCTCCACCTTGGAAGAGTGCACAATAAATTATTAGAAGGATCTAGGTGCAGATGCAGCCTGTAAGTACATTTTGGTCAGGTGTCCTTAAGGCCCTTTTCTACTGTGGTTAATGCAAAACCATTTGTTTACAAACTAAATTTGTAAAATTTAACACCCAATCTTAAACAGCCATTTGGAGCCCTATGGTTTGTTTGGTCAAAGAAAGAGAGAATCCCTCAGCTACTGACTATGCAGAGCAGGAAACACAGATGTGTGGCACATTAACAGATTTTTGAGCATACCAGCATACCTTAAAAGCATTGCTGAATACTGTTCTGCATGCATACTGTAGTATCATACTTAGTCTAACATTTCATAAGCAGATGGACTAGCAGTGCTTAAAATTATGTGCTGATTTCTGTAAACCAACTGCTTAAACATTCAAGTTCAATTTAATTATATTTATAAACAAAAAGGGAAGAAAGCTTCCCTGGTAGAACCCAGCGCATGGCATTTTGTCAACTAAGTAAATCAGTGCATTGCCTACCTTGCATGAAATCATTAGAGATCTTCAAGCTTAGCAGCTATGAAGCAGTTATTGGCACTCATTTGGCAAGATCTGCCTGGGCAATGCATCCAGAGTCCTGCACTTGCAAGGGATGCAGCCAGCCCAAACCTACAGCACACTGTCCACGCATGCATTCAAGGTCTGGAAGTTGCAAGGGTTACCATGAAAACACTGCTAGGATACTGTTGAGGTTCTCCAAGGCCTAAGCACATTTAACTCAAGTGCAGCCAAAGTTAGGGCAGAAAGTCTGGTTCCAGTCCTTTCCTTCAGAGCGCAAACATGACAAATGGTATCTCAGCAGCAGAGGGCTGTTAAGCACAGCGTTGCACATCACACAAAGCATCTCTAACAGTCTGTGATAATGTCTACCATGGCAGGGTCACCATTTATGAGACAGCCCCTTCTACATAGAAAACATCTACATTACCTCCAGAAAAAAGGAGGCAACTGACTTTTTAACCACTCACAAGACACATGACCATTTCCTAACAGGTCATAGCAGTAGATGTTAAAGTATTCTGCCTACCTCACAACACAGAGCAGACACACCCAAAAAGCCTGCTCTGATCTGGATCCAATTCATAAGTAAGTTTTGCCAATGTCTTGCTGTATGGACACACGGGTGATTTCTCTCACCTCATGAAGTTTACAATACAAGTTCCAATATAGCATGTTTCCAGAGATAAAGGTAGGGAGGTAAAATCCTGTTGAAAAAATTAAAATGGACAGAAAAAACATCAAAACAAGCTGTCTGAGCAGAGTTAATTTAATTAAAAGGTATCAAGGCCACACTATCAACTATAGCTCATTACTACAGCATGAAATCATGTTGTTTTGCCATCAGTTTCCTGTTGCTGCCACTGTTTGCTTGAGTGACCTTGGTCAAGTGACTGAATACCTGTTCACAAGCTTCCTATCCTTAAATTAAGGATTTTGGCCTTCTCCCATATCCACCAGACATATCGATAAGGATGCAGTCATCTTAGAGAAGCAGGTACCTCTGATCATGCTAGCACTAAGTCCTAGATTTTGCCCAGCTTCGCTAATCTCTAACATAATTTTTAATAGTGCATCAGCAGTGAATACCAAAAACTACCATAGGTCTCTTCCTCACTTATCCCCCAGTAATAAAACTAAGTACTCAGTTTAGTTGAAATACAGGATGAAGAAAAAGGAACTACCCCAAGTTTAAATTTTGCTTAGACAGACTAAGTGAAAGGAGCTTTGGGTGGCTTAGGAAAGAATCCCAAAATCTAAAATGATACCTGAGAAAACCTAAGATAAATTACATGGTTTCCATTTATATCTCTCAGGGGAAAAAAAAAAAAAAAAAAAATCTCTGTAGGGCAAAAGCAAATGCATTTCTTCCTCCTCAATTCTTGCCTGGATTAAAGGGGCATACAGGGCAGTGAAGGGGGGGAGAGCAGTAGTTTCTATACAGTCCTCACAGTCTGCAGATCCAGGAGAGTCTCCACCACATTTTCAAAGACCTAGGATGCCTACTTTACTGTTAGTGCCCTTGGACAAATGCTACCCATTTCCTACCTTTGAACCCATCTCTCTCCCTCTCCATTCTGGGGCCCGAAAGGGAGCATGTCTGCTCATTCACAGCTATAGTCCTTTGAAGTGCCATTGATATTCAAACCTTGTGGAGTCTTCTGAATTGTAATGGCACCCTCAAATGCAACTCAGGCCACACTACAAATAAACTTGCTCTGGTGAACCTGCTAGTTGCTTCAGTGTGCTAACGTCAGCCTACCTCTGAGAAAAGGGCTCAGCAGCATAAGCATTGCGAAGGAAAATAAAATCCTCAGCATGAAGCCCTGGAGAAGAAAAACAGTGAGATATTTAAACCTAACCATTTCTTTTTAAATACTTGGGTGTTCTTTACAGAGGGAATTTCCCCCTCTGCCGCTCCCCACCAGAAGCGTCCAAAGTGTTACTCACTTTATTTACAGAGCTTTGATGTGAGCCTCCAAATTTTTAGTTCAGCTTTTAGGAATGTGAGGGTCAACTGATTTTCTCTTTCTGGGGAAATCAGGCTGAATTTCATACCACCATTTATTCCAAACAAGGAAATACATAGAGGAATCCTACTATAATTCACACCAGTGTTTAAAATATCCACCATCGCAGAGTTTAGGTACCCTACACCAACACACGTACATTCACTGATCATTTTTATGTGCAGAACATGTTCGGCCACTGAAAATGAACAGTGTCACAAGATCCATTTGCTCTCAATGGTCCAAAAGAAAATTACATCCCTCCTGGACAGAAGTTGGGATCATCACTTTCTAGTAGGAGAGAGATGCCTGTGCAAAAATAGCAAGCCAAAAAATAACTGGAGTCCTTGAAAAAAGCCAGCCTCAACTTTCAAGTTGTGCCCTCAGAGGCAATGCCTCCTGCCGAGAAGCCACCACTGGAACCACGTTGATCTGAGCAGGTTTTCCACCCACAGGTAGGGCTGCTTCTACATGGTGGATTCCCCCCTTCAGGTAACAGTAATTGCTCTGAACTGCATCAAGTACATGCTCATAGCCCCTGGCATTTCCATTTATTTATTTTGATTTACTGACTTCATTGGCTGGTACCCGAGCCATTTTTCCCTGTGGTTACAGCAGCCTCTCAAGTATGATGTCTTTCAGTGAGAGAACAATTTTAATGGCATATTGAGTGCTCATTTGTAAAAGAAATCTTGCCCTCATTAAAACTTTCAGCAGTCATATCATCCAGAAGGCTCATAGCAACCATGACAACAAATTGTCTAATGAGAACAGCAAGAGGGTCCCACATACCTGAGCTGTGCAGATTCTGGCCAAGATCAGTCAGGGACAAATGCAAAAGCCTCTGGTGTCTACTGGGATTTGAAAGAACAAATGCCTCTGACCCTAGAGTCTGATGAACCGTTAACATACAGCTACAAATCTAGGAGCTGACTCTGCAGAACATTCCTGACTTCAAATCTTTCTTCCTGTTGAAAGCATTGGAAATGGTCAAACACAACAGGCTTTGTAAAACACATCCACATGGCATGGCAGAGTGCTACCGACAACCATTTCATATTCCCTAATACCTCCTCTCAGAGCTCGTGCCTGCAGAAGCATCCCACACAGAGCTCTGTGCCAGACTCATATCCCTCCCAAAACCTGGAAGGAACTGATGGAGTTCATCCCCTCAGACACTGAGGTCTTACTTGAAGCACATTCATCTATAGAATTCTTGTATTTCTCTAGCTGACCACAAGCAAATACACACACAGACAGAGCAATCCTTTGTATTGTAAACACATTTATAATGTGTATAAATTTAAGGTCAACTATTCCTGAGCTGGAAAAGAAAAAAGTATTCCTTTCTCTGCTAGCTCATCTTGAGCAAGCATCACCTTGAAGATGATGTGGCTTGGGCATTACCAGCAACATAACCAGTAACTTTGGTTACATAACTGCATAACTCTGCAAATTCATTCCTGCACCTTTCTTCCAATTCTCAGTCCATTTCCAATCAAACAGCACTGAAATGGGTAATCAGATTAGTTCCTGTCCTTCACTTTCAATGGGACACATAACTGAGCAGGTCATTAAGAGATGCACTGTAACCAAGAGTCCCTCATGCCTTACAAGCAGCTTACTGCATTACAATAATCTCACCTCTGATATTTAGATTACCTTTGCATAATAAAGGAGCAATCAGGTACATCAAACAAAGGCTACACAGGGGCAAAGCAGTTCCACTTATAATATCAGAGCATTTTCCTACATAACTCACTCGACAGAAAAACAATATCCACTTCAAGCTGTGAAAGAGACATCAAGCTGGTCCCTACCCCAGCAAACGTGTGCTCTAGCAGCATTAAAATAATCAAATAATACAGTTTTAACTATGACTTTATTTCAGTGCATTTGGTATCCCACTGGTTAAGACTGAAGCTGCAACAACATGAGCCAACATTTTCAGATGTCTTTATACTTAGTTAAGTATGTAAGTGAGCTCACTCAAAGGGCCCAAGGTCACTCTGCATTTGTTCTAGATACACAGTAAAATACATTCAGATGCTTGGTTTAACAAAGACAACAGCTAAGATGCATTACTCTTATCTTCTCTTATACTTACTTAGGAGAGAAGAGAACACAGAACTCCTTAAACTTAAATATGGATAACTTTCTGGTTTTAGAATTCCCAACTTGTATGCACTTGTCTATGAAGTGCAACATTTTGTTTGATAATTATTTGATAATTACATAGTTCCTAAAATATGTACATTTTACATGTATTAAATTCTTTCACATAACATCACTATGAAACACTGACGGGTGTAGAAAATTAAGCTAACTACAATACTTGTATATTTATACAGAAGGTACAGTGTCACATTAAAACTCAGTTTACCACCCTAATCCATGCTACTCTATCAGAGTGTTTGTATATAGAAATAGATATATAAAAAAATAATACACATGCACACACAATTTACTATACATGTTTCTAACATTACAAATAATTAACCATCTCATACCTGTTCCCTGAGAAAAGATTTCAGGCCTCAAAACCTGCAAAACCCTTTGTGCACACTTAGTAAGTCAGGGAATGCATTGTACATTCACCAAGTTTTCCTGTGAAGCAGAGTGAAGAGTAATCAGCTATTCTCTTTACTATAGCCTGGACATCTAGAAATACAAGGTTTATACAGAGAAGTAAGCAGTTCACATGCTTTAAAGTACATCCATATTTTCTCTCCCTATGCCTAATAGGAAGCATTACCTCCTGTAACAAACCATGACATCTTTTAGAGTCAGGACAGCACTTAGTACAAGAAAAACCCAATGAACTTTTGGCTTTGGATGCAATTATCA
Organism: Pelecanus crispus; assembly: GCF_030463565.1. Lineage (NCBI taxonomy): Eukaryota > Metazoa > Chordata > Aves > Pelecaniformes > Pelecanidae > Pelecanus > Pelecanus crispus. The sequence continues at coordinate 19,479,509 of NC_134646.1, forward strand.
TACAAGCCTTCAATTAAAAGAGATCATAACCTCACACACAGTCTTTTCCAACTTGCAGAGAAACCTTAAGTACTTGATCTTCCCATGTTTAGATACGCTTGCAAATTCTTAGCTTAAATATTAGCGTTGATTCAAAAATTAAATTATTCTATTCAAGCTCTAAGGATATTTTTCTTCAGTTTCTTTGAAGCTAAGTAGATGTAAATTTTTTTGCTTAACTTTAATAGTGACCTACAGTTTCTGCCAGCTTTTGGACAGGATTTTACAATAGCCATATTCCCTTGTACCTCTTAAAGTGTGTAGGAACTAATGATAAATGATAAAGCAAACTTAAAATAAATTCTTCTGCTAAACAATTTATGACAAGGCCCAGGCAAATAATTAACATTACTTTGTTCATGAAGGAAGTTTCTGCACAAATTGGAAAAATGTTAAAAAAGCAATCTTACTTGTTCTCGAGAAACACACAGTAATTTGGACAATCTGCACAAGATAAGATAATGAAGTAAACAAGTACATTCTTCAGAAGCACCAAAATTCTTTAGGGGGTGACAAAAGGCACAGAGCTTTACTGAAGGCACCTTACAACAGGAAGAAAGCTTTTCACGGTATATCATCAAGCACAGCTCCAGTTAGACATAAGTGTGTGTCTAAATTCTGCACGTTTAATTATTTCCTCCTAATGTGCTCTTCAGGACACACTAGTAAGCTTCACCATTTCAAAGAAATCACACTGATGTCATTTACTATTTATTTTCATTTTCACATTGCCACTAATCCAGTAAAGGCATTTGAGGCCCTGATCCCACAGAGATTTAAGCACGTGCTTAACCTGAAACACTCAAACTTTCTCACTGACTTCTGGTGAATTATACTCAATGATGTAAGTATGTTAGCTGGCTGTTTCACAGGAAAGCAATAAAGATAAATTCATTAATATTTGTCTACAGCAGTGATGGTTGCCACAAAGAAAAATATCAGGAAATTATTAAATGCATATTTATTGCAGAGTTTACATAACCCCTGGCATTGAGCCATCACTACCGGAAGAAATACTGTAGAGTTGTTTCACACTTTGCACACAGCTCATGCTGTGCACTGAAGCTCGTAGTAAGCGGAAGAAACAAACATGCTTTTATATAATTGAAACCCATAACAAAATATGTGTGCACACACACACTTTCACAGACTATGTGATTCAGAAGGCTAGGTTACCTTAAATATGGTATTCCTCAACTTCCAAGAGTTTGACTTTGAAACTTGGAATATTGCTTTGATTAAAAGCCTTTGGGGTTTGCTTGTTTTTCCTTCCCTCATCTGCTGTCTAATATGTTATACATTTACTACTGTAAAGCTAGTGTATTTGCAGTAAACCCTGTGCAGTTACCTAAGTCTTCAACCTTGCTTCAGCATTAAATCATCCAGAAAAGCAATTTATTGCTTCATATATTCCAACACCATGAACAATATCCATTAAATCTCCATCTCATATAGTGACCACATTGCTTTATGCTTGGATTGCAGTGTCATATTACAGCCACTCCAAGACAGTGGATTACTCTCTCCCTGCCAATGTGAGACTCATTGCAGCATCCTGTGGCACTCAGATTCCCAAGATGTGCTATGTATTCCCGTCTGTGAAGAAGCAGTCCCTAGTTTAAGTATTTCTCCATCACAAGGTGTAAACATTGAGCCCAAAGCAGTACTTGTTCTGGGAACAGAGGAACTGCCGAATTGTTCCTTCAAGAACAACAACATAATCGTCTCAGAAGTTGCAATAACACCTCAGTGCTAAATCCCATATGGAACATGAATTGAAAGTCTCATAAATGTACCACATAAAATCAATTACAATGTCAGAAGCATTTAGCTTGGTTTTTTTCCCTGAGCCTTGTTGAAATAAGAGCCTTTCAGTCCACTTTTAGACAAATCTGAGTCTAATGGATATTGCTTTTTAAGACACTAAAATCACTTTTATTTCTTTATTTGACCGTGTAGAGCAGGCTGTCATTAATGTACTGTGATTATTTTAGACTTTCTTCCTCCACAACCATTGGAAACACCAATTCAGCAATTCCAGTCTTTGGTGCCTACAGCGCAGAAAGGATTTACAATAAGAAATTACTATTACATGCTCAGTGAGATAATTTTTGGCCAGTGGTTAGAAAAATCTGTCAAGCAATCCACTACCAGTGGCTTAAAAAGGTTAGCAAAACTAGTTTCTATTTCTGCAGCGGCTTCCACAAGATTTATTGTACCTTTTTACCTAAGAGTCTGACACGCCGATGCAGACAGGCCAATGAAACTCTAGGAAAAAAGCCATCATGCAACAGGTATTATGAGGACATTTCTTCATAGGCAAATGCAGCAGGCTGAGAGTCAGGGTGTCCCACCCTCCCAAAAAGATGTCATAAATCTCAGCTTAGGTGACTACCACGTTGGGCATTTCAGGCAGCTTTTTCAACCTTGGAGGTTTGGGCAACCTGCCAGTAATGAAGATGTATTAATGCTTAATGCAGCTTAATGTAATAGGTGTCATGTTCATAATTTACAGAAGCTCTTTCTAAAGCATTAAATTCATTTATACTCCTTAAAAGCTACTCAATCCTCAGGGCTAAGTTAGTTTGGTTGGTGGGAGGGGGCTCTTTTTTAGGATCAAATGATATATAAATTGTTAACATATCCAAACTCATCCATTAGTGCGTGTGAAAGCAATAAATGTGCCAAAGTAGCAATAACATGATCGAGGAAAGTCATTGAGGTCATTAGGGCTGAAAGGGTTTCATTTATGGCCCCGAAGAGAATGAAGGCTATAAAATAAACCTTGGGAGCCCTGGTGACCAGAAGGTTTGCTTTATTATGTTAAAATAAAAAAATAAACCACATTTTTTCTTTCATAAACAGTTATGTATTGTACCATCGGTTTCACTGCCACTTCTGTCACCGTACTCTCCTCTGTGGTGCCATGTTAGATTGAGAAATTAATATAGGGCACAAACAATACAAGAGAGTGGAGCACCCAAATGTAACACTGATCACCTGCACTTTCCACAGCAACTCAGAGACACCCTGAAAGGTTTGCAGTCACCTAGAAGGGCCACACAAGATTGGCAGCTTGAGGCTTGGTAAACTCTGGGATACGCTTGACTCTGGAGTGGAGCTCTTGCTGACGTAAGGGAAGGCTTGTGCTGCCTCCAGACTGAGGCTCAAGTGGCCACAACACATTTCCATCTCGGGACCTTCTCCGAGAGATCCATACCTCCGAGCCTGCCTTCCTCAAAGGCATTCAATGCTGGTTACAACAGGCAGGTAGCACCTAAGAGCACAAAGGAGCATGGGGCAAGAAGGCCTTCTTGTCTTTTGTGTGTCAGTAGCAGAAAGCAGGCCTGGACGGTGGGAATGTCTATGTGCTGCTAACAATGATCCAGACTCAATAGTTATCAAAACTGACCAGATCTTTCCTTGATGACAGCTGAAGCTTAGTCCAATTTTGAACCAGTGACAAAACACCTCTGGGAACCCAGGATTTGACATTTTAGATCACTAGAGCTGTCAAATCCGTACTTGCAATACTGTAGTTACAGTCCCCCTAGTGTCAGAAATCTCAGCAACTTACCACATCCTAAATTACAGCACTATCTTTGTCCTGATGAAACTGTAGATCATGTAGAACTTAGTTAACATTGCAAATTAAAAGCTCCACGTGATTTTGCCTTTTTCCATTCTGTTTCCAAAATGTTTTCAAAAACCAGCCCCCAAACTCTGTTCCTGCTAGTCTAGAGATGTCCAGCTGGGGTCAGACAAGTTGATCTGTAGTCCTGCTGAGAGCACAGTTTGACCACAGGCACACATATTGAGAGAAGGACTCCACAGAAGACCCTACTACCTGCTCTTTGTCCACCTTGTCCTCAAGGAAGAGCGGGTATCCCCTGAGAAAGGCGGGTGATCACCAGGCAATGAGGAGCTGGTCAAAGACTCCACCAGATTCCCAGTGGCAGAGCACTGGCCTTCCTCTTTTATTGTTTGCTTGGTTCTTTGATCTGTGTTTCCCACTACAACTGAGAGCTACCTGCAGCAATGTCAGGAATCCACATCGACCCTTTCAGCAGGCTAAATCTCTTCGTAAATAGGTCCCCGTGTGTGTGTTACAGGTACGCGACAGAGCCGAAGAAGTGCCTCCACATGCACCACTACAAGATCAGAGAGTGTGTCTAACAACCTGTAATTAAGTCATGTCATGTAGCCAGATTCGACTTGGAGAAAAATGCCTACAGTAATTGCATTTAGTTCATCTTGTAGCATGGTCCCTATCATAACTGCTAATTCAATTGTACGTTCATTCTGCCAGCTCATTGCCATTAAGCACACATTTAATTACTTCAATAAAGGATTAATATGCAGCACACAAAAGAAAGGACATCATGCTATGCCAAAGCACACAGCTGCCCCACCATTTAGTGAGGAGATAAAGAAAGAATATCATTGGGCAGTATAATCCTGTTACAAATACATCATTATTAGATGAACATTCGGGACTTTTATTTTCATGCTTGTTATTCACCACTCAGCATACATATCTTTCCTTGGCACCAGAAAGAGTCATAATGTACAAGTGACAGCTCTGCCATTGTTGTCCCAGCGATGGCACTGCTGGCCCCCCTCCTTGCTCCCCCACAAGCTTGTAAGGTTGCTCTTATCTCGTCTCCAGGCGAGGGCTTACAGCAGCTACATTACAACATCCTGAGATAAGGGGCCCTGCTTGACATTATTTCTGTCTGTGCTGCAAACAACTGACAAGCATGGCAAGTATAAAAAAGAGCGAGAGCAACAAAGGCGGCTGCCCCCACCCCGCCCCCCCCCCCCCCCCCCACCCTCAGAAGACAGCTCATCAATTCTCCAGGATGTACACAATCGTTATTGTAGGGGAAACAAAGACCAGTGTCAATTGTGCAGTGTTATAAAGCAGTCCCTCAAATTAAAACCATGTACCTAACTGCATCTGATGGCAGAAGCTATTTAGCAGTGATATTTTACGGAAAGGCAATGAAAAGCAATAACTGCTTTATTTAATGTATCTGTTCAATCCAGCTGCCTTGGATGGGCCTTAATAGAAGCTGTCGATCAATGTCAGTGCCTTTGAAATAACTGCAGCAGACTGCAATAAACATGAAGGAAAGATAACTAAAGCTACTGATCAGCCTCTTGTTACCTTCCTGCACCCAGAGATTTGTCATTTGTTTGTACTGCTTATAATAGCTGGGGGTGGATGATTATCATGGGAGCACGGGGCTGCATGAGTGAAGGGGGAGGAATGAAGCCAGCTGGGGAGAGGCACTGACCAAAAAAAGTTCACCCAGGATACCACAAATTCAGATGCTGCATGTGTATAAAACACAGATCTGTTCTTCTGCTGTTTCAGTTCAGGACAGCTACTCCCTTATGCTTCTCTGATCCACAGAGGAACTTGAAAAACAAAGTGTTGGGGGCAACCCTTCTCTCTTGCTCACCCACTACTATTTCACATTAGCAACACCTCAGCTCTTCTAATATAGGGATCCCTTACAATAATTACCAGAAACACTTATTTACATATTCAAACAGATGCTTAAGGTAGTGACGTAGAAGCAGGTGGTATGCAAGCAGCTGCCTTTTATGACCTGAGTCAAGCCAAGCAGCAGCTTGTGAGAGAAGCAGCAGAGCCTGCTTGCCTGATTTGCTCGACTTGGGAAAGCAATTCATAATCCACCCCTCCGCTAAACCAAGCAGCTTATCCTTGGCATTGTGCAGCAGCTACTCCTGATCAGGCAGCCAAAAGCCCACAACCGTTTGCACAAAGCAGCTTTCGATGGCAACAGCAGAGAGCTGAGCAGATCCTATTCCTCCAAAAACACATCAGCCTAAGCAAAAGTACAGACTCTGGTAGGGCAAGGCATACACACTTCTCCCCAGTACTTCTAGTACATGACTGCAACAGGAGGCGAAGACAAAATTTAGGAGAGAGCCAGTACGACAGCTTAATTCAGCAATGCAATGGACACAACTATCGACTTTCAACTGATCTGGTCAACCCATTCACCTTGGGTTTGAATGACTCTTTAAACAAGTTTTGGTTATCTAGCTTTCTCTGCAATATTTTAAAGCTTCATGTTGGCAGCTTTCACAGCAACAAAATTTGTGGTCAATTTTGCTCTAGAGTCTCAACAGGCTGATTGTTATATGTTTTGCTTCAAGGTGGTTAGGGAGAGCTCAACAGGGACCTGTCAAAATTCAGGAAAACACCAAAAATATTTTTTCTGCTTTTTCTAGTCCGTTGATTTTACTCAAAGACTATTAGAATCTCCCTCAATATACTGAAATCTTGGTCCCTGGATTTTCATTTGCTGGCCTCCAAGGAACAGCAGGTAGAAATTTTTTATTACATGACACAGACAGTGGGATTGAGTGCACCCTCAGTAAATTTGCAGACAACACCAAGCTGAGTGGTGCGGTTGACACACCAGGAGGATGAAATGTCATCCAAAGGGACCTGGACAAGCTGGAGAGGTGGGCCTCTGTGAACCTCATGAGGTTCAACAAGGCCAAGTGCAAGGTCCTGCACCTGGGACGGGGCAACTCCCAATATCAATACAGGCTGGGGGATGAAGGGATTGAGAGCAGCCCTGTAGAGGAGGACTTGGGGGTCCTGGTGGATGAAAAGCTGGACATGAGCCAACAATGTGCACTTGCAGCCCAGAAAGCCAACTGCATCCTGGGCTGCATCAGAAGAAGCATGGCCAGCAGATCGAGGGAGGTGATTCTGCCCCTCTGCTCTGCTCTGGTGAGACCCCACCTGGAGTACTGCGTCCAGCTCTGGAGCCCTCAGCACAAGAAGGACATGGACCTGTTGGAACGGATGCAGAGGAGGGCCACAAAAATGGTCCGAGGGCTAGAGCACCTCTCCTACAAGGACAGGCTGAATGTATTGGGGTTGTTCAGCCTGGAGAAGAGAAGTCTGCAGGGAGACCTTATTGCAGCCTTTCAGTACTTAAAGGGGGCCTATAGAAAGGATGGGGATAATCTTTTTAGCAAGGCCTGTTGTGACAGGACAAGGAGTAATGATTTTAAACTAAAGGAGGGTAGATTCAGACTAGATATAAGGAAGAAATTTTTTACAGTGAGGGTGGTGAAGCACTGGAATGGGTTGCCCAGAGAAGTAGTGGAGCCCCCATCCCTAGAAACATTCAAGGTCAGGTTGGACAGGGCTCTGAGCAACCTGATGTAGTTAAAGCTGTCCCTGCTCCCTGCAGGGGGGTTGGGCTAGATGATCTCTAAAGGTCCCTTCCAACCCAAACCATTCTATGATTCTATGATTACCAGGTAGTCTGTGACCAGCGTTCCAGTATCTCAGGTAAAACATTGCCAACCTATAAAAGAGTATCAGCAGAATCCAGGCTGCAATATTTGCACAACTGGACTAGGAGTTTCTCCTTTTCTCTCTGGTATCCAAATACTATTAGAAGAAAGTCTAAACCGAACTTCCATTACTTACAGGTAAAGCTGTAAAGGTTTGCTTTGGGTCAGCATCCAAGTGTAAAGATAAAGATTGTCTTCAAGAGTTTTTTTTGGCAGTTCTGTAACTTTCTAGAGAACGGATCCTGTTTTCGTCTTATCATTTAATTATATGGCTCTCACATGTGCGAGTAGATTCCGAGAGTGTAGGAAAATAGGATCAAATACATACTATCACTTCTGCTTTAGAGGCAGAGAAAGTAAATCAAGCAGTAAATTGACTCATCCAAGGGCATGTAAGAGCTGCAGCAAAAGCAGACAGCTCCTGAATGTCAGAACCAATACGCCCAGCCCAGAACCTGCCCACGGGTCCACAACAGTGCAGCAGCGCTCACTGACCTGGCATCCAGCTGCATACTCCAGAGAATTTAATTGCAACTGTCACAGAGTGCAGTCTTTCATGCATGTATAGCTCACCTCCCACTACTGGAAATGGCACCTGAAACTCTTTGGACACAGAGCGGCATCTCCACACAAGTCCACAGCACAACATGATTTAAGGGAGAAGGCAGCAAGGACAAAGTTCTGCCAACAGCTTGAGACACAACATATGTTTAAATGTCTCTTAATTTGGTTATTACATCTGCGATATGCCCTTGCTAGCTCCCTCTCAGCAGGGTACCCTTTCCTTTCAGCTCAGTGGTGTTACTTGCCAATCCATATTTTTTCATAACATCTGCTTCATTCATAATATGGCACTTCACAGCTTTCAAAAGAGTATTTTTTCTTGCTCTTGGCTCTACTTATGTGAAAAAGAAATAAATGTGTAGTGAGAAGATAGATGTAGGCTCATATCTGTCTCAGTTGTCTAGATGAAAGCCTGCTCTGAGTTTGAGCAACAAACCATGCAATTAATAGCTCTGCCCCTTTTCAATCCAAATACCTCCTTCTCTTAGAAAACCAGAAAGGCCATTAGACTAGACATGTCGTTACTATCCAACTCATAGTAATTGTAATGTACAAACTCAAGCCATTTCATAGTCTCAACATCTACAATGCAAATTTCCAAAAAATTGTATCAGGAAGAAGGCAAAATAACCACCATGACTTGTGGCATAATTGAATGCCCTGGACAAGTGCTTGGTATTCAAATACTATTGTTTTAAGCAGAAAGTGTCTGACGCAAGCATTTACGTTCAAGGTGTAGGGATCACACTGTCATTGCTGCCTTTGCAAGGGCTCCTGCATCATGTGGAAGGTTAACAGGGCTACCCTGCCCCAAACTTGTTCTAGCTGGACCCCCACACACCCCAAGGGACACAATGCCTCCTGCATTTCCAAGGCGCAGCTCAAAACCCTTGATGTCCCCCTGCTCCTTTTGGTGTGGGTACACTGGCTGACTGTAGAAGATGGCTGCAAGAACCCCAGTGAGCAGACAACAGCCCACTTCACCAAAAGCCTCAGAGAATTATAGCAGACCTCATGAGAGCTACCTGGCAGGCTTTGCTCAGTTAAGTCTTCTCAGAGCAGCCTAGTGTATAGCACATACACTAGGACTCTAAGAACAGCCTTATTGCATCTGATTCAGGTCTGTCTAGCCCAGCATCCTGTCTCCATAGTAGTCCATAGGAGATGTCTAGGGAATAGCATGAAGAAAACAAAAAGTATACTGGGGCTTCTCCCTGGAATAATCTCTCAGCTTCTAGTAGTATTTGGATTAGTCATTTCCTGGACCAGGAGTGGTTCTCTGTGCTTAATAAGACTGGCTACCAGGGAGTAAGATTTAGACCCTTCAAGTAAACATCTTACACAAGCACTTACTGGAAGTCATTTGCCAGCCAACAATTTTCATGACCTAGCATTTAGAAAATTAGTTACCGTTACTATAGTATATAGGAGAGAAGTCTTGAGAAGCAGGCTTTTCTCCCTGGGATCAGAGATCAGTGGGGTTTATCCCATTTTGGCCATTCAAAAGCCTGTAGATGCACATCAGTAACAACGATTTATTTAAGTTATATCAATCCCTCCCACTAAATGCTTTCTGTTGGATAGCCTCACCAGTTTAGAGACATGATGCTTGTCATTCACACTCATTCTATGTACTGGATTAAGCTAAGAGAATCTCTATTACTACATTTGAACTGGTGTTTACAGACAATTGCCTTGCTCACTAAGGCCTGCAGTGAAGCTGGTGGGTGTCAGCTGCTTGTATATATGCTGGTATCAAAGTGGAAAGAGAGCAAAGAACAGTGGAAGAAAGTGATGGCTTTCCATATTTTGCCAGCACAGAGGGGCCTTGAGCACCCGATGGGAACCAACAACATGCCCTTGTGCTGCACAGGATATGCCCTGGTTCCAAGGTCTCCATTACTTCTATCCCACTCACTGGCTGAAAGAAGTGTGATGAATTGCAGCTCACCTTCCTGAACCTGCAGTCTGCATATCTTCCTCATCAGGATGCACAAATATCAAACAATTAAGTCCTGATACAGACCATACCCTGCAATTACGCTAATAACGCCAAACACCATCAAGTTGCAAAGACAGGGCTCGGAAACACTGACTGAACACATGGCTCCTGCCAGCAAGAGGAGCCACATGCACCCACTGCAGTAATACTCCCCAAACAAGCTCCAGGCACTCAAGTGTTTAACACGGGGGATCCAGTATTTGCTCTACACTCAGAGGTAATCACTGTTATCAGTCTGAAAGGAAATGGAAATTTCTAAGATTCAGGAAAAAAAAAAAAAATTCTGTTGCAAATTAGTAGTGTGCAAAACACTGCAGGAATACTACTTTGAGCTTAATTTTTACCTCCTACCTAGGGGCCAGACAGCTGCTAGCCAGCTGCATATGACAATTGCGCCTACAGAGTCAGTCCATGGTGAGACGGCTACATGACTACAAGGCTCAACTGTAGGCTGGCCGGTAGAGTTTAAGATCCCTAGGCCATTAGCAGAAAAACAGGCACGGTTGCCATACACTGTCCAATCCTCTCCTGCTGCTGGGCTGCCCACTGCGCTCCCACTTCAGTCTTCATGCTGGAGAAATTAAAAGGGCAGGAGGTATGCAATTTAACACAGCAGCAAACACATTTTCAAGGCACCATGGCTCTTTAGCCTGGGAGGACAACTTATTTCTAAGGTTTTGCAAAGTAGTTAACAAAGAAAAAGGCCCCAGGAAAGATGCAGTAGCAGCAGGTGGGTTTTGAGGCAAGGTGCAAGAAGCAATTCCTGTAGGTAAATTAAGGAATGGGTGAATTAAAGCTTAGAAATGGAGCAGATTACAGCCAGAGACATTTAAACAGCTTCAGCTCTGCACAACATTGACATTCTTATTCTTCCCTCCCCCTTTCATTTCAACTTTGCACTTGTTCACTTTCAAACCAAGAGCAAGAGAGCCAGCACCAGCAACATTGACATAATTTTGCTCTAACCTTTTAAGTAAGATAAAGCCATGCCAGAAGACTGAGCAAGCTACTAACTCATAAGTTTACCTTAGCTACCTGCAACTTCCATCCTGAATTGGCAATTGTTAGAATGCAAAATTAAGGTATTTATTTTCCATCCCAGGCCTCCAGCATCAACAACAACCCCCTTTGGAGCCCATCACTCAAAGATTGTCACCTAGTGATCTTCTGATCCATCCCTTTCCCATTTTTGTAGCATTTACACCTCTACTTCCTCTCCTTAAAATTCAAAGTTATTATTTATCCTCTAATCTCCCACAGCCTCTTTTTTTGGCCATCCTTCTCACTGAAAAGGATCAACCATTCAAATGATCTCCCACATCTGCCACAAAACTGCATGAAAACTTGATTTCACACCATAATTTTGCTCCTGCCCACTCTTTTTGTGCAGCTCCACAAACAGTAACATCAGCCTCAGCAGCTGATATAGTTCAGGGCAATGCCCCTTAACCACCATGACATGGCCAAGTCCTAACATGATGACTCCTCTCTTGGCACTACAGTTTTATACCCTAGGTATTGGTTCCCTGCAGAAGGTACCATTTTCATGTTTCTAGCTGTCAAGAGCCCCATGCTTTGAAGGTGCTATTAGAGGTAGAAGTCACAATACTGAGACCCAGAATTGCGTTCCACCAGCACTTGCATTTAGCAGAATGAGTACATTTTAAACTTAATTTTTAAGTCAGATTTCAGCCATAGCAATCATTTCAAGATAACATTTGTTTTGGACAGCACTACAGTAGGCCTTGTTGAAAGTTCAAGTGTTTGTTTGGGGTTTTTTGACAGCAGCAAGACAAAATACCTGGGAAGCAGCTTTAAGCAGAATGAAGATGATGTTTTTTCCAGGTACAACTGCTGAGGCAGTCCCAGCTTCCGCAGCCTCCCTGAAAACACTGCTGGCCATTCCTACCATATCACACAATGACTTCATAATGTAGACAAATGTCCACTGGATATTAGCCTGAGCTCACTAACCTCATTTCCACTTGTGACCCAAACCTGAATTGATCCTACTGTCTCAAGGGGTCAAAGGCTAGCATACTGCATTAACCCAAAGAAATTGAGATATTTTTCCAATTGTCTCTTGCCTGTTCAAGTTTCTCTGATTAGCATGAAGCCTCTGTTCCTTGTGTTGGCCAAGGCATCACATAAGTAGGTTTTGCTTTCCTGTTTTTCAGAGATCCATAGTTCAGACTTTGCCATGTTCCCCAGCATTGTGAAGCTTTCCTCCACCCCTCTGAGTGCTGCAGGCTCACAACTGGAAGACAAGATCTTTCTGTTCACTCTGTCCAAAAGTGTACAGCACTACCAATGCATAGTACCTCATACCACCTTTTAATTCTACACAAACAGGCAAAATACAGCAATGAAGTACTGCAAGAAGTGTTTCATTTCCATTGCAGTCTTTCTCCTCCCAGAACTTTCACATCCCTGAGATTACTCTGTGCAAGAGTCTTTGCATTTAGACTTAACTGTCCATGTATTAAAGCAAAGCCAACAAATCATGAATATTAGACAAGGAATGATAATATAAATTTACCAGTACCTCTGGAGATGTAAGTAGAGTAGTCCCAAGGGGTGAAACTAAGAATAGCATCAAAGAGCTTGGCTAGGGTTATTGTCTTTAATGGACAAAATTGAATTGACCGCATACTGTCTGTAGTTAATGGCAAAGGTAAATTAATTTACAGCAAATGACACCACGGCGTGGTCAAAAACTGGTGCAATCGGCTACTGACAAGTCAATGACAGGCTGACCACAGGACAGCACTAATGCAAAGACAAGCATTTAGAGAGTCCTGAAGCTGCAGGACAGCAAAACCACAGCTGATCCCTCTTCAGGGATAACAGCAATATCCAAAGCTGCCTACTTAGCAAGTTTTGTATATTTTGCTGGAAAATTGCCTATAGAACAAGACACTACCTTTCAAAAAAGATATTAATTAGAGCTCTCAATTTTATTTTTATTGCATTTTACTAAGCTGACTGTTTGGAAATGTTTTTATTTTGCTTTATTGGAGAGCTACACAAACACATCAAAAAACTACACAAGTTTCTCTTCTTTCATTTGAAAAACAGTGTATGTTATATGTAATTCAGGTCAGCTGCAAACAGCAACACCACAGTTACACTCAAGTTGCCTGGTGAGGTTGATCCAGAGTTTTGAACTCTAAGAGACCCATTAAACCAATTGTTAACACTCACTAAAGCGTTATATTTGAAAACTGTGCTCTAAGTAGTGCAAGAAGCCAGGGGTTACTCTATTTGAAGTAAAAAGCCTCTTATGCTGACCATCTCTGAAAGGTTCAATGGGTCATCGCACCCCCCTAAGACTCTCTGTGAAAATACAGTGAACCTAAATTCAGTGATTCATGCATTCACATCAGTTTCCTATTGTTTCCACACCATGAAGGGTTCAAAAACTCTTTCTCAAAGCCTGTTAAATTCTTTCTTTCTACTGAAGTGAGTACTGCTCTATGCAGTGGCCTTCTCTGCCACTACAACCTCTCTGATGGAAAAGTATGAGAGCACACCACATAAGCAATGAGGCTGCTGAAGTTGTCTCCCTATGCTGCCCACCAGCAGCCTCCACACGGGCATCTCCGCTAGTGCAGAGTGCCAGCTGCAACTCTGATCTCAGAAAAAACAACACACAGAGGTGCAGAATAGGTGGGGGAATTGTTGGGGGAACAGTTGGTTAAAGTGTTGAGGAATCAAATGAGGTTAGATTTAAGGTCTTGCATCACACAGGGAGTCCTGCTGAATTATTGACAAAGAAAGGCACTTAAATTGCTGTGCTTAAATGCTCTCAGCTGAAAAAAAAAAGCCAGGAAATTAATTCTCTCCCTCCACATTGTTTTGATTTTCCTTACATACTTTATAGACCTTTGGTAGTTACCCTTAACTGCCTCTTCACAAAGTTACCATTTCAGTTGTGTCTTATCAGCTTATATCTAGGACCTAATTTTTGCACCCCTTGACTGGAGAAAAACAGGTCCTAAAAAGGTGCAGACTTGGCACCATGCTTCTATTTGTAAAATCAGATGATTTACAGAGCATGAAGTTTTGGCCTTAAAAGATTCAGTTTGTACTTAACATACCCATCTCCCCTCTTTCAGTGGAGTTACGTACACAAAAGATTTAAGCTCCACACTTAAAATAGCCACCAGCTTTCATTAACCTCTGTACCTGTAACCTCATACACCACCTGTATCTCCAGGCCATACTACATAGAACATCAGAGCTGTTGGCATGGGAGATAAGTCACTAGGATAATATAAATTAAAAAAAAATTAATAAGTCAGAGCAGCTTGGTACCCATAGCTCTTACTGAGTCTTTACTTACTGGATCACCTTGGAAAGCTGCTTAAGGCATCCAGGGAAGTTGAAGTAGCATTCTAGCTGTAATCTCTAATACCTCGTTCCAGCCACCACAACCCCTGAGGAATGCAGCTAGTGTCAAAGATTTAATGCTTTTTCGCATTAGTGATGTCAGCACAAAATGGCCATCTTCTCTGAATAATTTATCTCCCCACTGCATAATTTTCTTATCTCTTTTTCCCTTTTGGCTTTTTACTGTAGATGGGAAGGCAAGTGGCTGTTAGTCCTCAAAAAAACCCTATGAAGCATCCTTCCCATCAATCAATTAAAAAACACTTACCTTACACTCAACATGATTTATTTCTTGTTAATACAATTGTCTCACTATATCCTTCTATTATTATACCCTTAATTCCATTAGCCATTCACTTAATGCTCTCTTTAAAGCTGACCCCAGTCTGGGGAGAAGAGAAAGAAAAGTTCGTCTAATAGTGGCAATGCCAATAAAATTCTGAAACTGTTCTCTTAAAATCCTGTAGGTCAAGGGAAAGACAGGTGCAGAACATACCCTGCTTGCTCTACAGGACAATATTTATTTTTCATTCAGTTTCAACTAAATGGTTCGTTGGCTCCAAGCTGTTTGTATTTTCATATTTCACTATCTGCTGTACTCTTCCGACACAGTGACTTTGGCAGAAAAGGGAACCCTTTACCTATTCCTCCTCTAACAAATACAACTCCAGTTTGCAAGAAGGTGAGGCTAACAGAGCACCTCATCACAGCTCTCATGGCAGAGTGCCTGGTCACATACTTCTCAATGAGCCAACATTCCCATTAAAGCCTTGGCAATCATTCACTGAGAAACATCGGCTTATTCCTCAGGTAAAGTTAGAGCCTGTCACCCTCCTGCCCACTAGGCAATGCTTATTAAGGCATCGCATTTACTGCTGGGAGAGTGCTCTGATACAATGCCCAACTACAGAATCCTTACCAGGCAAGACTAAGGTTACCCAAGTATGTTGCTTATGGGACTGACAGCATCCTCCGTCAAATAAAGTTCACAGCTTTTAAGAGGTCTGTAACCATCAGATCAATTCTTGGGCATGCAAGAGTTTGCCAGTGCCTCAACTGCAAAAGACAAAGCCATTGGTAATAGGTTGCTAGTATGCTTTCCTGACAGCTCCCCCCCCCAAGCCATTTTCTACATCCAGGTAAAGATTCAGCTGAGCCTGCCTCCCTGAGCACAGAGAAAAGTCAGTAAACACCATGGCATCAGTCCTGAAGGCAGTTCTCACTGCTTGCTGCAGCACCAAGTTACAGTACTGAATTTTCTTCTCCACTGGAAATCAGATATGCTGTTCCACATACCCGATAATATTATTTTAGATATATTTAGACCCTATGCCACTTTGTGATCACGGTACAATTACAAAGCCACTTAGATTAAATTAATAACATGGGTAACATCACTGCTCAACTAATGAGATTCAGATTGCACCTGAATACTTACACATACACAGTCTGAACCTGACTGTGTACATCACTGCCATATACATTTCCACAGAAAAGCCACGTCTAGCTAGTAACGCTGGATCCCTTCATCCAGTAACACTGACAGACAATCAGGCACAAGGGTCACCATACTGATGACATCAGCCACAGCTTCCACTTCCTAAGCAATAAATTCCCAAAGCAGAATGCAGACCACCTTTTCTCATGTTGAATTGTCAGCTTAGCAGTGGTCTATGTGCAGCATACCAGACCCCTCCTTAAGCAGCTCAGTGCAACAAAATACAGTTCATCTGGGCAGCTCCTAGTTAATAATGACACTCAGGCCAGAAAACTCACAAATACAGCACACTGTGTTCCACCCTTTTACCAGTAGTAGGCATGATCAAAGATTGAAGGACCCTTAGGAAAATCTAAAAACCAGTAATTCTTGTGGATTGATAGTTTCAGGATCATTATGCTTTCCTAACAGCTTCCAGGCAATTAGTCTTTTCTCTGTGTCTGGGCTCTTTCCCTCACTTTTGTTTTTAATTAGAGTAATATTATTAAGACTATGAAATATTTCCTACCTTCCTCAGTGCACACTCACACAGAGATGGATCTGTGCCAAAGGATTTATGTTTGGATGCTATGCTGGTATCAGTAGAGATCAGGATCTCAGATTTTGGCTCAATCCCTTCAGGCAGTGGCCCAATGGTAGGTTTCAACTGCTGTATCCTGAATCCTTCCATTGTAGACAAAATATTAATTCATATTGTTGCCACAAAAACCAAAGTAGTTTGCAAGCTGCACGTATTATAGCTTTATTTTCTTTCCCTTTTTTGGTATGTAACAAGGAGCATTAATTCTTACACATTCACAAGCACAGCATGCATTCCATGAGTTCAGCTGAAGCCAAATCCATACGATGGGAAAGGATCATGTTCTTATTTCCAGGGGAACCAGAGTGTCAACTCTTGCCCACCACATCATCATGGTGATACTGTGCAAAACTAAAGGAACAGAAAGACACATCTATACTGAGCATAATATTAATCTCCCACAAAACTTACATGTGCTACCAGAGGACAAGCTGCCCTCAAAGAAGCACAATGTGCCCAAGCAAGAGCTGCCCTCGGAGGTTCATCTTCTCTAATCACTTTCTGTGTTCCACCTGTATCACCAGAAATTTGACTGGTGTTGCCAGTAAAAACATACAGGTTTCAGGTTTTGGTGTCATTTTTTATGATGTGCTTTTTATTACTATCATGATCATTGACAGCAATTCAAGAGCAGAATGCTTTTCTTGGTTTGGGGTACCTCTCTGCATATTTAGCAGCTTTTAAAAATAATAAAACAATGAGAAGTAAAGTCTTCCCCGGCACTTGCAAAAGCTTCAAGGCATTTAAAACAGAACTTCTAAGCAGACCACACAATACACAAGCACCTTTATCACACAGCTTCCATTATATCACAGAGCTTCCATTAGCATTGGCATCCATCAGCTGAACCGTACACCTTGCACTGGATTTTCCTTTACCTTGGGAGTTTCCCCCCCTCATTGTCCTCTGAAAATTCCTTACTATAATAGAGTCTATTTAATGAAAGCAACTAATAGTGGAAAGTGTGCATATGTGTGTCTCTCCTCATATCTGGTATGTGTGACAGTCCTGTAGGTGTGTTCTGCTACACCTTGTTGGCATGTCAGGCAGCAGCAAAGTGGTCACAAAATAAATGGAATTCCAATTTGTTATTGATTTACTTTCAAACTTAATAAATGGCCCTAGTGTTGACAATTACCAAACCTCTGTCCAAATAAAACCATGACACTTCATAAATATCCAATAGAGCTAGATCTACACATGTCCCATTTTCCCCAGTATTTATAAATATATACCTTTAACACTGAATCTTCTGTTAGGAAATGTCATCTCGGTCATACCCAGATGTTTGATTTTAAACATGAATCTTTCCTGCTTTGACTAATTCAAACAAACACCCCTCTTACTGTAGGCCCCACACATAAACAACATTCTACCACACGCATTCCTATTAGAAGTTGCAGAAACAAAAGACGAAAAAGAAGTATCAATCCCTGTGGTAATCCAATTGCTTTACTGGCCTCTATCAGAGACTAACGCTATACCAGCCAGATCAGCATATCTACACAGTCAGGGAAGTGATGAGCTACATGACTAAGGAGACAGCTTCTCATCTAACATATCATATAGGAATGTTTTGTGCCAGGTAAGCAACTCAAATTTTCCCTTGTTCTATTTAGTCCCATATTTCTCAAGAGTACATAGAGCAGTTCTCCCTTGTCCTAGATGTTCATAACACTCCTTGGGTACTTAAAGTTTGGCCATGTCCCCTCTGCATGCCCAGAGGGCATGATGCCCCACAGTCTAAAACTCAAGCTTTAGCTTGGTTTGAGACGTAGCTTATGTGAAAAGAAGCACTTCTGCAGTCTGCCCCTTTCAGCCAGTCCAAGAAGAAAGACGAGGTTTTAAACCACACAGCTCGATACCACCACTGGGATATTTGTTAGAGAAGGCAGACCCCTGAAGATTGAAGGTAGAAGGCTGCTGATGCCCCCCTTCTCTGCAAGGAAAACTTGTCTTTTGGCCATTATTAAAACCCAGATCTCTCAGGCTAATAAACATGGGAACTGGACTGATCTTTGTACAGCCTGCCTATGGTGCTTTATTGTTTAGACTGAGCTGTTTTAACAGTAGGGGGAAAAACTTTAGATGTGTGGTGAAGAGGAAAGGATATAGAAAAAAAATGGTAGTTTCTTTCCACACAACATGAGACTTTCCTGTACCATCACAGCGAAATGAAAAGGCATTTCTTCTGCCCCGATCAGTCATAACATTTAAACCACAGTGCTAGCCATGAAATCCTATGCATCATTTAGATCTTTGATGCTGAACTGACTTCATAGTAAGAATGTCTTGGCAGGGCTAAGGCACCTGCTGTCAAAGGGAAACACTGATTAAAGGGGTGGTTTTTTTTAAGAGTTCTTGTTCACTTTCACAAAACCACATTACAATAATCCCGGAGTTATAGCTCTGATGAGTGATTACTCCTGTAGCATGGTTAGAGAACTGCTACTCAAAATCCTCATTAAAACCCTTATGTATTTCTCCTGCATTTGCCTTTCAGCTATTATCAATTATGATGATACGTGTATAAATATACATTTTCCTCCTCGATGATTATCCCTATTTCTCCTGCCTGATTCATTCAGTAAGGCCACAGTTCAATGCTTTTGAGGCCACAATGGCCTCTATGGGAATTAAGTCTGACGTCAGAAATACTGAATTGTGGCTTCAGTGAATGAATTAAATGGCGGGGGGGGGGGGGGGGGGGGGGGGAGAATCACACTGAATATCATTGAGAGCACTCCTACTCACATAACCAATGGCAACCTATTTACTATGGAATGAGATAAGGACCTCACTTTAAGTAGAGCTCAGTAAAATTAATTTTACCATTTGAGACAAGTTCTTTTGCTGTTCATTTAAGAAGCAGAAACAGAGCAGAGTTACACACACAGTGCTGCTTTCTGTTCAATGTGTCAGTGTTTATAGGGTGGGATCTCCTGACCAGTGGGAGAACCTATTAGGTTTTGTTAAGTTCACCTGTAGCCTGATAGGGTCAAAACATATATGCGCTGACCAAGAGACAGTTTTTTGCTTTCTGAAGATAAATGTATTCAAAGATGATGCAGCTGATCATTGTAAATAAAAATATTGATGAGGACCAGGCTCATTTCCAGCAGTCTGAAATAAAAAATTAAATTTGGTAGACCTCAATTTGTTGCCTCAGTTATCAGCTTCTTACTGAGAGAAGGCTGGGAGAGAAATGCCAGCATTACCACCTGCTTTAGAAAGCTATGCCAGTGTCATGGTTTAGCCCCAGCCAGCAACTCAGCACCATGCAGCCGCTCACTCACTCCCCCTACCCTGATGGGATGGGGGAGAGAATCGGAGGAGTAAGAGTGAGAAACACTCCTGGGTTGAGATAAGAACAGTTTAATAATTGAAATAAAGTAAAATAGTAATGATAATAATAACAATATAATAATGATAATAACAATAACAATAATAATATACAAAGCAAGTGATGCACAATGCAATTGCTCACCACCTGCCGACCGATACCCAGACAGTTCCCAAGCAGCGATTGCTGCTCCCCGGCCAACCCCCCCCAGTTTCTATACTGAGCATGATGTCATATGGTATGGAATAGCCCTTTGGTCAGTTTGGATCAACTATTCTGGCTGTGCCCCCTCCCAGTTTCTTGTGCACCTGGCAGAGCATGGGAAGCTGAAAAGTCCTTGACTAGCATAAGCAGTACTCAGCAACAACTAAACCATCAGTGTGTTATCAACATTCTTCTCCTACTAAATCCAAACCACAGCACTATGCCTGCTACTACGAAGAAAATTAACTCTATCCCAGCTGAAACCAGGACAGCCAGGATTAATGTATCTTCAAAGGCAGAAATATTGGGACTAAAGTTCATTCAGCTTCCCTCTACCTGAGGTGGTGGCAATGGAAAAGCATACTGATGAAGCAAGGGAGAGAAAAAGATCCAGGATGTTTGGGAGCTGGATGAGAATACAGATGTGCAAGCCTCAAGAGTGGGCAGAAATATGCAACAAGCACAGGGAAGCACAAACCCTTCGCAAGTTTCAGACAACCTCAAATTCTCAGAAGAAATTAATCTGTAAATCAGAGCAGCCTCTTACTCAGCTGGTTTTAGTCAATTTATACAACTTCCTTAAAGCTTCCTTCGCCTTCCCACCTTCTCTTTGGAGCAGAGGAAAGGGATTGCATTGGGTTCCACTACCTTCTTATTTCCTCTGTTTCTCAGAAGGGAGGATAAGACCTGTTTTCACAACAGAGCATTAGAGGGGTCAACACCTGCATAAGTAGCTGTCTTTCCTTGCATGTCTTAAAATAAGAGCCTTGGCAGTATTAAACACTAACAAACTCAGTGTCTCAGCTGCCCAAGCAGCTGGTCTAGTACAGCCCCCATCTAAAGAGCAAAACACTATGGGTTTAAGATGCTCCAGTCACTACATAAACCTTTAAGGTCATTCCCTAACTGAAAGGGCAGAAAAGCCCAGTTTGAAGCACTGTATCTGGATACAAAACATTATCTGGAAAAGTCTTCTCCCTTTCCATTAACCCTACAAAACAGCCTGATAATATATACACTATGAAAGGGTGCCCCTCTGAGGCATGTAAGAAAACGTATATGCACTTGTTCTATTCTTTGCATAAAGGCATCTCTTGTCAGCACAAAGTACACTGGAAAAATCCTCCACAAACTGAGCCTCCTTCCCAATGGCTGTCAGTTTTAGACAACAGCCTTCAGCAAGGGAACAGTTGCAATACTAATGAAACACTACAGGAGTAGCAAAATCATGTGATATTTCACTTTGCAGGAAAAATAAGTCAAATTACAAGGATGAAAGACTCAGACCTTGAGGTTAAATTGAACTTGGTAAATACACAATTATTCAGTGCGTCTTCATTATAAGTATGGTTGCAGTCAGTGAACCCAGGCTTAGGACACTACTTTGTTGATAAAGAGGATATTGTAGAAAGGGGTCAGCTAAGCAGTAATGAATCTTTATTTCACCAATGCTGAGCACAAATCAAGATACACTACATCCAGAGGACAGAGGTGGAAGGGACAGTAAAGAATAAAAAAGCACAAGAGGATCCATGTGGCAACACAGGGTTTCCACAAATCACACTGCTTGTGCACCTTCTGTATTAGTTTGGCACATCTCCCCTTGGAGATTAACCACCCCACCAGTGAGTTAAATTCTTCTCATGGATCAGATCATTCAGTTTCCCTAATGTCTTATCCTATGATCAGTAACAATTTTTTTCATTTGGTGTTACTGCCTCTTCACTAAATATTTAAACTGCTTTATGAAGTCAGCAAGCTTTAAAAATACCCATGGATGGTCAGGTAACCTTACCTCATACATTGAAGAATAAGCATGTAAGTCATTCAGACATAGATATGAGAAGCACATTACATCAGTGTCAGAGCAGGCTGGGTTTGATATCCACACAACATACAGCAATTTAACTTGCATGAGTTTAGGGACAGAGAAAGATGCAAAACAATTCATGGCAATGAAGCGTTACTGGCTCTGAGTACAGGAGTTAAGTCCATGACACTCAGTATAGTTGCTTTCTAGTGATATTCCCTGTGCACTCAATCACATTTATCTTTTCCAAAGAAGATGCCACAGCCATGATATCTACCAACAGACAAACTAATTTCTGTAACATACAGTTTGAGAAGTTTCTTTTCTACTTTGACCAAAGAGTGTACAAGTCTAATGTCTTAATAACTCTTAAACACCCTTTGAAATGTCTAGGACACACATTCAGCACAAGCAAAACCAGCATGTTACGGCTTACTCAGAAAATTCATTTCAGCACCTTAAGTATATCGACCAAAATCTCTACACGAGCATAAATTAGCCAAAGAAACAAGCAGTGAATTTGAAGGGGAGGTAAGCGCTGCCGTAAAACCCGTCAGTTCACAAGCCATTCCACAGGAGGTAATCCGTTTGATTCCCAGTAAGTCACTCAAAGATGAGAGTTAACAATTCAGTCTCAAATTGCTCTCAATATTACTGAACTGCAACATTCAAAAAACAAATGTCTATCCAAAAAGACTCATGAGGGTTTAAAAAAGTAGAAAAGCAGTCTGTTTCCCTCCTCTTCTATTTTTCAAGTCCTAGAAAAAAACCTAATTACTTAACTTTGAAGCTTTTCCTCAAAAAACACAGTTATCACTTTTTGAACAGTGAAATCTGAGTTTAACACTGCTCTTCAAATTCACTTTTTTACTTCAGCATTATGGAACACATCCAGCATTAGAAAATTTGCAATGGGACACCAATACTTAGCAACATCTGGATTTACAAAAAAATAATCATTTTTCCAAATCAGACCTGAAGTTGTAACTGAACTATGAAGGGACCCTACCTAATACTCTATTAAACTTATCCAAAATAACCAGCAGTATAAGCAACAAAATCACAGATACAATTTCTCTGTATAACACACTTTCTGCCTATGCATGGTCCCACTATGCATAACCATTTGTGATCTTCCTAAGCAGGAGGAAAAGGTCAAAGCTACAGGAGGGGAGAAAAAAACCAACACCACCTACCCAGGCATTTTCCCAACAGAGAGATTGTTTATTTAATGGAGTGGGTGGCTTCCACTGCTCTATCTCATAACACCAAAACTGACTGCTCTTTCAGTAACTTGAAGAGTCACAACCTTCATGGCCAAGAAGGCTGAAGCACAGGCCTACTTGCCTGTTTGCATCATGGGTGTGTGCCTGTTCTTAGAGAGAAATGCCTCTTTGGATATTCAAATACAAAAAATATCAAGCTGCACCTACAAATCAATAAGCAGACCGTTGCTATTATATTTTATTTACAAGGTAAATAACCTAATCAAAAAGGTAAGATCATAGGAAAACACTGAAAATATTTACTTTATGAAAAAGGCAAGCAATCCACAGAGGATGCTTTAAGAGAAATGCCTTAAGAATGAGTACTGTTTATTAGCACACAGCTTTCATCAGATATTTTAGTCTGAGGAAGTGTTGGTCATAGTCCTCACTGGCTGAGCAGCAGGTAACAGAAATAGACTGGTGCATCACAGGACAGAGCCTGGAGCACAGAGCAGTTGGGTAGACGCTGGCTCTCCAATGGTAAGCGCACACACAGTCAGTGCCCAGGGCACTTCTCAGGCTGTCACAGGACAGCCTTAGAGTTTCCTTTCAGGCTGTTTTTTTCCTTTGGGTTTTTTGGGGGAGACGGTTTAATTACTCTAAAGATGGGCTGTGAGTTGTTCCCTTTAAAAACCGTTTCTGCTTACTTACCTCAAAGTAAAAGGAGCATGCACATCTTAAGCATCTGATAAGATTTTAGGCTAACCTCTTAAGACCCAGGACACCAGCTGTATCCACTCCTTCCCTGTCCCTACATACATTCAGGTGCTCCTTTTCTCAGTCAGAAATTCTGCCAAAGAAATAACCTCTAGTTAATAAAATGTGAGGAAGGCCCTATCATCTGCAGCACAAACTTGGACAAAGCAACAGACCCCTAGGACAGTCACAAACTACACTGGAAATTAAACATAATGAAGATAATCAATGACAGCATTTTCTAGCTAGCCTTCCCAAGAGGTGGAGCCCCCTGGAAGATGACACACCGTGCAAACAAAGGAGCTCTTACTCATGGCTCCCATTGGGCCTGAAGACTATGTGCTAGTGTGATGAGACATATAGGCTATACTGGGTCAAACTGAATTGAGGCAATATGAAGTCTTTCTATTACCACAGACAGCATGATCATGGCATTTAGAAACTGTTCAAAAGTATCACATGAACCAAAATGTTAGTGTGCTTCATGGATAAATAAATGGCCCCTGTATCATCACCTGCAGCTCTGTTAGCAGTTTCAGTAGAGAAATGGAGTTGTAGTAATGGGTCTAAGGAACCTACAGGAACTTCACAACAGGATGACTGTCCCAGCATTGCTCTGCATGACTGAAAAAGCTCAGTGTAATTATATATTAATTAGCAGAGACACTTCAACTAAAGCTGTGGCTGCACTATCTTTATATAACAATTCCTCAAGCAGATGTTTTCAATGCTATTTACATTTGTCTCCTTTGTCAAGGCTAAACAAAACATAAAAGCTGTAGAAATTCATCAATGCCAGATATTGTCTGTGAGATTATAAATATTTTTAACTCTTACTAACTCAACAGAAAAATATATTAGCAACATATTTGGCAGTACTTGTTAGAGCAGCAGGAGCAAGGCTGCATACACCCCAGGGTCAGGCAATCCAGGTGCCAGGGAAGACCACAGCACTCAAAAGAAGAGAGTAGAGCAGGCTGGTGACAGCAACTAAGGTCAGCCACAGCCCAGATATATTCAAAAAAGTCTTCACCAATAAAGGTATTCAAGTAAGGAACACAAGACACATCAAAAAAGGGTCAGACCTCTTGACTTGAGCTTGAACAGGAGTCCCAAGCCCATGGGTGGAGAGTATGGGGTCAGGGCAGGTGAGCCTGCTGAGGGCAATTAAGGCTCCAGGTGTCCTCAGGGCTTGTCAGAGCTCTGCTCAGACACAAATGATCAAATTAATCTCAGCTGGCCTTTGAGTGAGTCCCTGATACCAGTGACTGGCTGGGGGGAACTGAAGTCAGTCACTTACAATGTGTCAGACACTATCTAGAAGTGTCTCTTCATTGACTCTGAAAGGCACCTGGACAGCTAGGAGATGCATGGACATCTAAATTTTGCAGAGGTGAATCCCTCCCAATGACATGTATACTATAGAGGGTCCTAGTCCAGGCTCAGGAACAAGCAAGGAAGACAGCTGGAACTTGAACTGTCTGGGAACCCATTTGTTTCTTATATGTTTCTGTATGTTTTTAAAAGCATTTTCCTTTTTCAGGAAGCTGCTGTTTCCATAGGTCCTATACGGTGGCATAAAGAAAACCATGTGAGGTTGTTTCTGGCTATAAACAACATGTTTACAGTTGTTGCCTGAGAGCAACAACTCTTTTTTGGTTTGTGGACTTGCAAAACAGCTGGGCTGAGCACCATTTCTTGGTGCATGGGTTTTTAGCAAGAAATTATTCCAAAACATATGTTCTTGTCATTTTGTCGTGACTTCAAATGCACAGCACAGTTCATTCATGCTAGGAAGGCTCCCTGTTTTGGACTGAACAAAATAGGGGTTGTTTAAGAGCTAGAAATAGCTGTAAATTGTGATCATATAAATGGGAGTATCATTTCATAAAATGCTTTTTATGTGAACCCTTTTTCACAATCCAGTTAGGTAAGTTGTTATGGCCACTGTATATTTTCAGCAGTTGTACCTCTAACTTAAAAATAATGGTGCTGTATTGACCACAAGATAACCCTACTTCATTATGAGTAACATCAGAGAATATATCTTTCACACGTTTTTGCTTTATTCAACAGTTTTTGGTGTGCCTGACCTTATTCTATTAATGTTAAGCAGAATTAATTAAAGCCACAGGCTTTTTTTTTTTTCTTACTGCAACACATTTTGCTTAAAAAAATAATGTATCACTCCCTGATTAATTTTTCATGACTTAAATTATTACCTTTTCCCCATGGTTGTCATTGTTCCATATTCTTTTTTATGAGCCACTATTTTTTTCAAGTATAAATTTGAACCTGCTTTACTAATGTGAACAGCTGTTAGGCTTATATAGCCAAGGCAGGGCTCCCAGCAGCCTTGAACTGAAAGTTTGGCACTGAGACCAAAAGGCTATGGCTTTATGGCAAGATCATTCTGCACACTAAAGTGTGTGTTGCGGGGTGGAGGGAGACATTTGGAGCCTGCTGGACCAAAAAGCCAGCATTTTGCTGACGTTTGCTCTCCTTGTTAAGTTCTCAAGACTTATCGGGCTCACTTATCAAGGAGGAGTTATTTTAAAACAAGTAGAACAAAATAAGACATTTATATACAGTAGTGGGCACTGGCACCGGCCATCTGAGTTTGAAAGCCCTCATCCAGTTGAAGCCACAGCCTCCAGTTCCTTTTTGACCCTGCTTTTCCTACTACCAGCAAAAAAATTTGTTACCTCTCCATTATGTTTAAAATTCTTCCACTGCAATCACTGAAGCGGTCAGCTATGTTTACCTCATACATATATACACTTGTGCCATACCTATCTTATAACCATGTCAGTCACAAGCTGGCAGCTTGTGTCCTCATGCGTACTGACTACCTCTTTTCATATATCTGAATGATATTTGGTTTATAATGTTATTGCAACTGGGCTGCTCTAACAGAACAAGCAATACAAGGCACGTAGGAAGTGTCACAGCTGTTAATAGACCTACAGGTATAAATGGGGAGTAGGGAGATGAGATTTCAAGACATTCTTCAGGTCCTCTGGTCCCAAAGATTTTTCAGGCTTCAAAGCAGCTCAGATCACATGTGTTTGATCTCATTTGTGTATGTAC
Source organism: Pelecanus crispus (assembly GCF_030463565.1). Classification (NCBI taxonomy): domain Eukaryota; kingdom Metazoa; phylum Chordata; class Aves; order Pelecaniformes; family Pelecanidae; genus Pelecanus; species Pelecanus crispus. The sequence continues at coordinate 19,506,348 of NC_134646.1, forward strand.
TCATGTGTCTCAAATTGCAATAGCCTATGTTTCCACACGTACTATTCCTATTGTAGGTGGTTGCTTAGATCTGTGAAAACAAGGTATGCCACAGATTATGGGACATATGGAAACCATGCGTGGATGTTGTGCGAATGGTTTCCGGCTGGTTTCATCACTTCCCTATAAAGGCTTTAATTGTGCCTGAATCACATGTGGTTGTAGAGTTTAGACAGCTGCAGTGAGGCAAGGAAAGACTTTCAGTGACTCTCCTCATGAGCTTGTGTATACGAATACTGGAAAAATGGGATTTATATCTCAGACCCTGCTTGCTACGGTGAAGGAAGATATGTCACTTCCTAGCACTCAGAGAATACCCCTGTGAATTCTGGGGCCAAATGTAGAATTCCTCATAAGTAATTACAGCAGTTCCCTGTAGTTTTATGTTATAAGAGATTAGGTAACTATGTGTCAAGAAATTATGGAGGACGACATTGGTTCACAGAGCAGACTGGATGAAACTGAGCTAGCATTGGGTTTACAAAACCTTAAAAGAAATGTACGATGGGAAAAACATTTCCCTAATCCTAAAATCTTTGTGAAGTACCAGTATTTGCTCTAACCTGATAGGATTCCCTGATAGGTCTCTGCCAGATTTTCTCTACCACAATTTAGACATGCTTGCTGTGTGGTTTCATCCAGAACCTAACTCTTTGCCTGCCAGTAAAACTTGCACTGATTTCTGCGGTGAGCAATACAGGTTCTAGTCTATCAAACTTCCACTGGATGGTAATGTCTTTTGGACACTGTGACCAAGACATTTAATAAGGAAAAGCTCAGTATCCAGCTATCTGTTCCTGAAGCTCTGCTTTCCTTCTGCTTGCTGGCGCTACCTTTATTTCTGCATCGTTGAAACAGGATGTTGCCATTCCTTGACAATGCACAAAAAGCGGCAGACAAACTAAGAAAGCTAGAAGTGCAATAGTGAAAAACATATTAAAAACCTGCTTGTTTTCTCCAGGCTTTCATGGCAGGCTTGAAATCCTTGAAGTCCTCCATCAGTTCTTCCCTAGATTATTTGTAGCACAGCTAATACGTTTGAAATTAAAATGCAGGGAGAGAAGGAGAGTGAGGTGGTTGATTTTTATAAGCAGAAAGGTCTGGAGTCAGAAGTGAAGCAGTTAAAGTAGCAGCAGCATGTTTACTAAGCCATTTGAAGTTGATAGCCCACACGGCCTGGCTTTTTTCTCTATCTTCGTAAACCGCAGTGAATTGATGGAATGACCTGGACTTGATCTTCAGGGCAATATGTCTGATGGCACCGCTGGATTGATAAATTGATTCAAAACTATTACCATGGTGAAAAAGCAATAAGGTCATAAAAATTGCATCAGCTGGCTAAGTAAATCCTGGCATTTCATGACAAGTAATGCAGAAGAATCGCAAGAGGATCTGGGCATGAGGCTGAATGAGTGAGCGAGAAATGACTTTGAAGAGCTCATCATCTCCGATCTATTCTTCCTGCCAGCGATTCATGCCTTCGCATAGTGCCACTTCATTATGGGGAAATAACTGTACACTTCTAGCATATTCCTGGCCGTCCCTGGCGGCCCCTGGAGGACCCTTAGCTGGTTAATACCTCATCATGGGCTTCATTGAACACTTTAATCTGCACTTGTGTGATCAATAGAATCCTGGTGTAAATTAAAAGGACAATTTCATGTAATCAAGCCTGTTAATGCTCATTTTGAAAACCATTATTTGTGGAAGCATTTAGGAGAAAATTACAAAGCGACAGGCTGATGCACTCGGAGCTGATTCAAAAGGAGGTCTTTTTTTTGACTCTATGTGTGAGGATGGTGGGGGCCATCAGCAAATGCATTGCTGTGCTGGGCAGGGGGAAGGGGGCAGGAGGAGACAGAGGGGTAGTAAGAGAAGCAGTCCAGCAGGAATATGCGTCTGCCTGTTTGCCTTCATGCGGGGAAGAAAATGAAATTTTCCAGTGTTCTATTTCTGTGGCAAATTCAATTACTGTGGGGACTTGTTCAAAGCGGTGTAACTTCCAAGAGGCAGAAATTGAAAACCTGGCAGCTAATGAAACAGCAAATCACTAGTAAGTTCAGACAGGGGCTGTCAGTCAGATCAAACACCTAGAGAAAAACAGCTGCTTCCCTCTAGTTTTCAACAGGCAGCCTTCCCCCCCGCAACACACCCATCCACACTCCTTTAAAAAGCAAACCAAAACTTTCTAGGGCACCACAGTCATTCTGTTCCTGAAATGAAAATAATCATCAGTGTCACATGCCACTTGTTCCAAAGGGTGCATAAGCCTGCTCCATCCAGGAAGGCAAATCCTGCTCCTACTGGGTACCTGAAGTTGGTTTTAAGCAGATGAATGAGGTAACACTTGCCCAAAGCACTAAGCTGCACACTCGTCTGAGTATTTCCAGTCTGCAAGCCTGTGCCCGTAGCACTGCAGCCTCCCACATTTCCTGTTGTTCAGAAGCTGACAATTTTGCACCTGTGGGAAACAGAGAGATTGGGAAAACACAGACCACTTTTCAGCTATTTCAAAATGGACTGCATGACCTCAGCTGGCCAGTGCTGACTGAAAGATAGATGTCACTTGTCTAATGTCTATTGAATACATTGACCTGGCACTTTGCCTTCTCTACATCTAGTGTATGGGTCCACCAGTGACCAAGTCACCCTTTGAGGATGAAGTCTGATGTAGGGACACAGCCTAGGCCCTACAATGCTTTAAATGCTTCTTGCTCATGTACCCTGTACGCAGAATCATACCCATTATTAATATCTTTACCCTTCTGTAAAATCCTGTCCCTCTTCCTTTTTCTCTCAATTCTGGAACAGACTAGATTCTTTGTTGGTTTGTTCTTCTCATCTAGATGAGCTTCCTCAATGAGCTTCAGCAATGTTAACAACAGAAGTTGCTGTTATGGACTCCAGTCTGAACTCAATTCCAAAAATACAACTGGTTCCCAAGCAGTGGAAACTAGAAACTTGCCAACCTTCCAGGATGTCCTTCTGTGCAGTCCTTTCAGAAATCCCTCCTCACCAATATTGATTGTTTCCTCAACAAGACGTGTATTCATCTCCTGTTATCCATTCCTCTGCTGTTGGTGAATAGCCATTCAATAATCACCCAATCTCTTCTGAAGTAAGACATTGAACTGAATGTGATACATTTGATGTAATATCAGATGGCCACTCAGGGTACCATCAAGGGGGAACAGGCAGTCTAAATTCAGGGTAAATAGATATATTTAGCATATAAAACTGCAGCATATAAAGCTTGTAAGTGCAAGGAGCTAAACTATTTTTTTTTTACTTCTACTCACTTCATTATAAGTGAGAAAAACTGGTAAAACAGTCCTTGTCCTTTGTAAAAGGATGACCCCTCCCTTTCTTATATGGTAAAGGCCATAAACAATCTGACCTTCTGTTTCTGGTATAGATTGATCTTAATGTCAAGATAGGCGTGAGCACCACCTCTCTCCTTTGGTCACTGTCGATGGCGAGTACCATTTGGGTTCTTCCATAGGAAAGATGCTTGTAAACACAATAGCCATGTGTCATGCTCATTTGTTGCAGGTCTTTTTGTGTCACCAATTTTTTCAATGAAGTCATTTAAACTTCAGGTGTCCCCTTTGTTGCCATTCAACCTATTTGGTTCAACTGCCCTTGTTTTATTTCTCTTCTGGAAGGGGCCAAAGAAAAGATGGATGAAAATGGGTGAAAGAGGTGTGGGGGGAGTTGTATCAAATATACAGTATGTAAATATATTTATTTCTATATAGCCAGATTTCTCAGAGGCCTATAACAGATTGGTTGGATGCAAAAGGAAACAGTGAATTGTGTATGTAAATCTTAACCATCCATAAGCTAATTCATCAACTGGAGAGCCAAGGAGTGATCAGCAAGGTTTGCTCACCCTTTAGCAGTCCCATATGGCCAGTGCAAAAGTCTAATGGAGAGCGGAGACTAACAGTAGACCATCATGGCCTGAATGAAGTCATGCCATCACTGAGTGCTGCTGTGCCAGACATGCTTGAACTTCAATATGAACTGGAGTCAAAGGGTGCCAAGTGGTATGCCACAATTGATATTGTTAATGCATTTTTCTCAATCCCTTCGGCAGCAGAGTGCAAGCCACAGTTTGCTTTCACTTGGAGGGGCATCCAGCACACCTGGAATCAACTGCCCCAGGGATGGAAACACAGCCCCACCACTTGCCATGGACTGATCCAGACTGCACTGGAACAGGGTGAAGCTCTGGAACACCTGCAGTGCATTGATGACATCATCCTATGGGGCAACAGAGCAGAAGAAGTTTTTGAGAAAGGGGAGAAAATAGTCCAAATCCTTCTGAAAGCTGGTTTTGCCATAAAACAGAGTAAGGTCAAGGGATCTGCACAGGAGATCAATTTTTTAGGAATAGAATAGCAAGATGGACGTCGTCAGATCCCAATGGATGGGATCAACAAAATAACAGCTATGTCCCCACCAATTAGCAAAAAGGAAACACAAGCTTTCTTAGGTGTTGTGGGCTTTTGCAGAATGCATATTCCAAATTACAGTTTGATTGTAAGCCCGCTTTACCAGGTGACCCAGAAGAAGAACAATTTCAAATGGGGCCCTGAGTAACGATAAGCCTTTGAACAAATTAAACAGGAGATAGTTCACACAGTAGCTCTTGGGCCAGCCCGGGCAGGGCAAGATGTAAAAAATGTGCTCTACACCTCAGCCAGGGAGAATGGCCCTACCTGGAGCCTCTGGCAGAAAGCACCAGGGGAGACTCGAGGTCGACCCCTAGGGTTTTGGAGTTGAGGGTACAGAGGACCTCAGGCCCACTATACTCCAACTGAGAAGGAGATATTGGCAGCAGGGGGGGTTGAGCTGCTTCGGAAGCAGTTGGTACTGAAGCACAGCTTGTGCTGGCACCCCGACTGCCGGTGCTGGGTTGGATGTTCAAAGGGAGGGTCCCCTCTACACATCATGCAACTGATGCTACATAGAGTAAGTGGGTCACACTGATCACACAACAGGCTCAAATAGGAAACCCCAGTCACCCAAGAATCTTGGAAGTAATCATGGACTGGCCAGAAGGCAAAGATTTTTGAATATCACCAGAGGAGGAGGTGATGTGTGCTGAAGAGGCCCCACTATGTAATAAACTGCCAGAAAATGAGAAGCAATATGCCCTGTTCACTGATGGGTCCTGTCGTCTTGTAGAAAAACGTCAAAGGCTGTTGTATGGAGCCCTATACAAGTCGTCACAGAAAATGCTGAAGGAGAAGGGGAATCGAGTCAGTTTGCAGTGGTGAAAGCCATCCAGCTGGCTTTAGATATTGCTGAATGAGAAAAGTGGCCAGTACTTTATCTCTATACTGACTCACAGACAGTTCCAAGTGCCTTGCAGGGGTGGTTACAGCAATGGAAGCAGAGCAACTGGCAGCGCAGAAGCAAACCCATCTGGGCTGCTGCATTGTGGCAAGATATTGCTGCTCAGGTAGAGAACCTGGCTGTAAAAGTACATCACATAGATGCTCACGTACCCAGGAGCCAGGCCACTGAAGAACATCAAAATAACCAGCAGGTGGATCAGACCGCTAAGATTGAAGTGGCTCAGGTGGATCTGGACTGGCAACATAAGGGTGAATTATTTATAGCTCAGTGAGCCCATGACACCTTGGGCCATCAAGGAAGAGATGTAACATATAAATGGGTTTGTGATTGAGGGGTGGACTTGACCATGGACACTATTGCACAGGCTATCCATGAATGTGAAACATGTGCTGCAATCAATCAGGCCAAGCAGTTAAAGCCTCTCTGGTATGGAGAACAATGGCTGAAATATAAATATGGAGAGAGACCTGGCAGATTGATTATATCACACTGCCACAAACCTGCCAAGGCAAGCTCCATGTGCTTACAATGGTGGAAGCAACCACCAGATGGCTGGAAACATATCCTGTGCCCCATGCCACCACCCAGAACACCATCCTGGGCCTTGAAAAGCAAGTGCTACGGCAACATGGCACCCCAGAAGGAACTGAGTCGGACAACAGGACTCATTTCCGAAACAACCTCATAGACACCTGGGCCAAAGAGCACAGCATTGAATGGGTATATCACATCCCCTATCATGCACCAGCCCCTGGGAAAATCGAATGATACAATGGACTATTAAAGACTACACTGAGAGCCAATGGATGATGGGACATTTAAACATTGGGATACACATTTAGCAAAAGCCACCTGGTTAGTCAACACTAGGGGATCTGCCAATTGAGCTGGCCCTGCCCAATCAAAACTTTTACATACTGTAGAAGGGGATAAAGTCCCTGTAGTGCAATATAAGAAACATGCTGGGGAAGACAGTCTGGGTTACTCTTGCCTCAGGCAAAGGTAAACCCATTGATGGGACTGCTTTTGCTCAAGGACCTGGGTGCACTTGGTCAGTAATGCGAAAGGATGGGGAAGTCCACTGTGTACCTCAAGGGGATTTGATTTTGGGTGAAAATAGCCAATGAACTGAATGGTATAATGTTAATTGTTATATAATACTGTATGGCATCACTTTTATGGTTGCTATATGCCATATCAGTGGTATTACAGTAAGAATCACCCAGATTAATGAAGAATGAACTTTAATAAAACCGAGCAAAGTGCAGCAGTGATGGAACCAGAACTGGCTTCAACATGCAACAATCCAACACTGCACACCATCTCTCCTGCTCTGAAAGACTGTGATGACAGGTGGAACCCAAAGTCATGGACTGAATGAACTCAATGGAGATTTTAGAGGGATGGCCCACAGACTAAGGGAATTATAATCTGTGTGTATATATCAAAAGACAGGAAAAGTGGTGGTAATTAATTGGAATTTATTGGAAAGGGTAGAGACCTGGGCATGACGTAGATGGTATAGAATAAGGGGTGGATTCTGTCCTGGTTTCAGCTGGAATAATTTTCTTCCTAGTAGCTGGCGTAGTGCTGTGTTTTGGATTTAATATGAGAATAACATTGTTAACACACTGATGTTTTAATTGTTGCTAAGTAGTGCTTACTCTAGCCAAGGACTTTTTCAGCTTCCCATGCTCTGCCAGGTGCACAAGAAACTGGGAGGGGGCACAACCAGAATAGTTGATCCAAACTGACCAAAGGGCTGTTGCATACCATATGATGTCATGCTCAGTATATAAACTGGGGGAGGCTGGGATCACTGCTCAGGGACTGTCTGGGTATCAGTCAGTGGGTGGTGAGCAATTGCATTGTGCATCACTTTTTTATTATTGTTATTGTTATTATTTTCCCTTCCTTTTCTGTCCTATTAAACTGTCTTTATCTCAACCTACAAATTTTACTTTTTTTTCCGATTCTCTCCCCCCTCCCACCAAGGAGGGGGAGAGTGAGCGAACAGCTGTGTGGGGTTTAGCTGCCTGCCAGGTTAAACCACAACACCATGAAAGGACAAGCTAATTTGTCTAGGAATCACTGGGAACGTGCTAAAGTGCTGAAGATGAATCAGGAGACAGAACTAAGGACCTCTTACAAAAGAGTTTCTCTCTGAAGGAGAGAAAGCCACAAGGAAGGACACTAATAAAACAGTGCTTCTGCTACTTATTTTTATCTCATGGTCTGTTTTGGAACGAAGATCTTTTCAATCCTCCAAAACTAAGAAAGCAAGAGCACTAAGCTTTGGTTAATGAGGCTAATCAGCAGAAGACGTCCTGTGAACTTGACAGAAGTTTTTCATTGTCTGTGAAAATTTGTGTTGGCTGTGCACACAAAAGTACAAGTTCAGCATATTTATTTTGAGAAGGACTACAGAAAATGAAAGGAAGCAGGAACGACATGAGTGAAGAGAGCAGAATTTGACCCCACACATTTAGAAAAGGAAGTCTTCAAACTGATTTGGAAGTAGCAAAGATGTCTTGTGCTAATGAGAATCTAGACTTCATCTTTAGAAGTTTTACCAAAAGTTGCCTAAGAAAGAAATATGACCCCGATTTTCCATTGTTCTGCATAGTTGTAAAAACCAATACAAGAAACAAAGTAGGTATGAAATACTACTTGCACTATACGTATTTTTTGTCTAGAAATATTATTTTTGGTTATGACTGTTAATTAACTTATTTTCTGAAGAAACAAAACTTGCAGTCATGCTGTCTGTCTATCTTGATGTCCCTCCCCAATAACTTTTCAACCCAAGAACACATTCTGACCAACTCCAATGAGCAGATAGAGCTCTTCATGACACAGAATTCCCACAGCCTTAGGAAAATGGGTGGCCAGAGAGAAAAGAGAGACACAGAGAGAGAGAGAGAGCAAGCCTCTGTCAGTGCCCCAGTAGAGATCAAAGCTGCAACACAAACTCACCATCAGGGACATGAATGCTCTTGGACTCCTTTCAGAGACTCCACACAGAAGCACATTCTTGAGAGACAGACCCACACAGAGCCAGACTTTATCAGCTCGCTTGTTAAAGGAACTGCTTGTTCCACCCCTGCAGTTCTGACAGTAGTAACCCTAAATGACTTCTACAACCAGAGAACTGTAGTTACAGAAAACAGGCAAGGAGGTAGAAGGATCAAACCACTTTCACCTGGAAGTGATATAATGCTAGGGTGGTTTCCACTGCACTGGTGGGGAGCTCATTTGCATTACAAGGCACTTTTACACCGCAGTTGATGTCAAGGAGCCGAAAAAATGAAAATCTGAATAATCCAACAGAAAAAATCACCGTGTGCATTCTGGCTTTCCTGGCTATATTTGAGCAGAAGCTACCCGATCACATTAATGCCATGTTCCACCTACTTGATCTAAGTATTAGGTGCCAACAACCTCAATGGCAAGCAGAGGGCCATCAGGGTGACTGCAGAACTCCTTTTGCCCAAGGTAGTTTACCACAGGATCATTTTAAGTATGCATTACATTGCGTGAAGTTTATGATGTAGAAACAAATGTGGGGTTTTTCCCCTACTGTCACAGGGTCAGTTTTGAAACAGGCTCCACCCAAGCCGACTCTGAGTCTCCAGCAGGGCTTTGCTGAAATCAGCAGAGTTCTGCGTAGGAGATGGCAGTTCAGCTTGGACTGCAAGACTGGGACTGAGACTCATGTAAAGTGAGAGAGAAAAATAGTGACTCTTAAAACATGTGATTAAGTCTAAGCATTTACTGGATAATAAATTATTTGCTAAAACTCTAAGACAAACTGGAGCCTTATCACGATTTTACTGTTAATTCAATCATTCTGGAGTTCTTGATGTTAAGTTAATTAATTGTTGTTGCCATAATTATAAAATATGTTCAGTTTTATAATGGGTATAAAGTTCTGAAATATAAATTGAAGATACCTTACATTTTTAATAGTTGTTCCTTAACCTTTAAGGCATTTAGTTTTGTGTGGTCAATGAAGTCAATGTGACCTTTTTTCTATTACATAGAGGATGTTATCTGAGATATTATTTATCAGGTAACCAAATGGGTAGCGTTTTGTGTTCTTAGTTTTCCCTATTTGTCCCTGTGATGCTTCCATACCTCACACACATCTATCATAGATCATGCCATTCTGACACTCAGCAGCTATACCAAGTATGATCTCTGTTTACTCCTTTTTGCCCCTTTTCAGTTTATGTAGAGTAGCCTGTCATAGAAGCTGCACGACAACTGCCACTCAGTGGTCCAGGAGGTGCAGTGGTCTCGTTCCAAACATGTCACAGCATTGTCTCAATAGGCTACTGCAAACTGACAGAGATGGTATACTCCAGTAACACCTACAAGCTAGAGGAATCATGCTAGAACAAAACAGGATAATGGAACTGTTGATCTTGCCTCTGTGGCCATTACAACCCACCTCAGCGCAGTGTACAACCCTGCTATTCTATTCAGCATGCCCTCTATCTTGCTGGGAAAGCACAGGCAGCCCGCTGCATCACCCAGGGGCCTCTTTCTTGAACTATTGCAATAGTGCCTTTCAGGAAAGTAGTCACACTGGCTTCCAGATGGTTATCAGGTCTTGGTAACAGCTCAGCAATGGTTAGACAGCCTGAATGTATCTCTCCCAATGCCTTCTACGAGATGCCACTTTGTTCTTGCTGTGGTTGTACCAATACCTGGAGGATGTCCTCAAAAGCCAATCATTATGGATGGGCCACCAAAAAAAACCCGCAATGTCTATACCTTGCAATGACCACACTGGGGTTGAGAGGCCTTCTTCCCACTCTCCTTCCACAAATGATGATGTTACAGTAAATATTTCCCCATGAACAGATCAGTCTCCCTAACCAACTCAGAGCATTGTCAACTTCCAGCTGTACTGGGAGGCACCCCACAACTACTTGGGGATGCAGCCTTGTTGCTGGGAATCTTGCCACTGTAATGCCACACACCCCTGAAGGAATTGCTCTTCAAGGAGGATGAGAAGCTGAAAGGTTTCTAAAAACCATGAAATCATATTGGGTACTAAGAAACCTGGAGATAGGAGTAGAACACGAGTTAATGGGACCACAGGTTCAAAGGAATAGTGACTTTTTCACAGTGAGTGAGAAATTACAACAACCAGTGGTTCTGGGGGTTGGTTTCTCACTTATCCTGTTCCTATCAGTCACCAGAATGTCAGATAAAACTAATTCCCAAGGCATTTCTCGCCACCCTGCACCATGCAGGCAATAAATCACATTTTTGGGATCTTCCCAAAACGTATACTGTTCTAGGGATAAACTCTCCCCGATGTGATCCCTGAGAGCTACATTCAGAGCTCAACTTCTACCTCAAGGGTTTCCTGCAATCCATAAGCTTGCTGCTTAATTGAAAAGTAATGAAGATACCCATGTTTAGCATTTCCCCCAAGACTGTTGACTGCTACAGTCAAGCTTTTTCCTAGACATGTAAAGAATGCTAAAAGTGCTCATGTCCCTGGGGTGTTGCCAGGCAGCTTTGTTTACTGGCTGTCCTGGAAATAAGTATATCAGTCAGAGGTGGTTGCAGAATCTCAAGACCTGGCTGGTACTTAACTTGACTATAAAAAATATTATTTATCCATTCTCCCTTCGGACCAGCAGGGTAGGATTTAAGTCTCAGCTCAACATATGAGCTGAAAAAAAAAAAAAAAAAAAAAAAAAAAAAATCACATTTTATACAATCATATAAAAGAGACCAAAGAACACAGCTCATAAGTAGTTTTTGACAGGGCTTAGTACATCAGCAACCACATCAATGTGAGGATTAAAACATTTTGGAGTAAAAGACACCAAAAACTGTCTACATAGATTTGAAGGGCAGTGTACTACAACATAACACAAAAAATTACCTCCCTACGAGAAGCTGCAAGATTAAAAAGAACTAAATTTCATAATAGCAGCATCACCTCCACAGCTTAACTTCAGCAAGACAACGTCTTTGCACTTCTCACACAGGACTTAACAGTGCCGTGCAAAAGAATCCACCCAGATTTCTCACCCATTCCTGTTGCTCAGCTTTCTTTTCAAGCTTCAGGCATTGTGAAGCATGTCCTTAGATAAGCTTTGACTATAATCTCGAGGCTGTCCCTTATAGCTGTGTTCTTACTATGTATCAAGAAAATATGGCAAATTTTATGACTCCGATCCCCTCTCAGCCATAATTAGCTTGTCTTATGGCAAGTGCATTACACCTGTTAGTGTCACCTTCCAGGCATCTCACACCAATACAAAGTGCTATGCTGTTGTTTCTTCCAACACTTAAAATAAATTTTGAACAGAGATCATCTTTTTGCTGAAAAGCAAAAAGCAAAGAGAGATCAACTTTTCCGTTCCCATTTTCCCCTGAGCACGCTAAGCCTTAGGCCCGCTTTTGGGTAAGTGTGTTAACCACCTCATGTGTCCAAGAGCAACATCAGCAGTGGCACCATTTTCATAAAACCGTTCCCCCCATACACTGAAATTCATTACAAATTTATTTTAAGTAGATTGTCTTTTTAGGACTGATGCTGTTTTCTTTGACTGCCAGGACAGGAAATAGTCCATTCCAGGCCATGAATAAAAGAAAAATGTATAGGCTTCCATCAAATCCTTCTTTTTTTCCTCCAGCTACAGAATATTCTCAAGATCACAATTAGTAGTAAGAGATCTGAGATATTTTCCTTTCATCCATGTATACTCTGCCTCCATCCATCAACAAGAACAAAGTCTCAGGATTCTGTTAGCCAAAGATATCAGTGCATTGATGAGGCTGTGGGAAGGTCTGTTCTTTATTGAAAGTTGGTGATACTGGCTTTTCTGACTATAGAAAGAGATACACTGTATCCTCTGCATGCTTAAGCATCATTAAAAGTGGATAAAAAAATACTATCAAACCAATTTTATCATTGCAGAAAAGAATATCACATGGATGAATCAATAAGCCTCACAAGATACGTAGGGAGGTGATAGAGAGAAAGCCATCAGCTGCAAAACAGTTGGGGTTCTTCAGCCTGCGGAGGCTAAACCGGATGTGGGACCTAACAAGATACATTAAAATTTTTCTGCGAACAGGAAGGGAACTGCTTGTTCTCCACATTCACAGTGGATAAGCCAAGAAAGAATGACCATAAACTCTGGGGAGAGAAAAAAAGGTTAGACATGAAAAAACTTTCTAATGGGAAGGATGATGAAGCCCTTCAACAGATTGCCTGGACAGGCTGCGAAGCCTCCAGAAAGGGACATCTTTAAACTCTTAACTGAACAGACATCTGTTGGGAATGACAGAAGTGTCACTGAGCCTGCTTGGGGCAGAGGAAAGTGCAAGTCTGCTTTCAATGGTCCCTTCTGCCCTGTTTTTCTACAGATTCTGTGGTCAGTTCGTGAATGCAGCTGGGGTAAAAATCATGGCAGTGAAAGGGGGAAATCCTCCGCCTTTTTTAGTGAAGGAATCTGCAGGTGCACCTGTGTCCCAGTGCTGTGCCTGTTTTGTGTAGAGGAATGACACTGGGAATAAAGTCTAGCAAGGCCTATCAATGTTAATAATTTACCTTAAAGTTGAGAGAACAAGCCATTCAAATTTGCATGCCCCTAGTTTATTCCAAATATTCTACTGAAAACAGTATAGCTACTTAGCAAAGACAACTTCTGCTTACAACCTATGCAGAAAAAGACAAGTGGGGGATGGAGACACATCAGGATGATTGGATATACGCTGGGACACAGGCAGCTAACTGAAACCTCGGGTCTCTTTTCAGTAGGCCATGTGCAGAGGAAGAGGACTGCAGAGGTTTTCTTTCACCAGAGGAGGTAACCTTGGCTATTTAACCTGTTCTGTGCACCATATTGCATGTTGTGATACATCTTCCTCATGGACAGCTCTACAGGATCTTCACTGGTTTTTCATTTGAAATTTGCTTTGCATTCCAAATCCCAAGGTTGTTAGCTCTTAGAAGTGCCAGCAGAGCAAAGGTAAGATTAGTTTTGATTGATGTGGAGCCATTTATAGTTTTCTCGTGCAATCACTGCACAACCACTTGCTCAGGTGTACACACATATTTTCTGTGTTGTAAATCGCTTAGTGAAAGGACTGTCTCTAACCATCTCTAGCCTTGTATTTGTACAGCACCTAGCACAACACTGCTGAGACCATAACTGGCTTCTCCATGATAATCTGTAATAGAAACGTGAAACACCAAGCTAAGTAAAGAAGCAAGCATTTAAAGGAAACCTATGTGACTGCCAGAAGCTGTAATTTGATAGTATATACATTTAATGTTCTGTACATTTAATTACATTTAATAGTCAATGTTTCCTGAGGCAAATCACTGGCAAAAGAAGTTTGAGGATCCATATGAAGCCCTTTTTAGAGCTGAGTCAAAGAAACAAGTCAGGCAACAAAAAGTCTCCTCTACAGGAAATGTTTATTAAAACCTATCTGGGGAGAATGAAGGGCCCATTTTATGAGGCTTCCAGTTCAAGGCTTAGAAGAGAAGCAAATTTTTAAAATGCTAAGTAGGCAGAGTTGCCCATTTGACTGTTTGGTTCAAGAAAGTTCAGAGGTTGCTTTTGTGACGCACTAGGCTGAGGCTATCATGGAAATAATGATAAATGTGTTTTCCAATGTACTGACCTGGATGTTAGCATATTTTTTGCTGAACATTATGGGGTACTTCGCCTACTACATAATTGATTTTCCAGTAAAGCTTAGACTCCTTTCTGATTCCAATAGAAATCTGCAAACCATTTTCTTTATTATTACCATTCAGCACCGGGGGCAGGGGTGGGGGTGGGGAGCAGATTATGAAAATCCAGCAGCGTTGCAGAGTACTCGTTTAGTAGCTCTGAGAACAACCTGTCGAATTCTTTGTGTGCATGCGCACACACTCATTTCTTCACATAAACAAGGACATCTGCAAAGCCCTAAATGTCTTTGAAAGCATAATAATACTTAAGCAACTGGATGTGCCCCCAGCACTTATTCAAGTATTCAAAGACTTTGGAATAAGACCTGGTAAAAACTCACAGCTGGTACTTTTTTTTCTGTTCTATGTATGTTAGTTTATCTCCTTCATCCTCTCATCTTCAGCACAAATATTTTTTCAATTTTTAGAATCGTCCTGCACCAAGCTGGTTTTTATTCCTCACAAGTTTTTCTCCAAATTGAACCCAAACTATCAAAAGCCCCCTAACAATAAAAAAAAAAAAAAAAATCGAGGCACCTTGGTATATTTGTATGCTTTTGAAACATATGAAAAACATAATTTGGAAAAAGATCTCAGGGCACGCAATACAGGAAGCTAGTGTGTACAATCCAATGTATATAACAAATGCCACATATGGTATGCAGTGTATCACCCGCCTGTAATTAGATCATCTACCATATGTAAAGTTTCCCATATCATATATACCATAACTTAGATCATATTGACAAAAAAGCTCTCTCTCTTCTCCTACTTGATATATTCAGGCTGCAAAATTTTTTATTTTAAGAGTGCTTTCGCCCAAGGCACTAATATATATATTCACCCTGCTGCCCTTTCAGGGCAGCTGCCTTCTCCAGGCATTCATAGAGAGCTTAAGACTGCCTGCCAAACCAAAGGAAAGGTGCTAGGTATGACATCAGCCTGCAAGTTGTTGGATTTCTTTGCAAAGCATCATCAAGAGCCACCTGGCTGCCTTCTGGTCACACATATACATCCCTCTACTTGCACGAGCCCACATTATCATTTTTTTGACAGTATCTAGATATGCAAGACTGCCCCCTTTTAGTAAAGGGACCCGGTGCTGGATGAGGAAGTAGCCCGCAGTGCTTGATGAAGGCTTGCTTGCCCCTGCTAGTAGGACACTGTTAGCATCGTGGGAGCCATGTGGCATACCGATGAAATGCAGCTGTTTTGCACTCTTATTCCTTCAACAGTGGGTCCAAGTACTACAGCACCTAAAATGCAACCTGCAGGAAGTAAAGAACAGCCACTAACACTAAAACTGCTGTAGGGGTACACGGCAACAAATAAGACACCTTCCCATTTCATTAGCCTGCTCAACCTTCAGGCTGACCTGCCTGTGCTAACTGGTGCTCTTTTCCAGGATAGTCCAAATTAAAATGTAAAAGCCCAAAACAATTTTGACTCCTTTCGCCTCTATAATAATCTACTTTGCAATCATGCTTTCTTCCAAAAGATCACAATGTACATAGGAAAAAACGAGCGCATGAATAGCAGTAATATGTGGAGAAGGCTGGAAGAACGGACCAAGTGCATCAGTGCCTCTACGGGCTTGCCAGAGCCCCGTTTCTAAAAAGGTTCATCATATTCCAGCAGTGATGGCTTTGACTGCTTTAATTCAGCGGTACGTGTCCAGGGGCTAAGGCCGCCTTGTCATTGATACACTTGACTGGCAGGCATGGATCTTCCCTGTCAAAATACCCAAGTGTTTAAGTAATGACTAGTGCCACTTGAGTGGAAAAAACTAGGCGAGCTGTCAATACAATGGGTGTCAGAAGCACATTGTTACTCATCCTAATCACAGTAATTGTACACAGGGACAGGCAGGGAAGAAAAGGAAATGAATGCCTATCTGCTGGCAACAATGCAACTTCATTTAACCTTAACAGACCAGGCATTGATATCATTTCTTCCTGGCACTCTCCGCGATCCTGATGTCAAAACAGCTTCTCATTTGCAATGTATGACAATTTCCTCACATCTGAAAAGACACTGCTGCAAGTCAATAGACTATAAATTGCACTTGGAAATGGGATCATCTTAACTAAAGCCTGCCTGCTTTCCCCAGGAGGCACAAGCCCGCTCCCCCCTCCTTTTAATAATTTGTATGTTTAGGTGCTCGGTCAATTTACTTTACACTTGTAATGTCTTATAGCCAAGACCATCAATCAGATTCGGTGTGACAAAAATATCCTGCTACGATATTACAGGTTATTAAAGGGATGATGGCAGAAGGCTGCATGCGTTTACGGGGCCCCTTTTTTCTCATCTCAGGAAACCTGTCACAGACCTAAGCTGGTGATTCATCTTCTCTTCACTATCAACAGGTAGCAGCCAAGACTGGACTTCCATGAGCTGCTTTCACTACTCTTTTCTCCCCACCCTCTATCCTCCTCTAGCTGCCCCCTCGTCCGCATCGCGGTTTTCCCCGCTCCAGGGAGAACGCATGGCCCAGTTGCTGTTGTGAAGCCCAAATGGGTAATTAGCTCACAGCTTCCAAAAAGACCAGTGAAGAGTCCCAGGAAAGCTTGTTGTCCATTGCAGGGCTTTCAGGAAGGGGCCCATCAAAGCCTGGAGCACTGTATTTTTTCAGGGAGCCAGATTCACCCTGCAAACATTTTGCATAAAGCTCTAAAACAAATGTTGATGAAATGCTACCATTCAGGCACTCTTCTTAAAGATTTTTAAAGAAAAAAATAGGCTAGATTACTTATAATATTCTTACGCATAATGAAATATATGAATAATTCTACTTATTAGGACTCACACCATTTTCTCCGAGCTTTACAGCCTAGGGCAAAGGCGGGAGGAGTGGAAGAGCAACAGCTCACTCTCTGATTTCCCAGGCTACTAACTGTCTGCACGCTGGGTGCCTATTTATGACACTACACATCACCACCAGAGCCACATGTCAATCCCAAAATTGAAAAAGAAAGGGCTGAAATAAAGTAATAAGCACAAAGAACAATGTGAGGCCTACACACTACGCTGGGATTTCTACAAGTGACAGCCTGGGTCAGCGAGGGTCTGAAAGGATGCAGCAGCCAGCACACAGACACCAAAGAGGGATATGTGATCTCTGTTCCTGTGTTTAGTTCGGTGGGAGAGAGTGTCACCCGGACTGCTTCTGATATTCCAGCAGTCTTAACATTTTAAGCCAAGGGTCTTATTCCAATATTGTAACATTTCCTGTCTTCCTTTGGAATAAAGATGATACTATAGGCCTGACCCGTAACACCAGTGCAGCATCTCCATGCTGGCAGATCTGACACACAGAGAATCACTGGGAAAAACAGGTATTTATTTTCTGCACCATATCTGTGTAGTGGTCATGAATGGAGACAGTGTTACTCTCACAATAAAATACATGACTGAACTGGAAGCTCTGCTAAAAAACAAGATATGCACAGCTCATCTGTCCTGTGTACTGAAGCAAGTTTTTTATGCACATACAGAAATACCTGAATTACAGATCAACTCAGGCCCCATCACCTTTCCTAATGCTTTGCCATATTCTGTTCCTCTTTAATACCCTCAGGATCCCATCAACTGATCACACAGAAAATCTCCATGCTACCAAGGAAGAATGACAGGTTGTATCCAGTGAGTGACTGAACTGCAGAAATCCAAGTGAGACACACTGGTACTAGCCCTCCAGCCTGGTTTGGGACCAAGTCTTTAGCAGGACACTATTTAAAAGAACTCTGTCATCATGAGATACAATCTGGCTTAGTACCTAGGAAACACACCAGGCAATCTCAGTCATTTTGGGCCTTTCTGGACTTGGTGTCTATTAAATGGTTGCCAGTTTCTGTGAGGGAGCTGACGCAGTGATGTCCATGATCCTTAAAAACCTGCATTCCTCTCTCCTGTAATCTTTAAGAAGAAATCCATGATTGCTTTTGGAACTTAATTATATTGTGTATATAGTTCAGTTATTGTTCTCTATTTTAATTTATTTAAGTCTTTTCTTTTTAAAATCAATTTATCTGGGTTTTTTTTAGCATTAGCTGCCCTGCAAATGTACAGGAACATTTAGGGAACATATAAAACATTAACCCCAAAAATTTCCACTGCACTTCGGACCACTGGTCAAAATGGCATCATTGTCTGGCTGCAAAGATTTCATGAGGTAACACGACTGCACTCAGCTGAACCTATGGCAGGAAATGGTAGATTGCCATGGGTTGGTCTGCTGGTTATTTGTGTTTTCAAGAGGCAGGTGCCTATCAATAGCAGTCACACAGTGAAATGAACATAAGAAAACCATGAAGAACATTTACAACATCATTTCACCACATTTAATCCTTCCAGTCTCAGATGGCTGCCTTACTACGTGCCCATTACTCAGATTCCTCCACAGATGGAATTGTCTGTGTATGAAGCAGGGCACTGGGCTAGACCTTGAGGAGGGTATGCTTCCTACCCCCCTGCCCTCCCATCCTGTGTGCGGGTTGAAAACCTGCTAGCCAGGCTGCCCTGAAATGCAGTTTCCCACCAATAAAAGGCAAGGAAACACTTCTCCTAGGCTATGCAGGGCTGGGAGGACTTTTATATGGTCTAATATGGACTAAGACGATGATCACATAATTAGACAGAAAAGTTAACAGTTTACCTTCAAAGAGATGGAACAATCAGTCCCAGAGAGGCCATTAAACAAGTAATGCATGAGTGTGCAAATGACATCTAAAGCTTTATGTGGCATGAGTGACGAAAGACTGGAAAAACGCATCAGTTGCTAGAAAGACCACAGGGCTCTGCTGATGGCATTGGGAAGGAGGTGGCAGTGCACTCTTACCTTCAAGAAGGCGTTTCAGTTGCAGGACACCAGCTACATCCCGTGCCGTGAGCTGGCTGCAGACCCCAGCAAGACTTCCACAGGCTGGCAGGCAGCGCTGGGGGTGCAGCACAGGGGCCCTCCAAACCAACAGCTCATGCTGGCTTTTTGCATGTTATTGGTGTCAGTAAGGTTTTATTTCCCAGAGGGGAAAAATGTAAGAGCAGGACAGGCAACAAGGGAAGAAAAGTGTGTCTAGAGCTAAAAAGCGATTGGAGCCGCAGGCTTGTGTTCTTACCTGGATGCCGGCTGCTGCTGAGGCTGCCCGCCGTCAGCGCCCTCCTCTTCTGCTGAGCTTAGCTGCCGGCATGCTGTGGCCAAAGCCCAGCTCCGATACATCCCAGCCACATCGCCATGACTCAGGGTGCCCAGGAAGAGGCGTGAGAAAACCCTCAGAGGGATAGCAAAGGTGAATACATCACAACCAGGGGCAGGACTGTTAAAAGACAGGTTCCAAGAGGGAAAACAGCAACACAAAAAAGGTGTACAAGACTAGAGGAAGAAACCACCCCCCTAGAGGGGACTACTCTACTACCTAAAGTACCACGTCATGAAAATGCCGCATGGTGGTGTTATGTCAAATCCACGGATATTCCCAGGGGACAGAATTTTAGAGACAGGAGAAATTATTCCACCCCTGAAAGAAGAACCCGATGAGCACCACTGATGGATAAAATCTGTTTTCCTCCTTCAGTGAACAAGGCGAGAACTGCAACTGCTTTATCTCTTCTATAAAAGAGTCTTTATTCTGGGTTTTTTTTTTTTATTTTTTAGGACGAGAGGAAATGGGCTCAAGCTGCGCCAGGGGAGGTTTAGGTTGGAAATTAGGAAAAATTTCTTTACGGAAAGGGTGGTCAAGAATTGGAACAGGCTGCCCAGAGAGGTGGTGGAGTCACCATCCCTGGAAGTGTTCAAAAAACGGGTAGATGTGGCACTTCGGGACATGGTTTAGTCTAGTCTACCCTTGATGGATTTAGAGTAGACTTGGTAGTGTAGGTTAATGGTTGGACTGGATGATCTTAAAGGTCTTTTCCAGCCTAAATGATTCTATGATTCTATGACTGGCCCTACGGGGCCAAGCACTGACAGCAGCCTCCCTTGCCTGCCCTAGGCCCTCCTGGCCAGCAGTGCCCTTCAGGGGCACTTGCCAGCCCATATGTTTTGCCCTGTGAGCCAATGGAGCATTTGGCAGCTATATGGTGTGGAGGCCCTGCAGCAGGGATGCTTCCCCCATCTTTCCTCCCCAGCTGGCAAAGCCACCCACTAATCCAACAGTGCTTTCACACCTACATACTTTTCTCTTTCTTCTATACTCACAACATCATCATTATCCAAAAACGTTGTTTGTTTTTGTGGTTTTTAAGAGTGCAATTTTAAGCATGGTTGGGTTTTGTGTACTGTTTATTAAGAAAAGGTCACAGCGATTTTGCTTTGCAAGCCATTAAGGAGGATATTCATAAGGCTCGGATCCTCAGCACAGATTAATACAGCCCCCAAACTGCCCTGGGCTTTGCCCTACGCTTTCCCTTAACACCAGTCTTTTCCATAATTTAGGCAGCCCCACAAGAGGTCTGCAAGGCAACAGCCTTATCTGGAAGGCTGAAGAGGAGGGGGATGAATTTGATACCACAGTGAATGTGGGGTTTTTTTGAGCAGTGACAAATTTAAAAGGAGCAAAATAGCATTCCCAAAATTACAAGCTATTTCACTAATTTACTATTATCTAGTGTAGCAGAATTTTGACAGCAACGGCCACGGTGTGAGTTACTGTGAGGCGTGTTATAAGATGCTGTGATCTTTGCACAGCCAGCCCATTTTTTTTATATTGAACTTTGAACACACCGTAGCGTCTGCGCCTGTGGAGAGATGGCCCAGGAAACAGCTAGAATATTAAGTACCCAGTTATATGTCTCCCAAAGGAGGCTGCTGCTAATATTATACATTACAACAACATTGCCTGAATGGTTTATTAATGGTAGCAAAACAGAGTGAATACGACATACAATGATAATAACAATAAATGTTATTTATACGGTGCCTATCTGTGACAGCGCTCTAGAGGCCTCACAAAAATACACTTAAAATGCTAGCATTGCAGTATTAAAATGTGCCCAAAGCCTCAGCAAATAAAATGGATTTGATGTTTAAAATGTGATTTACTTATACACAGTGCCCTTAGCAGCAAATTTACATTTTAGATGGACAGATAGACATTTCTAAAAACCACTGATGGTTGTGTTTACCCAAGTGTTTGGAAGCCAGCTTTAAGCCCAAACCATCTGCAGGTTACTTTTAGGACTCAGAGCAGATTACATGGAAATAGAAGCTCCTGAGGCAGCCAGCTATGTTGGAGTATTTGTGCATGCAATTATAACTGCAAGGTAGATATAAATGAACTTGCTTTTAAAATGTACCTAGAGTGCAAGGCAGCCAAGATAAACCAAAACGCCCCTGGAGTCTTTGATCCTCCTTTTCTATTGCTGGACAAACAGTGCTGCATGTTTGACAGTCCTCCTCTGCTTCCAGTGCATTTCCAGCTTTGGAAACACCTTTCTCAGAACTTATTACATGTGTTGGGATTTACCTCCTTGAGCAGCCTGCCGCTCCCTGTGCAGACAAGGCTGTGCTGGAGCAGGCGGTGGCTGCCTCCTGGCCTCGGAGCACAGCCTGGCTTTCCACAAGGGGTTGGAGCTGGCACGCTATCTCATACCTGCACCACCACGGTTCTCCTTCCAGTGCCCAAAGCCTCTCCTCAACATCCTGCCTCTAACCTCATGCACGTAAAACATGGCAGATTCACGGGTGCCAGCATCAGTGTCAAAATGAGCGATGTTTAGAGGAGCAGCAAGTGCCAAACTGCAAAGCCAACAATTTCCAGGGCTCACATCCCCTCCAGGATTACGGGGTCTTTCTTTTCAATATCTGTCACTATAGTTACTATCTATAATAAAAGTTACCGGCAAAGAATGAATGCTAGAGCTGCGAGAAAGCTCTGCAGACTAGCCTGGGGAAAGCAGCTGGTCAGTAGGGGACAGAGACTTTAAGTTAATGCATTTATTTATAGTTGGTGATGATAGTTGCATTAACTGACAAATTCAAACCTGACTCTTCATTCTTAAACACTGTATCTGATCAAAGAGCCAAAAATCACATTCCACCATTGTGCCTGGTATGCAATTACAGAGCCATCTTCTAGTTCTTTGCTTCACAGTCTGTTGCATAGCCCAGACATACCTGACCATATTTGAAACGTTTATTAAGAAATAGTAACAAGACTTTGACCAATGCCCCATTTATCTGCTAAAAACCTTTGCATATGCACTTCTGACAGTATCACAGCTTAGCTAAAAGGAGCATGAGCTCATCTTTCTGCCTGAAAATTTCTCCCATTGAACATTCTGAATTAGGAATCAAAACATCCCACATTCCCCCACCTTATCTTCCCACGCCCAATAAATTTAAAAAGGAAATCACTGAGTATGTAAGGAATAATATGTAAGCTGTGCGTGGCATAACCCAGAGGCACACTGTCTTCATCAAATGCTATTTTACAAAAGTTCATTTTCATATATATGTGTGTGCATGTGTGTGTGTATGCACACACAAACATATATTTATCCCCATGTAATTTTCTAAAACAACTATTGTCATACCATAGAGAGCACACTTTGGTCCAGATTTACTGTGCAAGAGGCACAACTACAGGGAAATCCACCAGTCTGACCTTAATGTTACCATTGATAAATACAGGTTATTAGCATTTATATACTTTAAGCATACTTAAGTGTATGGTTTTATTTTTCTGGGAAAAAAAAAAAAATCTGAAGTCACTTAGAGGGAAAAGCTCTTAGACTCCATGGAACAGAATCTGGCAAATGAGCACAACCTGAGGGTGGGGAAAAAAAAAAAAAATAAAAAAAAAAATCAGTAAGTAAAATTTCAGTGGATTGCAAGCAGCAGCAGCATTTTAAACCACCAGAAAATCTGGCCCCAAATTCTCCATAGAAGGTATATAAATAATTACAGTAAAACTGTTCTTAGTCTCAGGGCTTCTCTGTGACCACACAAGGATCTTCCGCCATCCCTCTCCACATAATAAGCATGGCCTTTTTCTTTAACTGTGAACAATGACAATTTCTCCATTATCAAAGAACCCGGGGGAGAAAAATCATCTTGTCTTTGCATAAAACACCATTCGTTTTTATGCTTTATATAAAATAATAATGAATGTGGAAGGATCGCTAAGTTCCAAATCAATCACAGTCTTTTGATGTTATTATTAACTGCACATACTCCATTCTTGTGGTTTATGGTATCATCAGAACCCCTCAATTGATTTATACCCTGGTGATCTAGTTGTCTCTATTCATTATCCCATATTTAATTAATATATGCCTCAGAAGGAGTTGTCAAAAGACAAAGTTAATTATAGCAGAAAAAAAAAATCTAGTTGAAATCACATGTCATATTTTAGTTTAGTGACAGCTCCCACAAAAGATCATTTTAGCCGCTTTTGTACTTTTTCTGCTTCTCTGAATAAATACTGTTGTATTTTCCCACCCAAGTAAGACAGAAGACTTGTCTCTACTATTTACAAGCCACTTTAGACCACAAAAAGGTTTCTTACACAATTAGCCTTTTACTAAATATTTGCAATTTCTGAGCTATGCTTAAAAAGCTGATCCTGAAGAATGGAGAATTTGGCAACAGATTATTAATCTTATTCACCAGGCTCAAACAGCACCCTTTATGAGAGGAAAGCAAGTATTATACAACCTGTAGGTAAATACATCAGAATTTTTATTCAAAATTATTCCAGCTGTGTGGGCAACCTTTTTTGGGACGCTTTCACCATGTTCAAACAAATGACTCCTTCTGGAGGAATGTTTGCAGAAACACTATATTTTAAGTTCATGTTGGAAAATATTGATATAAAATGAACATTTTAAGTCTTAAGTATAAATATTCACTGTGGGAATTTGATTCAAAGCTTTACACTCATCCAATCAGAGGTGTGAGGCTCACATATCCAAAGAAAGCTATCCTGCTTGTCTTGACTTAGATATAGTTAAAATTATCTGTCAGAGCCCACTTACAAATAATATTGATTTTAAGACACATTTGCAGAATTTCAGTGAATTATTTTGAATTATGAATAGATTGAGAAAATCCTATCTGTTCCCATGTATAACTTATTAAAACAAATAAAAGATATTAGTCTTAGTAAGCTGGGGATGAATGCTACTATGTACGTAGCACTTGCACTCTTTACATTACATATGCTGATGCAAGGAAACTATTAAGCTGATATTTTTAATATGTGTTGTTTAGGATTCTTTTCTCATATATCTGTTCATTCTGCTACTGACCTTTTACTCTAGCTCTAATGGTAAAATCTCAGAGGGATGGCAAAGTTAGAAATATAAAACATGTCAAAAAATGATCTAAAACTATTTTACCCATTTAAAATGCCCTTATTCCATGTGCTTATACCTTCCATCACACAGAATCTTACTGTATACATCACCCCGCTAGATTCCTTTATAGAAATCCCTTTACGGGACTTCACCAGACAGCTGATGTCCCTTTACTACAAAGATTCCCAGATGTTGTAGACTGATGATTTCTGTCACCCCCCAAAATTTTCTCCAATGCCAGCACTGCTGCTTAGAAATCTGTGATTGTATAAATGGTATGCCAGGTTACAGGTCTGCAGACCTGTCACAGACCATTTATCATAACCTCATGGACTGTAGACTACCACTTGGGAACCAGGGTTTTGAGACTCAACTTCCAGCTGTGTGTGTTTACATAGGGTCCACCAACAGTATTTGAGAGGCATCTGTGGAATAAATGGCATTGCTGCAAAGCATTCGAGGGCACCCACATTAAGAGGCACAACTCTGCTCTTGATTACAGCACTGTATGTATAAAACCACTGTAACACATCTATTTTATTTCCTGAAATCTTTCAGGGGTATTTTTTGTCATCAGCAGATTCGTAAACAAAGTGGAATTTCAGACTTTTTTTCCCCATCAGATTTGACTACAATGTTTCTGGCTGCCATTGTGCAACTGCTGCCACTCTGAGGTAAACCAATCCTTCCCTCGGAGTCCCAAAATTTTCAAAACTCTTCTGAACATTGTTTCTGATTTGGAACCTGTAACATTAGCATCCACCACAGTCATAGTGCACTGGAATTTGAAATTGAAAAAAATCTGTGTCTGTGGGAAATAGTAACAATTAGCCCATCAAGCAGGAAAGCACACCCTAGCATCCTCATTGTCCTCTGCAAGATTAGCACTGCTTCATGAGCCGCCTGGATGTCAGCAGCATGTCCCGAACAGGGACATGGCAAGCATAGTTATGCTCTTCTCTAGAAAACAGTACTATTAATGAAGACCTGACATCACTCAGCCCCTAAAGCTAACATTTTTCAAAGCTGGGTGGACAAAACTGGATTCCTTGGTCAACATTTCAATATTTGTTTTGATCTTGCAAAGCACGTACTCATATTCTTTTCTGTGTGGCAGTATATTTCACCTCAAGAGGGCCGCTAGTCCACTCACAAAATTGATCACAGTTTTTATTGCTTCGCTAAATTTCCAAAACCTGATCTAAGGATACCACTTCAGGAGGTCTGTGAGGGACCCACAGAGCCTCCATCCAGCTCCCTTTTGTTACAGTATCCCTAAAGGCATCGTCCCCCACCACCCAGGGGTTGCAATTTCTGGAGGAACTGTGAATGCCTAACAGAGCTGGTCAACTTACTCTTTGTGAGTTATCCAGCAAATTGAGTGACATTATTTTGGTTCATTAACCATTTCTGACCAGACTTCAATTTTTTATCTATTAATTTACTGTTTGTAGCCTTCTAACACAGCTAAAACAGCAAGTTTTAGCAAGCAGAGAAAACATCTAAGCCTCACTGCTTATTTAAATTTCTTGAATGTGTGACTTAAAACATTTGAAATAATGAACACAAATAAAGAACATAAGGAACAAGTATAGAACATGAATACAGATAAATACATTATTTTATAAAATATTGTTTATATAAATAAATAAATATTGAAATATTGTTTCTATGACTAAAATAATATCAATATATAATAAATAACACAAGTATATAAGCAAATACAAATGAATAACATAAAAACAAAGAACATAAAAATCAAGCTAGACCCTATAAGTATCAAAAAAGGAGGTGCATCATGAACAAGTCATCCAGAATGGGAATATACTTCTGCAGCATTTGTAGTATTTGATTCATTATGATTTCTAAAAGCAAGACTGACCATAGAACACCACAGTTTATAAGCATTCAACCTATATAAATCTATTTATCAACTTTCATGTTTCTCTCTTAATTTTTACCCTCATTCAATACTTTTTCTCCTTAATATGCAGGCATTCACCAGTTTTGGATTTCCTACACAGCTGTTTAGGCTGGCTTATTGGCATATATCAGTGAATAAAGTATTGTGCCCTTAAATTATATCTCAGCTGGGACAGTATAGTGACCAGAATCAGGGTGGGGAGCAAACATCTCCCATCACCTTCTCAGAGGTACTCCCTGTTCCAACAACTGTATATTTAAGGACAGAATATGATTTCCTTGTGGTACCCTTTTCAAGTAATGCATAAATACACGCTGGCACTCAGATACAGTGGTAATGGATATGGGCTGAGGAAAAAAGGAAAACAAACCTGTATAGGATGGAGGGTATCGATATTCTTTCATCAATACAAGGACACTAAAAACACATTTAAAAAAGCTTCATCAGGCCGCCTGTGTGCATTCCTGCCACAAATCACCACTGTCCTCATGAATTTACAGAGGAACCTAGTAAGTAAATACCTCTTCTTCACTTGTATAGTAAAAATGGAAGGAAAAAAAAAAGGTTGTGAAGTGTCTGCTTGGGAGTATATACAAACTAAATCAAAGGTATTGTTCAAAATTTACAGCAGGTCATCTCTTCTTTTTTCCTATTTCTTTTCAATATCGAATGAAGGGCTGACCAGCAAGGTCAAACTTTCCTTATTAATGAGGCATTGCTAGAGCTTTGTCTCATTAGGGCACTCAGAACTATGCATTTACTGCAATTTGCAGCACTTAATAGAGAAAGGTCAGAGCGGGTTACGTTCAATTTCCACTTGGCAGAGAGAGGAAAAATGGAAGCAATTCATTTGCACAAATTTGAATAATTCTTCTCAGTCTCCTTTTCTTTATCTATGTCTAGATAATTCCTGCATCTTAGCCCGCTCACAATCATCCCAAACCTGCCAACAGCCGGCTTTCTATGAAGGCTGTAATGGAGCTGACAGATTCTATGAATCCAGGTGTCAAAATAAAGCCATTCAGCTCCCCCCCCGCCCTCTCTCACAACAGGGAATAGGAGCTGCCTCTAGTGAGCTCTTAAACTTATCATAAATGTATCAAGATTGCTGTGGGCCATGAAACAGCTGTAGACAATTAATCTTTCCACAATTCTTCGGCATAAGAATTGCTTTCCCCGCGAAGTAACATCTGCCATGCTGAGGTGATTATTCATGGGCAATGGGCGCCACCATAGTTTTATGCATAGAGCCATCAGTGGCAATGAAGCAAAATTTATAGTTTTCCCTGGTTCAGTAAAAATAACATTTCAGCTGCATTAAAATGTCATCCATCAGCATTGTCCCAGAGCACAGGGCCCCATCTCATCCAGAGAAATTAAAAAGTATTCATTTTAATGGTAACTTGTGAAGCTTGCAGTGACATTGCTTTTTTTTTTCCCCCCCTTTTTTTTGTAAGCAATATTGAGGAGGAGGAGGACTGAAGGAAAAGGTTATGTGGTGCAGCGAAGCTGAGGATTAAATGTGCTACTAGGGAGTAATGATATACCAATTACTGGGCTGCTGGTTCTTATTTATTCATAACCCCTGAACGCTTAATCAAAAATCCTTGAATCAAATTGAACAACTAAAGAAGGAAAGTTATTTCACAGAGATAATGTAATTCTTCAACTTAAAAAAAAAAAAAAGAGAGAGACAGAGAGAGTGCCAAATGGATATAAAGGCACGACGCGGCTCTTGCCAGAGTGGTAGGGTTAGTCTTCTAAAACATTAGCTTAAAGGAGTAGGGAAATTTAAGCCGGAAATGTAATGGTCGTAATTTACAAGCGAGTTTCTATTCTAACTCCTAGAGTAAAGCTGATTAATGTCTGCTTTGGCAGCATGCTCGAGGGAGAGAAGTGTGCAGAAACTTACTGTGTGAGTTTAAAGTGCTCGGTGTTGCTCCTGTGTCATGTGTAGATTGCAACCATCGGGCTGTTGAGGTAGCACCTTGCTCTGGCAAGCACCAACAAGGCAAGGACTGCTTAGGAACCGAGGTGCCATTCGTGTGAGCAAAGATAACACACCCTGGATTTAAGTCTATTTGGATACTTACATGGACAAAAGGCATTTTTCCTTGGTAAAGAAGTGACTGAAACAAAGAATGGACCACATCTACACCTTCTGGAACTGGAACTGGACTGTACAGGCCTCACTGCCCAAAGGCAGTGGAGAGCTGCGGTGGGTCCAGTTCGCACTTCTGAGCTATTACCAATGCTCCCAATTTATTTTAGGGTGAAAGAAACAGTGTTTAGAGTAGGATATTATGTACTGAAAAGGTTTCAAAATCTCCAAGAGCTGAATCTAAATATGTCTATATTCAAATTTTCAGGAAAATTGAGCTGACAATTTCTAAAGCATGTTAGTTCAACAGTGGTAGCAATCTGCACACACACAGTCTTTTGGAATGAGAATGAGAAAGTATCTTATCTTAGCCTTTAAGGATAAACTATTAACAAAGGCACATTGGCAGTGAGATACTAGATGAAGCACGGCACCAAAGGAAGAGCTTCCCCACTAGAGCAGACTTGGCTCCAGGCAGCCTGGAGCACACGCAGAGCAAGTTTTGTCTTTACGTACTAGGTTTACCTCAGGGTGTCCACAGACTGATTTTACTGATCAGTTTTAGTTGTACCTTTACCCACTCAGGTTTTGGGGTTTTTTTTCCATAGCATTTCTGTGAAGACAAGCTTTCCCTGAGGGTTCTATTCTTCCGTGTTTTGTGTTTCTCTCTCTCATGATCCACCTCATTACAACATGAGTGCCCAAAACAGAAATTCAGGCTTGGACCAGGAGTCAGATCTCAAATCCTTCAGAAAGTTAAGTGATACCAAAATATATGCTGCTGAGTCTGGAACAGCTCTAATTTCAATAAAACAACCATAGCAGGTAGATGGATTTTTATTACACTACCTAATTCTGAAAGTACAGCTTGCTCTAAGAAAAATACTTCCTTCTCTTTTCTGAGAGTCTCTAAAAAATGCCAAACACACTGTAAGAGACAAATTCCCAGTCTAGTGCCTTTATCTGAGGAGGCAATTAATTATGGTCTAAAAGAAAAACTACATTCCCTTAAGTGAGAGGAAGGTGTCTCAGGAGCTGAGTGGAGGTGAGTGACTCCAATGAGGAACAAGCAGGCTTGTGATAAATTGTTACCTAAAATGTTTGGGTTTAGCTTCATTCTTCTGTTTCCTGTGCAGTAGGAGGACTGACTCAAGGCCCACATCTAGGATGAAGGAGGCTTGAGCTGATCTCTAATGGATCCTACATTTTTTACTGTTTGCTGTGGAAAAGAAAAAACTTGTGACACTGAGACCTATCCCCAACTTGGGAACAAACAAAATCATTTTGGTGGTTTGCATAAATTCTTTCAATCCCACTGCTGATTCATTGGAAAGGACAGGTTCAGCTCTTGGGTCCTGACTGACCTCACTTGAATTATGAGGGACCTTGCCTAGAAGAAATATTACTCTTGGCAAGATCGGAAAACAGCAACAGTGCCTGCCAGGCCCTCTTGAGACTTCAGCGATCAGCTTAAGTGGCACACTGAAGGACAAGAGACTCAAGAGCAAAGAAAATACTGAAGGGGAATTGCAAGTAACAAATTCTGTAAGGATTCAGAGAGAGAAGGTAACAGCTAGAGAGAAATTATCTAAGAAATAAATTTGTCTTAAGGAGAAAATACAGATCGACTCATCAGTGTGGAAAGGAAAACACATCCGATGTTTACTAGCCTCCTTTGTTGAGTGAGAAAGGCAAAGTTTAAGGAGGCAAAAGAAACCCCTATGAGAAGAAGCCAGAGAATGAAAGCAGAGGAAAAAGCTCTGGCAAAGTTGGAAAGGCAAAGTATAAAATTATAAAAAAAACAAAATCATGTTAAGGAGAACGACAAAGATTAAAAAGTAGCAGAGAAAGCAGGCACCTGATACAGTGAATTTCCAGCATTCAAAGCTGTGCCATCTGCAACCTTACAATCAACTTGTGAAATTCCATCTAGGGAACACTGATCAAGATCCCTCCCAGTTTCCACAAGCAATGTGAACTTTCCTGGACTCAGCCTATCCACAGAAATAGCAACCTTTGGGTCCTGCTGCAGCTGAGAAAGCACAGTAATCCAGAGAAAGTACACACTTTGCTTTTTCATAGAGATTTTACTTTCATCTGATCTTGGACTGCATTCCTTAATCTTAAAAAATATGGGGTTTGGCTTATGAATATGCAGCTCTTTATGAACAAAAAATGTCCACAGACTGAGGATGACTAGCTTTAAAAAAAAAACCATGAACAAAAAAAAAAAAGAAAAAAATGCAAACTGTTCCTCTTTTTTTTTTTTTTTTTTTTTTCTTCCAGTCAGAGAGGCCAGGATAAAACAACCCAGAAACTTGAACAAACAAAAAGTCTGCTAGATTTCATATGCTTAACTCTGGGAATGAAAATAAAGCAACCTTGATTTTGTGTGCTATGGAGCTGCCTGGAGGCTTATATCAAACTATTTTAGTTATAAGATAAAAATTAGGTTTCATAAGCACTAAGAACAGACTCAAGATCCATTCAGCACTGCACCTATGTTTGACAACTACAAGTAGCAGACTCCCTAGGGAACTGCATAAGATGAAGATGGAGCATTTGTTCTCCTGGGTGTTCTTCCCACTTTCTAGCAATGAATGTTTCAGGGATCTCCTGAGCCAGAGGCTGCCTCTTCCACATCACTTGTAATATCCAATCCTCCTCAACAGTGTAATCATGCTTTTGATGAACTACCAGTTTTGAGCAGCTCTAAAGAGCTGCCCTTAACTCAATGCTATCCCTACCCATTCCCACTACCACCTGTCTCTGGAGAAGGGCGTTACAATAGATCTTGGTCAGTGCTACTGGCAATGGCCCAGGCAGAAGAACATCAGGTGAAGAGCTCATGGAGAGATTGGCCTTCCTTGTCCATAACACACCTTGAGCTCTCCAGCTTTTCTTAGAAGTTCTCAGGGTATTTGCCTTCCTAGCATTCAGGTCTCTTGTGCATTCAGAGGAGAGACAGAACTCCTCCACGTGACTCCTTTGAGTCTCAAGAGGGGAAACAGACTGAGGTGTTCAAGTAGGTGAACCCTTTTCTGTAAGTTAGCAATACAAGCATGATTTGGGTTTCAATTTAAAAATGTTTCAACTCAAAAAGTAAGCCACAAGGCTTTTAAAATTTGGCTCTTTTTTAAGCTGTACAATTACCCTTCCCAAGAAATGTTAGGACAAGACAATTAACCATGTTATTGATTTTCTAAAATAGCGATCTTAGTGTGACTTCATCAGGAAATCTGCTGATGCCGGGCCATAACAGCACTCACTGGCCACACCAAGCCATCTTTTCCAACTGGGAAGGTCTCTCTCACCTTGAAGCTGCCTGGGTTTCACCATGACACAGGCTGAATACTACAAGGGATTCGTGAAGAGCTTTTAACTATCATTTATTATCTGAGGCCCAGAAACCCCAATGGAAGCGCATGCTCACAGTACAGATCTGCACAGCATTATCCAACATCCCCATGCTAACTCGCTCTAACAGAGTAAAAATGTGCAGGGAAGTGCCAGTTTCATAAGCTGCAGCACATCTTAGCAGCCTGGGTGTGTCCCCAGGGTCTCCTCCCACCAAGGTCAATCATGCATTGGATTTAACTCACCAGGCTCCACAAAAAAAGTACAACTGTACTTCCCTTTTGCTGGGCAAGCGTACCAGTGTTATTAGGAACAGTGTGTCAGCTTCAGCCAGAGAGGTTACCCATAGGCAAAAAAGAATAGGGAAACCCTAGAAGATAAGTACTCTGCCACTTGACAGGTAAGGTGAGGAGGAGATTACAGATGATCTGTTTAAAGTCATGTGAGACTGCAACCAACCTGGGAACTGTCCTCACATCTGCAGTCACACTCATCCATCAAGCACTCCTTCATACTTATCTTTCTTCTTGGTACATGGCGAGATGCACTACCGTCCAGCAATTTCTCAGCAGCAACGCCCATGTGCACTGAAAGAAGCAATTTAAGGAGAGCTGAGGGTCTTCTATTAATTTAGCAAACTGCCATTTTTTTCTATCCTACCAAAGTCACCGCAAGGAGAGAATCTGCAGTGAGAAGGAATGACATGTTTCTGCAATGTCAACTCTCAGCCAACAGCACCTGTTCATTCACTTTCTAGCAATAACAAAAAATATGAGGTGTTCACATTTGGAGCCATGGAGAGAGCAAATTAAATAATTTCTCATATTCTTCCCATAGAGTTAAACACCTTTTTTTTTTTTTAATATGGTTATTTACTCTAACTTTACTTCATTAGTGTTAAAGACATTATTTCATGTTAAATGTTGTGGGTCTTTTAAAATAGGAGACACTGGGAAAAAATAGAGGGTTGCTTTATCAAACACATTAAACTCTATCTCTATCTGATTTTTAAAAATTGTGAAGCACAAATTATCCGGAGCTTAGCACTCAGTGTCTCTTCCTTGGCCTATAAAGTCAACAGTTATGGTGTTAAAGTTTAATCAATCCCATAAAATGTTACTCAGAAAGTGACCCTGGTGTTATGGCTGAAGTACATCTCCTACATTAAAAAGCACTTTCGTGGAAGCCAGAGCAGTGTTATTGAAAGAGAGAGCTAATAGGTATCTAGATGAGGTTATGAAAGGGAGGTGGAAGTAAAGGAGAGCATTGGGAAAGGCAGTGGAAGGAGGAAAGTAAGAGGAGAGGGAGGAGAAAATCCCTTTTTTCCAAGTGGTTCCCCGCAGAGCTAAATGTAAATACATGAATGTTCAGGTTGGAAGGATAAAAAGCTCCGTTGACAGTTGCTCAAAAGCAGAGTTCTTCATGAATTTCATAGTAAAGCTGGATGCAATTTTCACAGTCAACACAGGAAGATTACAGCAAACAAGACCAATGGTAACATCACTGTAGACAGATGACAGGGCATGGCTGATTCCTGCAAAGAATAGGTTTTTGGATACTGTTAAGATGAGGTTAATTAAACTACAACTTTGTCAGGACATTATATTTGTTGGCAAAATAATAAAGCCAGAAGATCACTAATTATGGTCTGTGAACATTCTTTTTGATCATTATCGTCCTGCTTATTGATTAATTTCCTAACATCCAGCTATCTTCCCCTGCAACATGCAAGTGCTAGGTAGGATATACTAGGCTTTGCCACATATTCTACTTCATATATGTTTTGGGTTAGAACAGCCAGCATTCTTCAATATTTATATCACAGTACATGATAACTCTGTTTGGATATTGTCATCAGTGAAGATGATGAAAGCACATAAACACTTCTGAGGGAGGCAATACGGCTTAAAATCAGAACAGTTAAGCCTACCAAGAAGTTCAAAGCTGCAGAGTGTGCTTCCAGATCTCTGTATTTCCCCCAGCAGAATTTAGACTCCACCATTCACCAATAGATTCATAGAAGTCTGCCAGATTTCAGGTCAAGATTATTAATTATGCTGAACCTTTGGTGCAATATATCATGTCTTCCAGACCCATGTCCAAGCATATGCAAACCACTAAGATTATCAGAGGCATTCAGAAACTACTTAAGCTAGTACCTTACCAGAACTAGTCCCCTGTGTTAGATGCTATGCAGGAAAAAATAAATAGAGACAGAGTCTGAGGACAACTCAGTTTTAAGAGGCAGCTGAGCAAAAACTATTTTAAGAAGGAAAAAATATTTCTCTTTCAAAGGCCTCTGTCTCCAAATTACCTACTGGTGATTAGCAGTGTATTCCCAAACCTTAAAGAAAACAACATTTGTTTGCTTAATATCGTTGTGGTTTAACCTGCCAGGCAGCTAAATACAACACAGCCGTTCACTCACTCTACCCCTCCTCAGTGGGATGGGGGAGAGAATCGGAAAAAAAAGTAAAATTTGTGCATTGAGATAAAGACAGTTTAATAGGACAGAAAAGGAAGGGAAAATAATAATAATAATAGGAAAAATAATAATAATAATAATAATATACAAAATAAGTGATGCACCATGCAATTGCTCACCACCCACTGACTGATGCCCAGACAGTCCCCGAGCAGCCATCCCAGCCTCCCAACCCACTCCCCCCAGTTTCTATACTGAGCATAACGTCATATAGTATGGAATAGCCCTTTGTTCAGTTTGGATCAACTATTCTGGCTGTGCCCCCTCCAGTTTCTTGTGCACCTGGCAGAGCGTGGGAAGCCAAAAAAGTCCTTGACTAGTGTAAGCAGTACCTAGCAACAACTAAAACACCAGTGTATTATCAACATTATTCTCATACTAAATCCAAAACACAGCACTATGCCAGCTACTAGCAAGAAAATTAACTCTATCCCAGCTGAAAACAGGACGCTATCTATGAGAAATTTCAAGTGACTTTTTCCTCAGGGCTATGGATGAGGAGAGGGCCATATTGTAGAGATTATTTCAAGTTAGTTATACCCTGAAGTGCGCATGTCATCTCCAGCATCATAACATAGTAAGGTGCTAGTGTTTCAGCCTATTTTAACTAAGGTAATTAGTACTTGTTATTTTATCAAAAGATTATCCAAGCCTGATCTGGGATGGATTCCAGTACTGCTATTCCAGAACATCTTTGACTGCAATAAGGATTTGCATGTAGTTCTGAAGAGGAAAACAGGAAAGCTCTCATCTTAAGGAAAGAAAAAAAAAATATTGTAAGGATCACCATTGCAAAATGCATATAGAAAACAATGCTGGACAGCTCCCTCAGTCTGCTGGGCCCTCCAAGACCGACCTGTCAGAGGCCAGCCTTCCTTCCGCAGCTGTTCTCCTCCAGAATCTGTTACAGCATCCAAAAGCAAACATTCTCCAAACCAATTTCAGTTACATCTCAAATAACCATATGTTCATTATCAAGTGAATAATATACAAGGAACTTGAGTGTACAAAGGCATCAGAACGTATCACCCAGGTTCATACCAAATTATATCAATCTGAATTTCACTTTGAACCTCTCAGTTTACACAATTTGGAATTCGTCCAATTTCTATAGTGTTCAGAGCCGAGGTTTTGACTGGTTTAATCTTGAAATGTATGGCAGTGCAAGAAATATTTTAGTAAATGTAATCCTTTAATCAGAAGGGAATTCTTAGTAAGAATTCAGTTGCTACTTCTAAGCAGCACTCACAACTCAAACACTGAGGCATTGTGTACAGTGTTTATATCCAACTATGCCAAAACTTGTCTTTGATATACCTATTCTGACTGCAAGGCAAAGGTATTGAATAAAATTATGAGAAAATCTACCCTATTAACTCAAAGACCTTGAATTGTTCAGGTGAATTTGCAAATATGCAGAAGCTGACATCAACGGAACACAACTTCTGAAGTCCTCAGCTCACTAATGGGTCCAGATCTCCAGAATGACCCAAGCTGCAAGCGCAAAGGAACGATTAACTTATTGTATCCATCTTCCAGTCCGCTGAGGTGTTTATATGCTTTTTTACCCGCTATGCTATCTTTAAGCAGCTTTAACCAGAAGTTTTTCTCCCTGCTGAGAGACTACTGCAAAGCCACGGCTGCCACCACCAAAGTTTTCCTTCAATATTTAAACTAAACATTTTGCCCTCCTTTTCATCTTGCTATTCTGAATTTTTATGTCCTATATACAATAAATAATTCTTTCCTGGTTTTAAATTTTTTTCCTGATGAAAAATATTTGTCGACCACGATTTCTTGCTCAAAATGGACATGTTTGTAAGGCAAACAGTAAATCATTCATCTCCCTGCCATGTCTCAGAATAACAAAAATCAAAGTGAAGTTCTCTTTAAATAATTTCACAACAAAATAAAGCTCTTTGTCATCATCTCAGCTAGGAACATATTGCTAGTGAACAGACATATAATCTCCAATGGGAGTGAGGTCTAGTATTTAACAGAGATGCAACGAATTATGAATAAATAAATATAAGTATGCTTTCACTCCAAAATTTAGATATAGATTAGTGTTTGAATCTCCCCAGCACAGAGGGGGGATTGCTATTTCAGTATTCAGTATTTTTTTTTCTTCTGACCAGTCTATTCAAATTATGAGCTAAAAAGGGATTCTTTTTTTTTTTGTTCCCTTAAATAACTTATTAGTTAAAAGGATGTGAATTAACTTAGAATGAATGTTCAATTCATATAGTAGAATCGCCATCATCATTATTACAGGAAGCTCTAATCATTACCTAGCCACTAATATAAGACATTCTGCTAGCTTGCCTTTAATGAACATGACTCACATTTCACTTTAATGATTCCTACACCCATGTCTCCTCTGCACCTTCTCCTTCTGCCCAACCATGGGGGAAGGGTGGCCTACATAGCTTTTTAAAGATGAAAGGCTACCTTTTAAGAAGGGAGTCACTTCCAGTACCTCTATTTTATAGGAGCTAACACTGCAAAGCCTTGGAGAAATCTGAAGTCCAGAAAATATGCAGAGCCATCTGTTTTCAAGGACTCTCCAACTGGGCCCCCCAAAATGGTGGCACACTGAAGTAGTGATCTCCTTAAGAGGGCTGAACAGTCTGCAACACTTCCTCCAGAAGAGTCACCTTCTCAACTTGCTCAGTCAGCTCACTATTTTCTACAAAAGAATGCAGCAGCTTAAGCAGAGCAGAGCTCACAGGGAAGGGGTTTGCAGGGGTGGCAATACAGAGATGCAAGTGCATTGCATTAAGGACACGCAACCCAAAGATCCTGTGGGAATATTCCAAAAAGAAGCCCAGCACCTCACATCCTGCTTTCTCACCCAAATCTAGCCTCACTGTAAAAATCAGGTATTGAGACACTGAAGCTTCAGATGGCTAAAATAGTGCGCATCATCCACTTGCCTCCACCTCCGAGGGTCTTAAATATCTTCACAGTATAGACCATGTCTCAAAAAATCCACCTCAGTCAATCAGGTCACAGTCAGAAATATCT
Source organism: Pelecanus crispus (assembly GCF_030463565.1). Classification (NCBI taxonomy): domain Eukaryota; kingdom Metazoa; phylum Chordata; class Aves; order Pelecaniformes; family Pelecanidae; genus Pelecanus; species Pelecanus crispus. Next base: position 19,543,663 of record NC_134646.1, read on the forward strand.
CTGTGGCAACCATAAACTATTGTTTGAGAAGCATTACTAATAACAGCCACGGATAAGCACAAAGGAAGCTCTTCATGTGTCTGCTACATAAAAAAACCCACCCAACCACATTCATGGAATGAGGGATAAATAAAACGGCTAATTTGCACAGGACTGCCATTACATTCCTTAGACTTTTGTTGCCAGTAACTACACAATTGAAGTGCAGAATTAATTTCACTACAAAGCCTGTCATTTAAACAGAATCCTACTCCTATTAACCTGACTGCTAGAGCCAATTCTATGCTATGTGTTATCACAACCTTCCTTAAGACTTTAACAGTTTGACACAGTCAGGTTCTGGTTTTATGGGTGGTGGTTACAGGTGTAAATAAATTACTTCTTTACACACCAAGAAATTCTCTGTTGGACTCCTCAGGCAAATAGACTAAAACATTTTAGAGCATTCCTGGGAAACAGATAAAGGAAAAGCAGAGGTGACTTTACAGAAGTTCCCTCACATCCATCCCATCCAGGTGTGATGTCTGGCACATTACCACAAAGAGCCCAGCCACCTGAGGCCAGGGCTGAACAATACTACAACCACTTAAAACACTGGCGTTAGTCTAGGCGGGAACTAGATGTCATTATGAAAATTGGTTGGAAAGTTTAACATTACAGTTTGCTTCCCTTTATTTGGTAGTCTTTAGGTTTTTCTTAACTTTTACACACACAAACTCCTTTCCTCCCATCATTAAATTGAGAGAGGCTGGCGAAGTTAAATCTCACTAACTTTCTTAAAATACTTTAATTGTCCAGAACCTGGTTTATATCCAGTTTTACAGGCAGCACTGTACAGGAATGAGGTTTGGTCCACTCCTGACTTAGAGGCTCAAAAATATAACTGCCACTCAAACTCCATAGGGTGCTCCTAGCAAGGGACAAGGATGGGGCGCAGAGTGCAGTTCCCATGTCAAGAGATTTGACTGCAAGCAGGGGACACATAACATTTTAGGAACAGCACAGGGAGTAAAAGGAGTCTCTGATCCTGCACTAAAGCCACAAGGAACCCCCTCCTAATTACCCAAGAAAGACAGGAGACTGCCCTTTTTCCTACACTCTTTGGCTACTGCTATACATGACAGTTATGCCCATGCTTAGCTCCCCAGTTTCATTTGTTATCTGTTTACATCATATCCCTTTATACCCAGTGCTCTTAAGAGATGCAGGACTTTCTTCCATTCTGGTTTTGGAGGACTGTAGCTAGTATTTCATGCATTCAACTCTTCTGTAGTTGCTTCCCATCACTCCTTAAAACTATACAACAACCTTTTCTCACTCTTTGGTCTACAGCACACAAGGATTTGCGGGATCACAGCTGAACTATTCCTGGAAATGCTAAACATCTCATGCCCAAAATTCATCTGTGGTGTAGTTCAGCAGCTCAATCTATCATCAGTGAATTTGGCCTAACATGTTTGAGTAGTTTTGGAACAGGAATGGAACAACAAAGTCAGCTAAAACAACATTTCTGGTATGAAATGTTAACCAAAGCTTTTAGTGATCCCAGAAAAAAATGTTTTCCTTTTTGGTTTTGATGATAACAAAACTAAGATCCTCTCCCCAGTACTCACTCGTTGCTGTCATCCTGCCCCAAATCTATTACAACCAAGAATAGAAGCAGAACTGCTGATTACCATCGGAAAGACTGTTTTCTAGGTTGACCGGCAGAAGGAAAAAACAGTTAACCCAGAAGAAAATGCAGTACAAGTTCAGAAGCCTGCGAAACCATCCCAAGGCACCCAAGCGTTGCCCACACAAAGTCCCTGAGTCTTTTGGGCCAAATTCAGACATTTCAGCTGGTGCTGAATAGCATCTTTCTCAAGTGGCTGCACAACAAGTGACTGTGAGCCTGTGAGTTAGACTCTGACCCTCACAGGCTTGTTCAAGTTTGCAATTATCCCAAAATGTATTCTTGTCAACAACACACAATTTTCAATACATCACTTGCTTTTCAAGTCAAATTAACACTTCACAGTCAGATTCTGCTTCCTAGACAACTCTATCCTAATTGAGACTTCCGTGATTTTATTTCAAGAGAGAGCAAGAGCTTTCATTTGTGATTTTAGCTGCAAGGACAGATAGATAATGAACTGTGTAGGTTTCTCCAAACAAAATATCATGTCCCCTGAATGCAGCTACCTGACAAAAGACATTAGATTACAGGAGCTGGGACTGTGCTTAAGCTCAGACATGTATTGTTAAATGTGACATGCTCAATTTATCATTAGTTATGAAGTGAAAACGGATGAATACACATTCAATTTAGTTCAGCTGCTTTCTTCATTTATCACACTCTTTCATCATCCATCATTCTTCCCCGCCACCCTTTTGATTTGAACAAATAACACACTTTCATAAGTTTAATCTAATTAATCATAATTGTAAGGTAATGTTCCCTTAATGAAGCGTATATTGGGCTTTATAAAGTTTGTTGCAATTTTAATAAAATCTGTTCCAGATAAAATCTACAAATGTTTTCAATGGAGCCAAAACCAGCCCTATCTCTCTCCCACTCATTACTAAGGTTGATGATGATGTATCAGTACAAAGAGTTGCTCAAGCATATTGTTCTTTTATAGAACCACTGTTTCAATAAATTGGAAAGCGTTCATCATTTTATGAGACAAGACATGCAGTTAAAAAAAGTTAATTGAAGTAGAAACAAATTAGAAAACCAACCTAAAAGATTTTTCACACATTATTGCTATGAAATATACAATACTCACTATCTTCTGAGGGCATCTCGCATGCCAAGGACGGTATAAAGAAGAAGTTGCTCCTTAGCAGCAGAAGTGGTGTACAGAGCTACTAAGTTTTGTTGCAGTTCTCCAACTGCAGTTAACCCAGAAGAGAACGACGTTCTAGCAACAGCAACAAACATGTATCTTCATGCATCAGACCAAGTCAAGAAATCTCTGTTCATCTCAGGACAACTCAGCTTTGTTCACTGAAAATTTTTGAGTCATTATGACCCCAGATTTCATTTCCCCCCACCACTGCCTGTGCTAGACAAAATTGCTTACCTAGTCTTGCTGTGATTTTCAAAGGTTCATAAAACATTTTGGAGCATCTGGGTGGAAAGTGCTGTGGAGATCAATATTACTTATGATGATTATTACTGAGCAATTTTATGTGATCATTATTAACATACATGGACTCTTCAGACCAAGATTAACATAACCTCCATTTGCTAACACTATAGCATACTCATTTGTATCTGTTTCCACTCTTATATTGGCAATTATTTCTAAGTTGCAAAAGCAGAAACAGAACATTAGAAAATTGACTTATTTTCCCACCAACAGGATATCACATCTCTGAGCCACTAATGACAGATGTCTGCCCTTTTCAAAATCTGGTTGAAAGCTGTACTTCTTTGCTCCAGGGATTTTTGCCCAAGTCAGTACCCTGGTCATAAATATTGCTGCAGAAGTATTGGCAAGTTCATACTCCACCCATCCAACAATTTATCCACAATGTAATGTCCATATTTTCATTTTCAAGTGAAGTTTTACTAACTTTACTTCAGCCTTTTTCCAAACTAGTGAGAAATTTCAGCAAAAGGAACAATTCTAACCATTATATGCTACTACCACCATCTCCATTGAGATGAAGGTTCACCTGCCAAGATGATGGGTGAACAACCCAGAAAGCATTTATTCCAGCATCTTATTCTGATGCAAGTCATTATAGGATCCTTTCTCCTTTCGTCAAGAAGGAGAAAAGACAATGTAGTTCTACAGCTTGTTCCCGGGTTTACACTGAGGAGTTGCAGAGCTTTTTCCTTCCAGTTTGTGGAATGAATGTGTGATGGTTTCTGGCAGACTGTTAGACAAAATGTGATTGTGACTCTCCCTTGTTGCACATGAGATTAGAGCTGCACAGCTGCCAGTGCTCCCTTTAGACCTGGCAAATTATTTTACATACCACACAAACAGTGGCAGAAAATAGGGATTTACTCGTTACAAACAAAGACAAAGGCAACACTAACAGAAGCTAACTTCGTGTCTAACATGGACTTACTGTGGCTGATTGCCTCTTTTAACAGCCACTTATTTCTGTAACTCAGCCCTTGAAACATAGGAGTACAGAGCTTAATAATCCACCAAGGGCACAGAACACCTAAGCAGTAATGCCAGGAAGAGGAAATAACACAATAGCAGTAACAAGCCCTTGTAGCTGGAGCTTGCTGCAATAAATTAATTTCTAAAGGAGCAGATACCCAGGAGTGAAACCTGGGTCAGCCTCTTTCTAGACAGAGGCTGGTACAGCGATATTATGTGAGAGAGAAACTTCAAACATTTAACATAGTTCTGCATTCTTCTGAAAAGAGAAAAATTGAGGCCTCAGCTGGCAAGGGAGAAGGATGCAATGCAAGCTCTTCTCTCTAGACGGGGAGTTTCCACATCTTTCCAGCTGGCAGCATTCCTGCTGTAGTCCCCTTTCCCAGCTCTTACTTATCCCCCTTTTCCAGCCCTTACTCCCATTTTACCCACAACAATTACATGGGCCAGTGAGGTGGCACTTTCTGTTCCTTGTCCTATGCTCCTTCACTTTTTTTTTTATTTTTGACTCAGAATGAGGATATCCTTTAGGGCTAAGTTGCTACAGCTGCCAGTGCAGCCAAAGCACTGCTACCAATTAAGTTAAGTACAAAGTATGAGATCAATTAATCATTCATTATCTTTACAATGCAATAGCTGAAGCTCCAGGGTAGGCAGTCCAATAATCCTTACAACCCCCAAGGTGCTCATCTTCTCCTAAGCTGATCATTCATTATCCAGAGCATATCAGCATAGAAAATTCTTCATTTTTCAAGGCAATCAGTCTAGTAGAAATGACAAGTCTTTGAAGGCCTGGTCCACCTTAAACACATGAAGTTTAAGAGGCCTGTAAACATGTTTAATCTTAAACATGGTTTAAGGCCTCATCCTGTTTTCAGTGAAAGCAAAGGGAAAACTATTACCAAGCACTTGGAATTGAGGTTCATTTCACAACACTGACAAAACCAGGTAACCTTTACAAATGCCCTGGTCTGCCCTAAGTGCTACCTCTGTCCCAAGGCAGAAATATATAAGAATCCATTCCAAGAGATGCATATGCAGTGAAGAAAGCTGCCTTTGGTAAACTAAATGTAGGCAGGAAGTGCCTTTAGGTTTCTGGTGTATGAAAGCTAGAAAGCACATGTGCAAAATATCCCAGCTCCTGTTTTTCTTGCTCTGAAATGACCTGCGACCTCTGATACAGAACAAATAGCAAGATGGCAGCACAAATCACAGAAATCCCAGGAGGTACACATGTAAGTTAATTCCCTACTAGAAAACACTCAGACACAAAGTGATGTTAAATTTCTTGTGGTATGGTGCACCCACTCACTTTGTTAACAAAAAGGTACTTTACAATGAACCATCTCAACTTTACAGAGGAAGATTCTGCAGGAAAAAAGGTAATGTAATGCATCTCTGCTCCTTCAAACAGGTCAGTAACAAAGAGAAGAGAAAAAAACAACTCCATAGAAATGGCAAGGCCTGTCACCCTAAGCTCTCAAAACAGGAGCATCCAGAGTAATATAGAGCATTATTTAGAGAAAAGTCCGTGCCAAAAAGAGAATAACTTGGATGATGTAATGGGAGTGTCCAATTCAAAGGAACACGCTGATCAGCACAGACTTTGATCTACCACCATAAGATCACACAGCTGTCTTCTCCTACTTCCTTTTGCCCCCAAAACCTCCTTTCCTTCAGACTCCAACATCCAAGGCCTCCCACGTAACCTTGTACCCCAGTGAAAGCACAGTTCCTAACATGGCAGTTGCTGCACAGGCCACCAGACAGCCAGAGGGCCTGGGACCCTTCATGCCAGGGCAAGGCAGACATTGGGGGGTGGGGGGGGGGGTGTATGTGTAGTCTATATAGCACCACCTGTGATTTAACCAAAAAGCGAGGCAGCAAGCAAGGAAACAAGAGCATTTTCAGTGCTGGGGTTCATAGACAGCTCACAGATCTGCAGGGGCAGTAGGGCTTGGAGGAGGGGTTGTACGCACTACCCAGAGACGGCTACTCCCCCCAGCATACGGGAGAGCTTGCGCAGCCAGCTAAGTGCCCTGGATCCTACGCAGCTATTACCTAGCTGTGAGCTTGCCACAGTTTTGGAAACTTTTCAGCTATAGGATGGCATTCGGAGTCCACCCAGATACCAGTTTAAAGAACCTTGCCTCCAGTCCTTTCCCTCTCTCTGTGGGCTCTCCTTCCATACAGTAAGACTAAAGAAGTTTGGTCACATCTGGGAAATGTAAATGAGTAGGAATGATGATATTCCCCAAACTGCTAAAGAAATCTGGTCCAACTTTTCTAAGAGATCTTCCATGCAAAAAAAACCCCTTTCTTTTTCCAAAATGAAAAAACACAACAAAACCTCAGAATCTACTTTCATTCTATTTTTTCATAATTATTTTGAAGGAAACTGATGAGTAGGAAGAAGATTTTTTTTCTGTGTATCAAAGTGTTTCTCCTGCTTTTCCTTGGAAAGGGGAAGAAAGGAGAAACCATAACAACGCTGAGTTCTAACATGGTATTTTTGCTAAGATCCTTCCAAATCCAATTCTTTCTTTCCTTGTGAAGCACGTAAGAAAAGGAACTTTACCATTTTTCCATGGCAGTTTCCGTAAGATTGCTACCAGCTCTCTTGCAAAGAGGTAGCATTCCTGGAGCAAACTGCATTGGTCTGAACATACCCAAGCTAAGGGTCTAGAGGCACCTTCTCCATCTGAACAACAATACTGTCCATGCATGCTCGAGACACAATTGTTGCAGCAGTGCTGCTTCTCTTCCAGTAGAGCAGGCAGCGAGTAGGCAGGAGTTAGCCTACACACTTTGACTTCACCTGCCCAGCAGAGACCAGAGCTGCTGGACGGTTCCCCTCAGAGCTAGACTTGGCCCTTTACTCGGAGCCAGTGGCCAAGACAACCTCACCCCCTATTATTTTTCCAGTAATTTTCCCTTCTGGTTTTCTCACCCCTACAACTCACATACTGCAAAGGACGAGGCCACTCAGGGGCTGTGTCCTACTTATTATTGGCAATTGTCCACTTCAGCGCACTCATTGAGTCAGGAGGCTTCATCCGGTGAAGCTGGTGGAAGACCCTTCTATTTAAGAACTAATTTGTTACAAAGAACGATGTCTTGCATTTAGTTGTTGTTTGTCCAGGGAGTTCCTTTGTCATTTACTTGCTTGGTGCAAGGTATTTACTGAGCACCGCATTCCTGGCAGCAGCACAGAAACCGCTTGGACTCAATTCATTAGTGTTTAACATTATATTCGTAATAAGATCCACCACTTAAAAAGCACTAGCAAACATTGCCACCATATTATGCTGCAAGCACAAGATAAGAAAAGAAGAAAATTTACTAAACATCATCTTTGTTACCTATCTGCCAATGCTAACTTTGCTGTATGTGGCCATTATAACCTTGCTTTCAACCCTACTGAAACAGCTCATAAAATGTGCCTCTGCCATACAGCACTGCCTGCTCACACAGTGCTAACGTTTAATTAAATGGATACTTCATAAGAAAAGCACAAGGAAGGACAAGTACCCTTCCAGTTTCAGCAAGACCATAACTCACTCACTTGCACACAAACATATCCACTGTTTCAAGTTTGTAAGTGTATATCAGGACATAATCAACATACCCCAGCTCCTGAGCTACGCAGATGCATTCGTTCAACACCCATACTCAACACAAGAAAGCATTTCATTTGGGCAAGAGCTTGACTTAAAAAAATCCATAAAAATCTTAACAGTGTGTCACCGTTCAAATTTTCTTAAGCGAGCAATTATTTTTTCTTTTGTTTTCCAACTTTTGGCTAAAAAGGTATTTTCTCAGAATTGTTTAAAAGAAAATTGCCAGGGAATGGAGCTGATGAATTAACACCAGGAAAGAAGAATGGCATGCATATGGATAAGTAGGGAGGAAGTGCAGGGAGAAAAAGAAGTGGTAACAGAGGGATAGAGAAGGAAACGAGTGTTCCCTGTGAACTGTCTTCCGTATGTTGGCATTTTATCCCAGCTTTAAAGGAGAGACACAGTCCAGAGAGAAAATTCAGCAGTGCCTACTTGAAAGGTAAGAGCAAACTTAGACCCTGACAATTACTAAATAAGAACATAATTAATTATTTCTTCAACTGAATAGTCCTGAATCCTACCACAAATCAATCAGCTCTTCTTGCCTAAGAAGCTCTGACTCTATTTTAGCTCAATGAAAACAAAATCAATGAAGGCCAATTATAGCCCATCTCGTTAGAGTATGCAAATAGTGCACCATATAGAAGAGCTGCTATTGCTTAGGGCACTGCCGAGGAAGACACTTGTCAGGCAAACACAAACGTGAGCTGGTGCTGGCCCCTAGCTGCGTGTGCTGCAAAACACCAGCTCCTTTCCAATTTATTTGAAAGGGATGCAGAAGTAGCAGAGACCAAATGTGCCCAATAGCGGTTCTTCATCAGCTTCCTACTCAGTAATTTCAGGTGCAGAAAGCCCACCCACGTGTCTCAGAAAGCAGATTCAAGGTTAGTTACAAGAAATGGTGCATGCAAAGCTACAGAAAACCGAGCAAGCTTCCCTTCATCACCTTACCTCAAGAAGAAAAGGCACTTTAAGAAGCACATAATTATATCTCAGGGAAAGGATTTCATCCAACTGCCACCTACATCAATTAAACATCTTGCCCTCTCAAATGACAGCTGAGAGCTCCGAGTCCTAAAACAGGTTTCTGGCTACTAACATAGACAGTAGCATACATCCACCCTGCCACCACTCTAACTTGAGCCTGCTTTTTCCCCCACCAAACCAAAAGCAAAATTGTAGCATTTCAGGAAGCTTTGTCCTCTTCCCTGTGAAAATTCAAAATGTAAAGGAAAGGTTTGCCAAAATTTTCATGCATGCAATGTATGCTCCATAGCTGTCTGGAGACACAAGGCTACTGCACAATGAACTGTTTTGAGTTGAACCTTTTTTTCCTACCAATGCTGCACAGCTCTGCGTAACCCAGCCACACAGGAGTATTGACCCAGTGGATGGTGACTGTATGCACATCCTTGCAGCATGCATGCAGTGGGCATGCGCCTGCCAGACCGTGAGATCCAATTTAATACATCTGCAAAAATCTGGCCTTCCTGGGTCCTGTTCATCCTAACTGATCTCCCCATCGTTTGCTTACAACAGACAGGATTATTCCTTTCAAGGAATCACCTACAGGGGCTGAGTTTCCCAGTTCTCTGGCTACAGCCCAAGTACGTTTTTGGCCAAAAGCCTCCTGCACAGTGGCTTTCTGCCCATGTAGTGGGACTCCACCCTTGGCTTTATAGACAACTTTGACAGACAGCTTCATCTTTCCACTGGCTACCTAAAAATTATGATGTAATACTTACTTTACTGCCATACTTGTCAGCATTGCCAGGACTTGCGGTAGCTACATAACAGCAGCTACAGAAGAACTTAAAATGCAGTATGCGACTTTTGCAAGACCAGGGTGCCTCCAATTTTGTTTGTGGTGTTGAAACTCTGATGTCACAACATGGCCCAGGCTTTTGGGTTGTGTGCATTTGGGACTTTTGGGTTTGTGTTTGGTTTTTTTTTCCTCTTACTGTTATTTTTATGTTAGTCCTATTATAGCTAGGGGTTTTTTGAAGCACCTTGAAAAGGAACATAATTATGCTGTATTTGAAGCATGGAAGACAAACCATTACTACTTTTAACACTAAATCTTGACACACATACCTAAGATGTAAGAAGCTAAACCTGGGGGTTCAACTGCTCCAAACATAGCTGACCTCACTTCCTTCACATATTTGCAGGTAAGTCTGATTTCTAAGCGAAATCTGGTCATTAGCATTTTTGCCATTAAAAAAAATTCTTCCTATTTAAATACTGTGCATCTCTCACTTCAAGAACTGAAAGCATTAGAACTGAAATCTTTAAAGCAAAAAAGTGGAGAAAAAAAATTGTTCATTACCACATAAGCAGCTATATGCAATAAAAAGCATCCTCTTCAGTTTTGAAAACAATGAGCAAATGCTTGTGCAAAGTAACATGATGCTCAATAGCGTAATAGCCTCCTTGAAACAGTATCCTTAAGAGTTTCTTTTACCTTTCTGCTAAGAGAATAGTGTGAAATAACCACTCTTATTTCAGGACACACACACAGATGCACACAATTAGAAGGCTGTCTGAGATGCTGCAGTAAGGGAATTCTCTAAGCTGTAACAAGGTCTGCTGGAATTGTCTTCACATGCCCATGAAAAAAATTTCAGGGCTATCAAGGGCATTCTCGAGACAGCACTTCTCCTGTCGCATCCTGGGATGTATTTCTTCTGCTTTCTCTCTGGGTCACAACCAATTCAAATAGCAATTTTCTTAATGGCTGAGAGTTCTACTCCCTACAGAGTCCATCTTCTTAAAGAACCACAGTGACATATACGAGCAACCTTATTCTTTATCTACTTACTGATCTATCTCTCTCTCTCTTTTTTTAAGCCTACAGGAAAAGATGCTCCACAAACAGCCAGAACATAACAGCAAACAAGATGAGGAAGGCTGCCTTGGTGATGGGAAATCCCAAGGACAGCAACAAGCTTGCAAGAAGCCCAGAGAATTGGCAGGAGTAACATGCTGTGAGGAAGGCAGCCTGACAGAGAGGGGGCTAAAATGCAACACCATGCAAGCCTCAACAGTAGGCCCATTTACACGGATTCCATCTTTGCCCAATTTCATTTCAGTTGGTGATGTAGCAAGGCAAATAAAGCTATCTCAAGCAAAGATTAATCCAGTTTAAGGTCCCAAATTGTTAAGCCACTGCAACTCTGTAAAGCTGGGCAGTACAAGTTTCAGTAAATAATTTTGTCTTTTTGACAGTAAGCTTGTACTTGGCTGACTTCCTAAACTGGATTTCTATAATATGAGTTTACTATGATTTAGCCAGATCAAACTCAAATTCTATGTGAGAAGCTGGTGTGTATTTCCACCAGAAGGAGCCAAATGGTCTTAATTTGCACCCACAAAGTCAAGCCCAAAGTGAGAGTAGAATATCCCCAAAGCAGCACAGTTACCAGTTCCTGGTGCTGCCATCAGCAATGACTGTAAAACTCCCACACACCATGCAGAGCCCATTGGAGAGGCAAGGTCTGATTTGCTACATGCAGATTTGAATAACCTTAGAGTATGAAAATCCCAATTTCCTTATGTATCTGATCCTCTACAATGCTACATGCACCTTTGTTGTCTTTACATTATTGGTGCACACAATGATGGGGTTGGGGTTTTGGGGTTTTTTTGGTGGTTTTGGGTTTTGGGGTGGTTTTTTTGTGTGTGTGTGTGTGTTACTCTAAAGCCTCGAGAGATTCCAGTGCAAATTAGGAATCTGAATGTCATTGGCCTTGAGGCCACACAGGAAGAACGTGGACCTGTTTTTACCAAATTACATGCAATTGTTTTATTCTTTTTCAAGAAAATTTACAATTAATCATGACCCCAGAACTTGTCTGTCTAAAGAGCTGGAAGAGTTGTTAATGAACCTCAATGGTCCCAATGACTTGGGAATTTTCTTTATCTAGGAGTGCTATCAGAACATGAAGTAACACAGCTTTTCAGGAGCTTTTTGGGGAGCAATCAGGCAAGATTTGAAAATGGAGCCTGGTCATTTTACACCATGCACATGACAGTACTTGTGTCAAAGGCATATTCATTTTTCATGAAACATGGAGAATTCAAAGTGGTAAAACTTATCTACACAGTTCATGGTCTGAAATTTTGCCAATGGATTCTAGCAGTATTTTGGGTTCATAACCACTCCAGGATGTGTGAAATAGATATAGATCAATAAGTGGAACTTGAAACATATGCATATCTATATAGAGAGATATAAAAAAAATGCCAGACACTCCCTGATCCTGCTGGAAGATGCAGTATCTGAAAAGAACCTAAAATGAGGAGTATATGCAGTTTATAAGGATGCAAAATTAATTTGACAGAAACATAGTTATGACAGAAGGTTGATTATTGTATAAAAACGATAACAGTAAAGGAAGTAACAGCATGCCTTAATCTTGGCAATTGGAGATGGCACCTGTAGTAGTGACTAAGTAAGACAGGCTGGTTAGTACTTGCTAGTGAGCGCACACATGCATCTAACCTTAATCTTTTCCCTACACTATAAAGCAACATGACAGTGATGACACTCTGGGTAAAAGTTCACTCTCAGTCTTAGTCCTTAGTGCAAACCTTAGCCCTTTTGCCAAACCACTCCAGCCCTCTCAGTGTGCTTTGAAAACCTCTGCAAATGCAGCAGTAAACACCCTGTTCAAATAACTTAAGGACCAGAAATCAACATGTCTATGGAAATTGGAATCCTAGCCCTGAGATAGCACTGATTCCCATAAGTTTTCTTAGAGAGATAAATGAGTGCGTGTCATTTCCAATGGAGGAGCAGGATGCAAGACAAACACTGCTGCCATCCTCAAGGTTTATTTTGCGCTCCTTTGAAACACAGTAAATCCTGTAATGACTGAAACGGAAGCACACGTGAATCCCAACCAAAACACATTCAAAACTGTGAGGACAACATCTCAAGCTCGGACACAAGCAAAGGTTTTGCCCCATTGGCGCATGAAGAGGTCATTAGACTGCCCAGCACAGCTCCAGAAGATGCTGAGATGAGTACAAACTAAGGATGCAGCCCAGCTTGAGCACTACATTTTCAGAGCAGCAAGTTATTTCAAAAGCCATTAAGTGCACTCCCTCCCCAGTCATGTGTTCTTTTTAATTCATGTGTTATCTGTAGTTTCACAGAACTAGTCTGAGCCTGTGCTACTTCAGAACTTATTAAGATTGAAGACTTACATTTGGGCGCTACCTTTCCACCCCTGGTGCCATGCCTGGCCTACAGAGGAGAGGTAGGAAGCTGGCAGGAAAATTTCTCTATGCTTCCTCACCATGTGGCGGGGCAGCTCTATATCCCCCTGGCCCAAAGGTGGTCCCATCACCAGTCTGCAATTTGGAAAACTGAGCTGACCACTTGCCCATCCCACGCTATTTAACAGAACTATCAGTCTTATCCATAGAACTATCACAGCTTGTGTGTGTCTTGTGTTTAAAAACAGTATCATTTTTCTTATTAGCCAAAGGGTAAGAAGAGGTTACGGAAACCATTATAGAGCCTAAAAGCCAGATATTAATTTTGAAAGACTGTAATAGCCTTCTGATCGGGGACAGGGGGGAATCACCATCATTCCAGATGATGTCTTACATGCACTGGCTTCTCTGTAAAATGAGTTTACCTTTTCATTATTATTTACTGACTGTCCTTGTATTTCATTTGTATGGATTTTATCCAGCAAACTGGGGGGAAAAATAGCCTCAGAAAATCTAATAAAAAGATGGAGACAGTGACCAATCATTGGAGTCTGCATCTTGACTCTTGAGGTCACATTTCTGCCTTTTTTATGATGTTCATTTCAGGGAAACAAAAAAAAAAAAACATTCTGGATGTGAACAAATCAGAGCTGGTGAGGGCATGGACACATTCTTCAGGAGCAGCAGTGCCAAAATGCACAGCTGTGACAAAACCAAGAGTTGACCCTCACTGTTAGCCTTGAACAGCTAATTTGTTATCCAAATCAATACTAAAAACCCCCAAGAATTTTTAGCAGCTTCCCAGTCCAACTGTGTATGGTCATGAATGGCTGAGTCGAGATCTGTGTGTTGCAGCAGATACTGGCCTACATCCATGCTCCCAGTGGTGGTCCTCAGGGGTCTATACTGGGACCCGTGCTGTTTAATATCTTCATCAATGACATAGCGGGATGAAATATACCCTCAGCAAATTTAGAGACAACACCAAGCTGAGTGGTGCGGTTGACAGGATGCCATTCAGGGGGACCTGGACAAGCTGGAGAGGTGGGCCTGTGTGAACCTCATGAGGTTCAACAAGGCCAAGTGAAAGGTCCTGCACCTGGGACAGGGCAACCCCCAATGTCAATACAAGCTGAGGGATGAAGGGATTGAGAGCAGCCCTGCGGAGAAGGACTTGGGGGTCCTGGTGGATGAAAAGCTGGACATGAGCCAGCGATGTGCGCTTGCAGCCCAGAAAGCCAACCAAATCCTGGGCTGCATCAGAAGCATGGCCAGCAGGTCGAGGGAGGTGATTCTGCCCCTCTACTCTGCTCTGGTGAGACCTCACCTGCAGTACTGCATCCAGCTCTGGAGCCCTCAGCACAAGGACATGGACCTGTTGGAGCCAGTCCAGAGGAGGGCCACAAAAATGATCCGAGGGCTGGAGCACCTCTCCTACAAGGACAGGCTGAGGGAGTTGGGGTTGTTCAGCCTGGAGAAGAGAAGGCTTTATTGTGGCCTTTCAGTACTTAAAGGGGGCTTGTAAGAAAGATGGGGACAGACTTCTTAGTAGGCTGGTTTTGTCTGAATTTGAAAGGGGCCACCCCTTCTCTTAAACTCAAAGGTCTTCCTCTAAATCTAAACAAAAACAATACTACAAAAGTAGTACCCAAAAAATTGCACTTAGGTCCTTAAATAAGAATCAATGCTCTATGTGCCCAGCACTAGGAGCTAAGACTTCAAGTTCAACTGCTGCATGGATTTCTTGAGCAATTCAGCTGCAACATTTCCCAGATCTGTCAGGAAAAGGAAAAAATTGTACAAAAAGCTTTCCAAAGGCAGTAGAAAGAAGAGAGCAGCTTAACCAGTATTGAGCCAAGTGATATCATCTATTCATTGTCCTTCTGCTATTAGCCATTGTGGTATAAATTGCCGCCCCATAAAAATGCTTCTTCAAAGTTAATAGACTCATTTTCAAGCCATTCAAAGAATGTGGACCTCATGTCTGCAACAAATTCAGGATATGGTCCAGAACCATGTATTAGTAGTCACCACTGCTCACACAGCCTCCCTGGACACAACATTTTCAGACATATGAGGAATGGGAGTCAAAGAATAAGCAAGACAACATTTTGCTTAGCAAATATATATGAGCAACTGCAGATTCAAGAAGCCTCACCAGGTTATTCAGTTGCTCCACTCCCATAGCAATTAAGAACTGAGTGATGCCTCTTCTCATGGCCATAGAGATATACTTCACTCATGCAGTCCTTAGTGCCACTCACACAGCTTATCTACATGTTTTCTTGATAAATTCTATCCAAAATAGGGCAGATTTTGTTTACCAATCAGTTCAGTAGAGGCTATTTGTAAATCTGTTGAAGTCACAGATTCTAAAAAAGTCACAAAACGCCATCTGATTTGCCAGACATTTCATTACAATGTCATTGTATTACTTTATTGTCATCATCCTTTGACTTAGCAGGGCTTTTTGCCTTAAAATCCCGTTTTGCCCTAAGCAAGAAATGAACTGCAGTCTTTGGCACTCTTCCCAAAACTCACAACCCTGTTGCTGTAAACATGTGCACCTAACTGTGCTCACTAGGATGCCCTGTTCAGATTTCAAAAACCACTACAGTTCAATTACTGATCAACTCCAAAAGCAAGAAGAAAGCAGAGGGACACCAGCCTGTAAAGTGACTGTGAAGATTCTCTTAGGAATCACTTATTTAAGCCTTCACCAAAACAATTCTTGCTTCATCTACAGATGAATAACATTCTATACCTTAGTAATATTTTATGTGTATATACACACACATCAATATTTATACATAATAAATTCTTAAATATGTCAGCTAAATTGTATTTTATGTGTGTATGCACGTGCAGACATGCAGGCATGGTTTTAAAAAGGTAAGTTCTCCTTACAAAGCTTCCTACTCTGAGTGCGATCCAGGAAAGCTTAAGCTCACAGCTAATATCCATAAATTATGACAAACACATTCATTAGCCCAAAGCTTTCATGACCAGTTCATGTAGATCAGGCTCTGAGCAACCTGATCTAGTTAAAGCTGTCCCTGCTCACTGCAGGGGGGTTGGGCTAGATGATCTCTAAAGGTCCCTTCCAACCCAAAGCATTCTGTGATTCTATATTAATAGTAATAATGTAACTTGGTTCAAAGTTGAACTCAGTTCACATTAAGCAAAAAACCCTTGCTGTGTCCCACTTGTCTTACCACTCTAACCCTTTTAATATAAACAATTCTGTTCTTAAAGGCTTGCCATGCTAAGTCTGAAAGCATTTTTCTAAGAGCCCCTTCCCAATGTTTTCTTCTGAGGTCACATACCTCTTAACAGGCTTCACAACCAGATTTCCAAGAAAAAGTACAATATGCTGCATGGCTATATAGTATTCAATGAATAAATATATTTGGCCTTGTGTAAGTGCATGGACTGAGGGATAATGGAAAACAGATCAGAACCCTTTTTTGGGAGACTATGGTCTAACAGATTTTTAGACTTGATTATCAGCTGTGGAACAGTAATCTTTTTTTTTTTTTTTTTGCCTAGCATTAAATTGAAAATCTTTTTGCTATAGGAAAAGACTACTTACAAATGAACTGAGTGGCTTACAAATTTAGAAGCACATAGTTGTTTTCCAGTTAACTATAGGTTCATTAGTTGAGTCTCCCTGATGTGACTCCATGTTCTAATTTCAAGTTCAGTCTGCGTGATTAGTCACTCCCACTCTAGAAAGGGCAAACACCAAGCCATATATGCTCCTTAGAGTCAGGGTGGGGGGAAGGAAGGAAAAAAGTCAGGTTACAAATCAGGTAAGAGCTCAAAACTACAATTGGACTTCTATGTCACTGTGACTGAAATTGCCATGACCCTACTTCTAAGTTTTCAGGAAGCAACTGGTTTATTTACACACATTTAGAGAAGAGTATAAATGCCACACAAGACACATTAGAAATATAAAATTTATTTCTCTTTACATTCAGACAGCAATATATTGCAGATTTGAACATGCCACACCTTGTATCATAGGTGACTTACGAATCCTATGTTTATGGTTGATCTGGGCTAGCAATAGCCATCACAACACAAAACGTGTTTCTGGAGTGGCTCTCTTCAGATCTTTAAGCCATTAGCAGCAATTTTTGCAGAAGGGTAGTCTTGAAAACCCACTTCATAAAAATTCATCTGTCATAGCCTATGTTATCCAGCTGCTTACCGTATCTTACCTTTATGGCTCCAGAGCTCAGTAAAGCAGTTTTGACAGTAGCAGTGGACAGGGAGACTGAGGACTTGCCCCTTATCTCCTCTCAGCTAGCAGTTCTCAATAAAGGCAATACCATGTTATAAGGCCACCAAATTCCTCATGGTCCATGAACTGTGCTTCTGGCAAAGCAGCTTCTTTCCCATTCTTTAGGGTCTGCAGCCCTTGCTTCCTTTCCCTCCTTGCACATCCAGGTGCAAGCTAACCAAGAGTCAATCTTACAGTTCTGACAACATCCTAAAACATGTCATATAAGTCATTTACAACTAAAAGTCTGTAAGCAACAGGAAAAAAGACAAAATTTTGTTATATTTAAAGCTTCAAAGTACAACCAACAAGAGCTATCTTCACAACCAGCTCCTGACAGCATCTTTGCAGTGTACTTGCAGTTTCATCCTTACAAACTCAGGAAAAACTCTGGTGCTTTTTACCTTTTGTCTCTTAACTCTCCACACATCCAGCTAGAGAATACCAGGAGCTGCAGTGCATCATACACGAAGATGGGGGAAGAGTGAAAAGGGAGGGGGAGAGACACAAACACTGCCCTTGGCAGGCTCTGCACCAGCCATACAGAGAATATGCACACATGTGATGAGGGATTTTGTTGCTCCAGTTTTTGTGGTGTTGGGGTATTTTTAATTAAGTAAAAAACATTATTCCTGCTAAGGCGGGTTGTGCAAAAGTAGTTTTCAAGAACCACCATTCAGTCTGACTCTGTTCCTGTAGACAGACTTCCTATTGATCCATTTCTCACTAGCATCTTGCTGTAGTTTTTCTGCTGTTCTTCTCTGAAAGTATCTTTGACTTTTGCACGCTTCAGACCTCCATCCCTGGAACAGAGCAAGAGAGAAAAGTAACCCACCATGATTGTTACCACTATTGTTACCAAACTATGTATTATATTAACTATCTTAAGTCAACTCTAGAGTCTTAACCTAAAAGGTTAAGAAGGCGTTTCTTCAGAACTTCTAGAACATCCAAGTTTAAGCATGTTTACCTTAAGCCATAATGCTTATGCAGTCCACATTTTTAGTTTAGCCCATTAAAGCAGCCTACTCATGTTGGTAACAAGTTGCACCTACCACAGAAATCTTTGCCAACCAGGGATGCCATTTTCCTAGACTGTAGAGGCAGTCAATCTTTGTGCAACACCATATTTGTCTCTTTCCTTACATCATTCAGAGGGCCAGCTGGGCCTCATAGTTGAATCCATTTGCCCGTTCTCTTCATCAGGATCTTGTTCTCAAGTTTGTTTCATACAGTCCTATGAAACCTAGGCATTATGCTGCTACTTACTAAGGTAGGACATGAGAAAGACTGAGCAGAAAGCCTCAAGCCCTGTGTTTTATCTTTTGTTGTTTGTCAGTTTTGCCAAGTAACTTAACTTCCACTCCTTAACCTCAGCATGAGTCTTAACATGAGAAACAACTGCAAAGGGGCCCTCTTAAAAAGCATCAAGCCTTTAGGTGAAATTCACTGCATGAGAGCTACATGGTCCAAAGACTTCATGCATCTTTTTTATTTTTACTTTCACATACATATATGTGCATGTGAAGTTACTCCCTCATTTTCTCCCAAGTGAAATTACTCCCTCATTTTCTCCCAAGTGAAATAAAGTTATCTGTCACAAAGCTAAGGGAGGAAGCACCTCTCAATCAACCTAACAACAGATAGTCCATGAAGTCTAACAAGGATGGCATCACTCACCAGGGAAGTTCAGTCAGTCCTCCTTGGTGAGCAATGGCTGACCTCACTCTGTTGGCAAACTGAACAGCATCTTCACCTTCCTTCAAGGGTCATGAATTCAACATAATCAAAGCAGAGAGAAGCAAATTGAAACAGACTTCCATAACAATTTTCATCTGCTGCCTCATCAAATTAGCTTACTGCCAAACAATCTGACCCGTATCATGCCAACACAATCTGATATTCCAATGTGATAATAATTTAGCTCAATATTCCCCTAAAGTGTTGAAATTAGGGAAAAATTTTGCTCCAACAGGACGGAACATTAACAGCATTGCTACTGTGAATAGCAGTATATTTACTGTTATCCTTTGCATATTTGATGCACTGCTGATGGTACCAAGCTGCATCAGGAAAAGCTAAGTCCAATTAAACAAAGTCAGGACTAACAAAAGTCCAGTATAAAACTCTGATTTGGAGACATGGGACAGGTAGGGGTTTGGGGGGGGGGGGGTGGGGGGGTAGGGGTGGGGGTGGGGTGTAGGAAGAGTAAAGGGTGGCACTTGCAGACACAGTCAGGTTCTTAAATAGTGGTCACTCAACCAGATGCTTGATTACCTTTCTAACCATCGGTGGCATGTACCACACATTGCAAACAATGGCCCAGCTGGTCATTATTCGCAGCAAATAGCTCACGATGTTATATTTGCTGCTGTTCCAGAATGCGTCTCCAAACTGAGGATCATACTGTAAGGGACCACAAAAAAAAAACCAAATTATAAAACCGTTTCCCCACAGACCATCATGGCCTGTCTCAGATCTGAGGTGGATGCTTTCAGTCACATGCCAGAGTAAAAGAAAATTCACAACTGATATGTTTGCTTAGAATGAGGCTTTAGAAAAATTAGCCTGTGCTTATTAGTGCTGCTGGTGATTACATGACAGAACCAACAGCAGATGTCACCCATTCACCCAAACAGCCAAAAGAGCTAAGTTTGCTCCAAGCTCCATGCTTCTCTTCCCTTCAGCACTAGGAAGGACTAGCTGGATCTCCCTTCCTTCCAGCTTTCTGAAGGAAGAAGCTGACCCTACCAGGTCCTACCACCCAGGCCCCATAGACTGAAGGACTTCACTTTCATTTTAGCCACTTACACTCTAGGAGTCATCCACAGCATACAGCCAATTGCCAGAGCTACTGTGCTTTCATTAACAGCTGTACCAAGACAGCTTCATACCACCCTGACAAAAACAGAACCCAAACTTTGATATTCAGCAGCCAGCTATTTCCACTTACTTTGATTGCAACAGGATAGATTGTCCCTCCTATTTCAAAGCTCCCCTTCTTGAACATCATCACAGATGTATTGTTTATGCAGGTCCCTGTACAGAAGAGAAACTGAAGTCATTACTTCACACAGCCTACCACATTTCAGTAGCAACACTACTTCAATGTACAGATCTTACACTCACTGAGGACCAAATGAAGGCCCTTTACGGGTACGTTAAGCATCTCTCCCCTGCTTGCTTTCATTCTTTGTCTTGTGACTGTCTCCCTGAATGAAGCCAGAACACGTGTGAGACAAAAAGCACAAGGCTGAAGTTAGATCTGTAGGACAGCAAACTGACATTCACAGGGCAAAAGAAACAATCTTCCCATTCTTCTGCCTACAGCTTCTGCCAGGAGACCCAACAGCCAGGGACAGTATTGTGTTGTCTTCATGTAATTTCATATTAAAGACAAAAAATAGGAATGCCCTAATAAAATCTAAGCCAGAGAAGACACATTTGAGCACCAGAAGCCATGAAAAGTAAACAGGGATGATATCTACACTGAATGGAGATAAGGAGCAGTTCAGCTTCTTACCTTCTGGAAAAATTAAGATCGGGAGCTTGCTCTTATCCGCCACATGTTCCCTGAGTCTGTGGAAGCAGAAGGAAAGCTTAAAAAGAAAATAGCTTCTTTCCACTCTCCTTTACCCAGGCAGGTACATTAGAAATATCTTTACATTAACACATTTGAAAGAAAACCCTTTTACTGGACACTAATTTGTATTTGCCTTTCTGTTTCTGAAAAGTCTGAAACTTTGTGCAAGCCATCCCTTAGGCCCCTGGTGCACTACACTGAGGCAATATCCTGTTTTCCTTCCTCCGTGTTATTTTATTAATGACTGTCAGGGAAGCCAACAAATGTATGCCATTAAGTCAGCCCAATTAACTCTGATCAACTCAACCTGCAAGAAATTGCCTGCATAAGAAAGTTTGTGCAGTGGTCTATCCAGGCTCTGCTTACTTAACAGCAGAGTTCTTAAATAGAGGACTCCTAAATGCCTACAAGCTCACACTACTTGAGCACTTGGATGACCTGGCAAAGCTCTCCTGCTGCACAGAGGCCAGTGAGGTGGTAAAGATGTTAACCTGCCAAAATTAACCTACAAGTTCTTTAAAAATTAGGAAGAATTTCTATCACTGTACTACAGTGTTCATGGGTATGCCTTTAGTGACATTCTGCAGAAAACTGCCTTTGTAAGCAGCTCAGTTTAACTAGACACATTTTTGCCCCTCACCCAAACAAGCAAAGCTTGTTATTTCTAGTGGCTCACAATTCCGAATGAAGTCGAGACAGTTCATGTCACAGAAAGCCCATTTTTTCCATCAATACTTCTCTTCAATGGAAAATCCCAGAATTTGAAGTATCTTCACATCCTTTCAAAATGTATATCTGAATTCATCAGCCATTAGTTATTATGCTGATGGCTACCCAAATGAGATGTTTTGTGACAGCCTGCTGCAATCCAGACCTTACCAGAACCTTTGGTCTGAACTGGTTCAACCTGTAAAAACTTTTCAAGCCTTCCTTGGTGACCTGGGAACCTGACTTTCTGACCACATTCTACTGTACCAAAGCCCACACAAGCAAGCACATTCAGGCCATCCTGAATGATGCAGTTTGCTGCATACCACCCCTCCAACTCACTCCAAGAACTTCTGCTGAGCCACTACTATACTGATTGCTTCCACTCCTACCTACACCTACCAATTTGCAATACCCTGCATTATTCCAGCCTACAGTAATGTGGCATTACAGATAACTTGTATCCCTGTGATTAGCATTTATGAGCAGCAATCATCATTTGGAATAAGACTAGATATGGCTCCTGCTAAAAGAAGATGCTTTCGCAAGTAGGCCTTTTGCCCTCTTAAGACCCCAAGGCTCCAAGTTCCCCATTTCCCACTACAACCTTATCATCAGCTTCTTGGGCTTCTGTCTTTCCAAAGTTTTAATTCCTCATCTGGGTCTTTGATCGTTCAACGACTCGTCAGGGATTGCATACCCGGGCGTGGCCCCTCGGGTGCACGGCAATCCCCGGCTCCAACCCACGCCTCACCTTTTTGTCACTAGATGGCGGTCTTTGACTTCCGAGCGTTCAAACCAGACGTGAGGACAGGCCTTGACTGCGGCTCTCTGAATAACTCCCATTAGTCCACCGTGAACCTGGCCAACCTGCAAGCCCAGTAAGGCACATCAGCTTATGAGACACCCGAAAAGCAGAACTTCCTCTTCTGCATCCCCCTCAAAAAAAAAAAAAACAAACCCCAAACACACTGGAGACTGCAAACCAGGATTGGGCAGTGCCCACAAAAAATATTAAAATGCATTCACCTGAAAGGATCTAGACACAGGCATGGAAGCATATCTCAAGTATTTCACCAGATGAAGAGCCTAGCATTGACGCTGCAAGGACAACTTAACCAGCACGTAACTTGTAGACCAACTTCAACACAATTTACACTTTTCCCCACTGACTAGTGCTCAAGTTAACATCTCTGCTGTTAAGTAATGAACTCCACAACCAATACCCCACAATCTTTCCCTTTCCTGGCCTCTCTCCCTCTGCTGTGGTCATCATGGATCTCCCCATACCATTGCATAGCATCCATCATTTGTCAAAATGATCGCATCTATCGGTGATGTGTGGTTGGCAACACAAATTCCTCCTTTCTGAGGTTTGTTTTCCCTGCAATTACATAATTTTTTGTTAGACTACCAGTGCACTAAGCACCACATTACACATACAACAGATCCATAAAGCTGTCAGGTGAGCCAGCATCTAGCATGACATTAACCTGCAGATCAGGAAAGAGCTGCCCCATCTCAAATGGGATACTCGCACACACAGAAGTATACACACACTTTTGCTATCATAACAGCAGCTCACTCACTTGTTATGGTAACGGATAGTACCAGACAGAGCTCTGACAAGGATGCGGGAGCACGTGAGGTGGACCACTTCACTCAGATAGTTTTTCACACTGAAAGAAATCACAGACATCTGGAGGATCCTGGAAAGCAGCTAGACACACGCACAATATTCTTCAGTCTACTCAACACAACTCAGGGCTGAAATTTTCCTGGTAGTCTGGAGCACAGAGCGACATTCCCAGCTCTACTACTCACTTGCTACAGCAGCTCAGCCAAGACATGTCATACCCTTGGTCTCACTTACCACAGCAAGGCTGTCATCTCCTCACTGGGTATTTTTTTATCCCAGCACTATTATCTTCCCTACAATACTCCCTTTAAGTCTCTCATGAGAGTAATAGGAGCCCATCAGAAGCCACCAACCTCAGTGCCAAGTCTGGCAAGAAGTCAACCTCAGCCCAAGTTCAAAATGCTACTAAAAGCAAGGCCGCAAGTCTGTGGGTGGAGTGGACTATCAGTAGTCTATCACTTGTAAAATCTGTCCAGTCCTAATCTTGAGCTGTTTACACTGATGCAAATTGGCAAGTTTGTCCCTCACGTGCCACACACCGTACCTACCTGCTGTTTGGCAGCTGTCCTACCATTGTTGTCCCCACAATCATTGAGGAAATCCCAATGGCAGCAAGGGTAAACCTAAGGACAAAATGGATACTAAATCAAAAAAGTAATTTTGCTCATTTTAATATCACTTTCCACTTCAAAATGGAAAGGGATTGCAGGAATTCAATTATTCCTTAGATACTTGACACATCCAGTTCTCTAACTCAGTAATTCCTGACACATTGCTCAAAATCATGGTCTAGCAAAGGCAGCAGATTCAGACACCCCAACGCGTATAGTGTCAGGGAGTTTAGAGTTCACCCAACTTACACTTACACTGCCAATACACATGACTTAGGGGAAGAATTCACAGAAAAGATGATTGCTAGCCCTAATCTACTCTCCACAGTAAATGGCAAGATAAAAATGTTCAGAATGGCTTCTTAACCATTCAAAGGAGAGTTTAAGCCAGTTCATCATCTATATCTGCTAATGCTGCTTTTGGGTTAAAAAAGCTGAGATGACATTTCCCAAGAAAACACACATTTACATGTTCCCAGACTGACGAAATCCCTCAGCACCCAGGAGCTTACCGTAGGGGCAGCAGGAAGCAGTACCGCACTATAACCCCAATGACCCACACAACAGTCAGCCTCAGACTGATGTAGTGGAAGTTGACATTAGTCCTTGTAAGGAGATTCCAGGACACCAGCTCTTCAGAGGAAAACCTTTGGGTGACTTCATCTTCCACAATGGCCTCAAACCCTTTTCTGCAGAAGTAGAATATGTCAGAGAATTCAAAGTCCACTCGATGCAGACGCGCAATTTCTTTCTCCATAGGCGTTTCATCTCTTTCAATGATACCTTCGGAAGGAAAGGGTAACCATATGAGGAAATAATTCTCTACAGTAACAGTCTTCCTCCAAATCGCTTGCCGCTCTGCATTACTCAAGGAGACAAATTTACTGTCAGAGCCCCTCCTATGATAGCAAGATCAGATGGGTAGTTGAAGACAGCATACTCTTCAGTAGGCCAGTTCTAGCTCCCCTTCCTCACATAAACTCCTTGAGCAGCAAATATCTCAAGTTCTGTTGCCTACTGAAGGTGAAGCAAGAAGGCAAACCCTTTCCAACCATCCAACCAGCCCTCAACTCAGCAACTTTATCCAAGACCATCCTATGCTTCCAGAGGAAACCAAGTGAGACCTTGGCTTTTCCATCCCCTTCTCCTGGTGCTCTGTGTATTTAAGGGCATTCAGTCTCCTCCCTGGAGGCTTCCCTGCTCCCTAGACCCATCTTGCCAGACATTCTGGTGTCCCACAGCCACATTCAGCTGAGACATGCTCTACTGCTACCTGCCAAAGCCCCAGACTGCAACAGCTACCTGACATCTATGCATGGACAAGCTTTGAACCAAATGCATCTCCCTCCCTTCACAGCACAAGTCTCTTCTATAAGCACAGAAAGGACCACGCTATTTTTTATTTTAGTTTAAATCAAAGAAAAACCCTCCAAAAAATGAAAGTCAAAGAAAGTTGTGCCTAGAGGTGCTTTGACATAATTTAGTTCAGCACTAATAGTTGTGTTTCAGTTGAACTCTGCCCACATAATGCCTGACAATAGAAAAGAAACTTGGAGAGTTCAGAATTCCAGTACAAATTGCAAGTATTCACTCTCCTCCCCCCTCTTCATTTTTTATACTTATGGTCTGATAAACACCAACTTCTCACTAGAGCTTTCAAAGGCAAGGACAAATTGTGTAAGCTAAATATAAAGATCAAGTAACTGCTTTCTGGTAAGCAAGTCTGGCTCCAGAAATTGATGACTGAAGAAATCTACAATAACATTTAACCAGAACAACCATCCCCTGAGACACTCAACTAGGATTAGAGAGGTCCAAGTTCAGGTTGCCACTCTGTCACACACCCTCTGACAAATTGCATAATCTCTGTGCTTCCATGTTGAGATAAAAAAATGGGAAAGGAGGAAGCACCCAACTGTTTCAAGCTACTAGGCACTTTCCCACAAATACACATCCCACAGTGTGGAAATCTGTATCCCAAGGAAGTCCTGCCAGCAGAAAAACTCTGTGAATATATTTGCTGTGCAAATCACACACAACATTTAAATTACAAATGACATGGAAAAGCTTTGTATTGCACTGTAGCATACATATGGGATAACACAAGAAGCTTCAAGACAGAAGTCCCACAAATCACTGAGGTGAACACTAAAAGACAACATTCAAGAGAGATGTCACACTGCAATAAAACCTATTGGCACCTTCAGCTCTGAACTTGGCAGCCACAACTTACAATTCCACCAGCATACCATCTCAGTGCATTGTCCTATCGCTAGCCTATAAATATAAATCGTTAATATGGCACACCCAAACACCCACGTGCCCTTCGGGATCTAAATTATACAAACATGCACCACATCAAACATTTAGCAGGATGGACTACACTAGCATCGTATTTTAAACCCAAACCAGATCTCTAGTTTGTGGTTCAATTTTTCCCTCAGTCATCCCCTAAGCTGTGAAACAACCAGGACTGTAGGCGGGTCAGCCCAACCTGGCTGCTCCATGCTGCTGCTAGGGTGGGAGACAGGTCATAGCCAAGAAACTGCCCAGGGCAACTCTCCAGCACCCATCACACAAGTACCACTCTTCTCTCCAGTTCCCAGAAGAACTGGGAATGCTTCCTCCTCATCCAGCCCCCAGTTCAGCATAAGCCAAGCAGTTGGCTCCCCTGGCTCCTACCTGTTGGCTGAAACCAGCCCAGGGTTCAAGTTTAACATGCTGCTGGCACAGCAGAGATAGCACAGCTGTAATGTCTCGCCTCACCAGCCTGTGCTGTCATTGTCACACGACACCCCCATGCACAAGCTGCCTTGCAGCCTTGGGACAAGCTACTCTGAGCCAAGACCTCACTAGCACCTGAAGGTATCATGAACAGAATTAAACACATGCTGCTCAGGTGATGTACTTAGCTTTCTTGTAATCAGAAGTAACATTTAATGGCCTTTAACCCCTTGGCCATGGGTAGAGTGAGTTTGCCAAAGACAGCTGAAAGGCAGCATTATGCAGGAGTACAGCAAACACCACACTCAACCAAAAAAAGCTGTAGCTGCTGCTTTTCTCTGTGTCACAGAACAAGCCCCAAGCCTTGAAGCTCACATACTCTAGTCAGCTAATTATACCAGGCTCAAATTTGACACTATCAACTTAACAGTCACATTATTTGCGTAAGTTTTTCTTTTAGGGGATGTCACTTTCAAAACTGACTTAACAGTATTTTTGTGTTTTTAAACCCACCAACTTGAAGAGGACTGCCTTTCAACACAGCCAACACCCACCTTGACAGCTGAGAGCTGGTTATTCAGCTGCCACAAGATACACATCTACCCTCTGAGTATCTGCTCAGCCAAGACCTATCATTGGGCCCGGCACAAACACGCTGCCCTCTAACACAGAGGGACCTTGAGGTAATCAAGGAGCAGCAGGTAATCCCCCACACAGCAACTACACCAGCCACCATTCTTCTTGGGACTACTCCTTATCACACCACCAATGCAGGGGCACTGGCTGCCATTTCTGCCAACAGATGTGAAATACACTGTATTTGGTACTGCAGAGAAAGGTGGTATCTTCTCAGTCACACTCTTGTCTTTCATACTGAGGCACACTGCATTTTAAGGCCTTCAGGGAGGACCATTTTTGCTCTTCCTGGGAACAGGAAAACTTGTCCTTGCACATGCAATGCTCCCTCCCATCCTGACCCACCTCCTAGCAAGGACTGGATAGTCAGGAAAGATGGAAGAGGTGCTACACATTCCCCTTCAGCACTTAACATGCATATACATACATGCATACAGACATTTACCTTTACCCTGTTTTAATCAGCTACTATAATTTATTATCTTTGGGAATTTCTCCTCCCTCAGTAAATATTGTGTTATGCAATTGGGCCTCTCCATCTGCTCATGTTCCGTCACCTCAGGGGATGACAACTTACATACTGCACTGTTAGACCTACACCTGCCCTGGCCCTCAAGTACTTTATCCACATACAGGCACCCAGACTCCTAATCACAAGTCAGCTAGTCCTATGCTTCAAAAAGCTCCCAAGAGCAATATACAGAGCACAGTTTGGCTCTGCAGACTCCACATCTCCCCTGCTCCCCATACCTTCTCAAGACTCTAGCTTACTGCATTAAGAGCCACCTACAGTGGGGAAAGGTTTTAATTTTAATTTCAAATATAAAAGGACATTAAAAAGTGTGCTTCAGGCCACCATTGCAATTGTGTATCCCCATCCATAAGACCACCTCAACATAGCCTGCATGCAATCATCTATATGAATAACCTCAGGCCATTTTTATCAGCTGCCACTAATGCTCCAGACAGTGGAGTGCACCCAGGTTAGTCCAGGTTCTGAACTACAGCACATATTAGCACTATACACCCCTCAGTCACACACCCAGGGGGAATAGGTACTTGTAGTTTTATGGAAAGATAGCTCATAGGACATGATCTACCAGCCAGGTCCTCTCTCCTTTTACCTTTCTTTTCTAGAGAAAAAAAAAACTACATGCCAGAATGATCAGATGTCTAGGAAGACAAGAGCTCCTACTGTGTGGCTAAAGCAGCACAGTTAGATCTCTTGCCTTCTCACTGACCTATGATGTGGATGGGACACTATCACCCTTACAGGAACAAAAAGGATATCTTCCTGCATCACTGACAACCTGTGAAGCATAGATAGCAGGGCACTGACATTATTTGGAAGGACGACTCACCTTGCCTTCCCCCCACCCCAAAAAAAAGCCCCACAACTTTCAGGACACTGGTGAGTGATATGGGACATACTTTTCCTCAGCCACTTTAAAGTCAGCAATTAAATAAGACAAATTTTAACCTCTTTTAAGAGCTCCTGTGCAGTACCTGCAGTTTATTATTACACGTGCTAACTGACAGTTGGACCTGCTACCATCAGAGCCTGTTTCATGCCTGGACTGCAGATAATACAATATCAGTGTTTACAGAATTGATAAGGATACTCCTCTGGAGATGAAACACACACACAACCAGTTCAGCAGTTCAGTCCCCCTTACTGTATCATGTTTGCATGAGCTCATTCATAGAATCAGGTAACAATTGACTTGTCTACTAACTGGCAAGCTGGTCGTTTCCAGCTGTGCTGTCTAATGAGGGAGCACACAGAAGATGCTGACACTGCTGTCAAATGCTGTCAAAAACAAGCAAGTCAACAGCAATACCAAGGCAGTCAGGAACCAGAAGAAAACCAGGCACTGGCTGCAACACCTTGTTCAGCCTTCTCCCATTTCCTGGGCAAACTCAGACTGCTCTCATTGTGCTTACAGCTCCAAAGTCCGACAGCCAACCCTGACCTAGTACAGCCTACCATGACACACACAGTATGGGTTAAGATACAGTAAAAGAACTAATTTCAAAATTAGGCTAAAGGAAGAAATATGAAGCAACTCTTCAGCTGTCTTTCTACAGATAAGGAGTATAAGTTCATTTGGCAAACACTGAGGTAACTCCAGGGGGCAAAGGGTGAATAGCAGCAGACTGAAAAAAGGCAACAAGTATAACACCACACACTTCCATCCAGCAGTCCTACAACAGAAAAAGCACTGAGCTTGGGAAAGAAAAGTGCTGCCCACTAAACATTCAGACCTCCTCAGAGATTATTACATGTACTCTGATGGTGTTAGGACTGAGATAGTTGGCCAGCAGCCTTGCAAGCAGTGACCTAAAGACAGATTTCAAGACAAAAAAAATCAAGCTTATGTTACAACTCAAAAGTTTCCCTCAGCTGAGGAGAGTCTCCATCTTAAGCTCTACTTTGTTTTGTTAAATTTAATGTTGTTTCATACCCTTCACTTCCTCATACCCTGATTTTTCAGCCATTCAGCACAAGCCAGTAAAAGCTGCATTTCATTCTGCAGGAGCAGCTCTTGTGCCAGTAGTATTGCAAAACAATCAGATGCAACAGCAAGCTTGTAACCATCCCACCTCTTCTCCAGTTCTCTCACGCACACATCTAACTTCTCCATTTGAAAATGACTGAGTTCTACTTTAGAAGATTAGTCTTCTCAATTTGACCCCAAGCTCTCACCATTAGCAGCAGGAGTCTTCAGCATCTGTGGCTGTGGCTTTTTGACACCTTTTTCTATCCGTCTAGTGGCCCACTGTTGAAGAGAAAGAAAACATTAATTTCACAAATGTAGTATTCACTTCAGAAAAAAGTCACTGAAAAAAGCAACAGGTTATGCAACAGTCAAGACAGGTTATGATTTTCAAAGAGTATCTTCACCAGGTAATCATCATCCATCTTCCTCAGATGCATCCACAAACCCATACACAGTTCCTCTGAAGAAACACTGCCTCAGTGTATTTAATAATCAAAAAAACCCTCTGTGCTAGTCAGTACTTCCCAACTCTGCTTGCCAGTCTTCAGAGAGCCAACTTGGTGCTCCACAGATGTTTCAGTTACAGTTCACATACACAGCCACCAAGAGCCCCACAGGCCTCCGTCAGACTTGCTACTTGCACACCAGCCACCAAGTCATGGCCACATGGGAAGCGCCAGGAGCTGAGCTAGGCAACAGCCCCTCAGCAGACAACACAGGTTCACAGAGCTGACAGACATCGCCACTCAGCTTGTCTTTTCAGAGTAGCTTTACCATACTGAAGCAAAAAAGAGTCCTAACTGGGTTAAGCTAAACTGAGGCCTGCACACAGCTAACTCTGCTAAATACCAAAACAGTATTTGCAGTCATGGGAAGTCTCATTTAAGTTCAGTCTCAGTCCAAAAAGGACTGCACACAAGATTTTTTCCAAGCTGAACAAAACTGAAATTTCCCTTGACTCTGCTCATTTCTTGGCATTTTAGAGTTCTAAGCAGCAGAGAAACAGGTCAAATCACCAGCTCTAGTGTACAGCTGCAAAGAGCCCCTTCCCCTGCCCTTGGGAAGGGCTCCCAGCTCACTGGGGTTAACCTGCTCTTTTCTAGTGGGTGTGCTAGGAGAATGAGACTGAAATAGGTGATAAAGTAAGTTCCGCTCCCCAAGAAGTGTCAAAGCTTCTGAGCAGCTCTGCTCCCTGCAAACCCTTGTGACAGAACGTACAGCATCAGGAGACTTCCTCAAATTTCCAGCCCTGATGGGGCTGGAGCCAGTTTAACCTGTTCTCGGGCCAAAAGGCTTTCTTGACCTTCAGCTGACTCAGTTCCACACAGTCCTTTTAAACACCCCTTCTACCTCCTACGTCAGGCTTTATTTTTACTGGGTTACCGATTACACCCCCTTCACCACCCCAAAGCCTGCCCATGATGACAGAGTAGCCCTTCTGGCCTGGATTGTTCCTTTCTCTATGCGGCAGCTTTGCAAAGGGATGGAAAGCTCAGCCAGAGGACTGACTTTGTAGCTCCCCATTACGCACATTAATTCCTCCCCCATAAGATTTAATGCTATTTTTAGGAATACTGTCATAATAGGCATTTCCATGACAGACAGGTGACCTGGCAGAAGTGAGCTCATATCAAAAGATCAGGGTATTATCCTGTTCAAACCTTAACAATTTACTCTCCAGTCCTTAAGCAGTATCAAAGGCATACTTTGTTTAATAGCATACAGATGGTCCTCGCTGGTCTGCACAGAAAGGACCCAGACCAATGCTAAACCATGCAATTTCCACCCTCTCCTCCAAAAGACCTATGGGGCATTTGGGGATGCAGTTCTCTTTTGAAGGGTCAGTACCCTGACTCATGGCATTATCTCCACCACACAGCTTCCCAGACACAGCCAGGACTGCTTACTATATCAGGTCTCACTGAATCACAACCTACCCTGCCAATATATTTACTTGTTTTCTCAGTTCTGCTGCTGCTAAGGCAATAGCTGTTCCAGGAGCTAAGTTTTACCTGTAGGAGGTAACTCAGTACTTTCCGGCAACACATCATCCTTGGCAGTGCTATGGCTATAAAAGTTCTGGGAAATACCAAAACAAAACATTGTTCAAGGAAGAAACTACTCACAATACCTTCATTTCTAGATATCTTGTACTAAATGGATTTAGGGTACAGGTAAACCAGCAAATACATTGACACAACCATTCTCTGACCAGACTTGAAGCATGGTATTCAGTGAATGAAAAGCTCTGTAAGCAGGTAAGTCACTTACTACATAGACTAGAAAGAACATACTTGGCTAATGGTCTCAGCCATATACACTAGCTGAGAAAAGTTTTCATCTTCCAAATCCTCTCAAATGGGTAATCAAAGCCTAACACTGCCACGTTTTGCTTTGCAAAACCTGGGAGAACAGTTTCCGTTTGGTGCTCAGAAAGAGCATGCAACACTCCCTTCACAATGCTCTTGCTACAGAAA
This sequence comes from Pelecanus crispus, assembly GCF_030463565.1. Taxonomy (NCBI): domain Eukaryota; kingdom Metazoa; phylum Chordata; class Aves; order Pelecaniformes; family Pelecanidae; genus Pelecanus; species Pelecanus crispus. The sequence continues at coordinate 19,575,779 of NC_134646.1, forward strand.
TCCTGCAGTTACAAGTTCCAGCTAGACAGTGTCAAAAAATTTGAACCTCAGCACAAGCCATGACAACACAGGCTACTGAGACACGCTTTTGTAATGCTCAAAAGCTTGCAACACCCTATTGTACTGCAGTATCTTTTGACACTTTGCTGTGCAAAGGAAGCAGTGGACTCTTCCCAAAGCAGACAGAAATTACAGGGTCATGTAACCCAAGTAAGTTTCTACTGCTTAGGTGCATTTATCTACGCTATTCAGAAAAGTACATTCCTGCTTCCAAAGCAGTCTAACTTTTGGTCCACAGGTTCATCTAACTCCAGAAAGCTGCAGTACCCCACCTGGGAGATGAGGGGGACAGAACCAAAGAGAAAGACTGGAGAAGACAGTTCCCTTTGCCCTCTACCCATGCCTTCCCAGGAGATGGGAGCACTGCCACAAGCGTGACATCAGCGTGGCATCTTGTGCCAAGGTTGCACAGAGCGTTCCAGGGGACAGCTGACTAGTGCTCCACGAGTCAATAGTTGAGGCAGTTTTACTTTTGGTGCTAATCTCCCAGGGGATTTAAGCATGCTTCAAAAAACCAGCAAGGACAAGACCAGCTCTCTCTCTTGCTCCCCTCTTGGCCAGGAGCCTTTGGGCATTCATAAGGGCCCACATCTACCAGATACTACAGCAAAACAGTTTTAAGTCCTCTCTGTCAGCTTTCTCCCTCCCTCAATCCATATTTCCAAAAATTATGTATGTTCCAGCAACCAAGCAGCAAGACATTTTTACTTAACTTTACTTAATCTAATCCTTCCACCTGTTCTCAGGCACCTGAAATAAAGGCACGATCATCAAAGCCAAAGTCTGAACTCTGATCAAGTGAAAGGTTTGTTTACATCCAGTTTGGAAAACAAAAGAGACACCACATGCAGCAATGTGAGTGATTTCCCTTCCTTCCTGCTAGCTAGGGATTTGCACCATCCATTGTCATTTCAGCTGGTTCCTGTGCTAAAGAAGAGCTTTATGCTACAAAGAGCTATCACAATGTAAGCTGATCCATCTCACAGAAGGGAAAATAATGTGTCTGTGTATTAGAGATCAAAAAGCATGAAACAAGTTACAAGCCATAGCCTCCATTCCACTCAGGAGATGAGCAAAAAGCACACTGGCAGGTCTTTTGGATTTATGACTTACCAGTAACATTAACAAAAAATCTAAGTGGCTTCTTGCAAGCTGGTGCTGAGCAAGCAGTCTTGAGTACCTTGGCACAGACCTAAGTCTTTAGCAGGGATTCCTGAAGCAGTTTTGGGGAATGAGTACAAAACACCAGGGTCCTGAACAGATTAAAAATAGTTCTGCAGCTGTGGCTACCCACTGAACTAACACATGATGTTAGAAAACAGCATGATCACAGAAGCTACACAAACACCACCACAGGTCTGATTTTGAAATTTTGATATTCCAACTACTCAGGACAAAGTAGCTTGGATGCTTTAATCACACAAGGCACCGTCTGAAGATACCACACTTCACTAGGCAAGGAAGACATATCAACCTTTCCCTGAGAAGGTTTCCCTCGTCATCCTCATAGGAAAGGCTTCTAGTTTATCAGCACCTTAAAAAAACCCAACACACATGGCAAGTCAACAGCATATACAAAATGGCCAAAAAATTAATTTTGCTTATGCATCACTAAACAATTCCCACATATATAGGACCTACACAGTACTTCAGAAAGATCCAGTTAGACTTCAGAGGGAGGAAGAAAAAAAAAAAAAAAAAGAATCACACATCATTTACAAGAGATGTCAAAAAACCCTGTTATCTCCAGATAAGATAGTTGCCTATCTGGAGAGGGGCTCCAAAGCCAAGCTTGACATGTTGTTTCATGACAGCACATCTAGAGATACTTTGTTAGGATCAGTCACAAGCCAAGTTATTAGGAACACTTCAGGGACTTCTCATTTTCCTAACAGACAGAGCTTTGCCTTTCACCCCATTTATCACCTTTACATCACCTCTGACTTAATAGCAATGCTTGACAATTGTTCAGAAGAGGAGATAATTACTGATAACTTAAACGTGCAGTCATATGGAGTTAGATCACTGTGCTCCCCTATTTAAAAGCACTGACAGGTCACATTCAGAGCAAAAGTTTATAGGCAAGTGCTCCTCCTCGGAGGCTCTCCAAACCTCAGTAACAAACAAAGATTTCATAGCACTACCCACGCCATGCTACATTGTTTAACACAGCAAAATCTGCATGCCAATTATTGGGTGCTTTTGTGTGAGGAGGAGAGGAAAACACCACCACCAAGAGGAGCAATCATTTCTGAATGAGGGCAAAAGGTCCTCTGTGGTCTCCCACGCCATCTTTCCTCATTCGGATGGGACATCCTTGCCACTGCCACCAAGCAGTTTTCCAATTTCTTCTGCACACGAGTTGTACAGCAAGTCCTTCCTGGTGGACAGGTATCCAAAGAACAAGGAGTCCAGCTTTACAGGAAAACACCAAGGGCATCAGCAGCAGAAGTGCCAAGCAGCTGCTTCTACACCAGCTTCCCAAACTGTTACTTTAAGGTAAGCTCTGAATACAGTTGCTGTTACTTTTTTAATGGCATTTGCTTATCAATAGTATCAGAAATCAGTGTTCACATGCTGTGAAATTGAGAGCAGTTTCAGATCAGGGCTGTTGACAGAGAGATGCTGCGTTAATTAGCGACGCTCTGCCAACCTTACTTATATGCAAGAAGCCTTGATTATTAAATCTGTGGAAAACATACATAATAGCCTTCATAGGACTGGGGTCTAGGTTAATACAGCCTATGGATTTACTTCAAGATTACGCAGCAGATTTGCTAAAATACTATTCCAAAAGCAAGTCCAAGCCCTGTAAACAAGGGTGCGTCATCCACATCAGGCACATCTCCAAGACATGCTTCTTGTTAACATCTGAGCTGGCAGCCTTCAGAGTTACTCTCTCACTCCAGAGATCTCCATTTCTCTGCCCAGCAGTTCTTGAAGGATACCAATTACACAGAGGCCTTCGTTGACACTGCACAACGACATTAGTCAGCAAAGCTTGCTTCAGAGGCCAGTGAGTCAAAGAGGAAACAGTCAAAAACCCACAATGATTCACCTATTTATTAGCTTACACATTCTCCTTTTCCCTTCCTCACCCTTATACCCAGCACCACATGCAATCCTGATGTTGGTTCATGGGAAGAAACTGCAGCCTGGCATACTTGGGACAGGATATAACAGCCCATCCCAGCCACCCTGCACAGCCACGACCTACAGTTTGACCACAGGCACCAAAAAATCCTGTTTCCCCCCACGGGTATATGATTCTCAAGTTTAGGTCCATTAACATCATCAGAGTCATCTGCAACACAAGTACCTTTGGCTTCACCTCCTAACTACTGAATAACACCCTTGTCTAGCAAAAGGACATTCCCCGTGGGGCAGCATAATAAGCTATTAGAAATTCCTCCTTTTACAAGGGGCTGGTGTTAAACCCAGATGGATCAGTTATAGGACCTGAAAAACACCTATGACTTCAAGTATCTGTTGTGCAACCGGCACAGCACAACCAGCAAAACCAACCACGGAAGAAATGCTTTCTCTGTTTCTCTGCTAACTGCAAGCCCCAGCATCAAAGTGCCTTGAGAGATCCGGGAGGGGAGGCAGGGGTACACAAATATAACCTAGTAACTTCCCCCAGGCTAGCTCATTTCTTAGTATTTCACAAGTAACACACACCACACAGTTTAAAAATACAAGAAATGTTTTCCCATTAGAAAGAGCAAGCAGGGCAGTCTGTACAAAGAGCTGCTGACAAGTCAACCCTACTGTCTCAGGGAGCTAGGCATACCCCAAAGAAAACAACAGACTGGGGGGGGGGGGGGGGGGGGGGGGGGGGGAAGCAATCGGTCAAGCAAAGATCATCACTCACGGGCTCATCGCTACTGCTAAATATATAAGCATACAGTCTAAACCAGTCCTCCAGATTTTCTACAGATTGCTCTGTGGTACTGGCTGCTCCATGGGCCTTAATGAAAGATAAATCACTTTCTGAAAGGCTGGCTTTCTCCACTGCTTGGCAAGAGCGCTCAAATGGCATGCTTTCAGGTGCCTTATCAACCCCAACACATAGTTGAGCTTATAAAAGAGGCAACAGACTAAGACAGATGAAAAATGAGACCAAAAGGTAAAGACTCACTAAATTTAAAACTGGAAGCTATCTGACTATGTTTAAAAACAAACAGGGAGAAATGCAGCATGCTGTGATGATTGCAAAAGGCCATCCCCAGCATTTCAGCAATAGGAAATATTTCGGAGGCAAGTGATTTCACAAGCATCAGCATGGCAGGTGACTAGCCCAGACTAGCTCCTCATAGAGCAAACAGCTGCCAGAGATGCTTTTGTAGCAGTAATCCAACATTTAAAAAAAAAAACATGCTAATGTGGTGCCAGAGATCCTTCTATTAACACTGAAAGGGAAGCCACAGACAGAAGAAAGTGAGCAGTTTCCTAAAAGTTTGCTTAGTTTGGGAAGACAATTCAGAAGCAAGTTAATGTACTTTTAAGGAATACTTATGTGATGGAGAAAAGCAGGTTTTCTAACAGCAAGTAGTCTGCCTGCTGTACTGCATTCCTCCAGTATTAGCACAGTTTGTCATGCTTTTCTGCTCTTTTTCCCCTTATCACATAGGAAAAAAAAAATATAATCACATTGGAAAAAATATACTTATATACTCCACATGAAGCTGGTCATCCCTAGTGCAGTACTTAAGGGTCAAATGCAACCCACAATGCAACCAAACAGAAGCACATCCTCAACACTGCTGTCTGTACATGCTGCACCTTGCTTAGAAGCACATGCCTTGCTGAGGCAGCCCAGCACAGAGAAAAAGCTATTGTGCACCAACTGATCTCCATTGTCAGTAGTGTCAAAGTACAAGAACACACTGTTCTTAAAAGGAGCTTTTCCCCTCCCTTTTCTTGACCCATGCTCGCAGAGCTGGGAACAAGCTTTCACCCCCCTGAAACAAAAAGGAACAGGTTTATTTTTATTGGCAGGAAAATATTCAAGCACAGGTCCAGCATCATCCACAACTCACTCCATACCACAGCCTAGATACCAACTTAACACCACAGACTCATTTTTATATGCTTTGTTTCATCTGACAAGACAGTGGACCAGCAGACAAGCCACAGCTAACTGGAGACTCCCTATCTACTCAGTCCTGGACAATGATGCCCATGTTGACAGACCTGGTTCCTCACAACAGATTAGCTTTAATAAAACACCTGACAATTGTTACCTGACAATATATGCTGCATAGGAAACAAACCACATAGTCGCTGTATCCTCCCGCTATGTGAGCATGTGGGATATAAACAGGCAAAGCCAGAAAGCAACTTGGTATTCAGCTGGGGTGCACAGCCACCACTGTGCAGACAGTTCCTGTGATCTAGCCCATCAAAGAGGCAACAACGACATCAGCAGCAGTCCTATCTTGACTGAGATGGCCCAAGAGCCCACCCTCCTGCAACATGACAGAGGAGACCACCGGTGAGATCCAGGGCTGGAAGACAAAGAGGAAGCTTAAGGAAGCCATTAAGTTAAACACTGTGCTCATAAAGGTCTCAGCCATCAGAAACTGCAACATCCTATGACTCAACATAGGCACAACACAGACTACTGCTTCTCAGCAGAAAGCCTGCATAGTCAAGTCAACAGCCCAGGAAGTTTCAGGTACCAGGACAACTGCAGAAGGCTACCAGCTATGTATTTAACACTCCCCATTGTTAACATGATTTTTGGCAGGGAAAAGTCAGTTGTGACAACACATATCTTCAGGGGGTCTTGTAGGCACTGCATGGAACTGGCTGGCAGACTATCAGCCTGTCTCTGTCAGGCTGCTGACCAAGACAGACTTGTGAGCCAAGGAACAGTAGACATTTCACAACAAAACACTTTTTTCAGGGATTCTCCCCATGCAGGTATTCTGACAGCATAAAGAATTCACAGGCAAAGCAAGGCCAAGTTGAGATAAGTGGATTACCTAGGTGGATTGAGCTTCTTCACTCTCCTGCAGCAAGTCCAACTTACCAGACTCTTCCAGAACACTTCCCAATTTGTCATTGGTTTTACTTTTTTTAATATATATAATATTTATATACAATGTAATTATTTATTAATACCATATATTTTTAATATAATGAATGGCATGTAATTCCAGAAAGTATTTAATGCAAAAGTAATGGCAACTCTCAAGTCATTATTTTCTCCCTTAGGCATTAGAAGAGCTCTTACTCTTAGCCTAAGAAGTCACCATCTTTGATATGCCATCAGCTGTTTCTCCATACTTCTGCCCAAGGCATTTTGAGTCACCTCTTGTTGCAACATTTGATGACACTAAAAAAATAATCATTCATGATCTAAGAATAGGAATGTAAATTGTGGTTAATCACAGGTGAAGGCAAGTCATCCAAACAAGACTATCTCACTAGGCCATCTGGGTTGCTCCCTCAGGCCAGCGTGACCTTCACCTCCTCCACTTCTGCTATCCAGAAATTTTTTTCCAGTAACAACCACATCTTCTACCCTTAACATTAACCTCATACCATTCAGGGCCCCATAAAGTACTTCAAGCAGGTTCATTCTCACCAAAAGCCTTAGCACATTTTAGCTTCAGATGCATTTAACAGATGCCATTTTTATTAGCTGAGCACCAAGGATCCTGAAGGCACTGAAGTACATGAACAAGGTTTGACTGAAAACCTCATAGAACAAGATAAAATTATACAAGACCTACTTTCCACAGTCACATGCTGATGTATACTGCATTGCCACAGGCTGTGCCTTGCATCAGTTTACTTTTCCTCCTTACAACTGTTTTGTTGCTTTGGGTTCCCCTCCTCCTTGGAAAAAGCATAATAAAGATTTAAACCAGATCATTTCCATCAGCCATTTTAAAACACTCTTCCTCACCACCACCATGAGCTTCAGAGGAAGCGTTTTCACACGCATAGCAACTATGTTCCATCCAGAAAGCAGTTCCTTTGCGAGAAGCTCACTTTCCCAGAGACTTTCCAGGCAGATGGCGACTGAGATGCCGGACACGCTCGACTCAGATGGGAGTGTGCATCTCTCAGCATCAGCACTCCTGGCACTTGCCGTCGCAGGCGCTGGGCACGCTGCCAGACATTTACACCCGCCAAGAACATGACCCCGCACCACTTCTCTCAGGTGGCGAACAGCTGTCACCAAGCAGACACAACCGCGCCCAGGACACGGTACAGCCTTAGCTTCCCAGTCCCGGGCACGGCCTCAGGGACAGGAAAAGCCGTCCCCCTCCCCTCACACCCACCCGCGGGGCCGCCGGCGCCCAGGGCGCGGCTGGAGGCGGCGGAGCAGCTACGCTTTCTCCAGCCGGAGGGAGCCATGCCCGGCCGGCAGGGCGCCAGCGCTCCTCAGGACGGGGCACAAATGCGCCGGCGCCTCTGGGCGCTGCCGGAGAGGCGCAGCCCGGGGGAACGGGCCTAGCCCTCCCCGGGGTGCCCGCCGCCTCACGCCGGCCCCGGGGGACACCTCACCGGGGCGCCATTTTGGAGTCGCCCGCGCGGTGCGGCCCGGCGCCTGAGGAAGGGCGCGGGGCTGAGGGGACGGCGTCCCCCGCCTACCTCCAGCGTCTTCACCAGGACCCACATGTAGGCCTCGGAGATGCCCAGCGAGACGCCCAGCGCCGAGGGCACCACGATGAGGGCGAGCACCAGCGCCAGCCACACCGCGCCCACCCGCGCCGCCACCGACCCCAGGTCCTCCATCGCGGCCAGCGCGCCGCCGCCGCCGCCGCCGCCGCCGCCAGTGGGAGGGCGGGCCCTGCCACCCGCCGCCCTAAAGTCCCTCGGCCGCCCCCGGCCCGCCCTCGGCCCGCCCCGCTCCGCCCGCCCGGGGCCAGGCAAGGGCAGCGGCGAGGGTGGCCGCACCGCCCCAGCTGCTGCGTGAAGTTGAAGGGGGCTGTAGGCATTTTATTTAAGTAGATGTTTCTACAGCGAGTGTCTTCTTGTGAAGGGGAGCAGAGGGTGCTCCTTACCGCACACATCCTTCGGGAAGCACAGGGCTAGGGAGACGGGGCTTCGCCTTGGGAGGTGATGTTTGGGGAATGGGAATCGGCTAAAAACAGGCAACATCCTCACTAAAAACTCGTGTAGGAAAAACGGCTCCTACGCAGCTGGACGGGAGGGCGGCAGTACTGCCACAGCGTACCGCGTTGCTTCATGGCAGGTGCATCGCCAGGAAAGCCATGGGAAGAGTGAAAACAGCAGCTTGGGAAGGAAAAGAGAAAAGGAAAATTGGGGAAAGCTCCTGGATCTATGAAGACTAAAGTAGATAAAGACAGCTAAAAAAGTGAAAAGGGACAAGGTCTGTGCTTCAGCCAGCAGAACACCTGGTCCATGTTGTGTCTCACGCCTTGAGCTGGGAAGAGGGATTCACTGAGGGACCAGTCTCGAGGGTACCCGACCAGGCACTAGGCACATGCCAAGAGAAACAAAACTTTGTGGAAAATGGCTAGAGGAGGGTTTGCCTGCCCTGGCCTGTGCATGGCAATCATATAGCACGTGGCCTGACAAAATCTATGCCAAGAAAGCGATGTTAGCAGAAAGAGGCTGAAGTAGAACAGGGATGGCAGCCTTGCCAAAGCATCCTGAGGGTAGGGAAGAACACTTTCCTCTAGGATAAAGGCTTTCAACCTAAAGTCCGCATGCATCTTTCATAGGCGTTTCCTAGAAAAGGGACATCTGATTTCCCCCTCCATATTCAAGAGGTCAGAAATGTATCTAAGAGCCAAGTGCTTAGGATCCAAGGAAAAAACCTGAATTAGACTCCAATGCCTTAAGAACTATTTCCAGAAGAGTCATGTGGGCGAGGGCGTTGGATTCTGGCTCCTATTTTTGGCTCTGGCACTGCACCATCTTGGACAAGTCTCCTCTGCTCTCAGCATCTCACCTCTCCTCCCATTCTTTGACTCATCTAGTTAGATAAGTTCTGAGGCAGAGACAGGATGATCCCTGATGAAGCCTCTGTGCACAACCACCGCAGAAACAATCGTCCAGCTAGGTCTGAGATTGTCAACCAGCACTTCAGTGTTTTCATCCTTCGAAGTGTTTAGTTGTGATCATGCCTGAAAGGCCCAGTTCGGACTGAAGGCAGTAACCCGTTGGTGCCATACACACATTAATGCAAGAGTCCCTACTCCAAAGACCTGTACTACAAGTGGTTTTCAAACGTTACAGCAGTGTGTGGATCCAAGTCAATTAAGAGTGCCCAAAGTCTGGAACAGAAAGAAATCAAAATAACATTACATTCCAAACTGGGTGATATTCACAACACATACACCCGTGGGTAGCTTATTTTAAATTCAGATTTTGTCCATTGCTTCACAGGCAGAAAGTGATACAGGGCATTTAGTACTTGTTCATGAATTTTCATCCGGGGTGCAAATGGTAGAGGCCAGAGGCTTGGTTCATTTGTTTGTTTTTACCTGGCATTAAAGGAGCAGAAGTCTCCATCCAAAGGACAGATGTAGCCCAGGTAGCAACAGTGGACACCGTCTAGCTCCTGAGGAAAACAATATGGTGTTCACAGTAACGTGTTGTACAGATTTCATCTCCAATACATTTCAATATCTTCATTTAGATCGTAACATCTAAAATTGCCATCTGAAGCAAGAATTACAATACAGATAATCCTGTACAAGGCAAAGCTTTTTGTGTTTGTTGACAAAACCTTGAAAACTGAAAATAAAGAATTTGTTTGACTTAGTCCACCTGCTTGTTAAACCTCTGTTTCAGTAAAATGCAAAAAAGTCTTGACTCAGCACAGTGTATGGCAAATTTGGTGGCATATGGCAAATTCCTGAGTCTCAGAGGGCTGAAATCCATCAGTGTCCCTGAAGCATCAAAAGAAAATTCTGGAGACCTCTACGTGTGGCATTCACCATGTGGAATTAAGGCATCGTTTTTCTGCTGCAACAGCTTGCCTATTGGACCTACTGCCACTGTCTGCAGGCTTCATAACCAAATAGTAGGAAATGAGCAGTCTCTACCAACATTTGTGCTTCAGAGCAGGAGAAGGTGACTGGTTTGATCCCGGCTGTCATTACACACCGGTGGGGGAAAAATGCTGGCAAAAAGGTATTTTGACAGGAAGCAGTTATAGGCACGGACAGCCATTCCCGAAGCCGAACAGAAGGAGGACAGAGGCAAGACTCACATAGAATGTAAACAGAAACTCATTTTATTGCATCCAGGTTTCCCCTCCACGCTTGCATGAATAATTCACAAAGCCATTAATGTTAAATTGGAAAAAAATCATTTGTGTTCTTGAGTTGCTTGAAGAACCACCTTCTCTGCCTGGGACAGCAGGGAGGAAACATGCCTGATAACCTGACAGCCGCCTCCTGGTGACAGAGCTGCTGGCAAAGTCCTATCATGAATGTGCTGAAGTTCATACTTTGCACATATCTTGCACTCCCATCAAAGAATAGCTGGCTGTTAACTGCAAAAACTGTTGACTTATTAAAAAAAAACCAAACAGCTTTCTCTCTTTGCCAAGTGGCCTTTGTCTTTTAAAAAGATATAGCTGTTATAAACCACTGATGACTTATCTACTGATAAATTAGTTTCAAATTAATTCCATCATTACATTTTATTTGTTTGCGCTGTAGCCTGTGACAATATACAATTTCTATGCATCGCTTTTACCAGTGAGCCTGTTTTCCTAAGAGAGGAGGACTTTTTTCTTTCAAGCACTAGGACCATACTTTCAGCACAGTTAAGACAGCACGATTCCACTGAAGACACAGAAAGAGTGCTAGTTTTAACAATTTTCCATGTTTTCATTTTTTTAAGGCCTGTTTTATGTACAAAGGCTACATGTAGTCATGCTTTCTAGTAGAGTATTTTCCAGTAAAAAGTGCAAACCATGAGAAAGAAACATCCCATGATAATATATCAGAGTTGATAAATTTGGAAGAAAACGTTTTCATATATCCCTGTTTTTCAATTTATTTCACAAAGTACAGTACATACAAAAAAAGCTTAAGTTGAAATTATATGCTTCAAGTTTATCTAAACCAGGTGCTCCAAATGGATCCAGAAAGTTTTGGGTTGTTTTTTAACTTTGTGAGAAGTTACCAAGATTCTTAATATTTGTTCTATAAACACTAGCAATACTGTATTTTTATGTCTGTAGTAAGAATACATTCACATTTATTGCCTTAATATGCATGGCTATGTAATGTAATGCATGATTTTAACAGGGGGTTGGACTGAATCAAACACTGAAAAAAAGCATGTGTAAAATTCTCATCAGTCTTACCACACTGCTTTTCTGAATGATTTATTTTTACATTCCTTTGGCTGTACTTATTTTATCCCACTTAATTATTAGAGCCTATCAAGTTTTGGCCATGTGGAGCATGGCTGCAAACTTTGTTTCCAGGATGAGGGAAATCACGTTGAACCGGCTCAGGAAGAGAGCCTGGAGCCTGGACTGTGTCACCTCGTGGCAGTCACACTCTCCCCTTTCTAAGTTATTGCACACATTATTGGCTTCTGGTAGGTCAGATCTAATAAAAAGTAGCTTTCCATTTGTCTCCTGTCACTGGAGCCAGGCAGCTTCAGAATATCAAACAGTTTCATCTCATGTAAATACCTGTATTTTATTGGAAATAAATAGGGTCAGGGTAGTTATCCTAGTACTCCTTTTTATCTTCTGCTGTTGAGGAATGGCAGGTAGCCAGCAAACCACTCGGGGGAATTCTGCACTCTCTCGTCTGTCTTCTGGCTTGCAGACAGGTCATGCTTTCTCTCCACCACTGTATTTGCTATAATTCACTGTAAAAATTGATACCTTTTATACAGGGAGTCAGATGTTTTCAGCTTCACTTTGTATCCGGGAACCTAAGTGGAATTTTACCTTCTGCTGTCATGGACCTCCAATTCTTATTACACTGAAAATAAATACAACTAGCCTGGCTTCTACGTACCCTGTAAGCCTAGCAGCGTGTATTGACGGAGTTGCAGCCTTGGGTGTTGTCTCCAGCAAGGATGAGGGCTCATAAGCACTGTGTGCTTCATAAACATAGCGCCCAGGCGTGCCCCACCTCAAAAAATTTAACTTCCATAGTTTAGAAATTTAAGTTTCTAGGAGTTCAGCAATCCAGCTGCAATAAAACGCCATTAAAAGCCCCAAGCTTGCTTTCTCCTTACAGCGAGTGGGAAAGTGTGAACACACAAGAAGGACATGAATAGAAGAAAGCAGAAACAGAGGGGATTCTAGCTAGAACAGCTAACAGGAAACTGCGGTGGAGACAACTGCAGGCCACAGAAACTGCACACGCATCCCACAGAGCCTTGAGTGTCTCAGAGGTGCCTATGCTGAGGTGACTTGGTTGGAAACTGAGTCTTTAATGCTGGAGGGGGAAGAAGGAGGAGAGGGATAAATCCCAGAGGTAAATGTTCCCAGGTGTTCAGCATCCAGCACTTTTCATTTGGATACCCTAAGCACAGGCTTTGTGGTCATTCGGCCTCTCATCTACAGCAGGATTTTATCACTTGGAGCATAACAGCTGAGACTCCTTGTTAGTCTTGAAAACAGGACCTTGAGACCTTTCTAGCAAGCAATACACTTGCACATGTTTCAGTGAGATGTCTCGGTGCTTGTTCCTGCAAGTTGCTAAATATGCTGGCCTTTATACAACAAAATATTTAAGTGCATACTTAAAGCTTGGTTCTGTAGCAGTAGAGGAGCATCAGAAGGCAATTCAGCAATGGGCTTCCCCTCATGACCTTAAAAGCATCTGCACTCAACTGACCACCTAGAAACCTTCACCACTGTGTTAACGTGGAAGGGGGTTGTGAATATCTCAGCAGTTCTGTGCATCAAGCACAGGAGGAGAGGCAGACACCATCTTCAGAGCAAAAATGCTACAAACAGACAACCCAGCAGACATGCGAGAATTTGCAGCATCAACACAAGGAGCACGCCACAAGGATGGCACCTCCTTTTACTGTCCACCATGACCTGAGGCCTGGCAGCCTGGCTTTCTACTGCACTTGGAGAGGAGAAACGGTGAAGAAAACATATATACGTATTACTCCAGAACTTCATGATCTCTCTCATGACTTAAGCTGCCAATATAACAAAATTACCACTTAAAACGATACTGTACTTTTCCGTTCATGCCAGTATTCTAAGGAAGGACAAAACATGCTGATGTCCAGTAAATTAGCTTACCTTTTCATCTTTTTTTTTTTTTTCCTTAAGTGATATTAAGGCTTGTACCTCTCAAAAGAGCATTAATAAGGTTCTAGTCGTCATGGCGGTGTTAGACACGCATACAGCGCTGCCACCTCCTGGTCCCACAGCAAGAGCAACCCGTGCCCGTTTGACACGTGAAGCAGGCTGTGCAACGCCATGTATGCGCTTGATGCACCCACCAGAGCCCCGTGTCACATGTACAATGCAAAGGGTGAGGGTGCAACATGCAAAGAATAGCTTAAAAGCCCAAATGTGTAAGGCAGCGTCTGGATAGAAATCAGCCTCAGCTCAGATCTAACATAAATGTATTTTTTATATGAATATCTCTCCTTATAAGCCCTTGTAGGTGTATTTTATAAAATGGTATTAATAAAATGGTATTAATAAAACACAAGACAAATGGAGCACTTATTTGAAGTATAATGTACGGCTATTTCATTGAATGTGTGTACATACTTACATCTTATGTAAAGTTATAAATTATATGAGTAAAGGAGACTGCCCATAGTCATATATGATGAGCATTTTTTTTGAAAAATCTATTATATAATTGATAAACACAGCATTTAATGTACAAAAAAACTAATGCATATGACATAGTTACAAAATAAGCTGTTTAATAGATGTCCATATAAACTTAAAAGGTAGTATTTAATAGCTATTCCGTATAAAAAGAAGAAATATACCTTTCTAGATTATCTAGTAACCTATTTCTTAAAAGTCTGATATGCTAGGATATAGTATTCTCCCCAATATTACTCTATTTAATATCCACCATGTAGATATTAAATGTCTTTCACCACATGCATCTTCTGTATAGTCAAATACAAATACCAAGGGATATCAACTGATGTCAATAATCCGCAATTGCACACAAATCATGACTACTGATTAGTAAAGCAATTATCATATTAAAAGAGTTCAACAGGGCTCAACATACTGTAAAATTAGAAATCAGTCAATACCACGGCCATTATGTAGAACATCATTGATTGGATGTACTAAATGCTAGCCTTGATGACAATTGATCACGATGAACTCTGCTCACAAAGGAGTCTGGTATACTAATTGAGGAGCTATCATTAAACAGAATAATAAATAGAGGAGGAGGAGGAGGGGAGAGGAGAAATGGCTGCAAAGCTAAGGTCCTTCCTGTCTGTACAACAACAACAACAATAAAAAAGCAAAGAGCCAGGAAAGCCTCTGTCTCTACTGTATGTCCACTAACTTCTAAGCCTACTTTTCCAAAACCAAATGAACGTGTGAACCCTTCGCAGGTCATCTCCACAATCTGCACCACAGCTGGGAAACATGCTCAAAAGAGCCTGAGCAATGGGTATTTCACCTCAGCACAAACATTTCCAAAAGCAAATCCCACAGAGAGGCTGGAAAACCCAGACGTCCCATCCGTAATGCATCTGTGACCTATCTCCATTGGCCTACTTGAAATCAGGCCTCAGACTGCACACATTACCAAAATATGTTCCTTGGAGTGCCTTGAGGCTAAAACCAAACACCAGGTGAAGAGCTGCCCAGGCTGCTTTCCTCGCTTTCATTCAGGGCAGGCTGCACAAGGAAGAGTTTGAGTAAAACGCTGGGATGTCAAATTTGGCACTGTTTGCTGTTCTCACTACAGCTCAAGAAAACATCTGCTGTTAGAAAATAAGTTCAGAACATCTCCCTTATTACCCTGAAAACATGTTTTTTTTCTGAAAGTGTCCCCAGTCCCAGACTGGGAGCAAAACAGCATCAAGGTACTCATCACAGCAAATGCAAGTGTTGTACTGCCTCCAGGAACATCCCAGGCTTGCTGCCTCTAGTGAATTTTAAAATACAGGTAGAAGCTCAGGGGTTAGAGCCATACCTGATTTTGAAGCAACTAAAGGACGGAAGTATTTCTGATTTTGGTTTGTCACAGGGAAGAGACAGCCTGGGGAAACCCCACACAACACAGGCTGCTGAAATTTAGAACAAGCGCAAACGTTGCTGGTAGTACACCATGACTGATAATCAAAGATCCGGTGTTTGGGGTATGCAGAGTTACTTCTCCGTTTTCATGGTTTCCTGGAAATGTAGGAGAAATAACAGCTCATTCATCGGAATTTAGGGCAACTCTGCCTTGAATGAAACGTTGAGAAAGTTGTGCAAGGGAGAGTTAGCTACCACTAACTAGTTGCCACTAGGTGGCAACCTTTGCACATTTCTGATACTACATGGAGGAACAATTACTGAAACGCATCTTGAAACAGCGAGTCAGGAAAAAGAGGTGTCTCCCAATTACGCAGAGTAGGTCAGCAGAAGTCGGAGAGAGAGCATTTCAGACATTCCCAAAGATAAGACGCAGCTGTAGAAAAAGACATTGGGAGTCAAGAAAATAAAGGACTCCAGCTACCTCAATCAGTCCTAATATGCAGGTGCATCACAGTGAAAGATTATTAGATGTTTTAGCACACTGATTCAGTTCTCACAGGGTACAAGAGGTCAATAGTTGCTTATCACTACATCTTGTATTGTTATAATTAACTCATGTTTCTCATGTCCGCACTATGGTCCTAGTAGGCATTTGGGCGTCCCTTTATATACATACAAAACGCATATATATATACACACCCACACAGAAAAAAAAAGTGTATATTTATATATATAAAAAGTGACCTCAGAACTTCTGGTCCTATGTAATATTTGAGTCACATACTTTCTTGGAGACCCAGGAAATTTAAAGAACCTGTCTAAAAAACTGGCTCAAATACATCAGGGCAATGATGGTCATTTACACAGAAACTCACCTTACAGTGCTTTAAAGCTGCATAGTTACAACCTGTTTCAGGTTACTTTACCCTTGTAGCAGGACAGCACAATATACTTTAAACATGAATAATGGCGATGTCCAAATAACCTTTTCTTAGTCCAGGCATGAAACCCCAGAAATATGAGCCAGATGTTGAAGCTCTTCCAGTCTACACATTTAGTTTAAAGGGATCAAAGCATAAATCATCTTTACAAGTTCTGCTCCCAACTTAGGTAACAGTAACACAAACATCCAAAAAGATGCTTTCAGAGGACTTCTCAAGCTCCAGTTTTGGAAGCCTGCCTGAGGAAGGAGAGGCACATTAGACACAGTAACCCAGCCTTTATGGGATTCTGAGTTGCCATTACTTATTCAAGGCTTCAGGACGCTAAATAGAGGGAGCATTGGCTCCAGCCTTCAGCCCAGTGCAGAAGCAAGATAACACCCAAGTGACTTAAGATGCTGGACTGCCCAGGACCCTGCTGAATACAAAGATTCTGCACTGCACCTTGGGCATGCTGTGTGAGTTTTATTAAGGACCTAAAGGGGGAGTTTATTAAATATACCTGGTTTTCCATCCATACAGCTGATCAAACAGTGATGTCTTCAAAAGTTAGCAGAAAGCAGCTATTTTGACTCCCTCTCTCTGACTCACCCACATAGCAAAAAGGCCTGATTTTATTCACTCATTCCAACATACCTTTATTTTCAACCCATGGCCCACTGTCTTAGGCATCTCAGAAGTTTGGGATGCATGCACCTAGGACTGCTTTGGTTTGTTTCAGTTTCATCAACCTGATGCATTAGTGCCACAACAACAGTTAGCATCACTTAGATGCTTCATACGTATTAGCCAGCAGTGCCAAATTACAAAGCAAGGCTATGTTTTACAGTGTAGGTCTTCCCTACACCAATTAGCTGTATCGGAAGGCCCTCATATTTTATTTCCAGAAGAGGCCATCCAGTCAATTAAAAGTGCAAGGCTCATTGGGTAAGGAGCTGAAGGGCAAATATACTAAATGGTAAACAAAGGAAGTTTGTGCTCTTGAGGAAGACAGAGCCACAGGCTTCTCCAAGATGATAATACATCTTGCCTATGTAGCTTGTACAGCTAGCAAATAAATAAAAAAACCCCTACTTACACTGACAGATTTTTTTTTAAATTTGGGGGTTTTTTGGGGGGGAGGAAAGTTGGGGAGGTTTAGGGGGGTGGGGCTGGTTGGTTTGGGGGGCAGAGGGTTGTGAGTGCCTGATCCACTGAAATATTCATTCTTTTCCATCTAATTCTATCACTTGGCACAAATTAGCACAAGACTGCTACATTTCATCCCGCAAAGGTACAGAGTAAAAAAGGAGCTCAAACAGTTTAGAAGCCTGGTTCCTGCAAGACCAGTGGAAGGTAAGCAAAGAGGAGGAGTAACACAAGTGTGAGTTCTTTGATTGTGAAAAATAAGCTGCAGTTTATCAGCTTCCCACTCGTGTTATCATGAGAAAGTATTCTTTTCACTGTTACCATGCCCTCCTGCTGGAGGAGGAAGACACACTTATCTGTGGTGTCCTTTTGGAAAACAATCAGTTCCTCCACAACCTCAGCACTCTAAGGGCAGTGTACAATTTCTGTTAAATGCCTGTTCTGTCTCCTCTTTTACCTCTGAGCAGGAAGAAGGCACACAGTAGTGTGGGAAGGATGCTCCCACACTTGTCTTAACCCCTTGCATACAAGTGCAGTCTCTATTAGTGACTCTCAGACATCAGTCACACAGAAGGAAAGCTCCCAATTTTAAACTCTGGCACACTGAAGAGATTTAACAGTTATCAGGATAGTCTGTGACATTTCTTTAGATTTTTATACTTAAACTAAAACTTAATACTTATACTTAACTATACTTAAACTTTAAACTAAATCAAGAGCTTCAACAGACATGAAGGCACAGCTAACCACAGTCAGGAGCAAGCAGACCTCTTTCACAATAGGAGAGCCTGAAACAATTTTCCTCTGTAGACACTGTGAGCACTCTCCCTGCCTGGGTGGCTAAGAGCTTTTTAAAAGGGTAGATTCTCCCACTGCTTACCTATGACACCAAAATTTGGACTGACTGATCCACCAAGAGAATTCACATACCTGTAGAAACTGAACCGTACTCTTCGCTGGGTAAAAAACTGGCTGGGTGGCTGAGCCCGGAGAGTTGTGGTGAATGGAGTTAAATCCAGTTGGCGACCGGTCACAAGCGGTGTTCCCCAGGGCTCAGTTTCGGGGCCAGTCTTGTTTAATATCTTTATCAACAATCTGGATGAGGGCATTGAGTGCGTCCTCAGTAAGTTTGTAGATGACACCAAACTGCGTGGGAGTGTCGATCTGCTCAAGGGTAGGATGGCCCTGCAGAGGGATCAGGACAGGCTGGATCGATGGGCTGAGGCCAACTGTAGAGGTTTAACAAGACCAAGTGCCAGGTCCTGCACTTCAGTCACAACAACCCCATGCAATGCTACAGCCTTGGGGAAGAGTGCTGGAACACTGCCTGGCCAAAAAGGACCTGGGGTGTTGGTTGACAGCCGGCTGAACACGAGCCAGCACTGTAGCCAAGAAGGCCAACAGTATCCTGGCTTGTATCTGGAATAGTGTGGCCAGCAGGAGCAGGGAGGTGATTGTCCCCCTGTACTTAGCACTGATGAGGCCGCACCTCGAATACTGTGTCCAGTTTTGGGCCCCTCAGTACAAGAAGGACATCGAGGTGCTGGAGCATGTCCAGAGAAGGGCAACAAAGCTGGTGAAGGGTCTGGAGCACAGGCCTTATGAGGAGCAGCTGAGGGAACTGGGGTTGTTCAGCCTGGAGAAGAGGAGGCTGAGGGGAGACCTTATTGCTCTCTACAACTACCTGAAAGGAGGTTGTAGTGAGGTGGGTGTCAGTCTCTTCTCCCAAGAAACTTGCGATAGGATGAGAGGAAATGGCCTCAAGCTGCATCAGGGGAGGTTTAGATTGGCTATTAGGAAAATTTCTTCACAGAAAGAGTGGTCAAGCATTGGAACAGGCTGCCCAGAGAGATTGTGGAGTCACCATCCTTGGAGGTGTTCAAAAAACGTGTAGACGTGGCACTTTGGGACATGGTTTAGTAGGCATGGTGGTGTTGGGTTGATGGTTGGACTGATGATCTTGGAGGTCCTTTCCAACCTTAATGATTCTATTCTAGTTTTACTTTCATTGTAAATAATCCAGCCACCAAGCCAGGAAACGAAATTATTACTCTACCCCTAATTAGTTTAGTGGTGGACTTGGTAGTGTTAGGTTAATGGTTGGACTGGATGATCTTAAAGGTCTTTTCCAACCAAAACAATTCTATGATTCTAACCCAGGGATGATACACCAGGCCTTGGCCATGGAAGAGGAGAGCTCAGTTCTGTGCCATGCAGCCTCACCTGCATATCAGCTCTGTTAGCCCCTCCCCTGAATATTAGTTTTCTAGACTCTCCAGGACTGGGTAGTGTTCTATCTGTGCACCTGTCTTTCTGCAGGGTGTATTTGTGCTCACCATGACAGGTCCTCCATCTCTGCTGATACCTCAGTCAAGGGGCTGCTGTCATGTAAACTGTCCTTACCAACTCATCTGTCTTAAAGCAACTTGGGCAAAATAACACCTATTCGTGTGTGCTTCATTAGTAACATTCAGATCATTAAAGAAGCCAGATTCTTCCATGTGGGAGCTACTTAACAGGAGAGCAAATATTTTATACAAAGAAATGCTCTAGGTGACAAAAATATTCCCATCTCGGTTTCTGTAAGTGCACTTGCTCTATTTATTTCTGGAGGGTGGTCTTGTCAGAGAGGAAATCAGTAGCCTTCACATCAAGCAGTAACACAAGCAGGTCACATCATAGGTTTTCTTTAATTTGTGTAATCCATACAAACAGACACAGAAAGGGATATTGCAAAATCAGAAGACACAATATAATTTAAAAATATATTTTTCTACAATATTGTCCTTGGCTGTGACTAACTTATCCCAGCATCAGGGATGCACTGCCCTGGACACTGTTCTGCTGTTTGTCAGTGGGACCCTGGAAAACTTCCTATGTTGCCATCCCTGGCCTTGTGACATGGAGGGGAAAGTCAGAGACTGCCTCTTTCCCTCTGACATCCAACACCTCCTCTCCAACTTGCAATTCAGAAAATGTATTTTGGTGAACTGCTTAATGTCTTCTGACATCAGGAGATATATCTCTACAGCCACACAGTAACTGTGGCTCACAGGGAAACTGCTAGTCCAAGTCTTTGATAGAGGCTAGGAGTACAGAGATGTTACAAGTTAGGAAATTACCATTTAAGTCTTCAGGGTAACACAAAGATTTAAAAAAAAAAAAAATAGTGTTTTAATGAACTTAAGTTCTCTCAACGTTGGAGAGAATTTTACTAGTATATTGTAAATCTTTCTATTTATAAAATTATATCCTTATTTAATACAAAATAATACCTGCTGTGTCATATGCAAAACATCTTACTGGGACAGAAGGAAAATACGTTGGTTTTAATATAAAAAATAGCCCATTTTCTGGTGGAGATAAGTCATGGAAAAATGAGATAAAATAAATACCATTTAACAAACATTTCTGTTTCCCACAGATCCACTTCCTATAACTATCTGGCAATATTTTTTCTGTTGCTCTTCCTTGAAAGAATCTTCGACATTTTTCCTTTTCAGTCCCCCATCCCTGAAAGATACAGAGAAGAAACAGCCTTGAGCTCACTTCAGGGTCAAGGCAGAAAAATGTTACAGTGTTTAGACTATGTAGTCAAAGCAGTTTTCACCCTAAATGTTGGCTTTTGCAATACAATGCTAAATGATCTGTACTGCCAAGACTTACCACACAACACAAACAATGCCTTTCCTTTAATGCAGCATTTCACAGGTGAATAATTTATTTTTACCAGATACTACCTGCTGGCTAGATCCACCTGTCAGCTGTTTCTTTTTTTATACTACATTAGTCTATTTATTCTAGTGGAACTATTCAGGGAATAAAATAATATTTTCTGACTCAGAATCAATAAGGGTGATGGACTACAGACCAAGCAAAGCAAATCTGGAAGAAGTTTTAAAAGATTCCAGGCTAATGTTTCAGAATACAGAACACCTAGATATGCCTTAAATCCAACCTCAAAGGCATTGCTTCTTACCAAGGAAGCACAGACATTCCTCCCTGAGCAGCAATGACAGCCTTGACTCTGTTGGCAAAGTGAACAGCATCTTCTCCTTCCTGAAAAAAATATATGAATGATTTGCTTTGCAACTTAAATATTTTCTTCATGTATCACTTAAAGAGATACTTTTTGTCAGACAGCAGGCAATTGGGTTTATGCCAGGTCCACAAGCCAAATGCGACCTGCAGGGCAGTTCCAGCTGGTCCTGGGGAATGCTGCCTGGTTTCCCACCATTCAGTTCCGAAAAGAACTGAGTGGGAGGCTCTGTGGTTTTTGGGGCAAATCTCAAACAACACATAGCGTGAGGTCACAGGTCTGGCCAGAGCAGGGATGCATCTGCTCCCAGTACTTCGGTACCAGTCTGAAGTTGGGAACACACTGAAAGGATCACCCTTGGAGGGGATGGGGCACCTTAAACAGCATTGGGGCCTGGCGCATTCAGGATCAGTGAATTATTGTAAGTTTGCAGGAGTCTGTTTGCCTGAACTGCAGAGGACTGAAAATACATGCATTACAGCAGCTTCCCTGCCAAGACTAGGGCTGAGCAAAAACCAGGGCAGGCAGTACCAAACCGGAGCATTGCTGGAGCAAAGGCCTTGACCACTTTGTCAGCATTAGGTCGATATCTAGGGGCAGCTGGGTGAGAGGCTGTGCCAGGTTGTGGGATAAAGCTGCTGGGCAAAGGATTAGCTGGATATTCTGCAGGGCTGAGAAACAAAGAGGTAGGAGGAAGCTGTGCAGCTGGAGGTAGAGCGGGGGGACACAGAAGGCAGAAGTGCATGGAGTGAAGAGACAGCCCAAATGACTTCTGTGTAAAAAAGGAAGGTCTGTGCCAGGCTGAGGGGCAGGACTCCTGCACCATAAAACCACATTTTAACATCTCTTCTAGTATCTGGCAGCAGAGGAAAGCAAGGCAGCTGCACCCAAGTAAAGCAGCTGTTTGGGAGCAATAGGGAGCATGGCACAGAAATGTCTGAATATCTGCAAGAATTGTTTTTACCTGAAGGTAACGAACCCACTTAAATCTGTGCTCACTTAATTTTAAGACTACAGTGTTACTTTCTGGCCTTTGTCCATTAAGTTGTCAATAAAGATTCACAAACATAATGCCAACACCCCGTGCGTAGTAACGCAGGCTTCCTCCCAGACAACATTTTATGAGCATTTTCAAAACATACGAAAGCGTGAGTACCTCTTTGACCATTGGTGGCAGGTACCACACATTACAGACAATCGCCCAGCTGGTCATCACGTTAAAAACATGTGTCATGATGGAATACTTTGTGCTGTTCCAGAACGCATCCCCAAAGCGGGGGTCATACTAGAAGACAAGAAGAACAAGTGAAAGGGCATGATCTGCTACCTTAGTTTAAATCACATAAGCAGCTCTTTTTTGGCCACAAAGTCACAGTTCAAACTGTTAAATCCAGAGCAAATCTAATCACACCTCCTAAAAGCAGCAGTAAATTCAGAGTAAAGCTCCACATTGCAATGTTTATTACAAATTTATAACAGTTAACCTTCATCAGCAATGCAGGAATCCAAACTGTGACAGACCCATTGAAACACATCTCAACTATAACAAGACAGACCTACCCAAAATGTAAAGGCTTGTCATCTATGGATATGCTGACTACAAAGGTTTCCTTGAAAACACTCACACCAGTTTTAAAAATCCATAAGATTAGGCAACATTATACTTTTTCTGAAACTAACTAATGTATCTAGGGCTAGGATGACTTGGCTAGAGCTACTCAGAAAGCCTTGAAAGTGCCAAGAAAAGAGCCTGAAAAGGCAGGCAGAACTGAACACGCAGCACAGCAATTGCACCGGTGCTTTTCAGGTTGCTCCTAACCAGCTGTAAAGATACTCGGTGAAACATTTCCCATACTGCACTGAACTGCAAGACATTTCACACCATGAAAAGATTCTGTTTTCTCAGGGCTTATTCAGTACCTTATTCACACAGAACAAACCCCCTTTTAAGGTTTACACATGAACAGCTTCTCTGACATGAGAAGCTTCTGCAAATAATCTTCCCACGTTTGGAAAACTGCAGATACATTACCTTGATTGCTACTGGATGGATGGTCCCTCCTACCTCAAAGCTACCCTTCTTGAACATCATTACTGATGTGTTGTTTATGCAGGTACCTGGCCAGAATTAATACAGATGAAGAGTTTAATCCACTCTAAGAAAAGTAAATGAATCCTAAACTGTCTTAAGGAGACTTAAGTTGCTAAAGGAGAAAGTAAGTTTTGATTCTGAAGCATAATCCCAGAACCTGTTCTCTCTTCTGTTATGCTATACACCAAAGCAAATAGACTGTCATAAAACTGTTGTAAACACTAGAATCTGACTTTTGATATCTCACAAGAGCTAATTAATTCTACAGACTGAAAACAAACACCTCACTTGGAAAGACTGTGTATAATAAACTGTACTCATCAGCAACAAGTGAGAAGAGCAATAAAATCAATATAGTTGTGTCCTACCTTCTGGGAAAATTAAAATGGGTAATTTGGCCTTATCTGCAATGTGTTCTCTAATTCTGTGGAGAGAAAATAAGATTTCAGTGTATACTTCATATTTGTATTTGGCCAAGAATCTAAACATTCGTTACCTCTTACATAGGACAAGAAAAGCCCTTGCCCAATTGCCCTTTCCCAGTCAGCAGCCTCAGCCGGGATGTGTGCTAGTTTCAGGCCTTTATCTCAGAGGTTATCTCTTACTAATTGCAAAAGTAGGTTTTCTATAAAACTGTATGCAGTTTTATTTCACCATTTTAACCCAATTAACACAAAGGCAGAGAATGGTGGTATCTGAAGCGTGTAAAAATCACTTCTCATTTATCTTTGGCAGGTTCCAGCTATGAACACAGTCAAACTTTTCTTTTGACTGAAGTATAGTCTGTATTTCAAGTTTTCATGCTTTCTAGGTTCATAACATCAGTTTTATATGTATCTAATGATCCTCTGCATCTACTTAAGAGATAGGCCACTATTTTACTACATTTGCTGCATCACTTAAACAAATGTATTACCACTAAGCAGATTACTGACACACAAAATCTGTTGTTTTCCGAGACACTTGTCTTTCCTATGACTCAAGAGCATGCAGTTCCTCTCCCATCCACATTAAAGAACAAAACCAAAACATCAGATATCAAAAAAGGAGAGAATGATCCAGCATGGGAGAACCTTCTCCATTTTTCTAAGGACAAACTGTCATAGACACTTACTTAACATGAGCTTCATCACACCCCATTTCATGAAGGTTCAGAATGACTAAGAACAGTCACTGTAAACACCCGAGAATATACGAGCTGCCATACTCAGTCAATCCTGTTCATGTCCTTAAAGTCCAACATGCTGTCTCTGCCAGGAATCAATACTGCAGGCCTGGAGAGCAGTATAGGCATTAAGCAAACATATTATGACACTTCTCCAGTATGCTCGTCCAGCTTCTAGCAGCTAGGTGGTACCTTGGTCTTTTTTTAATTACTTTTTTTTTTTTTTTTTTTCTTTCTACAAACAGCCTCCCTTTATCCAGTAGTCACAGCAGACATAACCAGCTTCGATGCTCAGAGCTGATGAAAAACATACCAGGGCAAGGCATGATCTGGGAAGCAGATGTGCTGACAGAACTCTGATTTCTGGCCTGATATCCCAAATCATCAGCCTCAAAACAGAATGAACAGGGTCCCCGCCTGTGACAGGCAGGGCGATTGTGGCAAGGTGGAAATTCCCAGAGGTTACAGGGAAAATGATCAAAAGTTCAGCAGATGATTGCTCCACCCTGCACCTTCATTGATGGAGCAGTTCCAAACCTTACACTGATGACAACCTAGAGCTGCCCACCAAAGAGAGATGCAGGGTGAGGACAGTCTCAACTCACGCTTGGACCTCACAATTACTAGACCTGATGGGACAAAAGCAAACACCTCACTACCTTACTTTTTCCTCACCAGATGACGGTCTTTCATTTCTGAGCGTTCAAAAAAAACATGCTGAGTGGTTTGCATGCAAGTTTTTTGAATAAGTCCCAGAATCCCTCTGTGTGCCTGGCCAACCTGCAAGCCCAAAAGAAACTGGTTACTATGCAAACTCACACACACTTAAATGATAAAATTCTGAACACAGATGCATCAGTTTCTAAGCTTGTTCACAAATTATACCAATCCTCTTGGTCAAAAGTGCACATACACCTGCCCGTGCCTATTATTTTGCAGTCCTGAACGTGAGTTTGAATGCTATCAAATCCCACTCTTTCTACCAGTAAGTTTATCCTCTTACCCAACACTACATCTATGGGCATCTCAACATTACCAATATTTACCAACTCTCTTGTACATACCAAGGAATAGCATCCATCACTGGCCAGGATTAGAACATCTAGTGGAGACGTGTGGTTGGCTACACAGATGCCTCCTTCCCGCGGTCTGTTTTCCCTGCAATGAAAACCATAAAAGTAATTACTTAATGCTTATTCTCCAGACTACGGGCCCGATCAGGTGACCCACCCAGTGAGCATACATCCACAATCGAGACTCTCTGTGACAAAAGCATTTCAGGCACACAGCTTATCTACAGATCCATAGGAAGTGGAAGAACACAAAACATTTTAAAATACTAATATTACTATAATATACGTTAAAACTTCTGGCAGTACGTTACAGCAAATAAGTCATCTTTCCTCATGCTTTCAAGAGTCCCTTCACATTTCAGTAGTTTTGGCATTTCACCAAAACCAGTTTCTTTTTAGCTGAGAATACGAGACTTCATTGGAGTAGGCATTTTAGCTGCATACATTACCATTCATAGAAGCATATATCAAAGAGCATTTGGACACTAAAATTCTAAAAGCAAAGACACTAGAGCATGATTTTGCTTGTTTTCTAAAGGACAAACAAAAAAATATTTCAGAAGCCTCCATTACATAAAACTCCACCACTAACCAAGCAAGATATTACAAAAACTTACTGAAATACCATCCATAACTTGCTTTAGGAAAGAGCATGAAGAATTAGTTACCAAGCAAATCAGCTAATAGAACAGCTGAACATTTTATGGCGATGTTCTTGCACATGATTATAACGCATTCATGGCAAACATTGAGAAAAATGTCTACCTGTATATTTAACCAAGAATACAGTACTACTACATTGTTGCATACCCTGCCAATACACAACAGAAAACACAGTAGGGCATGCAAACATCATGATGGAGTCTAGGTGATCCAAACAGCTTCTTGGATCAAATTGCACCATCATAGTATCTGTGCAGTAATGGAATAAGAATCCCACTCTGAAACTTGAGACATTGAGTACTGTAAGAAATCAATACCAAACCAGCAAGAGCAGGGTGGCACCACTCACCTGTTGTGGAAATGAACAATACCACCCAGACATCGGAGACCTAATGTGGCACATATCATCTGAACCTGGTTGCTCAGCCAGCATTTAACTCTAAAAGAAATGAAGCCATATATACATTTCCAGTTCTATGTAGTCACTCACAGAACAATGTAATGTAAACTCTCCAAATTATTCCCCAAAGCTGTTATTACAAAGACCATACTAAGAGGATTCTTTGCACTAACAATGCCATGCAGGAGGAGCTTATCAGGTATCAAAGATAGTCCTGTTCCATTTTTCTACTGTAATCTATTCTAAACCCCCTAGATTCAAAGCAGAGAAGGTAATAGTCAGGGTTTTGTTTTATACATTTTCTCTGGAAGCAACTGTTATCAACCCATGCATTAACATTAATTTAATATAAAAATATTTAGCTGGTGAATCACATTTGAGGGTTTTTTTGCACTGACAGGACATAACAATCTCACAGTATTAATATGGAATTGCTCAGGACAGATGATTAACTTGCCCTATTCTGACTCAAGTAGAGCATACTCTATTTTCCACTCTAAAACATGCTTCCAGCAGTATCTATCTGGCTTACACTGCATGACTGCATGTCCACTTTCAGATACCATTGCCATACTCTTTCTCATAGTGCTCTATGAGTTCACAGCAGAGAAAAAGTCACCCCATGATAGTCCACATTAATCCTCCAGACTCAAGCAGATTTATATTCCAACACACTACTTCAAATCATTAAAGAAATAAAAAAGAAATGGGAAGAGTGCTCAGCAAACACCTACCTGCCATTTGGAAACTGTCCTACTACCGTAGTGGCCAAGAGCAGCAAGAGGATGCTGAAAACAGCCAAGCAGACACTATGAAGTAAAAATTCTTAATTAAATGCTAAGAAGCAAAACTGGAAAAGCAAGCAAGAAAATATTTTATTTAACCCTTTATCCATTTCACAATGCTTCCCTCCACCATCAATAGCATCTAAACTAGCAATACAGCAGTTAAGGCCAACAGGAGCACATGTTTTCACTCAATTAATCCTGCACTGAGTACAAAGCCTCATGATGCCTGGAGCTTAGCTTCTAAAAAGCACCACACCCTGATCTGAAGCTATCACGCAGTAAAGCAGCTGTGTGTTCAAAGAGGACAGCAAGTAGTGGCTAGCGTTCTTTAATGCAGGTAAGATTTCTCAGTACCAAAAGGGACTCATAATTTCATTTTTAAAAACCTATCCAGAAATTTCAGTACAGTAGTAAACTACTATATAACCATGAAAATTAAATGTCATTGGTTATTAATGGCTGAGCAAAACCAATCTTGAAGCCATTTCTACATAAGTGTCGTCTCCTTAAGCTGCATATCTAAGTTTACACACAGGCATATGTACTCTGCTATATGACTGAGCGGTATGAAATCCCTCTATGCAGTGCAGCTATCTTTTAAATATACTGTCTCCCCATCAAAGGAATAAGAAATTTTAAAAGCTCTTGCTCTTTACAAGAATGCATGAATATTTGTAACTGGTCAATATGATAAAGGCTGGTTTTGCTTAAAAGAAAATTTTAAAAGTCTGAAAATTTAATGCATTCCAAGTAGATGTCTCTTTTTTCCATGATGCCCTGTCCTCCCTGAACATTGGCTTTGCTTCAAGTCTCAGGTGTTCAGCATACAGTCTCCCTGTCTCTTAGACAGGTAGAGCCTGATCCTTTCAGTTGAAACAGTTGTTACTTTACATAACAAAAAGATCTCCAGATCATTTCTGTAAAGTTTCTCTGGATTTTAAGAACTAATCAGTTACTAATAAAACATGCAGAACATGAGAAACATACATCTTCAGCACCTTTTCTTTTTTTTTTTCTTTTAGGGATATTTAAGTTTCGATGGCATCTTAGAGAACAAAGTCATGCCAGGTTCTCCTTTCTGCACTAGTCAATAGCATATTATTTCACATCTTTTGTAAAAAGTAACAAGAAAAACAGATCCCAGCAAATTACATCTGGCTCACCGAAAAGGCAGCAGGAGGCAATACCGAATTAAGATCCCAATGACCCACACAACCGTTAGTTGCCAGCTGACATGGTGCAAGTTGGCATCGGTTCTGCTGAGGAGATTCCAGGACACCAGCTCCTCAGAGGAGAACCGTTGGGTGACTTCGTCTTCTGCAACTGCCTCACACCCCTTCTTGGAGAAGTACATAACATCAGCAAGGTCAAAGCATCCTCGGCGCTGGACAGCAATCTCCTGTTCCATGGAGGTTTCCTCTCTCTGGATAATCCCTACATGAGGAAATGAGTATGCTTTCCACACAGAGGAATGGACAATATGGATTACAAAAAAAGTAAAATACACATGCTTTTTAGAAATAGCTCTCCTCCTACTCCAAGCACCATAATTGCATTGTTATGCCTCATTTACATACTGGCATTTAGTTCCACAAGTTACTTCTCTAATCCTATGCCATATAACACCACTAAATTTTTTAGGAAAGGAGAAAAGCATTCAGAGCAAGCTGCAAATAAAACCTTGAGCACAACACCTACTCCATTGTCATTTACCAAACACCACATGACACACACCTACAAATGTCAACAGTGCACTACCAAGACTGCAGACCCATCCTAGTGCCTTGACTCAAATTCAGGCAGTGTTTGTATAGTTATTGTTCTTCCTGCTGTTGATTAGTTTTACCTTTTCCCAGCTGTAACAAACACTTTCCTCCCCCCCCCCCCCCAAGTCTTCTCTCTTCCCCCATCCTTTCTCCTTTAAGAGTCACTTCGTTACCAAGAGACTTCAAACTGTCTAGATTTTTCCCCCCAAGATATACATAGTGTAACACAGAAGCATTGTGCAGGAAGAATGACAACACATTCATGCTCCATATCTGTAATTAGGCCTCATAGAACGGCCACACAGCAAGTCTGTGATGTTTGCTGAGGTCACTCTGAGACCAGATTCTTATCTGGCTCGTTACAGTGACTAAGATGGTATTGATTCATACCAGCTAACACATGGCTTTTTTGTCGTGTGTCGTCCCCCCCCCTTTTTTTTCCTGGGGTGGGGGTGGCGTGGTATTGGATGACATTAAATATGCATTATACAAAATACATTTCATTTATCTTAATCAACATACTACCCCCTGATCAGAAGATCAGAATCACAAAACTCTCCTTCATCTGCACTTCAGTCAAATCTTCAACACCCAGGAAATCAGACCTGAAATTCATTAACTGACAAACCAAGCAGTCTACATGACTGATGACTGAAAATGGCACTACAAGTAAAAGGATTATTATGAGAACTTAACCCAGTCCCCTTCAGTCAAAGAAGAAAGGAAAAATAGCTGGGAAGAGAAAAAAAATAAAAAATTACTCTCTCAGATTTTATCCCCATGCCCAGAGAAGAGTGCAAGTTGTAACTGTAATCTGTGGGATGGTGTAGCTCCTTTGCTTGAGAGACCCTGGCTTTTTGCGTGCTAGGAGTTAGAAGAAGTGAGAGAATCCATACAGAGCAGTATCAAGGGCAAAGAATACTCATTCCTCTTAAACTTGTGAAGAGAGAGCTGACTGAATCAGAAAGTACAAAATACTCACGAAAATGGGGACAGCTTCCCAAATGCTTATGAGCAATGTCCTTCTATACTCACACTAGTCTCTCAACACCTTTTATTCAGAAGACTCAATCATTCACAGATTATCTTGCTTATAACATGCTTAAGATCTCTTTTGTAGGTTTGTAACTTCAACAGTTATTTGCCCATCAACCTCCATTTTGGCCATTCCAGTTTCCTTACTTAATATCAGATACAATTTATGTTTCCATTTACTCTTTTCTAGGTAAGATATTAAAATACTTGCTTTTTTACAAGACAAATAGTGCTGTGTCACCTTCATTCAGAGATCTTACCAGTGGAGATTAAATTTTCAAGTGCCAGCGCCTTCTGCTTTTTTACTCCCTCCTCAATCTGCAGGGTGGCCCACTGTTCCCAAAACAAGAAAAGTAGATGTTGATGGGTTTCATTTCATCATTTCCAGGCATTCTGCAATTACCTTAGGTGAATTGCCTGAGCCTCTTTTATTGAAGCCAGGTCTTAGATTTTCATTTTTCAAATTCAGCCTGAAGGCTGTCCTGCATGCCTCCTGTTTCATTTGTTACATAGACTACCTTTTGCCATTTTCAGGAAAAATTGTTTGGCTCATACTTCTTTTCAGGACACAGGCAGCTGTTTTTTTCCTGGGGCCCCACAAATTACTGAGCTACCTAAGAGACTGTGTGAGGTCCACGGGTCCAAAACTCACTCTTCCCCATTTAGCTTCAGGCAATAGAATGTTGCAAAATACTATCACTGGCATTAGAGACGTGCTGGAAAAATAGATCTAAAAATAGGTTTTAAAGAATAAAAGAGATTACCTCAGTTTTAGGGCATTCATGCAATTTCTGTTAACAGAAAACAAGAGGGACTATTTTGTATCCATGAGTATTTCTGGAGTAGTAGGTTTGGTAATGAGCTTTCACCCTTTCCTCTCTTTACCTTTTTGAGTTTCTCCTCCCCACACAGAGCGGCATAATACTCCTCCATGAGCAAAAATCAAATATACTAATATGCCTACTTTTTGAAGTTTTCATAGCTTTGAATGTTTTCATCATACATATGTAGACATATAAACAGTAGCTCTTGTGAGTATTAGATCTTCCCGTGTTTACGTCAAGATATCTGCCCTAATAAAGGACACAGGATGCTTGCATGTAGGCTCTGCTCATTATTAAGGAACCAATGACCCACTCAGCTTACGTTCTCACTGCTATTAAGGCTTTCCACCTACAACAGATAAGGATATATCTTTCTGCTTCAGGATAAACTCTTGCTAAGCAGTTTATTTCCCTCTTACTGACATGTGCAGCCATTTAAATCACCACAAAGCTTGATCTCAAATAGTCTTCACCACGTTACAACATGTTGCATGTGCCAACAATTACTAGTTTTTTGCCATCCTTAAGTTCTGTGTGCTCTCTACCAGCTCCTTCTGTAGCTATTGAAGTTTAAGTCAATAACAAAAACGGGACACTTTATCATGGCATAATTAGGATACTTTAGTTACCCTTAGTTGACTTTTTTTTTACCAGCCATCTTAAGAAAAGAAAAAAGAGAAAGTAGAATATGCAGTGATGTGCTATTTTTAAACTCCATGCAAACCATCGATTATAACACCATTTAAGAAAAAAAAAACCCCACAAACACAACAAAAACCTTCACCTTATCTATACTTTCCAATTATTCCATAGGAAAGGTCAACTGGTACATCACCTGTCTCAATCTTTTGCAACACATGGAGAGTCATTCAGAGTTGGGGAGCCAGGGGCTGTCATGAAAACAGCAGCCTATGCACTGAGAAGTGAATGAATACATGGCACAGGAACAAGAATGTTGCAAAAGAGAGTAAAGGCAGACGTGTTGCAAACTTAACCTCTTTATAACGTACTGCTGGTCCTCATCCCTCCCCCAATATTCTTCAGGATAGCTGTATGGCATGAGGGAGGCAAAAAATAAAAATTGCCTAGCTTGGCAAATAAATCTCTTTGCCTTACTCTCTGCTTTCCTGTCTCCTATCTTATCTCCTGTCTCCTCCCTTATCTTGCCCATCACAGTCCTCCTATGTGAACAGGCACCTGCCAGTTGGCAAGCACTGCCAGAAATGAGCTTGCTCATACTGTCCTGAAGGATTTGGAATACCTCAAGGAGGCTGGCTTTTGAACCCCAGGCGGAAAAAGGGTGATAATCACTGACCAAGCTGACTCACAAAAACATGTTAATTCAAATGAGCAAGACAAGTCAAAACCAACAAAAAATTATCAAGTTTACTAGTAAAGTATAAAGTCTGCCTCATAGCACAGAGAAACAGTGGAACAAAAGTGGTAGCCTGCAATTAATAGTCAGTCAAGGCTACAAAGGCAGAGAACAAGGCAGATAAGGAAGAGTTTTCAATAGGTGAACGGTTACCCAGGGCTTGTTAGCTTGGAAAAAGAGCTGGCTGAGACGGCATATGACAGAGGTTTACAAAGTCTGGACTGGCACAGAGCAGGTGCATAAGGAACAGTTATCTGTTCTTTCCTAGTACAAGAACTAGGGAGCATCATATGAAAGTGTCGGGCAGAGTGTGTGAGCAATAAAAAGGTAATATATTTCCACAAAACACAGTTAAGTTGTTGAGTTCATTGTCCAGCACATATTGCCAGAGATCATCTGAAATGGGAGCAGTTACATAAAAACATGGATGAAAATCATCATGGGACACAAAACTCTCCTAATTCGAATTAATGAATCGGCACAGGAGGCTGAAGCAACAAGTAGCTGGGAGGGTATTCCTGGCAATACGGCCAAACAATCACCCAGCTCTTAGGCTTTCCATCAAGCAATTGAGTTGATGCCTGTCAAAGCCAGGCGATCTGTCTGGGTCAGACTCTGGACTGACCCAGCAGAGTAGTTTCTATGTTGTTCTGCATTCGGTGGCATCTGTACATTTAATTTGTTTTTAAAATATGAAATAAGGCTTTGTGATTGCCTTTGTTTTGCACAGTATTGAGACAGAGCTGTCATGCCGGTCTTTGTTGCAAAACACTAATGAAAGGATGTTTTAAATGCCTTACAAAAATGCAGATGTTGCAACTAACACAGAATTTAAGTGTTAAATGGAGCAACTTCATTCCCAAGTTTGCTGACTGAATGAGAACTCAGGTGCTGTGCTTTCCTCCCTCCCATTTCTGAAGTGATGAGGACACAAGGAAGCCAAACATCCAGCAGGTGATCCCAGCTGGAATACTGAAGACTTGACAGTTTAATTCCAACAGCCCATTTGTTTGAGGCTTCCTATAATTACATTCTGAACAAAATAAGAGTGCCTAATACTTAATTACATTAATTACTTTCTTCATAGTACATGACATGAAAAGCTATACAATATGGAATGTTCATTTTTAAAAATCTCACTTCTTGTGTTTTTTTCCCCTCCCTTTTTCCTTTTAAGTACAGTTCAGTGTGTTGTTCAGTATTCCATTTTTTTGTACTGTGTAAGAATTTGGTTTTGGCCTCTCTCCCTCTTCCCATATTTTACTACCTCTTCCATGTACTCACAGAAGCTTTTTCTAATCACTCATTACACTGGCTTTTTTCAGTCCTCTTCTTGGCTTTGTTCTCATGTGTGACAAAGGCCTTGGGGCAATTACTCCATGTAAAGTCTTCCAATATAATTACAAAGAGAATGTCAGTAGGTTTTTAGTGCAAGCTAAAAATCACCATCTAAGATCAAGCACTTATGACCTTTTCATCCAATTGTCCTTTCTCTCTGACCTCATTTCCCCTTTCACATCCCAAACAAGAACCCAGATCAAATTATCTGCATATTACATAGCAGGTCTGAGAGAATGTGTAAGCAGTAACTGTCCACAATCAGACAGTGAAAAGCACTCACAAATCTCCTGGCTGCTCTAGTGAGGGCAGATGAAATAGGTTGAGAAGGGTCCAAAACAAATGTTTGAGATAAAAGCACAAGTATCATTTCTTTGGTTTTTGATGCAGTGGCTAGTCAGGATAACCATGTATTTGAAAGCACAGCAGTGAGCTGCTTCCACTAGTTTAAGCATCTGCAACATCTGCCCATAATCCAGTGAGAGTTTACAGCATATTAGCTACCTCAATGTACAAGTGAGCTATCAGTTCAAACAATATCCACAATTATTACCTGGCTGATGTCTTTCCTACACGTCAGTATTTCTCAAGAAACAATGATACTCCAATTTCATACAGAAGTTCAGATCTCATAAAATTCCAGAAGATTCTTGGCAAATGGAGCTACAGCTGTTTATCATGGGTTTTTTGACTCTCCACAGGACTGCGAGAGTATGGTGTAGATTTCTTTCTAGCAAATGCATTTTCTTTTGCAGCTGCAGCACTAAAGAGCTGGAATACTGACCCTAGCACAACTTTGCTAGTATCGTCATAACCACCAAACCCCATTACAGACAGGCAAATACAAAGCTTAGAGAAAACACATTATTTCACAAATAAAAGCTTACAAGCATACGGGAAAGAATAACCCTATTGGAAACCAAACCAAGTTAATCTTTATTATTTCCAGAAATATTTTAAGGCTAAATGAATGGTAATAATAGTAATTACGTAGTATGCAATTGAGAAATTACTGTCTTGGAGATCTTTAACTATTATACTCTCTGTATGTCCCCAAAAAAGACAAAACAAAAGGAAACACACCACCAAAAAGCCCAAACCCACACACAATCACGCCCCCCCAAATTTTCAAACCTTGAATCTTGCTTTTGTAAAAAGGTTTCTTTTGTTTCTAAAAACCAAGTACCTAGATTCTGTGATGGAGAAGCAGCAAAGGGTATGAATTCTTTCCATACATATATTACATCTAGCCCGTTTGTACCAGTCACTGTTCACACTGCTAAAACACTTCAGTAAAGTCAGGAAATCAAAGTCACTTATCTCATCATATGCCACCATTACTCATTGCTTAGTAATAGATCTGCGAGCTTGGGCTTTATCCTAAAACACCTAGAGCTCCCAGTAATTCAGTAAGGGCTACAGATATGCTTTCTTTGAAAACACAACTTTGAAAAAGTATCTTTTGACCTTAAAGTCCTTGATTTCAGTCTCTACTCTTATTTTTCTCAAATTGACAAAACATGGCAAAAAATAAAGCATTTTCCCTCTGCCTCCCAATTTGCGTAGTCATTTACACCTGTAAGAAGCAAATATGAAGTGTTCTTAGGTGGTAAGTTTTCTATTAATTTTGCTGGTCTACATAACAGACTAAATCAAATATAACACAGTGGAGAATCCAGTCATAGTGCTCGATGTTGGATTTTTGGTGAAACATCAACCAGTTGGTTGGTACTTCCTAGAGCACTGATATTCCTGCAAAATAGTCAGTGGTGTGCTAACACAGGACTAAGAACCTGCTCTTCGCATTTTCAGCATAGCTATCTCGTAAGGCATCCTATTTCACCATTCAGGCTAACAACTGGAACAAAGGATAGCCTTTGTGCATTACCCCGTTACCAAGATCTCAGGTAGATAATGGCACAGCTAGAAAAAAGTTGACACTGACAGCCTAGTGAAGCGCCAAGTTGTTCATTTCTTGAACAAAGGGTGCATATAAGCCTGTTTTAAAGCTAACCGTATCCCAAGCAGCAGTTTCAGCCATATTCTGGTGAATGAGCCCCAGTAGTCCAAGAATGGGCCCAGCAATTGTATGTACAAGCTTTAACCGAGCATTTCCTGGCCTACCCCTACTTCCAAAGAGCCAAATGGGCCACAGCACAAGCAAAGAGGACCTAACATTCCCTCCACCCTCCCTCCCTCCCATTTCCCACCAAGATAGCTCTTAGTTACTCTTTTGGCAGGATGAGAAGCATTTGAACAATACTTCAAAGAAAACAGCTGAAATTGATCGTAAGATGAAGACAGAGGAAACTCCGGTTTTGCCCACAGGACAATTAAGGAACAACTTTCAACTAAAGAACAAAACAACTCAGCCTGGGCTTCAGCACATGGAGCTGTGCTCTTCCTGTTATTAGCTGCTGCGGCAATGGGGAACTAGACATAAAAAGCTATGTCTGATCACATAACTATTAACTTAATTACTTCTTTTTTGATAAATTAATCCTCCTCATTGTGAACACAAAGTTATCATGCTCATAACCTGTTACAAAAACAGTGGAAAGAAAAACATTTAACATGGTTTTCCAAAGAGAAGTGCCTTCCTATGTAAAGCACCCACTGAGTGAGTCAAATGCCCTTCAGAGTTGTGAAATGACTTGGGGGGAGGGTGGGGGGGAGGAATACAGAAATTACTTTAATGTCTGCCAACTACAGCAGCAAAGCTGTCCAAAGACCTCCTCGGGTTTGTGTTTGATATGAGAGAGCCTGATGAAATCAATTCCAAGTACCACAAGCCTCTTACTTAGGGTACCAATAAGAATTTAATTAGCATACAACTGGCTGATGAAAAAAGTATCACATATGAAAGCCAATATTACATATAGCCACTGCAGGCAGTCACTTCCCATTGACATCAGTATCTGAAAAAACAAGGAACCCCTAAAGTTTGCAGTCACATGCACTATGCTAAACAATGTTCATACAGCTGAAGAGAGTCCCTGTCCAAGAGCTCTTAATCAGTATTTACAAGAGACATAAAAATTATAAGACAAAAATAAGAATTGGCAAGGCAAGATGGTCATGGTATTAACTGTATCACATTATTACAGACACATTCTATTGCACAAATAGATGGCTCTAACAGCTTAATAACAGAAACAATACTAGTAATAAATTTTCTGCCACAAGTAGAAAGTATATTCATGAAAAGCAGGTTTATGCCAGAAAGACAAAGTTAGTTTACTGGAAAACAGAAATGCTTCACTGTTCAATATGATGAATTCACAGCACCTACTTTTGGCCACTGACAGATGTGAAAAGTCAGACTTGAAAAATTAAATGCAATTCTGGCTTATTAAAAGCCCCAGAAAACTTTTACTGATATCAGCAGAATCAGGATCTTAGCCATGACCTGTTCATCTCTAGAAAAATTACACTTTTAGAAGGTTGCACAGATTCCTCAAGTCTTGTACAGCAGAACTTATGACTGCTGGATCCCCCAGATTTATAACTGGAAGAAGCAAACACACACAGTCAGTATTCTTACCTAGAACAGTACTTATTAATACCATGTAATTAAAATAATCCAAATAAAACCATTGAAACTTAAGTAACAAGAACAGGTATTTTAGATGTACCTACCAACTCCCATAAACTAATACATCTTTTTATTTGACTTGTCATGAGTATACTATGAAGTATTTTAACCAGCTTGAACTAGAAGCAATATATCATGGAATCTCTACTTTAACACAAGAAAACCTCAAACCAATACCAGATCATAACCCAGCACATAACTAGATATCACTAAAGACACCATTCAAAAGAACTGTCATGTAAATTAAAGTTGCAGACAACACATCCAAGTTAATAGAATTCTTTCTGCTGACTTTTATGATATCTATATCAAATGTACAGATTTTTATTTTTTTATTAAACCTGTCCTGTAGTAAACACATACCTTTTTAACTCAATTCTCAACTTACCTCTAACATTTTTATTACAATTCTCACATAGAAATGAGAAATCCCCAATGGCACTCTAATCATCGAAGGCAGCAAAACTAATACCACAAACAAAATCGTCCAGACAGACAAAATCTTGCCCCCTGCAAGGCCGTAGCCCTCTCTATCTTCTTCCATTCTTGCTCCTTCAAAATGGCAACCTGCTGTATTTCTGAGAATATAAGCTCATCTGTAGTGGAGAGTCCAGCAAGCTTCAAGAGACAGAGGCAAATAAAAATTATACATTCTAAGAGCCAAAGCTGTCTCCAGGAGAAGGCTGCTGCCCTCTGAAGCCTGATACCATAGATGCTCTCAATGATAATGTCATTTCTACCCCTTGTCCCACCCTAACTCCACCCACTTCCTTTTAATGGATGAGCATTTACTCACCAGATATAATACATGGGGGAAGAAAGAAAAAACGTGATAAGTAATAATATGTTAGGTAATAAGATGCTGCCAATAAGGAAACTTGTCAATATGTCAACTAGTTTTCACAAGGCATCCCACCAATAAACTACAATACAATACCAAGTAGGTATGGTTTTCAGACTGCCTAAAATCTTCTCTTCTAAAACTCATTTAATACACATGAAGCACTTCTCCAACTGACACTTCCTCAAATTAGTGACTGACTTAGAGTTTCTACTGGATGGTGAAATGACTGTCTTGTTTTGGTATTTGACCAAGGGAACCAAAGTGAAGCTTGAGGTGCAAGTCAGACTTTTTTATTTTATTTTATTTTATTTTTTAATAACACCTGTGAAATGGAGATGCAAATTTCAGCAGGCAGGAATTGACAATACAATAAAACCTGCTCCCTCCACTGCTCTACAAGAAATTAGCCAAACTGTATTACAGGGTTACAAAATGCACTGTGATGAAATAACAAGTCACCTACCTTTGCATCTATTCAACTACAGAATTTAAATACAATAGATAAGCAGGTTTCTCCTTCTATCCTATCAAATGCCAATAATTTAATTCAGTATTTTTTAGGAAAGACCTAGTTCGGCCCCTTGCACCAACCCTTCTCCTGCCTTTTTGTATGCATCACAGAAGAAACAACCTAAAAGGAGCCCAACAGCTGCTCATTTACAACCTTATCACAGAATAAATTAACTAACATTGGTGGAATGAGCACTTAGGGCATAACTTCCAAGACAGTAATATGCTGGTCATGAAAGATCTTTCCTTTGCACATGCTTACATTAGTGTGTTCATCTAAAGCTGAGGCTGTCCTTCTAAAATATCCCCATCCCCATGTACTGTTGTTTGGTTTGTGTTGTGGAGCAGCCTCAGTACACGCAAACTGGATTCCTTAGAAATGAAAGCAGACCCAAAGATCCTCTGTAGAAACTGCACCCAATACTCTCCAGTTAGTAACAGAAGCACAGATATCAGTGGACTGCACCACCACTAAGTCCTCTAGTTTATACCACACACCGGGCCACCAACAAGGAGGCTCTTGACATATTACAAGCTCATGCGATACCATGACACGCTTCTTGTGCTATATGAGTCAAGTAGCTTTTGTATCTTCAGATTTGCTGCTGCATGCCATCCCTCAGGTCTCTGTAACTACACCACATCTTCTTCAGCAATCTAACTTTTCTTTTGCATCTTTTCATTATTTACCTGCTTTACCTTCTCTCTCCTTGTTGACCTCTTTCTGAGCCTTCTGTATCTTCTACAAAACCTTGTTTGTTTGTTTTTTAATTGTTTCTGCCTTCCCAATTTTCTTTCTCTCAATGGCAACCTCAAGCCCCTCACTCCCCCATTACACTGCTGCTGCGAGGCACACCATTACCCACTATTTCTCACCTGCCTCACCAAAATGCTCTTGGTTCTAGGCTTCTCCGGGAACAATGTTTCATTGGTTGTAAAGCAGCTTTGCCCACCCACTTCTGTATAGCTACCATTCCTTATGTTCTCATTTCTGGTCTCTCCCTTGAGTGGCTTTCCCTGCTAATACACATTCCCTAGGGTGGCATACAGTAGAGAGCTGGATGAGCAGGCGTTGATCCTCTGGCACAATGCAGCGCATCTCTGAATAGCTACCTTCAGCCTCGGCACAGTGGATTGGCACGTGTGTCGTCTGGGTGCTAAAAACTTTGTGGGCGGGAAGGTGGAGGTAGTTTCTGGGACCTGATTTGAGGCAGGAAAGGTGGACGAAATGAAGTATTGATAGCACACCAGGAAGTAACAGGAAGGTGTGGTGACTTTTCATGGGATGCCTCAGCAATAAGCCTAGGCAAACAAAAGAAGGATTATTTCTTAAAAGGAGAGAGGCAAAGACAGACTTCCCTACCCTGGGGGGAGGAAGAAGAGGTTTCCTCTCTGGAATGGGGGAGAATTGTTTTCCATCCTGTGAGACCTTATCATTTGCACTGCCTGTCTAACCCTTACAAAGTCATATTCCCCGCCACACCAGAAGCACAGACACTGTAATTTTTCCCTGCCACCTTTAAAAAAAACCAGAGAGCAAGCAAACCCCTCCCATGCTCACCCCTCCATCATGCTGAATGATGGGACTGCAGCCCTTTGTTAGCTATAATTTTCCCTGGCAAACCACTCAGTCCAACACATAGAAGGCTTTCTGAGGGCTACTGAGACAGCTATCACAGACATATTAAAAAAAAAAAAAAAAAAGCAGAACAGGTTTGGAGGGGGAACAAATAAAACAGAGAGGCTTTGGCAGTCTATTTCTTTTCACCCAACACGTCACATGTGCCACACAGCAACCCATTCCACTCAGTTTGCTCCTGGACACGCAACACTTCAACAACCCACTGCAGTGAAAGCATCACCTGGAATTCATGGGTCAACCTGGGAGTCCCAACCCCTTGCAGGGCTATGAAAGAGGAGGCCATAGGGATGGCATTCCCACATGAAGTGAAAGAAGATGAAGAGGTGCTAGTAGCCTCTCTGCTGAGGTGGTCAAACTATCTAGCCTAAAGGCACTACAAGATGTGTATGGCCAACTCTCTTCTTATCTTCACTCTTTGCTTTATCTGCTTTGTACCTCCTGAAATCATGCAAAACATTTCAGTGTTCTTACTGTTCTATTGCAAACCTTTAATGTCACATGGTTTGGAGGGTTAAAAAAAACCCAACAACAACAACAACAACAAAAAAAACCCAAACACAAAAAAAAAACCAAACTGGGGACAACACCAAAATCAAGAAGAGCCACTATGTCTACCTATTAACAGTATGGAATAAAAATTCTAATGCAATGAAAAATTGTCCCCAAAAGCACTGAAGAATGAGCTTGAGTACTGGAATTGGTCCAATCATGACCAAGGAGTTCAGTTTTGGTTAATTTTCTGCCAGAATCGGCT
Organism: Pelecanus crispus; assembly: GCF_030463565.1. Classification (NCBI taxonomy): domain Eukaryota; kingdom Metazoa; phylum Chordata; class Aves; order Pelecaniformes; family Pelecanidae; genus Pelecanus; species Pelecanus crispus. Next base: position 19,616,977 of record NC_134646.1, read on the forward strand.
GGCAAAGCTTCTGCATCTTTCTGCTCTTGGGATCATGAGCATGGAAACAACTGAGATATGGTGGTCAAAGCAGATCTACTTCTTCACTCCAAAGCACTCAGGATTGGTATAAAAGTAAATCTGTATCTCTGTATTGTGTCTCTGCCCTGTATGAAGGTGATGCACTTAATCATGATGTGAAGAAGAAAGGAAATTCTTTATTTCTCCAGGCAATTCATAATACAGCTTCCTATTTTCCAGTCAGAAAGTTGGCAAAGCTTATTACACCCCCTTCACAATCATTGATTTTCTTTTATTATTTCAGAAGAACCACTGAAATGTGGTTTGTCTGAAATGTACATGTTTGTCAAATTCCAGTATGAATAGCCATGCATCCAACACTATGAGCTGAATAACTATTTTGTGATGGGACTACACAAAATTCCTCGGCACAATAATTCCTTTAAGAATTAGCTCTGTCACCCACTGACTAAACAGAGCTTCTGTGTGTCATTCCTCTGCCCTTCTCACTTTTATCCCTCTTACCAATAGCCAGCCTGCTGCAGTCATGTCCATTTTGAAGCCAGAAGAGATACTTATCCAGAAGTGTGAAGGTATTGCAAATAATTCAAATAAACATGCAGAAACAGAAGGTAGTTTCACTCATTTGTAAGGTCCAGTAAATAACAGCTGATTAATTTATACCAAATAACTACAAGCACTTCTTTATGATGAAATACCCTATACGTCAGGAAAAGTTGCAGGACACTTAATGTACAAAACTCTCTGTTCATTTGGAAGAATGAAATCCAACTGAGAAGAAAGGGATGCTGGTGACACAGGAGAAACTCAAGAGCAAAGGTCCCTTTAATTTAATGAATCTCAAATTGACACCTGCAAGCATAAGACATTCACTTGAAACAATGAAGATACTCCTGGTCTCCTAGGGAAATGAGAAGATGAAGTGTGTGTCTACCTGGGCTCTCGATCCTTGAGGTCATTCTACTAATTTCTTAGGCAATGTTTTGCAATTGTCTGAGAGAACTGGAATTATGACCCATTTATTTTTTCACTGCAAGGACAAGCAAACACAGCACTGACCTCTGCCTATCTGTAGCGGCTTATATGGAAGGGTTAAATCAGGTATAAACAGCCTCTTCCTGCACAGGTGTGGCTATACAGCAGTCATCTTTCAGGCAGGTGTGTATACACTGTGAACAGATAAAAACTGCAACAGGCCATAACAGCTTTCAAGGAGTGCCACTGTGGTTCTGTCTTGCCTCTGATACATTACCTACTGTGGACACGGACTAGAAAGAACAATCAGTGTGGCCTGTAAAGAGAGGGAATCATAGTCACAGAAATTTTGGGAACCACGGTTTTCAGGTATGCTTCCTTCCTGTCCAATACTAACTATTCCAGTGACTTGAACAGATGCCTGGCGGGATGTCATAGAGGAGAGTTTGCAGCTGATACTGGCCTGCCTTTCTTGTAATGCCTTTCTTATCAGACTACCAAAACATCGTATGTCCCTAGCAGATGCTGTTCCAAAAGAACACTGACATATCAACTTCAGCCAGGTGGTGCTTCAGGTGTTGAAGTAATACATTCCCTACAGGTTAACAAAGAGATATTTCTACTTGAGGCAAATGACAATAGGCTCCATGACTACCAACCATGGCCAATCTTCTATCAGTTGATCATCTTTTTTACAGTAAATATGCAGGGTATATCGTTTACCTGTTTTGATCAAAAGCTGCTTACATCTAGAAGTACACCCTAGCATTGTCATTAGGCACATGAAGGTGTTACTATTGCTAAAATTATTCCTCTGACTCCAGTTGTAGGGCTCCCTGGTATTTCTATGCAAGTTTTGCCATGCTACAAAGACAGTAAAGCAGACTGATCTACTTAGAAAAGCCCTGTAAGTCAATGACACAAAGTCAAGAGAGCAAACCAGGGCTGATTTCCCAGGATTTCTTAACATCCAGGGGTACCAGGATTATGTTTTGCAGGGTAAGAAAGTCTTTCAAACAGGACTGACCAGAGCAATCTGCACTCCAGTAATCCTGATGTGTGTACTCACACATGACAACTACTAAGAATACCTCTTTTTCGATTAAACTTTCACCAGCTAAAACAAAAAAAGTGCTCTTTTGGTTTTTGCTTATATCTTCTCAATGTTTCAACATCACATTCAGCAAACTCTTCACCTGATTGCTACTCAAGGGTGAAATAATGTCTGGTAGTTTTGTTCTGATTTTTATCAAGACTGAGGTTTCACTTGTGAAAAATCCTCCAAAAGGTCAGAATAACCTTAAAGATCACCTATGGCATGGTAAGCAATGTCAGATGCAGTATTTGTTTATGGAACCCACACTGTCTTCATGCACTAAAATGCAGATATCCACTCCTCTGCATTCATACTCTAACTGATCTATGTCTGCTGTTCTTTAGGTCTGCATGGATCCCATCTACGCCACTAAATAGATCTGTGTTTATATCTGACCGCAGTAAGGCTGTGCTATTTATGGTTTATCTTTGGCCATTAACAGTTGAATTATGAAAACATTGAAGAAGTATGTTTAAGTATTGTATCACTCATTAGGATGACTAACACATTTAGCTCTGACCACACAAGCATTATTGTTTCCACACAAGATAAATGCAACAATTACAGAACCTTATTTATCATATCCTGTAGCTTACAACAGGCTTGTGTCTTTGTATCACAAAAGCGGCAAGTCCACTACATGTTCTGACTACATTTGTTTGCCTCAGCAATGTATATCTATACACGTCAGATGGGTAGGCATTACATGACTGTCAACACGTATCTCATATATGGTCAATATACATCTTGTATTTGGTTTGTGTATCATTGATGCTGAATGCAATAGAATAATTTGTCAATGCCCAACATTTATTGCATTGATTAAATGCATAAAGTCTTCTCACAGCTCTGGCTTAGGAGTGACTGCAATCACAGCACAGGGTCCTTTAGGGCAATTTCTGAAAGATGTCAGCATTCATGCCTGCTTTCATCATTTTCTCCACAAACAGCTACGGCAGCTGTTCAGATCTATCTGTTCTTGTTGCCTCCACCATGGCGACATGGTCCATAATGAAGCCATTTGTTGCAATGTATGACTTCAGTTGTGTTGTACTTATTGCCCATTCGTTTAATACCACATGGCCTGCATTGCAAGAAATGCATACTAGCTCTTTCCCATTAATCTTGTCAATCATTCTGTATCATCTGGAGACTCATCACCCCCTTATTCAGAGACCTAGATCATTTATGAGTGTGTTGAGAAATAGAAGTCTTAGCTGGTCCCTCTCTCCACTGTGACAACAGGTAAGAATCACAACAATTTTCCTCTTCTAAATATTGGCACCATTCACATGTATTTTAGATAATACTTAAGGAAGTTTATTTAAATATAAATATGCCAGAACTAACCAGTCTCCTTCTAAATCTCGCCAACAAGTTTTAAGGGAAAAGAAATTGCACTAAAAAGGTTAATTTTATATGCAACCTAAAAATACACGTGTGAGACCCCAAGAGCGTGGAAACACTTTTTGAAAGACCACAGGAGCACACATCCTATTTCAAGAGTCATGAAATTAATATCTAAGGCTAAGAATATGCTTACCTATAGTCCTGGTGAGGGATGAAATCAAACATTTGCTCTCCTGAAGGGGAGAAACTCCTGCAGCCTTTAGACCGGATCTCTGATCACGTCTCAAAGAATGCCGTCACTTTTAACTCTCCCTTCCTGAAATTTTTTTCTAGAGCTTTCTTCTGGCCAATATGGCCATGAACACCTGCTAGAATGTGAAAAAGTATGTCACTACAAAATTAAAAAGAAGTAAAATGTGACTACTGAAAAAAGACAAAACATACATTCTGCAAACTCAGTCTGTATCTTAGGAAGAAGTGGTACAATTTACTGCTGTCAGATCATTGTTTAGCATTATCATTTTATTACTTCCTTAGCACAGTTTATTAGGTTATTAACTCAGAAGATTCTCACCGCGATCCTAAACGGTATGGTGCACCTCCAGACACACTCAAAGCTGCAAATCCTGTTTCAAAAGGTACAACCTTGTTATAGATAGGAGCTCAGCCAGTGCCATGCCTTTTCGTATTGCAGGCTGGCATGACACAATCCTCCCACTCGGAAGACATGAATACAGCTCACTCCACCCACGCTCCCAGCTGGATGATGTGGGCCAGGCAGCTCGGTTTAAATGCTGTTTTGATGCTTTGCTAAAGCTCTTAGTACAGATCAACAAGGCGCTTCTCTAAGCACCTGACTTTCGGCCTGGAGCTGTGGCGGGTCCCCGAGCTTGCAGGCAGGTGACTGGCAGGTACCACTGAGGCCAGGACACCTCACCTCGCCCTCGGGAACAAGCCCTCGCTGCTGCACCTGCAGTCCCGCGCTCCAGAAGCCACCCCTGAGGCGCAGGGGGTCCGAACAGCCTTCCTAAATCGGAGCATTGTTTCATCTTAAGGGTAGAAACAAAACTGGAATTCAGACTTAAGAATGACACCGTTTGAGGCAAACCAAAAGGGCCGGTTTTGCGGTGAGCCTCGCCGGGCAGGAGGCGGGAAGAGGCCGGGAGAGCGAGGGAGGATCGAAGCGGGCGCGGAGGCGGTGAGGGCTGACGCGACGCGGGGAGGGCAGGCGGCTCCCGACGGAGCGGCCCGGGCCAGGCCGCTGCCCGGGCCCCGCAGCCTCCTCCCCGCTCCCCCGCCGCTCCCCGGCGGGACGGGATGTGCCGGGCCGGGCCCTGCCCTGCCGCCGGCGGCCGCTGGGGGCTCCCGCCGCCGCGGCGCGGCGCGGCCCGCCATTGTCGGGGGCATGGAGGGCGAGAGCACGTCGGCCCTGCTCTCGGGCTTCGTCTTCGGCGCCCTCGCCTTCCAGCACCTCAGCACCGACTCGGACACGGTGGGTGCCGCGGGCCCCGCCGCCGGGAGGGGCGGGAGGGGCCGGGGCGGGGCGAGGGGACATGGCGGGCCGGCGGCCGTTGGTCGCGCGGGCCGCCCGCCGCCGCCGCCATGGCGGATCCCGCCGCCGGGCCCGCCCGGCCCCGTCAGGAGGGCGCGCTGCCTCCCGCCGCAGGCCCGCCGGGACCCCGCTGCCGGGGGCGGGGGGGGCCACCGACGTCCAGGGCCTCGCTGCGTGCTGTGCTGGAACGCGGTCTTGCAGCGTATTCCCTCCTCGCTGCACCCTGCTGCGATGGAGGTTGCTTTCCGTGCTAATACGGGAAACCGTGGGTTTCTTCTCTTAAAAGGAGGAGGTGCGAGCCACCGAACGCCTGGTGTGGCAGCAGCAGTGCCGTGTGTGCCGAGGGCTGACCGAAGAGCTGGTCGGGCCTTCTGGCCTAAGCCTTGGAGGCAGGCATCACCTATACAGCCACAAACTGTTCACTTGTGAATGCAAACATGAGGAAAGGAAAAGAGTACACATTCCAACTTTTTTTTGTTTGTTTGTTAAATGCAGGCAGATACTGAAAAGTGAGTGAGAATCTACTCTGTTAAAAAAAAAAAACCAGTTCATTTTGACAGCTTTTTTCCTCTCCTAAAGAGCATTTACACTGTTAATATTAGACAGGAAGTTCTGTTCAATGCTACTGTTAACATGAACTTTTTTTTTACCTCTCCCCCTATAAAGGAAGGTTTTCTCCTTGGAGATGTGAAAGGTGAAGCCAAGAACAGCATTACTGACTCACAAATGGATGATGTTGAAGTTGTTTATACAATCGGTTAGTCCACATTTTTAATACCATGCTTGGTTTCAGGCAATATACAACTGCTTACAGTTTTGAATGAGGGCAGTCAACACCTTACAGCAAGATCAAAGCTGCTAGATCCTGGGGTCTATGCATTGATATAAAAAAACACATGGAAGGGTTAACTTTAATTGCCAAAAAAAATTTACTATTTTACTGTAGAAAATACAATAATTTAATAGAAATACTGGTTCTTAGTTCCTTGAGTAGCTCCTCTTTGCCAAATATCTTCTCACATCAAAGGTAATTTAGGGCTTAGACTCTTCCTTTGTCTTGGCCACATCACAAACTCTCCTGCAGTACAGTTGCCCTGGAAAAACTTAGCCTGTTTCAGTGATGTGAACTGTAATGTGTTAGCATCTGTTACCTAATTTGGAGCTTATAAAATACTGTATGTGAAGGCTGCAAACTTTATGTATTTCATTGACCAGATGCCAGATGCATTTTTCTTTATAGTCTTCACGGGATTGGAGTGGATGTGTATTTTATACTAGCCCTTAAAAACACGTATACATGGACAGACACACTTACCTCCATTCTTTTAAAAGGCAGTTATACAAAAAGAAAGAGAACAACGTAACACAGTATATGCCTTCTTTCCAATCTCCCTGAAAATATGGTAGGGAGAAACTGCATCCCATTTTCTAGTTTTACTCTAGGACACAATTAAGGTGTAACACTCCGCCATTGAGTCTCACAGCTGAACCAAAAACGTGGGGAATTTTTTGTGGTGGCATTGATCGAGTTACCCAGAATCTTATCACATTCTCAGAGGCAGAGTTAGGTGCTCCAAAGTTTTGGGGGGGAGGGGGGGGGGAATATGTGTTTGGTTTTTTAAGTTAACTTGTGAATATTTAAGTAGTGGAGAATTTGGAAAAAGAAACAGATTTAGAATGCCATTAGATCACCTACTGGGTTTTTTTTCTGGTAATTAGTCTTCCAGTTCTCATCATTTACCCTGTGGGTTTCTTTCTCTAGCCTCATCCTCCTTACTAACAGCATCTGTGCCTTGCTGCAGAGTAACTCAAGTGAAATCTTTCATATTACATACTGTTGTGCTCAACAGAAGGGAGGGAAAAGTGCCCAATTTGATTTTTCGCTTTACAAAACAGAAAAATGTATATAAAAAAAATACAGTTTATATAAGTGGTTCCTTTTACACTTAAAAAATTAATTAGAATCTTTTCTTTAAAAAATATTTTTTTTCTTAACCTTACTTAATTAGATGTTAATGCATTTGACTTTAAGGATTTTAAGAAATTATATTATATAGAATTCTTTCTTGGTTCTTCTACCAGTTTAATTCTGATCATAGCATACAGAAGAATATGCATCTCAAACTGATGAACCCAGAGTAATATTACATTCTCTTTCCAGATATACAGAAGCATATTCCATGCTACCAGTTGTTCAGGTAAGAATCTTAAGTAAACAGATATGAAAAAGCTAGAATTAACCCTAACTTGAACTCTTCAAGAGTTAAACTTACATTACTGAGAAAATTACCCAGCTGTAACTACAGTAGCCATATCAACCCATTGGAATTACAGATGCAAAATGCCTTATGTTATTCCTATTTTGGTTCATGTCCTTTTTTGGTGTTTACGCATATAGAAATAGAGATACGGCACACTGCACCTTCTGGTGAGCTATGATACCATATAAACTAGAAACACTTGTCAGCCCCATGGCAGGAGTAGTTTCAAGGACTAGTATTTAGAGTTCTATCACAGATGGAAATGCAGGTGCGCAGTTTTGCACCCCTGTAAGGGGAGAATCACAACACAGTTTCCTTCTCAAATCTTTCTGAAAATCAGTAAACCCAGGGGAAAGGCATTTCATATCCAATTGAAGGTGTCTTACTATTTTGTAGTTGAGAGAACATAGATGCTACCTTTAACTTGTATCCCAGTAGCACTGATGTCCGAACAGCATCCAGGCTGTACAAGACCACCTACATAGCTATTTGAGTAATGAAATTAACTGCACTGTCCTAGCATATCTTCATGCTTAACCAGGGGGGAAAAAAAGCTACTAAAGTGAGATGACTGCCAGACTGCTATGGAATAATTATTTCTACAGTAGCTTTTTTTTTTTTTTCCATCTAATTTTCCTAATTTTCTTCTAGCTTTTATAATTCTGCAGGAGAACTGAATGAACTTGCCCTGAAGAAAATACTATCAGGCTGTAAGAAGGTATTTTATTTTCAAACCTAAACCATACCAAGGAGCTTGCTCAAGATTTTGGGGACTGTTCTGGATACCTCTTGTATCAAGCTTTTTTCTCCCCTCTTTCAATCTTGCATCTAGTCCCTCACACTGCTGGTCAAGGCAGCTGCATCATCTTTTCCCCTGAAAGAAAAGGTTAGGTTATTTGTGACTAGGCTTTGCCTACATATATGTCACAACTTTATTTTTTCTTACTCATTTCTCAAGCAAACAGTTTGAATATCCCAAAGGAATTCTAGCTGAAGATCAGTTGAGGTCAGCTCACTCAAGTGGTTAAGCGCCACTTGACCAAAAAAATTGACAGTCTCCTCCACAGAAGAAAGTTTCACCAGGGAAAGCAGAAGCTGGAAAGACAAGGAGGAAAACAGCAGAACCAAGTTTGCAGAGTTGCAGCTTGAACACAGGCTCAGAAAACAGGCCAGTTCAACACATGGTTTTGAAGGAAAGAGACGCTGTCATACAGGAATTAGGCCTAGATGTTTTAAGGGTTTCAAGTTAACTAACTGCTGTGTACAGTTAACTAACTGGTATGTACACATCATCAAACAATTCAGATTCATGACTTTGTACTGAATCCTCTAACTTGCTTCAATATGACACAGGGACAGCATAATTCAACAATAATAATGAATTTTCTTCTGCCTGCAGAGTGTAATAGGATGGTACAAATTCAGACGTAACACAGACCAGACCATGACATTCCGGGAAAGACTTCTTCATAAGAATTTACAGTCACACCTATCAAATCAGGGCCTTGTATTCCTTTTATTAACTTCTAGCATGATGACAGAAAGTTGTTCTACTTACAGACTGGAACATGCCTTACATCGGCCACAAGAAGGGTAATTGGTTTGTTTTCTAGTTTTAATAAAGCAGTAGCACAGCATGTGCTATAACTTGGAACAGTTTGGGGCTTTTTTTGTTGCAACTGAACTATTGTTAACTGTTTATTTTACCCTTGAAACTTACACATTAAATAAGATTATTCCTTATATTGCTAGAGCCCAGCTGAAATCTTACCCTGGAGTTCTGTTCAGGGATTTGCCTTTGTAACTGTCTGTAGTGGCAGTGTCCACAGGCAGACACTGTCAGTTATTTTATGCACATAAGCTGTTCTTGATCAGTTTGGCTTTGTGTATAGGACTTCAACTATGCACAGTGTTAATCTTCACATATCACTGAAATATTTAAATTAGTGGTAATTTTCAGTTTTCTTCAGAGACATGCTGCCCATAGGCTAGGCTTAATAAGCAAGTATTGCATTATTGTGTGACTCATACCCAGAAACAGGAGAAAACTAGAGGCATTGTTCAGAGCCTTCTTGCTCTTGCAGTTTGCTGTTAGCCGTAAGTAGTCATCTATGTGTGATGCAATACATTTAGCAAGAACTAACTATATTGTAAACCTCCATCTGGGATGCTTAATGGTCAAGAACCTTTAACTATCAAAGGGAGGCCTTTGGATGTTAATTAAATCATGTTCTCATACTTCTGCTTTTTAAGTCTTTTCCAGAAAGTTCCTTTGGTGGTTACCAACTTGGGTATGGCAGAACAGCAAGGTTACAGAACAGTGTCTGGTTCCTGCGTATCTTCTGGTTTTGTGAGAGCAGTAAGACAACATAGGTACAATATTTACTTATAGCTGTAGCTTTCAGTTAAGTATAGTTATCTTTCTATAAAAGTATTAAGTGCTTTTGCAAACGCTACGGCTGTACCCTACTCACTTGTTGACCTGTGTCCTGCAATTATTTACCTTTCCAAGGTACTTGGAAGTTAGTTAAGTCCCATACTTTGCCATAAGACAGCTGTCTCAACATGGGCACCTAGCCTTGAAGCTCAGAATGGTTCTTTATTCATTATAGCTCCTACTAAGTAAGCGCTGGGATCATTAACTTGCAATTATATTCTTGGTCCACAGGTCAGAATTCTTTTACGAAGATGGATCCTTACAAGAGGTTCATAAGATAAATGAGATGTATGCCACCTTGCAGGAGGAACTGAAGGTAACTCAGGCACACCTGCCAATACAGTTACTTTCAGCATTACTACAAAACCAAGTCAAGCAAAGTATACACTGTCTTGCGCTAAATTTGAAACAAAGCTGTGTCTTGGAAGCGCGTATTGAATGATCAGGGAGTTCCATTTACTGTTAGTAGCTGTACACCACGTTCCAAGACCAAAGTTTCTATTTGATCAGAAGTACACTGATAAATCCTCAAGTCCGCTGTTAAATTCTCACAAGAGGATTATTTTGAAGGAGCACTATTTATAGTTTGTCAGAGCTCCTTTGCTTAGATGGGAAAAAGTAAAACATCTTGCACCTCATTCAGCACAAAGTTTATCATCTCTAAACTCCACCTCAGGTTCATTACTTAAGCTTTTTAATACTTTGTGTCCAACTTTTAAAATCATGAGTACCTTTAAGGATTTTGCAACGAGGTTAAAGTCATCTTCTGTGAATATTGTTGATTCCATCAAATGCTCTTTTCCTTGCAGAAAATATGCTCTACAGTAGAAGCCAGTGAACGATCTGTAGAGAAACTCTTAGCAGAGGTGAGCCAATTAAAAGAAGAAATAAAGAGGAAAAAGCAACAAAGTTGTTCAGGTAAGTTAAATAAATGCAATGCCAGCCTTAGTAAGACTTCCAAAGATGATTCAATTGGCAGAAGCACAAAACGCTTGTGAACTTGAGGCAGCCAAAAAAGTAGCGGTAGAAGTGTGCAAGAGGGACTGCAACTCTAGCTTTTTTTCCCCCCCCCAGGAGAAGACAGAGACTACCCAGGAGAGCCAAAGGAGAACATTCTCCTTTGTCAGGCACTGCAAACATTTTTCCCCAATTCTGGGCTTCAGACATGTATTGTTTCCTTCAAAGGCCGACAGATACCCAAGAACTGCTGTAACATTGACCATAATATTAATGTCACAGACAAACTGACTCTCATGGTAGAGGAAAGAGACTTCACTGAAGCTGAAACAAGACACCTGACCAAGCGTAAAGTCACAGGGACCACAACAGGATCAAAGTCATTCAAGAAATCCAGATCGCTGCAGCTTCACCAAAGATTACTTCGAGACCAAGAGGACAGTGACCAGGAAAGGAAGCTTACACTAAGTAGCACTGAAACAGATGAGGATGTGTTGGAAAAAATTAGAGACACAAATGAATACCCACACTCTCCTACTTTCTGATCTGTTAATGATTTGTCCAGATGACACTGCACCAAAAGCTATTGCCAGCATATTCAAGTGACATATTGATTTATAGCACTGCAGGGACAAAAAAAAGCAGTGCATTTTTGCAAGACATCCAAGTTTGGGGGTTTTTTCCCCCCCAATGCACGAATCCTGTTTGGCATAGAGACAAGTCCAGATGACATTCCCTCATTTTGCCTTCCAGAGTTAAATCTGTATTCACTGTCTCAGGGTTTAAAGACTATGCTAGCAAGACGTTAGGAGTCACATAACCATGTCACATACTGCCTCGGAGTAACACAGCTTGAGGCTGCAGTTCAAGAAGCAGTACTACCCTTGCCTCAGCAGAAGTTCAGGCAGGGAACATCAGATGAACACAAGTAACATGCTTAACAGAAGTAGCCATCTATGTAAATTGCCACAATTTGAATACTTTAATTTATCCTTAGCTATCCACTACTTGTTTATTTTTTGTCCCTTCCAATCCAGCAAGGGAAAACCAGCCAGCTGAACTTTAGCAAGATCTGTGAGCAGAGTAAGTGGTCCATACCATTGCCAATTTCTACTATTGCTTTCATCTTCCATACTTCAGACAATTTTAGAGACTTGACAGTTATTAAAAAAGCAGCAGACACCCACCCTTCAGTCAGTGACGCATTACGCTAGCCAACCACATTTCCAGTAAACAAGTATATAAAGATGAAAAGTAGTTTTATTGTTTATTTCTTTATAGTATATTACTCCGGATACTTGATATTACATATCTTGGGGTCTGTGAGAAATGATGGGTTCTTAAACATAACTGGCATAAATCCTGTAAAAAGATAAGATGGAGGGATTTTTTTAATAGGAAAGTAGGCTTGACTTATAAAACTCAAAAGCATAATCAATACTTACCAAATACATGAGCTCTTTTAATGGCTTTTGTAATTTCTTTCTGCTTCTTGTTGCACAAGCCTAAAGAGAAAAAAATCATTTTCAGTAACCAAATATATAACCATTTTCAATAACCAAACCACTACTTTAAAGGGTGAAAGTGATACTGACTGACAATTCCCTCCAGCTTTTTTTCCCTCAGACTTTAAGTGCCTTCCTAGAAAAATGCATGTGTGCTTATACTGTTAAATACAAAAACCCATATAATTAAGGGGTATTTTCATTCCTTGATGAAAGCTACTAAGTCAGAGGCATACTATTACAAAATGTATAGAGTTGGCAGTAGTTACTTTTGGCACGATAGCTGATAACACCATTACTTGGACTCACAAGAACATTAATATTAAGCAGTAAATGATTTAATTTAATACTTCACATACCTGTTATGTGCCTGCCATAAATGCAGCCAGTATGCGGAGAAACAAACTGGGAAAGAAGCTATTTAAAATTAAGAAATCCAAAGTCAGTTTAAGAACTTTTTTTAGACAGCTTTATTTTACTGTTTGTATTGTTTTTCATTTTTTGATCTATTTTTACAAAACTCAGTTCTACATGGTGATTAGAAAAAGCATAGCTTGAAGTTAGACAGTACTTTATATGCCACAATATTTAACGTATATGACAGCAGAATTAGAATCAAGGACTCTATTTGGTAAATAGTAAAGTTGTAACACCTGCACATAGGACTAGTAGATTGAACAGCTTATCACAACTGCATTATTTGGCACTCATCTACACACATTCTTACTTTTAAGTTTTAAACCCCTACACATATGAATGAATTTTTCATTTTTTATCCTTGTGGACTTCCTGCACACACATTTAAAAATGGTAAACCACTTACCTTCATCTAAGGACAAGAATTTTCAAACTCACCTGCACATTCTTGTAGTCCACATTTATTCCACATAAGACACATTTTTTAGGAGGCTCTTTATAGGGGTTCTCCATTTGTATGGGCTGAAATTATAGAATTATTGACATCTGAAGCTTCACAAGAAAATAAGAAATGTTTGTTATTTTTATCCTTTGGGCAAAATATGCTTTGAAACCAAAAGAGGTATTTAGTGCATCACTGAAGTTTTTCAGTAACTTTCTTATCTCTGTTTCTCTAACACGCTGATTGGTACCTAGGGATTTAAAAGACTACTCACAGCTACACTTATCTCTTAGTAATAACAACGTAACAAGTCAATTAAAGCAATCAGTAGGATAGTGCTTACAGCCTTTACTTAAAAGGCAACATCTACAGAAGCTGGTAGTAAGGTAGTTCTGTTTGATAAATCACAAGAGAATTTTTTTGAAAATAATTTCAAAGCAAATGGCCTGAGGGAGCTCCTGTCTGCTCACACACTTTAGCAGAGAATCCCAAATATCTCCCAATCCCTGAAAGGCTCCTTAAACTTCAGAACACACCCAGTGCCAAATCCTTGCATGCTATGAGTGAAAGGAGAAATTTCCTTTTTGCAGACATAGGTAGAATTTGGGCAGAGAAAGAGTATTTTTATGAGTTTTTGCTGGTACCGGACAACACATTTTTACAACGTAACAGCCACACCTAGCGCATTAGGTGTTTCTCTCGGCTATATACAGGAAATCAGTGCTGCCAGAGGTTTTGCTCCACGTTCGAGCTACTGAGCCAGCCGGTTTAAGTGACCACAGTTAAGATCTTGGACTACCGATCAATGGTCACCACCTGGTGACCTCCCTCAGCGCCGGGTCCCTGCTCTGTCCCGCACCCAGTAACCGAATTCAGTTCCTTCAGGAGCCCGAGCTACGCGACGAGCGAAGCAGCGCGTTTCCGGACACCTCCGCTGCCTGACCGGAGCCCCCCCCCGGGGGGGGCTGCGCTGCGCTGCGCGCCGGGGGAGCCTCACCTGGTCGGGCCGGCCGGGCCGCCCCTCGTGCTGCAGGCGGCGCGGCCGCTGCCACGGCGTCGCTGCAAGGGAAAGGGCGACAGCGTTAGCACGGGGGAGCTCGGCCGCCGCGCTCGAGGGGCGGGGAGGGAGGAAGCAGAAGGAACGCACCGGGCACCAGCCGCCGCCAGGCCGCCCTCGCCGCCATCGTGCCCTCCGCAGCGCAGCGCAGCGCCGCGCCCGCAAGCGACGCCACTTCCGGCCGCGCGTCATTGCCTTCCGACGGCAGCCGGCGCCCGGAGCCTGCGGCCCGTACCAACGCCATGCGCTGGCCAATGGGGCCGCGGCCTGCCTTACTTGAGGCAGGCGATTGGCCGCTGCCCGGTCGCTTAATTTTAGTTGCTCGTTGACGGAAGCGGAAGTGACGTTGGTAGCGGCGGCGGGTCTCTGCTCACCCCATGGCGCTCCCGTCTTCCTCTGGCGGCTCGGCCGACCCTCGCCGTGCCCTGCTGCGGCCGTGACGGTCTCCGCACCGCTTCCTCGCAGCCCCGGCGTTAGGGTGGAGGCTGATGCCTGGCCCCGGCCCCATGGGGCGGCGGTGATGGCCGAGCCCGGTCTGGCGGTGCGGAGGAAGAGCCGCCCCGGCTCTGTCGGCAAGCGGAGCCGGGCCCCGGTGCAGCCTAGCGCCGTCTGCTCGCCGGTGGCTCGCAAGAGAGCGAGCTCCGGTGGCGAGGGGCCCCCGGCGGAGACCCCGGTGCGGGGATGGCGGGGTGCGGGCAGGCTGCTGGGGCTGGCTGTCGAGGCGGGGGGGCTCCGCCTGGGAGGGTGGCTTGGGCCAGGCCGAGCCTGCGTGACGTTGATCGGGGAGGGCCTTGCTTTGTATGAGGGGGGATGCGTTTTGACTTTAAAAAAATTCATCACTACCAAGTAGCTGTGCAGGCATCGTGTCTACTCGTAGCTCAGGTTTCACTGAGTTAAAGCATGCATTCCTTTAGAAGTCAAGCTAGGTTTTCCTCACACACAACATCAGAAAAACACTTAACTTTCTTAAGTTGGGGAAGACTTAAATGACTTGTATCTGATGTATGTGCTGTATAAGTTACGCTGCCTTCATTGGTATTACTTTGGAGTATTAATACTTACTGTTTTGTTTTTACAGTGTAGTAATGATAGTGAAGAAGATATGTTTGGGGACTATGACAGCTTTTATGGAAATGATTCTTTGCTAGCTCAAGTTGATGATATAGAGCACAAATACCTGCAGGATAAAAATACAGATGTTAGAGCAGCTGGAGAAATCGTACTTGGGAATTTTCAGTCAGGAAGTCACCACAAAAAAAAAGATAATTTTTCTACTTCAGAAAATGTGGTTATCCTTAAAGCTGACAAAGAGGATGCTCTCCAAATGAATGAAAATGACCTGGTGGATAGCAGTCAAGAACCAACTGAATTTATTTTGGATGACTTGCCATCATCACAGCTTTTATATTTTGAGAAAATGGATGAACTTTCTTCTGCTTCTAGACCATCTTCAGTCTCAGAAAGGAGGAATAAATGTGTGAATTCTTCCTCGGACAAAATCAGGAGTCCTTCATCTTTTTGTCCTGATGCTGAACACAGGAACAGACCTGCTGACTTTTCCTCAGACTCTAAGTGTGATTTATTTAAATCTGAGAGTCTTAAAGATCATCTGAAAAGTGCTATGACTGGAAATGCTAAAGCCCCGACTCTGCAGGTCTCTAAGACCAAGCAGCTTAAAGAAGCTGTTTTATCTGAAGAGATTTGTGTTGCTAGGAAAACTATTGAATCTTCTTCTGTTGATATAGGCCCTTTTTATGGATTACCTAGCAAAGTTAAAGATCTATTCAGACAATTTCGAGGGATTGAAATGCTTTATGGTAATGTAACTAGTGGTCTGTTGAAAAAAAAAAAATTGCTAGTGAAATATAGCCTGTTCTACCCATTACACTGTTAAAATATTTAAGTTAAGGTAATATTTCATGTAAACTATGTTGGAAAGTGGTTGTTTTGTTTTATTAAGTCCTTATTTTGGGTTTTTTTTTTTTTAGATGGGTAGGCAAGGTTGATATGGCTTATAGAATACTTTGGAAGGCTTGATCACTGAAAGCTTTTAGTGGTTTATTGAAGAAAAACTCTCAACCACTAGGCTTAAAGTATTCTGTATGAAACACAAGCATTTTGATACTGATTAACATGCCCCTGGGGGTTACTAATAATTCTTTTTTAATTTGCAGAATGGCAGCATGAGTGCTTAATGTTAGAATCTCTACAGCAAAGAAAGAACTTAATATACTCATTGCCAACCAGTGGTGGAAAAACACTTGTAGCTGAAATAATAATTCTCCAAGAATTACTCTGCAGGCAGAAGGATGTTCTGATGATTCTGCCATATGTTGCCATTGTCCAAGAAAAGGTCTGGATACAGTGTTTCTGCTACTGCTTACCTTTTCTGATATGCCTTGTTACTTGGCTGGTTTTAATTTTAGCAAACTTCATGATTTTTGTAAATGGCGTGGGAAGTGAGTGACTTCTCTCCTAAACGCTGCTCCTGGGGCTCTGTAATTTCATAATAAAACAGACTTAAATTGTGAGGTGAAGACGCTGAGTTATAAAGTGAAGTGTGCTGAATTTTGCAATAATAGGTTTTTGCAATGTTATGTATAGTTCTGCAGTCTTAGAGCTGTTCTGCCCAACTTGCTAAAGAAATGGTCTTGAAATAAAAACTAATTTTTTTTGATATAAAGGAAAAGTTAATTTTAGAGAACAGATGTAACCCAAGCTTGATAATATTTGTAAACACTTCAGCTTTGCAATTGGAAAAGGTAGTCATAGCTAGTATGTTTTCACTGACTCAAACAGTTGATTGTGGTGTGGGTTGGTTATGTGCATGTTGAGTTCTTGAGACAGATCTGAAATCCAGAATGAGCTTGAGTTTGTTCTCTGATCTTTCCTTTTTTACAGGTTAGGGGTTTATCAAGTTTTGGGATAGAATTGGGTTTCCTGGTTGAAGAATATGCAGGAAGTAAAGGAAGGTTTCCACCAATCAAGAGAAGAATAAAAAAGTCTCTTTACATTGCTACTATAGAAAAAGGACATGCTCTAGTGAATTCCTTAATTGAAACAGAAAGAATTGATGACCTCGGTCTGGTTGCAGTAGATGAGGTATGCTGCAGGATTTACTCAGATCTATAATATGCAACTTTTTATATTTCTACTATGCAATTATTAGCAAAGAGCAGTTTTTTGATTACTTGATTTTGCTATGTGTGTTTATCATGAAATTATTACTACTTAACTAGTTTTTTTTTTCTGCATTGGTACATAATTCTGTAATACTGAAAGTTATTTTTCTTTAACTGAAGCATTTGTTGCTATATCAGGACAATAGATTCTATATTGAGAGATCTACTGCGTTAGTGGTTGATGGCGAATTACTTAGTAACTACTTGTCAATTAGACATCTCTAATAGATTAGAAAAAACATAAATAATTTTAATTATATGGAAAGCATTTTATGAATCCTAGAACTGAACTCCTACATGTGAAACCGTGAGACTTTGCATCTGGTATTAATAATGCCTAAATGAAACGTTTAACAAAAAAAAAAAATCAAATAACATTTGACTGTGAGAATTGCCTCCTTTTCTGGTTTTTAGCGGTGTGGCTGAGTTGTACTACTAAGGGTTGATTGTGGGATTGAATCACATGTATAACATCTAACAAGGGTGTTTTAATTCATAGAATGCTTCAGGCTGACTGACCTTACTTTAATACAGTAGCTTCTAAACAGAAGGCACCTTAAGAATTAAGTTCTGCTTTTTCTGGAATTAGCTGGCTGCTAGAAATTTTTTTATAACTTCCACTGTAAGTGTTGCTTAAAACGTGGTTTGTTTAAAATTGCTTTAGGCTGGTTAATATAAAGATCTCTACACTGACTGTTTACTGTCAGAAGTTAACTGTGTCAGTTATGGTCTCATTAAATGGAAGGTAAATCCTGTCATCTACTTTTGCTCTTGGGTCTCTTTTTCCATTTCAGTGAGGCTAGATTTCTGGAAGGAGCTTAGCAGACAAAATTTAGTAGAGGGATATCAATGAGGAAGTCCAACAAAGACATTCCTGTAATATTTGTTTAGGACTACATAATTTTGGGGTTTTTTTTATAGAAATACTCTTAACTCAGTAATATTCTTGCATTTTCTTTTTCCCTTCTGTGTGCAGTTGCATATGCTTGGTGAGGGAAGTCGTGGAGCAACACTGGAAATTACTCTTGCGAAAATTCTTTACACCAGTAGTAAGTCATGGTTGCAGTTAATGTTATTAAAGTATTGTAGTGCTGGCATCTCTAGAGAGAAGTCATATTTTTGCTTTCTGGATTTGTGGTGTTCTGGCTGCTTCTGAAAAACATGGCATGACTCCATGCAGTAACTGTTTACTCATGTAAGTGTAGGTCAGTTGACCCTGTAATGATGGGCTGGGTGTTTTTGAAGCTTTTTTGCTACTACTTCTCTGAGAAATCCTGAGTATTGTCAAATGTCTTCCATTTCTTCGTAGGAGCCCCTTAGCCATTCCAATTAAATGCTTGTATAGAGAAGGATTCCTTTTTTATGTTTACGTCTCAGGTAATATTTCTTAGCTATATCCCCCTTCAAACCTGCTATTTCGGTATTTAAAAAGACTAACAATGAAGAAGCAGGCTTATGAATTAAATACTGAGCAGAAATGTTAAAAATTGTGAACCTGGCAATAAATCGTCTTCCGTTTTACAGAAAACACGCAAATCATTGGAATGAGCGCAACTTTAAATAACGCTGGAGACCTGCAGAAATTCCTGCAAGCGGAGTATTATACTAGTAATTTTAGACCGGTCTGTATACAAGATACCCTAAACTAGTAAAGAAGATATTTGGCTTTAAAATTAGAGCATCATATCACAGCTTTTGTGTTTAATTTCATGGTGTAATGTAATATAATGCCTGCTACTGCTTGCAATTGTACCAATACAATAAATAGCATATGCACTTTTAAGTGCACAAATGCAAGTACCTTTATATTGTCCAATTTCTAAATCACAGCTACTGTGATAAACCATTATGGTTCATTTGATATAACTAGAATCTGTACTACTGGTGCTTGAATGCTGTCATGACAGTGGTTTATGAGTAGTTCATGGGATACATTTGTCATATTCTTCGTTATAACTCGATGCTTTCTCAAGGCAGAAAATTAAAACAACTTTTTTAAAAATTCTTCATGGGGTAGAGTGCATGCTTGTTTGGATGCAAGTATGTATGTATACAAAATGTGATGCTCAAAAAAACGTTAGCTGTATATCAGTAATAGCTTAATCTTTAGAGAAGACTTGGTAATTTAACTAACGTTTCTGTTTACGGTTTATATCTTCCTAGGTAGAATTAAAGGAATACGTAAAGATACGAGACACGATTTATGCGGTTGACAGCAAAACAGAAAATGGCTTTACTTTTTCACGTCTCCTTAATTTCAGGGTAAAACTGAAGTGCTTATAGTTTCTTTGAACTATAGATATGAAATGTATTGTTTTACACTGATTTGTTTACAGAGCTTTTACCAAAGAAACTGCTTAAACAGGATAGTTTGTTTGTAATACCTATGAGAAAGAAAATGGTAGGCTTTGGGGAGGAAAAAGGCCTTTAAAATACTGAATGCTTAACTTGATTTTCACTTCTTTACCACATTTTATGGTAGGCGTCTGAAAAGCAATGGGTTTGAGTATTCCAGATACCCAGTGCTTTATGTTTTTGAGTAGATTTTCTCAACAGTTGATCACTCGTAGACAATACTGAAAGACGACATCTTTTTGGCGGGTTTATTGGCTTATTACTGCCTTGTAGGGATTCATTTCAACCTTTAAAAAGAAAAATGTGTGTTATAGTAGACTGTCAGTAGCATAAGTAACATCACTATGGTGTTGCTAAAAGAAGTATTAAGGGGAAAAAGCAAAGCATTTGATTCTTACATCCACGTATCCCTCAGTTCAAGCTAAATGTGTTAATAAACTCTTTCAAGTGAGGATTGGGAGAAAAGCTTATCCTACAACTTCTTGCAATTACGCCACATTAAAGCAAATGGGAGTATTCTAGCAAAGGTTGAGAACAAGTACTGAATACTTAGTTTATGACTTAATTTCTAAGTTTAAATGTTTGTCAATCTGTGTTTATGATAGTATTCTAGTAATCTGGAGAAGGCAGATCCTGACCACATCATTGCACTGGTTACGGAAGTTATTCCTAAATATTCCTGCTTAATCTTTTGTCCCACTAAAAAGAACTGTGAAAATGTGGCTTTAATGGTGTGCAAGTACCTCAAAAAGTAAGTTTCTGTCATGATTTTTTAATTATATATGGAATAATCGGTCAGAACCTAGCATTTATCTTCACTAGTTTGCAAGTGACTTTCCCTGGTGATCAGAAGTAAATACTTGCGTATGGAATCATGTGAAGTTGCTAGCTGTATAAATGATAGCAAACTGCTCAACGTTCACTAAACAGATGTTTAAAAAAAAAAAAATTCTTAGTTTTTAAACAAACTAGTTGAAAAAATGATTATTAGAGGACAAATTATTAAAAACGGAAAAGCATGCTAAATTAGTCTAACCTTGTGCCCCTTTGGCACTGGTCTCTGCAAGCTTAGAAGACAAACATTTTCTCTATGGCCTGGTATTTGATCATGTAGGTTACTAGTTGATTTGAGTATCTCTGTTCCATACCTACTTTGTGAATATAAGTTATAAAATCTAAACCAGGCTTGGTTAATAAAGAAAGTAAGTCTTGCGTTTGGTTTCATTTAAATGTGATTTGATGAACTCATAATGGTCTAGCAAAGTTAAATTTTATGTAGGAAGAAATTATATTAAAATAAACAAAAACTGAAAATCAAAATTGAAACCATTTTTGATGTAGCTATAATCTTCACTATGAGCTGATAGTAGCCTTGTTTCCTTTCTTCAGTGCACTCGATACCCATGCCTAGTCAGTACTTGCTCCCTTCTGTACTTGTGCTTACAAACAAGAAAAGAGTTCTGTTGCAACTGAATCAGTCTCCTGTGTATTGCTATTTTAAAGTTACTGGACATAAGTATTTATCCAACCTAGGTGTTAGAGGAATGGATAGTAAACAGAAATAGACAGTAAGCATGTATCTTGGTGTTGGTTATTTTTTTAAGTAGTTAATGATTGATCAAAGTCTGAAGAAATGCTTTTCCTCCTCCAAGAGAATTTAAAGCTCACAGGGAGAAAGAGAAACAAGATCTTGTCAAGAACCTAAAGACTATTGGAAATGGAAGTATCTGTCCTGTTCTGAAGCAGACAATCCCTTTTGGTATAGCCTATCACCATAGTGGCCTTACAAATGATGAAAGAAAAAGTATAGAGGAAGCATATTCTGCAGGTGTCCTGTGTCTGCTTGCTTGCACAGCTACTTTAGCTGCTGGAGTCAACCTGCCAGCTAGAAGGTTGGTAACTGAAACATATTTCATTGTTGGCATTGATTTTTGCTTTGTAAAAAAATTGCTTTAATAAGTTGGAAATATCAGTGCTATTTAAAGTGTGTTTCTGCTTTTACTGGCAAATTTGAAGCATAAGGAATTTGTGTTCAACTCGGGACACAAGACTGCAAAGTTTTTACATAGGAAATGTGAATCAGTAGCAAGTCGCTCAGAATGCATAGTTGAAGAGCACTTACCTAAATCAATTAAGGAAATTTTAATAACTTGAGGAAATGCTTCAGTTTTTTAGTAATGTTATCCAGAAGAATAAGGAATTCATGGTGGTTCCTTTAGATACTGTCCTAAGAACAGTGTTTAAATTGTGTTTAAAAAAAAAAAAAAAACCAATTAAAACCCAATATCTTTCCCAAGGAGATATAGTTTGAATATGTGTTAACACAAAAATGTGTTACCTTTTCTTACACAAGTGCTGATGATATGGCTGCCATACTCTGTATGACCAAAGACTGCTAAGAATCCAGTTTTGTGTGCATGTATGTTGGAATAACAAATCTGAGAGGAGAAAAGAGATTCACACAGACAAGTGTTGTCTTTTCAGCATAACTGATGTATGGTCAGTGTTGCTTATGTTTTTTAGTAGGGTTTATTTTATATCTCAGTAATTTTCACTCTTAAACCCAGGCCTTTGAGTAGATGTAAAGACTAGTTCCAAAGATTCTGCTAAACATAATAAGCATGGCTTATCATTCAATAAACCTTAAATTGTTAAATGTTTTCCTGGTTAATTTACGCATCTGTTCAAACAGGTACATTTGATTTTTATTAATTGCTAAGGAAGGGGCGTATATAAAGAATGCATTGTAAAATTTTATTGCTGCTTCAGTAATTTTAATATAAAACATAACTTAATAAAGACTTCTTTATAGGGTTATTCTTAGAGCTCCTTATGTTGCTAATGACTTCCTGAAGAAGAACCAGTATAAACAAATGATTGGCAGAGCTGGTCGAGCTGGTATTGACAGTGCTGGAGAAAGTATTCTCATAGTGCAAGAAAAAGACAAACACTTGGTAATTTTTACAAAGCTGTTGGTAATTTAAATTGTTGGATTAAGCTGGTGGGATAAACAGGTGGAGCTGAGCTGCCTAGCTTAATTTTTGTTCACTTCTTAATGATGCAAGTATTTGACTTATGTAATAATACTTATGAACTACCTTTATGTGGTTTGTTTTCAGATTTGAACTCTAAAGTCTAGATATCTACACTTATTTGCTTTATAAGCTGATTCACGCATATCAGTATTTTTAGAAGTGTAAAACTAGTGCATAAATATTTTCCCTGAACTAATATATTTCTTGTTCTTATTAGGTTCGGGATTTAGTTAACAGTCCTTTGGAGAATTGTTACAGCAATCTTCTGCTGGAGTTGACCAAGGGAATGCAGAGCCTGTTGTTATCTTTGATTGGACTGAAGGTATCAGTTAACTCTTCTCTGTGGGTAACTTAAGTGCTTGGGAATGCAAAGAAAATCTTATATATAGATTCTATAGAAAAAACAGACTTTGTAAACAGATTGGCTTACAAGTTCAGAACAGCTTCTAATCAGATAAGAAGGACAAGGATTTGATTAGTCTTTTTAACTGGGTTATCAAGTAATCATGTAACATGACAATTTCCTTATGTGTAAAATTCAAAATTATATCTACCTTATGATACATTACAGTATTAATAGTATTTCAATTTCTGATGCTCGATTCAAAATACAAATAGAAACAGTGGAAACAAATTAACATGATGCAGTAGCTAGAATAACAACAAATGGAGAGCAGTTCTGTTGGATCTGTCATAGACTGTCATTCTGTTTGTTGTCACGTATTTCTGTAGAAACACATTAACAGGATATCAAACTGCTTCTCTATTCGGTAAATTTTTTCATATACCTTATGAAATGTGTTGTGTGAAATGACACCTTTAAACATGCTAATCACTTGCAAAACTGATGCAGATAGCAGTTACCCATGAGGAAGTTGAAGATTTTATGCGCAGTACATTGCTGGGTGTTCAGCAGCAGCTGCTGTCTAAAGAGAAGAGCCTCTCAGAGATAATTAAAGATGGGCTAGAAAATCTAATAGGAAAAGGACTTCTGGAAGGAAGAATATCTGAGAAGGACCACAATTCCAGATGTACACTAACAGTCACACCGTTGGGTAAAGCTACATATAAAGGTAAGATTTTTTTTTTATTATTCTTATTATAATCTTTATTTCAACAAACCCTTTCATCTCAGCCTTACCTCAATTCAGTATGTTTTCCCATCCTCAGTCTGAAACTGCAATGAAAAAACAAGTTGTAGAGAGACAGTTCTGATTACTAAATTATGTGCTGGAGTGAAAATGGGAATGAACAAGTAGTGCTTGACTGAACATGATGGGAATTAAGTGTAATAACATTGGTCACAATGGGAGTAAAACCAGAACTGTACCCCCCAAAAAATTATTTAAAGATTTGATTGAGTGATTGTAATCAAAATGGCTCGTGATCTCATTTTATAATTCGTTGCTATGAACAGGTATTGTGAACAGGGGGATTTCTTGACCTAGAGGGAAGCTTTAGAGGGAAAGGAAGCATATGGCATGTAGACCAATTGTAATAGAGAGTATATCAAGAAGTTCTGTTCTCCTGTCATAGTGTAAAGATATGGGATATGGAATGCAGTTGGAACAGGATGAATCTCTGAAAGATTCTTTCCATCTATGAGATTGTTCCAGGATATCATTAAAGCCAAGGCAATTCACAAGCATGCCAAAAACCACACACAGAACACAAATACATGGAGAAGTAGGTGACTGCCTTTCCTCAGTTCTGTTTCACTCTCATTTTAGGTTAGAGCAATTATCCAGGTTATAGTTATTTCTCTTCAATTCAGATGGCATAACAAGCTTTTGTGGAGGATAAAGGAAATACTGATTCTGTGTCAAAATCTATTACACTTAACTCTGTATGTCTGTTTAAAATTGCAATACATTGTGTGCTTATTATAGGATCTATAGACTTGGCATACTGCAATCTTCTTTACAGAGAATTGAAGAAAGGTTTGGAAGGGCTGATTCTTGAGAGCAATCTTCATCTTCTGTATCTGGCAACTCCGTATGATATGACTTCTAACTGTAGCCCAGATTGGATGATATACTTAAGACAGGTGAGAATTTACTAGCAAACATACATTGGGGCATATAGTAATTCTGCTTATTAAATTTTAAGTAAGTTTATACACATAGGAAATGTAGATAGTGGGGTAACGATTTGATGAAAAGTTAAGATATGCTGTTTTATTTTCAGTCACGGAGCAGAAGTGCTTTCCTGTATTGCATAAAAATCTACATTCTCTTGCATCTATATTTGACCTTGTTTGGGGGAAACAATGGCATGAAATACATAGAATCATAGAATCGTTTACGTTGGAAAAGACCTTTAAGATCATCCAGTCCAACCATTAACCTAATGTTACCAAGTCCACCACTAAACCAATTAAGGGTAGCGTAGCAACCCCATGCCTCCTGGCTTGGTGGCCGGATCATTTACAATGAAAGGAAAAACTAGGAGTCATTAAGATTGGAAAGGACCTCTAAGATCATCATTCCAATGATCAACCCAACACCACCATGCCCGCTAAACCGTGTCCCAAAGTGCCACGTCTACCTGTTTCTTGAACACCTTGAGGGATGGTGACTCCACCACCTCTCTGGGCAGCCTGTTCCAATGCTTGACTACCCTTTCCGTGAAGAAATTTTTCCTAATATCCAATCTAAGCCTCCCCTGGCACAGCTTGAGCCCATTTCCTCTCATCCTATCACTAACTACTTGGGAGAAGAGACCAACACCCACCTCACTACAACCTCCTTTCAGGCAGTTGTAGAGAGCGATAAGGTCACCCCTCAGCCTCCTCTTCTCCAGACTAAACAATCCCAGTTCCCTCAGCTGCTCCTCATAAGACCTGTGCTCCAGACCCTTCACCAGGTTTGTTGCCCTTCTCTGGACACACTCCAGCGCCTCAATGTCTTTCTTGTATTGAGGGGCCCAAAACTGGACACAGTATTCCAGGTGCAGCCTCACCAGTGCCGAGTACAGGGGGACAATCACCTCCCTGCTCCTGCTGGCCACACTATTCCTGATACAAGCCAGGATGCTGTTGGCCTTCTTGGCCACCTGGGCACAGTGCCGGCTCATGTTCAGCCAGCTGTCAGCCAGCACCCCCAGGTCCTTTTTGGCCAGGCAGCTTTCCAGCCACTCTTCCCCAAGCCTGTAGCATTGCATGGGGTTGTTGTGACTGAAGTGCAGGACCCGGCACTTGGCCTTGTTGAACCTCATACAGTTGGCCTCGGCCCATGGGTCCAGCCTGTCCAGGTCCCTCTACAGAGCCTTCCTGCCCTTGAGCAGATTGACACTCCCACCCAGCTTGGTGTCATCTGCAAACTTACTGAGGGCACACTCAATCCCCTCATCCAGATCGTTGATAAAGATATTGAACAAGAGTGGCCCCAAAACAGCCCTGGGGAACACTGCTCGTGACTGTCCAGCAACTGGATTTAACTCCGTTCACCACTACTCTCTGCTCTTGAGTTGCCAGTACTCCAAATCCTGACTCTAACCTTGGTGCCAGCCTTGCCATCACCAGAGAGTCTGGTTAAAACAAGACTTTCCTATAAACTAGTTATAGGTAACCACATCATTGTAGTCTTGCAAGAAAACCACTGTTAATTTAATCAAGAGCCATGTTTACTTTCTGATGCTCACTCATTTAATATGTAGTTTAGGGACTGAAATCCATTAGAGAATGTTAAGTCATAATCTTTCTTTGATATCTGAGTCCAATGCTTAACTCCAGCCATGATTGCAACTATTACATGGTGACCAATACCTTCCTACAGACTACTATGCTTATGTCAGCCTTAGCAGCACAGCCCTTATCCTAGTCTTGCACGCTCTGTAAGATCCACCCATAATTCAACTATTCCCTTTTCTGTAAAGTGTTCCATGCTAGGGGTAGCACTAAATTCTATTTAATTTTGTTAAAATGTGGCATTCAGAGGTGGACAGTTACAGATAAATCAAACAAGTAGGCAAAGAAGCTGCAGTTCTGACTGTGTCTAGTGACTATAGTACTAGTCTAGTGGCTAAGTACTATATAGAGATATTGAAAAACATTGTTTCACTTCGTGTAACAGACTTGTTTTCTATAATACCTGAATATTCTTCCTAAAATCTTATTTTAGTTCAACCAGTTAAGTGCAGCAGAGCAAAAAGTAGCTGATGTTGTGGGAGTACCCGAAAGCTTTATTACAAAAAAGGCTTCTGGTCAAGCCATCAGAAAGGTAGGCTGGAGATTTCTCATACCTAAGATGACAGTTTAGTCATTTCATTTGATTATTTACGAATTCTAGATTATTTTTCTGCTAGTGTTCTTTATTACTGTTCTACTTATTAAGGTTCTGTTAACCTTGTTTGTTAGTTTTCTTAATGTTTAATGTCTCTGGGTATAATATAGACATGTTTTAGAGATGTGAAGGAGTAGAGACTAAAAGAATTTCCTTGTAGCACTAACAGAATATCTTGAATATGGTATTGTCTCTGAATTCTAACTTGCTTTATTCCTAGAATGTGGACAGTGCCGTGGTAAACAGGCTCTACCTGTCGTTTGTCCTTTATACCCTACTGAAAGAGACCAATATATGGAACGTTTCAGAGAAATTTAATATGTCCCGAGGATATGTGCAAAATCTCCTTAATTCTGCTGCCTCATTTGCCTCCTGTGTTCTACATTTCTGTGAGGTAGTGTGTTAAATGAATTTCAATAAATTCTTTGGGTTAGTTTTGCAAAATCTGGATTTTTGTTCTCTTACATTAGAACTGAACACAGGTGTTGTCTTTCATCTGTCCTGTGCAAAACTTCTTTCACATTTCCTGTTCAAAATTATTTTTCCTGTTCCGAAAAGCATGCTCGTGCAGTGATATTTCTTATATTAAAAGTAAGCTTTATGCACTGAGAATGTGAAAATATACAAACTGTACAGGGCACTGATCAGTGTCAGTGCTGTTGGTGAAATAATTGACAATTTTACCTTTCTCTTGGAAATCAGGCCATCTGGTTGTGGAATGTCATCTCAGGAAAACAGCTGGCTTGGCTTGTTCTCTTGTGTGAGGGTTTTTTTTTTTTCCCCCCTCTATAGAAATAATGCATTGCTTATCTTTCAGAACTGCCCCAACTTTGGGATGTTCAGCTGAAGAGTGCTGAATACAACTCTGCAACTAGCTGAAAGGATAACTGGAGATAATAGTGCTTCCCCTGTCTAAAAGCCAAATATATGCTTGTTGCTGTAGCAGAGCTTTTATCAGTCGTACCCCCCAGATGCAGAACTTTGGATCTGATTTTTAGTGATCTTTGTCTCTGCAGGAATTGGAAGAATTCTGGGTTTATAAAGCCTTGCTGACAGAACTTACCAAGCAGTTGACATACTGTGTTAAGACAGAACTCATCCCTCTGATGGAGGTGGCAGGGGTTCTAGAGGTTGGTAAACCTGGCTTTGTGAGATTTTTCGATGTAAACTTGTATGCTAAATGTTACTGTGCCTTTCAAGTATATCTGGAAGACCAAGCTAGTTTTTTATTGAGAATTTGGCATGGTACAGGTATCCCACAACCATTCTGGAGGCTGGGGAAAAAGTGGTCTGTTGAGGAAATGTAAGCTGGAGCCAATGATGTTTTTCTTCTGGCTGCTACCACAGCAACAGAGAAAATGCTGTATTTGGACAATAATTTAGCTGTATACTTGGTTGGAAAACAGAGTCCAGGTTTCTTTTGTGGTAAGGACTTCAGTTCATGGGAGTAAAGAGGAATAAGAATTTAGATATTTAGTTAAGTTAGAAGATCCTCACAGAAATATATGAAGTCCTATTGGGAAATTAGGCTTTTACAATCACTTGCAGTGCTGCATATATTTTAAATAAGAAATGTCACCGGTCTCTGAATCGAAGACTCCTATTAAAGTAGAAAATCTTTTTGGGCTTCAGTGCAAGGTTATAAGTAATCACTGGACCTCTTTGCAAAATGATCTAACTTGCCAGTCCAGCCTATTGTAGAATCAGTTTGTCAGCAAACCATTGCATTTAGTGGCAGTAAGGTTTTCTTCTGAGAAGCTAAACAACGATGAAGACTTAGAGCCTAATGGTTTTTTGTATATATCGGATTTTCTGATTTGGATGCAAAAGGTAAATAGTCTTTTTTTCATGGCTCACTCCATATGGGAGCATTTCTGTGTAAGGGCAAAAACAGCCTGGACAGTATGATTCTGCTGAAGGTGTATTTTAAAGATGACTCTTAAATTATTGCTGTAAGCAAGGTACTTCTGCACTAGAGTTAAAACTATACTGGCAGCTGATATTTGTAGCAGGTAGATTGTCATCTTGAACAGATATGATTTGCTTAGATTTCTGTGGTGGAAATTAT
Source organism: Pelecanus crispus (assembly GCF_030463565.1). Classification (NCBI taxonomy): domain Eukaryota; kingdom Metazoa; phylum Chordata; class Aves; order Pelecaniformes; family Pelecanidae; genus Pelecanus; species Pelecanus crispus. The sequence continues at coordinate 19,645,970 of NC_134646.1, forward strand.
AAAATCAATCTTAAGGTTACTGTAGTAAAGAGAATTTTTTTCTGCACACTTACTTGCACAGTTTTCAAAGCAATCTAAAAGCTTTTCATGAGATTTAAGTCATTAGCGGGGAAAGATTCTGCACCATTGGTCATGCTGTGCATGTAACAGCCAAGTAGAGCACAGAAAATATTTGCTGGCAATTAGTGGTTATTTTGGTGAAATTAATGACACTTACTTCTCATCAATGAACATGTATAGTCCTCAGTTACCATGGAGGAAAATATATTGTAAGCCATTACCTGTTGGATGCTAAAAAAAAAAAGCCATCAAATAAATGCCTTTCTATTCCTTGTTGTCTTTAAAAGAATTGAGGGGGGAAAAAAACAAGAGGTAATTGACCAAATGTTTTGGAGGTGTAACACTTGCTCATCAAATGGGTATTATTTCATAACTCAGGACACTAAAGCCCTGGATATGCTAAATTACTCCACTACTAGTGTAGAAATGCATTTTAATTTAAACTGTGTAAAGTTCCAGTAGTATTTGTTTTGCAAAAGATATGTTTGCCCAGAGACCCTCTCTTAAACAAATACTGCCTGGCTACTTTACATAGCAACAGGATCAAACCAAGTTAAGAGAAGCAGATGATGTGCACCCCCTTACGTTGGTGGCAGTCACATTCCAGAGAATCTCTCCTGTATATGTGAGCTCACAGCCATGACTTCACACAAAACTGAAGAAATAAAAAAGATACTGTGGTACTAAAGGAAAAAAATTATTTATAAGCTTGAAACAGTCTTTTCTGGAATTTTGTGAAAGCTCTGTTCTGTGAAAATTCTGTGAAAAAAAAATTTGGATAAAATCAGCCCTTCCTTCACTTAGACACCTCCAGAGAATGTGAGACAGTCATTCCTGTCAGTGATAGTGAATGCAGTAAACATGATAACAAAAGAGGATGCCAGAGTCAGTATCATGTAGGCTCAGAAGAAATAATGACGAATGGGTTCCTAAGAGCTAGGTGAGCTTGTATGGGGAGGTAAATTTTAGCGGTAAAGCTGTATATTTGGGCAGTAAAGATTCTCAGTGAGTGTTTGTGTTCTTAGAAAGATAAATCATAAGAGAATTGGATTGATACGCAAAGACAAAATGTGTGAGGTTGGTGCAGAGATTGGCATTTAATGGTAATTCTTATTGCCTGTTCTAGTAATCTAACACAATTTTGGACTTGCAGGCACGAGCAAAACAGCTTTATAATGCAGGATACAAAACTTTAGCACACTTGGCTAATGCAAATCCAGAAACTCTGGTCAAGATGATTGAGCACTTGTCACGACGTCAAGCCAAACAAATAGTTTCCTCTGCAAAGGTAAGTTAGAAACAAAGTTATAAAAACCTGCTTCAGAACTTCAGTATGTCAAAAGTTGATGTTTGAGTGACATTAAAAGTGAAGGATTCAGCTTGCTAGTAAAAGTATTAGTGGATATTTGTGATCCAAATACTGCTCTGTGTTAAGAATATATTGAAATATTTTCGTGACAATATAATTTACCTAAGGTGGTTAAGAGCAACGAATTGAGCAGTTGTTGACCTTCATGCTCCTGAATGATAGGCAAACTTAAACTTTTCTTAAAACAATTTGTTGTATACAGGATAGTGGAAAGTTGTGCTCTCTTTCTGAGGGGAAGCAAAGGGTGAAAATGTTTGACAGCTTGCCTGATGAAATGTGGGAATGAAATGACTACATTATCTCTGTGCTGACTCATCATAACTGGAAATGCTTGGTTCTGCCAGTACCTCAGGAGTGACCTTACAGAAATTCTAGTGGTGGTTGTGATAAAAGAACAGGATTTTCAGGACTGTAGAAATGCAAACCAACAAGGTATAGGGTTAACCTCACCTATTTAGGTTGCTTTTGTCATGCCCTGTTATTCTTTGCTTTCTAACTGTTTTCTATTTTGAATATGCATGAGAAGGGCCTTCACTTAATATCTGCATCTAAGGCACACACAAATAATCCAAGGGAAAGGATCTGTAACAAACATTGAGTTGTGCCTAAACAAAAAATACAGGAAGCATTTTATTTATCAAGTGGTATTTTCTCTCCTCAATCTCTATTGGTCATTTGCTGTTGCAATGGCATCAGCTTTGTGTTTGATTCTGCTAAAATAGCAAATTTTCAGTAAAGGAATGCCTAGAAAAAATGAACAGGTGGTTGCTGTAGAAATGATGTAGTCAATAACAAAGTCTTGGTTAGTACTTTTACTCCATGAGAATATACAAACTTTGGGATTTATGCGCTTAAAAAAAGGTCATGGCCATTTAATCTTGTAGTCTCCTTACTGCTTTTTTTGCTGCTCTGTGAGCCAAAAGAAAGGGATATATGCAGATTCCTCATCTACATCAGTGTTAAATCCAGCAATCTAGCTTACTCTCATGCTCAGATATAAAACTGATGGAGTTTTCTCTAACTGGGAAGTTAGAACAGTGCTTGCATTTATTATGCTACATGGGCTACTGCAGGATAGTTACACTCCAACTGCCAGCAGCAAACAGTTCAGGGCAGTGGATTGAACAGTTGCTAATATCAGGGGTCCTGTATGTCTGGTGTAAAATGCTGTTGTAAGAAGTTTTGTATAAAGCAGGAAATTGGCAACTTGACCGGCACCACTCACAAATGTTTATTCCAACATGGAAAATAAATATTTAAGGTTAAAAATGCTCTTGTTAATAGTTCTAGACAAAACTGTTTATGTTCTGTTAAATTTTGTGTATTATGTGAGGGCAGAACAGAGAAAACCAGCTGTGTACTGTATGAATTTTTGTGTTAGTGGTTTTCATATGGGAATACACTAAACAGTAAAAAATGTTGGTAATAGTACTTGTGAAAATGTTAGTCCTTTGAGGCAAAGGTACTGTGGTCCCACAGGAACAGCAGCAGAAATTTTTTTTACAGACCAGATGCAAGTTTGGAAAGAAATATTGGTGTTTTAACCTGTCTAACAGTTATAGCTAATGCTTGTATTTGTTTTCTAGTGTTTTTTTTTTTTCCATTATAGATGCTGCTGAGTGAAAAAGCTGAAGCTTTACAAGAAGAAGTTGAAGAACTCTTAAAGGTGCCTACAGATATCCCAGAGACCCACTGACCAACTGTCATGAAGAAAAATCATGAATCCAAAAATTGGGTTATTTTTAAATTTTTAACTCTCCTGTGTAAAGCTGTTGTAATTATAATAAATATTTAATGTCTTTTGTATACTTCAATTTTGTGTCAGTTCTGAGTTCAGAATGTTTCTTGGAAAGTTGACTTCATTTGAAGGTTTCGATCATGAACCTCTTAAGCAATAGGCTGGAATCGAAGGATGTGATCTTAATTCATTCCTGGTTTTAGACATAGCCCTAGGAGTGCTTTGGGAACTGGACTAACTGTCTGGTGTGTACTTCTGCCTAGAGCTTAGGTTCACAGCTGAGTTAAATAATGCCTTTACATTAGATATTCCCTTTAGGACACATGTGCTTGAGTGAGCTACTCCAAAGTTCCTACTTGCAAGAATCTCTGTACTCTAGGTGTAGCTAGTGGAAGGAGAGAAATAGAGCTGTAATTTATAACAAAAGTTGTCCCAGAGTTGTGTCAGAAATTGTAAATTATGTCTAGTTTAAGCCTTGTTAAAAGATACAAATATCAAATTCATATTCAGCCTCTGGTAATTCCCTGAGAGAATTCTTTCAGGGTATTTCTGTAGCAGTATTCCAAACAGCAAGTTTACTTTTTTTAATGTTTTTAAATTTCTTGCTTAAATGGGAAGACTAATAAAGACTAGCAAAGGCTTGAAGAACTGATTTTTGAGAAGCCATATTTAGTTCTGAGACTCCATGGGCACGTGTCAGTCACACTAGTTAAGATTAAGGTATCTGAACCAGATTTGCTCCAGCAAAAAGTTAGGCTTCATGAAAGTAGTTTTGAAGATGCCTGAAACTTCTTCAGCTGTGATACAGCAAACTCCTTTTCCAAGCTGGTACGTAGTACGTAACAATGTTAGAGCACTGCATGTTAGGAAAGACTTGAAAGCTGTGACAGTCTGCTGGGTTAAATTATAGTAGCCAGTATACTGACACACTTAAATATGGCATTTCTATGTAAAATCAGGTGTCCCTTTTCAGTAAAGTAAGATAAGCCTTAGTTAAAACTGTCTTTTTCATTCAACTTAGGTTAACTGTGTTGGGATTCTAGAGATAAACAGTGGGGTTGTTAGAGGATGAACACTTGACTGAAAGGAGATACGGTGAAAAACTGACGAAAAGGCTAGTAGTTTACTGCTCATTTTGCTCTTGCATTAGAGAAATCATAGGTAGCAATTGAATAAGTTCTTTATAAGCCTTCATTTAGCAGAAACATGCCTCTAAGACCATAATTACGATACTTCATAGTGGCTTACAAAGTTTGGATAAGTGAAATATTGGAGTGCATTTGGTATTATCCAGGTCAAGAATTTGTAAACAGCACTTTTCAGAGGCAGTATGATTCATTTCCACTGCTAGATTCAGTGCCCACAGGGGAATCCTGTTACTCATACTGAAGTGCCTAAGGCACAAATGGTTTTGGAAACGTGAGAACGTGTTAAATTGGCTCTAACAATAGGGTATAATTGGCCCTCAAGTGCAGAAGCAATATTTGCAATGACTTGAAGTTGTCTAAGTCTGTCTCTTAATGCCTTGCCCTTTTAATTGAGATATATTTTGACCAAATGATAGATAATATGAAATTTGATTTACTTGCATTATCTTCAAAGGACAGATGATTCTCACTCCAGCATAAATGTGAGTACATATCTGCTGGTTGATGTAGCATGCATGTAGGAAAATTTGTGATGGGTGCAAGGCCTAACCAGTTGCTCTAAAGGTTTATTGGTGCTCAATGGTGTTCTTCCAAAGTTTGAAAGAGTCTTGCATGGATTTTGGGAAAAAAAAACAGAGCGAATTACTGTAAAATTACTCACTCTGAGTACTGAGTTATTGCAATAATGGATGTTGTGGAAATAATCCATTAATTGCAACACTAACTACCAGAGTAATTAATGAGCCATTAACCTCTGTCGCAATACTTTCCATGATATTTGTACTTGTATGCTAATTAAAAAAATGTACATTTTTATTTTTATACTGGGGAGGGGAATAGCGGGAAAAAATTTTCTGGCAGCTGTCCTTTGTTGGGTCACTAACTGCCCATCCTCACACTTATACATCACCATAACAACCAGCGCTGTTGCAAGATCAGGTTTTGATGAGATGCATGTTTAGGAATTAAGTTAAGTGTTCCCTACACACCCTGGAGCCCCTTTGAAAACGGTGGCAAAAGCTGGTTTGAAACAAGCAGGTGGTTTCAGGTCTGCATGAAGCTGGTCTGGAAAGAAAATGCGCTTGACATTTGTTGCCTCCGCTGCTCTGTTTATACAGGCTGTGCTTTGCCAGATGGAGGAGTGCAACTCCCTCAGGACTTTCTCTATGACCTTCGGTAACATCAGAAGTGAAATGAATGACACTGCAGTGATTTGCACTAAAACTTTGCTATATGTAGCTTGTCTTATTTTTCTGAAATCTAACTTGTCAAGCAGGGCAGTACACGTTCCATGTTGCTTTTTCTTTCCACAGTATGCATTAATGTAGGATTAAATGCTTTTCACAGAGAGCTTTCTTACCTGGGCTTTTCCACCTGGGTGGAGATGGGAGAGTGGGGAAAAAAGTATACAACAGATGCTGGTTGCAGTATTTTTGTGCTGCTGGAGGATGCTGAGGTGCTTCAGTGCCGAGTACAGTACTGGGCTCATAAGATGCAGTATAAGGTAGAGGTGTCAGAATGGGTATGCACTGGTTTGGCAAATGTCTATTATGGGTGGTTGTGCTATGGGGAAGCTTGTGCTAGGGATGAGTTCAGGATGTTTTGGAAGGCAAAGATTTCTCACTGGCTTCAATGGGATGTTTATGTCCTAAGGCCTGTGTTAAAGGGAAAGAAGCAACAATGATTAGCTTATCTATGTGAAATAATGATAGATGATTGAAAGCTAAGGTAGGTCATAGAAATACGCCCTATAGGATGTTCCTGCCAATTTCTTCGTAACCCACAGTAATTGGATCAGAGCTATGATGTGTGTTAAGTCTCTTCAGGTTGCAAATAGTGCAGAGTAAGTGTTCTGACCAAAAACCTCAGAGCATTATTTCTTAGTCTTTATGCCTAAACACTCCACTTCCCAACTTGCCTGCATAGACTGGTTCTTGTGTTTGTGCAATTCCCTTCCTCTCCTTCCCCCGAGCCCGTAATTCCTTCCTTTCAGGAATCCTGTACATAATTTACTGAAAACTGTCTCTCTGGAAGGACTGGTAGGAGGGTCAGGCTCAGGTTAACCTTTAGCTGTTAATTTTCATTGTGTGAACGAGACCTATTGTGTCCCTGTGTTCTGGAAAGCTGCTTCCATGTGAGCTAGTCCTGCCTAGGCAGCTCTCGCTTTGTCCTTCCTTTTAAAGCTTCATTTCATCTCTTTCAGCACGGTGGTCCAGCACTGAGTATCGGTTGTAACAACGGCCAAACATTGTCACTTCAAAGCTTTGTTTTGGTTAGAAGGGAGGCTGAGGGATTTTGTGGTGCTCTGTTTGGTGGAGCACCTGAATTTGTCAGCTGCAGCCTCAGTGGAAACAGAGTCTTAGCAATATCTATAAAGCTGTGTGCACTTCAAAGAGAACTGCTAAAAACTAGACCCAAAGTGTCATTTCCATCTCTGAATAAACAGCGCATGTGCCATCTGAGAGTCTCGTAACCTGCTGGGAGTGCTGAGAGCTGTGTGCTGCATCAGGACAAGGTCTGGCTGGGGCTCTGGGGGCAGGGAGGAAGGACAGCTTACAGAAACACCTTGATAGGCATCTCTCTCTCTTTTTACAATTTCCAGGCTTACTTGGCATCAGCTTAGTCTTAGTTCTATCTTCCTGAGGCTTCTGCCCAAACACTGCTATGTCACAAGAAATTCCTGGAAAGTTTTATTTTTAGTTTTTCCTAGTTGTAAAAACCTCGTCAGCACAGTGTGTCTGCTAACGGCAGCACTGGTGTGGGAGAAGCAGAACTGCCTGACAGGAGCTGCGTGACCAAAGCATTTGAATACCACAAGGCTGTGGCTAGGCTTTCTGCGGAGTGAGGAAGCGGGATGGGGTGCTGGTACGGAGCTGGTTTCAAACAACACACGAGTGGGTTTAAGCCTAGCCCCGGTTCTTACACCCTCCCCTTGTAGCTCACAGAGCATCGTTCAAATTCTGCCCTAATTTCCATGAGAGTCCAAATACCTCTGTATTGATCTCCCCTACTTTGCCATTGTCGTGGTTTAGCCCCAGCCAGCAACTCAGCACCACGCAGCCGCTCGCTCACTCCCCCTACCCCGATGGGATGGGGGAGAGAATCGGAGGAGTAAGAGTGAGAAACACTCCTGGGTTGAGATAAGAACAGTTTAATAATTGAAATAAAGTAAAATAGTAATGATAATAATAACAATATAATAATAACAATAACAATATACAAAGCAAGTGATGCACAATGCAATTGCTCACCACCCGCCGACCGATACCCAGACAGTTCCCGAGCAGCGATCGCCACTCCCCAGCCAACCCCCCCCAGTTTCTATACTGAGCATGACATCATATGATATGGAATAGCCCTTTGGTCAGTTTGGGGCAGCTGTCCTGGCTGTGCCCTCTCCCAGTTTCTTGTGCGCCTGGCAGAGCATGGGAAGCTGAAAAAGTCCTTGACTAGCATAAGCAGTACTCAGCAACAACTAAAAACATCAGCATGTTATCAACATTCTTCTCCTACTAAATCCAAAACACAGCACTATTCCTGCTACTAGGAAGAAAATTAACTCTATCCCAGCCGATACCAGGACAGCCATATTTAAAAATGGGTATAATACAATGTGAAAAATGCCCAGGCAAAAGCTACCAATTCCCATTTAATACCTGTAGCTCTTCCAGGCACTAATGCTTACATCATTAATGCCTTACAGGCATTATTTTCCAGCTACAAGGTTTTGTGGGCTGCTAAAAGCATAAGGCGTGCTAGACCTTTTGTACCCATATCTGCACACAGCGATTGAATACAAAATGTAGCACTGACCATTTGAAATACATACCTTGTACCTCTGCCGTGAGAAATGCAGCACAGTGGCAAGTGACTCAAAGCACCTCTCTCCAAAGAAGCACACTGAGGAAATTAAGGGACAAGGAGTGAATCCCAACAGGGGGGAAAAAAAAAATCATGCACAGGCCACATCTCATCTGATGGCTATGAACATTTTCTGCACCTGTAGCAATGACCTTAACCTGTTTTGCAGCAATGATTTGTTATGCACTGAGCTACATTCTTAAATCCTTGGATCACTTCTGGGGCTGGGTAGTTTGTGTGGCACTCCAGGCATCTGCTGATAGATGAATTATTCTTCTGGCAGATAGTCACCCCAGCCCTTCCTGAAGGCGTGCGCATATAATTGCTTGTGTACCCCCGGAATGGGAAGCGTTGCACTGACTAAGATACTGAGACAGTCAGGAGTGTCACTGATGTTTCCTTTCTGGCAGAGCCATGGATGTGTTTATCAAAAACAGAGTTAATTTGGTCTAGTTCTTTGTGTTCTGGTGGCGAGTTACTTAATAGAACAAAAATGTAGAGCAAGTGGGAACAGGAAGGGCCAGCCAGGTGAGTACTTGAGCCAGATTAGCACCCTGACTTTGGTGAGCATTGGGAAGCACTGCACCCAAATAAAGTAACAGATAAGACTGGAAAATTTGCAGTGTGTTCCAACAGGCGACCGTTTTGAAAACAAACATGGTAAGCAAACATGGATGCTTCAGGACGAACTGATGCAGATGGGAAATGTAATGGTGATGTTAGGTGTAGTTGTTTAAAAACCTCTGCAAATGTTTCAACAGTGCACATATTAAGCAATACCTGCCCCGTGGCTGCAGTTGGCTGTTTCCTGATGGGCCTCCCTGGCAAGGCTAGCTGTTGCCAAAGAAGGACTTTTGACACAGGCGGGACTCTGCAGGGAGCACCTGCGGGGGCAGACCCAGAGCGCGCTTGAATCTTTTTTGTAAGGCCAGTTCCAAGTTGCACGTTGGCTGCAATTAAGACATACCCTTGTCGCAACAGCGTTGCAGCACGGGGAAGGTGGGTTTCGGCCTGAAGCGGTGGCCTCGCCAAGCAGCACTTGTCACAGGCTCGCCGCGTGCTGCCGTGACTGGGTTCCCTGCGGCAGAGGCCCGTGGCTGGGATGTCGGCCTGCTGACATCTCGCCCCTTGAGCAGCAGCGGGAGCAGCGTGTGGCCATTTTCCAGCCCGCTGGCTTTGCACACAGCTGCCCGAGGTTGCACAGGCAAGGGGGAAAGCTCTAGAAGTTGGCGGGTCGGCTGCAGCGTGCCGCGATGCTGGAAAGGTCCGAGCAGGCAAGGAACCAGCCCGAAGCCCGGGGCTGCTTTGTACGGCTGAGGCTGTCGGGAGAGCAGCCCCGGGCTCCAGGTGTCCCAGCGTCGGTTTGAGGCACCGCACAGCCGTGCAGGGCAGCACCTCAAGGGTGCCGCCACAGCCCCTCTCAGAGGGTGAGGGGGGTCTCGGCGCCGGCTGCTCACGACGCCTTTGCCTTTGCCTTTGCCTTTGCCTTTGCCTTTGCCTTTGCCTTTGCCTTTGCCTTTGCCTTTGCCTTTGCCTTTGCCTTTGCCTTTGCCTTTGCCTTTGCCTTTGCCTTTGCCTTTGCCTTTGCCTTTGCCTTTCTTGCTCTTGCTCTTGCTCTTGCTCTTGCTCTTGCCGGCGGGGAGGGGAGCGTTGCACCCCCGGCCCCGGCCCGCCCTCCGCGGGGGTGGAGCCGGCGGCGGCGGCGGCGGCGGCGGCGGCGCGGCGGGCCGGGAGCGGAGGATGCCGGTGCCGCTGCTGCTGCTGCCGCTGCTGCTGGCGGGGGGTGGGCGAGCGGCCGTGCTGTGGCTGGGGCTGCGGGACAGCCCCCGCGGGGAGGTGAGCCCGGCTTTCCTCTCCCTCACCCTGGACGCCAGCCTGGCCCGGGACCCGCGCTATGTCGCCTTGCTCAGGTGAGCCGCCTCCCTCCCCTTTCGGGCAAAGGAATAAGGGGGGCGGCAGGCGGGTCGCCGGCGGGCGGAGAGGCCCGCAGCCGCGGGGAGGGGGCCCGGGCATCCCGGCGCGGAGCCGGCACAGACGCTGCTGCCCGGCGTGCTGCGGAGGGGCAGGGCAGGGGGGAGCGGGGGGGCCCCATCCCGGGAGCTGGGCCCGGGGGAGGCTGCTGGGTCCCCTCTGCCTCGGGATCCGCTGCTTTCATCGTCGGGACCCGCCGGGGGTGCGAGCTGCGCCGTTCGGCTTGAGCGCGGGGAACGGGTGCGGGGCCGGCGCAGCTCGGGCCGCGCTCGCTGGGAGCGGCGCGGGGATGAACCGGGGAGAGGAGCCGCTTTGCCAGCGGCAGAGAAGGAGAAGGAGACTGCCGAGCAGGGGGGTTACGTGTGGCGGGGCCGGGGGCTGCCAGCCCCGCCGCTCCGCGGGATAAAAACCACCTGAGCCCTGGGGCAGCTCTGCGGACGTTTGCCGGGGCACTGCCGGCAGCAAGTCAAATAAATGCTGAGGAAGGTCTGTCATCATCAAAGCTGAATCCAGAGAGCCTAAAAATGAAGACTTTTTTCCCTCTTAGGTAACACTGAACAACTCTGGACTGCCAAGTGATGGTGTTCCCTGCCCGTTCTTTTGGCTCTGACCTCTCTCTTGCCTTTTCTTCCCTGCTTTTGCTCTACTTTTTTTTGTACTCTATTCCTTTTTGATTCTCCCTTTTTAGGAAGCTACCTTAATTCTTTCCTTTTCATCCATCTGACCCCATTTTTCAGCCCCACGGTATTTCTCCAGTCCTGATTTCCCTCCTCCCCCCGCTTTCATCTTTTCCTCCTCAGCAAGGTGGGGAGAAAGGTGATGCCAGCTTTATTGGAAAGTGCTCAGGTCTCCAGCCCCAGCTGCACACCTTGGGGTTCAGCCTGGGGCCAACCCCGCCTCCGTGAGGAGCAGGAAGTACTTGGTTGCCTCTAATCTGCTTGTGTGTCACCGCTGAGCAGATAGCGCTTGTGCGCCCGGCATCCTCCGCAGCCTCGTGGTTTCCCACAGCGAAGGCCGGGTGTTGGTGCTGCACATCCTGCGCAGGGGGTGCGCAAGTCGCAGAGGCAGAGCTTACGTTGTTTTATGAAACTGCTTGGCTAAAGCTAACGCTTGTCCCAGCACGGACTCTTAATCTCTCTTGGGTATGAAAACACTCGCTTTGGCTGTCGTTGATGGAAATTGGGACTGATACCATCAGTCGGTTTTACATCCACCTTCTCACAGGACTGGTATCTTAGTTTTGTATAAACAAAACCAAAAAATCTAGGGGAGAAGGATGCTTAGGACAAAAAAATACCTGTTTTGAAGTATTGCATTACTTTGCCCCCAGGATTTCACTCCCTGTCTGTGGGGCACATCTCCCCCTCACTGCCTCACCGATGCTCTCCTGGCCTGCTCAGCTGGCAGCGTCTCTGTTGCACAGTGCAGAGGGCTGGGGTGCAGGTCCAGAGCGGGGTCAGGAGTACCTACTGCAGTGCATCCCTCCAAGCACTTGCTGTGTTTAGCCTCTACACCGAAGCCATAGTCTGCATGAATATAGTGTTTCTTCTGTTTCTTGACATCCCTTCCTCAGCAATCCCAAACTACGTGCCCTGGCAACGGCCCTGTCCCCAGGCTTCCTGAGGTTCGGCGGCACCAAGACAGATTTTCTCATCTTTGATCCCAACAAGGATTCAACTTTGGAAGAAAAAATCCTCTGGGAACTTCAGGCCCATCAAGGTAAAATGGGCATCAATGTGTTAGACTTGAACCCATCCTGGGTTTAGGAGGTGGCTTTGATGCAAGCTGGGGATGCCACAAGGGCATGGTGGCAGCACTGGGGGTCCTTCACGGGGTCAGCATTGCTCTCCTCCATGGAGAGTTGATCCGTGGACCTTCAGCATGGTCCATGGGAATTGCTGTGCCAGTCGTGGGAAAGCGAGGAAAGGCGTGGGGGACCTCATGTCCACCCCAGCATCTGCTGGCACTCTCCCTTTGCTGCTCCATGCTCCCTGCAGCAGCCTTGGGAGCTCCCCCGCTGCCTGGGAGGTGGTCAAGTTCAGCTGAAAAGTTGCGGTTTCATTATGAAAATTAAGTAACAGATGAAAGAAATAATCTGATGAGAACAGAGAGTCTGTCTTCTCTATCCTGGCCAAAGCCAGAGCTAGGCTGGTGTCCTGGTTTCGGCTGGGATAGTTAATTCTCTTCCTTTGCTTCAACAGGGCAAGTGCAAACCCACCAGGCCACTGCCAACTGCTCGAGCTTGGTCCTGGTGGGTGAGGTTTCCCACTGCATTAAAGTCAATTTCTTCTTTAAACTTAGCAAAAGCACATAAATCCTTCTAGAGGTGTTTCAGATGAAAAAAATCCCATCTATTCCTGTGGTACATAGCACAACAGTGCAATCATACATCACTGTACAACCGGTGATGCTTGGTTTTGACGTCGAGTGGTACTTCTCCCCCCATACCACTTTGCTGAGTGGCTTCCTCCTCTCTGGGTAACTGTGACTCCAGCTTGCACCTTCCTCTCTGGTTATGGCTTGTTCCTGGTTTGCATGCCAAGAAAGAATATGAACTTTGAAGAGAAAGTGTCTTATGACTCCCGCTGGCATTGCCGCTGGAGCCACGCGGGGCGGTCAGCGCTTTCCCCTGCATGAGATGGGCAGCACAGGAAGCATCGCCCTGTATCTGCCCACAGCAAGGCAGGCCATCAGCCCTGCCATGCCGCCGCACGCCGGGGTGCCTTATCTGCTCCTCAAGCGCCGCAGCCCATGCTTTGTCAGCTCACTGGAATGAGGGTTTCCGGTTTAGCTCTAGCTAAAATAGTTTATTGGGGTGTGACTGCCATGATACCAGCCTCCAGAAGTACAGCTTAGTCTTCCCACACCCCCCCCATCTCCATCACCTTAAATTGGGAAATATACATTTTCTATATAGCACATACTTATGTATCAAGCCAACCCTACTTTTTCTATGTGGTTAACATTGTGCAAGTAGGGGTGCATTTCACAGAAGTGCACAACTGGCTCTCAGCCTAGCACCAAGCGGTTGTGCTTCCTCCTGAGGGGCGCAGCCCTTTGCATACTGGACCCTGGCTGTGAAGACGAGGACTTGATTGCTATCACCCTTCTTCTGCCCTACAGAGTCTTGTGGCTCGAGCCCTGTGTTTGCTCCTGTTGAGAAGCTACTGCTGGCCCAGTGGCCCAGCCAGGAGAAGCTGATTCTTGCAGAGCATAACCGGAAAAAGCACGAAAACACCACCATCACAAGTAAGACTTCGATGGATCTTTTCTGCTAGGGTTTATAACCAGGGGGCTTGCAAATCTCTGCCCTGCGGTAAAAGGGTCATAGGCTGTTAGGAGCTGAAACCACTGAAAATAAATACTTTTCTAAGTGGGGGAAATGTTTCTAAGAAATCTTTTTCTACTGTCTGCCACCTCGTATTCAATAGTATTCAGTTGCTGCAGGAGTTGGGAGGATCTCAACACCTTGCAGGGTGGTGTGTAGTAAGGTCTGGGCTCTCTTGTCTGGCTGGGAGAGCTTGGCACATCTGCAGCACCAGGCTAAATAAATACAGGGAGTAAAGATTGTCACTTGGCCGGAGCTCAGTTAGCATGCCATAGCCTTGAGATGAACATCCCCCCTTTCTCCTCCACACAGGAAATACGTTAGATATTCTCTACAGCTTTGCAAACTGCTCAGGGTTTCACCTGATCTTTGGGCTCAATGCCTTGCTGCGGAAAGATGGCTTGCAGTGGGACAGCTCAAATGCCCAGGCTCTGCTGGACTACTGCGCCTCGCAGAGGTACAACATCTCCTGGGAGCTCGGGAATGGTAAGTGCAAAGCCTGCCTGGGGGTCAGGCCAGTGGTCACCTGGAAAGGTACCACCGCAGGGTATGGTATGGTAATTTTGGATGTTTTGGATGACAGCCCATAAAGGCAAGGTGATGTTTTATTGGGAAACATTACAGTCTTAATTTGCAAGGAGGAATTTCATAGAAGGCCCAACGAATAAGCAAATTGAGATGATTTTGCTGCTTCTACCGAGGCTCTGAGATGAGGTGAGCAATGTCCCACGAGGTGCAGGATGTCACCTATGGAGACTGGCTGGGACAGAGCGCTGGAGAGCAGTGCTCTGCGTCACCCGGGCTTTCGGTTTTATGCTCATTGCCTTCAAATACCTCACCTGTACTGTGCCAGATCATATGAAGACGTACGGGATTGGTACTCCCCATGTGGAACGAGCTGCCCTATTTTGTGCCCTGAAACTAGAGTGGGGTGCTGATGCCCACGTGTCTTCCCCAGAGCCCAATAGCTTCAGGAAGAAATCTGGTGTCTACATCGACGGCTACCAGCTGGGGCAAGATTTTATTCACCTACGCCAACTTCTGAGTAACTATACCCTCTATCAGCGTGCAAAGCTCTATGGTCCTGATGTCGGGCAGCCCCGAAAGCACACACAGAGACTGCTGAGAAGGTAGGGGTGTGGGGCCCTGGCAGCACCCCCAGGGTGGGCAAGTGTGGGTAGCAGTGGCTCGTCTGCACCCAGATGCAGGGGGCTTGAGGAGGCATCTGGGCAGGGTTTTAAGGATTTTCTGCTCCAAATTGATAGTATGGATGTATAAATGGATACATCCAGTCTATTTTGAGAACTAATTTCCTGCATTTTTCCTTAAATTAGAAACATGGAATTTTTTTTTTCCTTTACTGTAGATGACTGAAATCTTACCTGCATGCATGAGCTCAAGGCTTAAATACTCAGCCCGTTGAAATTAAGACGCTAGCAGTACTTCAGTGATCTGCACACCTTTCAATTGAGCACTGGCTCTAGTGCTGTGTTGACAAGGGCTTTTCACCCTAGAAATCTGTGTGTTACACAAGCATTAATTCATCCTCCCAGCAATCCACTGAGGCAGCCGGGCTGTCCAAAGCCTGTTTAAAAGCCACAGCAAGCGTGGCCCCAAAGCAGGTCACCATCACTACTGCTAGCTGGGGGGAGAGGGGAGGGCTGTGCGTGGCAGCTAGCTTGTGGGGGGCTGCGACCCATCACCGGTACCCACTAACCCCCCCTGCTCTCAACTGCATCCCCTCTGGTTGCAGCTTCCTGAAATCGGGAGGGAAGGTGATCGACTCTGTCACATGGCACCAGTAAGTACTGCTCATCGTCACTCTGCTTATCACCTGTACAAAATGTCGGTTTGAACATCTCAACAGGAAGGAGGGGGTGAACTACCCCTTTCAGCAGTTCCTTTGGTGCCTCTCTGCAAACTCCTCTGCTCAGAATAAGAGTTGAATTGAGGGATTGCATTACAGAAATGCAGGAGGTCTCCAAAGAGGCTACATGGTGCAGAGACCCAAAAGCAGTGGCGGGGGTTTGTAGCATAGACACCGCAGCAGGGAATGCAACATGTGCAAGGCCGTCATTTTGCTTGCTAAATATGTGCACTGAGAAAAACAGAAGTGGGATGTGGAGAAAAAGATGGCACGGCAGCTTTATTTCTCAGAAGAGCACGAGGGGGTAGGTCACAGCTTCCCCCACATAAGGAGAGTTTCTGCAGCAGTTGAGCCTTTTTGCATGTGCCATGTTTCAACGTGTACCAAAAGCTATTGAGATCTGAGCAGCAGTCCCGGTTGTCTCAAAGCTCCAAGATGCCAACCCTTGCAAATAAAATGCACTTTCCCTTGGGAAGAAGGGGATGTTGTATAAAAGGAAAAGGAGATAGCTCAGATTTACTCAGCAGAGTTCAGCTCTGCTGAACTTCTGCAAGAGCACATTTTTAATGTAAGGTTTTAAACAACATATGGGTGGCTGGGCTTTGAAATGGAGTCAGTACCCCTGATGTTGGTGCTCTCCTTGGCATTAGAAGGGCTGAATCTGCTTGAGTGAAAGCTTCGCTCCCTAAAAGCAAATTCAGGGAGTCACCGATAACCCTGCTGGCAAATGCCCCCAACTCCTTGTAAAAAATGCAGCAGGGAGCCTTGTTAGCTGATGCGTTACATGATGCCTTTTTTCTCTGTTTATGACTGTTTGATATAAATGAAAAGCCCTGCAGGTCTGGCTGATCCTTATCCATAGAGAAGTGCTAGCAGCTTCTCCTGCTCCCTTAAGTTTGCTCTCCAAGTCAGTTCAGGCTGTGTGTGGGTAACTCGCCCTCAGATCCCACCCGGAGTGCAGACAGCACCAGCACAGTCCCAGCCCTTGGCTCTTGTGCCGTGGCTTAGAGATGCAGTTTTAAAGTGCTCGGGTGGGCAGTGGGGTAAGCTGGCCTCAGGGCACCTGCCATGAACTCCACATGTTTCAAAGTGATTTCTATGTGAAGGTGGTTTTCTTTCCAGAGTCAAATGCAGCACGGTGATGTGCAGCAGTCAGGTAACAGTGGGAAAAGATGCACATGCTTATATTATATATATGTATACATATATGACTTATCTATGTGTTTTGAGCTGCTAGCAAGGCATGAAACATGTCCTCTCCCCTTCCTGGGCTGTTCTTGCCCTGTGGCTGCCTTTGCTTTAAATGGGCATTTATTATTTTCTTTACTAATTTAGGATTATTGGGTTTTAGCTTCCTCTTGTGGCTGGAAGACTTCAGCTGCTTCTGGTAGGACTGAGCGATAGTGCGATGAAACGCAAAAACCACAGGGATCCCAATTTCCCGTTCTTTAGTCCAACAAACCAGACTTAAAAGCTTGTCTGCTCATGGTGGAGGGCAACCTTCATCCCATAGGGATGCCTCCACCCCGTTCCCCTCCAGATGGCCAAAATACTCCAACAGAGGGACAGAAACTGGGATCTGATATTTTTAATATATAACTTGATACAGTAAAGCAAGTAATCATATAGGACTGTCAGACTCCTCAGCAAGAGATTTACAGAAGCTGGCTCTTATTCAGTGATGTTTTCCTTGTTCTAAATAAGTAGATGAAAAAAAACGCGCTACTTCTGTTGATCAAAACTTCTGTGATATCCTGCCTCCATGGAGGAAATTATACCTGATAATCCCTAAAATACAAACAACATACCTACATATTTGGAAAACAAAAAAAGAAAAAGAACTGGACAGAAAAATAGTGCTGTGGATGAATGAATTGAGCAACTGAGTACTTTCAGTGGTGTTTTGTACCAGTGGCAGTATTTTTCCTTAATTTTGGCTGTGGGGTTTTTTTCCATTTCCAGTTACTATGTGAACGGACGAACTGCAACGAGGGAGGATTTCTTGAGCCCTGAAGTGCTGGATACCTTTGCCACAGCTGTACATGAAGTCCTGGAGGTGCCTTGTCCTGTTCAATCATTCCCGTGTTCAGTTTCCAGGGGGGTAGCAGAGAATCCAGAATAAACTACAGTTTCTCACTAGCAATAAACAGGGATCCTCAAAGCTTGGGTGCTGCTGTCATTGTAAGTTAAAAAAAAAATAGCAATACTAATAACAAATGAGCTCCAATCATGTGCCATGCAGCAAGCACAGTGCCAGATACATCACAAACCTACAACTTTCTCATTTATTGATGTAGTCATTACTCAGGGATGTAATTTATGGTCATACCCCCTGCCCCAATTTCTTTGTATTTTGAGATCCTGAGAACAGTATAACTTAGAGTATACCACTACTCGGCACGAGAAGACTTACAGGACCTGGCTTTTAGTGATGTTTGCCTCATTCTACATGTATAGACATGATTTTTGGAGGGGGGAAGTAAATCTGCTTCTAGTCCTTTTGATCAAAATTTCTGTGACATCCCGCCTCAGTTGGTGTTATCCCTTAATGCAAACATCATACGTAGGCATTTGGCTAAAGCACAAAACTTTGATTGCCTATTATTTCAGTAGCCAAAAACTTAACTGTTGTCTCTTTCTCTTCTTCCCTACACCATGCCGGCCAGATTGTTGATGGGACCGTGCCCGACAAGAAGGTCTGGCTAGGAGAGACGAGCTCTGCCTATGGAGGGGGAGCTCCCAGGCTGTCCAACACTTACATTGCTGGCTTTATGTGAGTACCATGACACAAGTGTGGGGAAATTACACGTTTTACTAGCTGAAGGGGGTTGTGTACATGCCCCGCGGGAGGAACGTCTCAAGCTTCCTGGGGAGCACAGGTAATGGGTGGGTTGAGGATCGTAACCCTCCCCACTGCTCGCTGTGTGCTTCCCTTGTGCCTGAGGTTCAATGTAGGCCCAGGAAATAGCAGATTCCTATGGGTAATGATGGATGAGAAGCATGAGAAAGTTGTATTTCTGCCCTCAGATCTGCAATGCTAACTCCATCCTTTTGTGAGGACAAAAGTAATTCATGAGATGGGTGTCCTTTTCTGATGTCATCCTTCAACCACTGTGAAATAACTAACCAAAGGGAAATTTTGTCATGAAAATAATTTTCTCCAAGGACTTCAGTTGTAGCATTTTGTTGAAATAAAAGAATTCGGGCTTTTCTTAGCACTTTGATCAGTTTGTAGGTTCAGGGAGATAAAATTGCATGGAAATGTGCAGTTCACACTTTGAAAATTAACCAAAAACATGGCTGCAATGTATGTTTTTTCCTCCTATAAGGCATGATGAACTTTTTCATCAGGGCCTGGTGGGTCACCAAGTCAAAGCCTGGTAATGGCAGACAACCTTGTTGTTGGTGTGATGATTTCTCTCAGCCTTCAGGCCCTTGGCCAGTTCAGGAGTATCTGCTGCCACTCCTGGTTTCCACTGCCTGCAAACAGGGGAGTGGAGCAACTATTCCCACTAACTCAGACCTCCAGAGGTAATCTGAAATTATTTTTTAAGGTAATCAATGCAAGACTTGAATTGAAATTAATTGTGTGATTTTAAGGAAGTCAGCATCATGCCCTAATTCTTGTTTTCCTACTTCCTGAGCTGGTTGGAGAGGGGCAACAGTGTACAGTTGAGGTCAGCAATTTCATCTGCATGTTGTTTGCCTCATATTTTGGCAGGTGGTTGGACAAACTTGGGCTTGCAGCCAGGCAGGGGATTGACGTGGTGATGAGACAGGTTTTCTTTGGGGCAGGGACCTATCACCTGGTGGATGCCAACTTTGAGCCTTTGCCGGTATGTATGCAACCCCACTAACACCATCTGAATGCTGCATGTGTTTCTGCACCGGCAACACTGGATGTGGAGGGACAAGTCATCTATTTTAACAACGCAACATAGCAACAGATTTTGTAGGATAGTCGCAGTTATCCTTGCACCTAAAGTTAGCTCATGTTTCATTATGCGTTCGTGTATTATATATATATAGATACAAGATATTTACTGCAACTGCAGGGATGCAGCTAGTCTTCAGCACAGCAGAGACTGATTTCTGGGACATGATGCTCTGACTTGTATGCAGATGCTTCTGGAGTTCACAAGGCTTTTCAGGATGGACTGTTTTGGTTTGAGTACTCCTCAGCTGAGTGATGAGTAGCTTTTAAACAGAAGCAGTATGAGTTGTTATAATAAATTACATCCCAAGTGAAAACCAAACCAGCATGAAGTCAAGACTCAAGCATTTCTTAGGTCATGAGCATATTTAGCCTTCAGTAGTGGCTGAAGGATAACTAAATGAAAACATGCATTTAGTATAATTGAATTTATTAGGAATTAACATTCTGGTGTCATGAAACATCATTATTCATTGTTCTTGCATGCACAGCACGTTTCTTTGTGCTAGTAGCGCTTACCTTGGGGTGAGAGGATAGCGTCTTTCTTTTTACCTTTCCTCTCATTTTTCTGCTTCCAAGATGTGATTTTCACAGGCTCATAGAGACTGTCTGAGAGGAAACCCAGCATACGGGGTTTTTCTGTCCTGCCTGTTCAGCTGGTCCCTACACCAGGGGCTGTGTTGTCAGGCTTGTTGCTTTGGGCTTTTTATTCCCTCATTTAAAATAGATTTAATTTGGACTGAAAGAATCTGCCTTGTTCCTCACCTACAGGCAGTACAAATGCTAATCAAGCTAATAATGCTTTAGAGGCAGGGAAATCCAAACCCAGGTCCATCAGTTAGTATGGAAATGAAGAAGCAGAGCAGTGTCAGAAGGTTTCACCTCCTGGCAGACTGGCTGAGCATGCACACCAATAGGAAAAGTCACTTCCTCAGGCTTGTGGTGAGTCAGGAGAGAAACATGATGGTTTCCCTTCTAGGAAAACCTCAAAGACAGACAGACAGATGAGCTGGGAGAAGCTCTCTGAAACCCACCAGCTGGAGTACATCCTCCCCTGGGGTTGCGCTCAAAGAAGAGATGCGGCAAAATGCAGCCTGCCTGGGGCCTCCTAGTCCCAAAACACATCTGCACAGACCACACACTCTTTTTGGTATGGTCACGGAAAAGTAGCGGTCAAGGTGCAAGAAAAAGCAAGCCTGGAAAAAAATGAGTCTGCACTGGGCATCACCCTGCTCTCGGGCATTGTCCTGGGGTGTCAGAGGATTTACTCTTGACTGGTGTTCAGAAATTAATCCTGAGACCTGTTCAAAAGCATGATGTTAGTGAAAGGCATAAAAGTTTTCGGGGGCTTCTTCCTGGCGTTGTGCCTGTGGATTTGGCACAGGCTTCCCTGCAGGAAGGGCAGCTCATCCGCCGCTGGGTCAGACCTGAGGTGCTCTGTACCCTGCAGAAGGGCATCTTCAAAATGCAAATAGTCTTTCCCCCACAGAAAGAGATTTGCATGTGAAGGGAAAAATGACTCTAAAGTACCTTGTAAACACAGCTGCTCTGCAGCTTGGAGGCAGGATTTTCTCTTTAGCTATGTTGTTTGTGGGAATTTAAATGGATATGGTGAAAAACTTGGTAAGGCAAAAAATTATGGGGAAAAAAGCCCTGAAATTACCAGCAAAATGAACATTACATTAAGCCCTGTGTGGAGTACCTTTGTGTACACAAGTGCTTACATCTGGTTTTGTGCCTCCTAGGACTACTGGCTCTCGCTGCTCTACAAGAAGCTGATGGGTACCAAGGTGCTGCAGGTTGGCCTGACAGGAGCCGATAAGAGGAAGCTCCGCGTCTACCTCCATTGCACGAACCCCCTCCAGTAAGCCTCCAGAAAAGGCAAAATATCCCAGAAACTGAGCCCATGGCCACCCCCAGCCAACAAAAGCAATTTGGGACAGCACAAGGATGCATGTTATTTCTACAAAACCTGTTTCTCTCCTGATCCTCACCATCATCTTGTCTTGCCTTGCAGCCCAAAGTACAGAGAAGGGGACGTGACACTGTTTGCCTTAAACCTCTACAATGTTACCCAACATTTGCAGCTACCAAAGTACTTATCAAGCAAGCATGTGGATCAGTACCTCTTGCTGCCTCATGGCAAAGAGAATATACTTTCCAGGTAAGCGTGCAATTCCTGCTCTCTCTGTAGAAAGGATTGTGAGTAGAGCTCGATGGCCTCTAAAACCTCACCTTCTTCAACTTGCAAGGCAGGGCGGGGGAAGAGGTTACTATTCAGTCATCTGGATTTTTTTCAGTAAGGTCTGACTTGTGTTAAATCAGTTCTCCTAAAATCAGGCTGCTGAAAGCTTGCTAAGGTACGAGGACACTTGTTTGATGTTAATTGGGAGGCTTTTTCCTAGCAGGCTTCAGGGCTCTGGACCAGCCGCTAAAGTCCTGTTTGTTTTGCACAAGCACATCTATATTGCTTTCCCAAGTGCTGGCTCCTGACTTACAGCAACATGTTCAGGCTTTGTATGGTTTCTTTTGTTGTTACCACTAATGCATGAGCACAGGAAGGATCTGCTCTGTGGGTGTAGAAGATACCTTGCAGGAGAGAAACCAATTAAAAGGTGTACTTTTCAAAGCCTGTTCTGCTGTTAACCTCACTAGAAGAGTAAGAAACATGTACTTTTCAACTTGCTTGTGCTACGGCTCTAAAGGAGTCCTTGCAGAGGGGGTGCTGCAGATGCTCCATGTGTGTGTGCACAGATAAACCGTCAAGGGAAGTTTAGTTTGGCTTTGGGCTGAGTTCATGTTTACACTCAGGTCCAGAGCTGTTTGTGCTTGCTAGCAAACAGAGCACAGCTGCCCATACAGTTACTCTGTCCCTCTCCAGGTCGATTGAGCTGAATGGCCGTGTGCTACGGATGGTGGATGACAAAACGCTGCCAGACCTTATTGAAAAACCCCTTGGTCCCGGCAGCGTACTCGGCCTTCCAGCCTTCTCTTACGGCTTTTACGTTATCAAAAACGCCAAAGCTATTGTTTGCATTTAAATGGTTAACACACACGCAGGATAAATGTAAAGCACTTGGCTAGCAGGGAAGTTTAATCCTAGAAATTCACATTTCTACCACGAGATTTAATTCTGGCAAGGGATGCAGGGGTTGTGGCACTGGTACGATCTGTGGGCTGGGGAGGACATGACGTCCCGCTGGGTAATTTGTACGTGGAAGATGCTCGTTAAGCTCCTGGGAGAACTATCGAGGTAGAGCAAGTCCAGGCAGGGGCTGGTTTTGCTCTCGGTCCAGCCTGGGTTGCTGTGCTCGAGCACGGGGCCCTTCTCTACGCCACGCACAGAGCTGCATCAGCTTCTCACGCTGCACTTCAGGCTCTGCCAGCTGGGAACTGCAACCTCCCCTCTCCCTCTCGTTTCTGCAAGCACAGCTCTTAGAACAGTTCCTGCAAAAGCTTGCCTTCAGAAAGGATGAGCAGGGGGTTTTATTTCAGCTGTACAGCTGTGATTTTGCCTGCACCATGTGGGGAAGCCTGAGGAGGGGTTGTGGTTGCTGAGGGCGTCTTGGGGTGGAAAGCGGGGACACACAAAGCAAGCTGAGGTCGGGGTGCCTGCAGGGGAAAACACCTTGCTGAGAAACCAGTTCCCTCGTGGGATTTGGGGCAGCACCACACGTTTTTCCCAAGCTAGGAGAGTTCAGTCACAAGATGGAGCTGTGCCCATGTGCTTTCCAAAGGTGAGTTTTTGACACAGGAAATGCAGGCTATTCCTGCACGGTGGTCTACCTCTGCCCTCACACGCTTCATCCCCGGGAGGAAAGGAGAGGAGCCCACCACCACCCCGGCAAACTCTCCGTGGTCAGTGGGCAGTGCGGCGAGGGCGCGCGACCCCTCAGCCTTTACCACCCCGCAGGCGGTTCAGCTGGAAAGGGCTTCCCTGAGCCTACCTGCAGGTGAAGCTCTGCTTTATGCTCCCTACCTCGCTCAGGTCTCCCCTGTTCTCGAGGAAATGGGACAGTAAAGAGACTGAGCAAACCACCCACCCCTCAGCCATCAGAGGGAGTCCAGTGGCCTTAGAGCACCCCGGGGACCAACCTGCCCGGCCAGGCTGACATCCCTCCCCCTGGGGAAACAGCCGTTTTGGCCAGAAATCTGTATTGGCGGTGGTTTTTCTCCCTGGCCGTGCCTTCCTTGCGCACACCCTGCTGCGGTTCTGTGTGCCTCTGGCACGCAGGCCACCGGTCTGCAGGGTAGCAAAACACCTCAGAGAATACCTGTGGTTTCCCAATGTACGTGTTTGCATCTACTTTTCTTGAAGATACATAACCCACACCACTGTCAACGCCTTATGATGTTTTGAGCACAGCAGGGGAAAACAACCGCACACCACTGTATTTCCCTTTTTAAGCCTTAAAAGGATGCTACCAGCTACATGGGGTTTCAGTGCAGGGTGGGGTGGGGAGGAGACATTTTTTAACGAGAATACTTTAAAAACAGATGTATATCTGAAGCTGTGATGAAAAATTGCACCATAAAAGGATTATATTTAAGTTCAGTGTGTCAAAGGAGTGTTTGCATCCACAGCGCAGATGCATTCTGTGAAGTTATGTATCAAATGAGAATAAAGAAGGTTAAGTTTGTTTACATTATGCAAGTTTAATACGAAAAGTAAAGAGCATAAAATGGATATATTATTATATATTGGATATATATGGATATATTATATATAATATGGATATATTATTAATATATTATTAACTTTAAGTTACAACTAAGACATCAAAGTTATTATTTGCCTGGTAGCTTCTTTTTAGAACTTTTCTAACAGTGTTGTTTATTCCAGTGCTTGTGACTTTTATATTTGAAGATTTTAATTAAAGTGATTTATACCAGCTTTTGGCAATCTTCCTTTTTTTTACGACACCTTTTTGGCATGCTGGTACTGCGAAACTCCCTACATTACTTTTGGTCATACATCATCTGTGCTTTATATGATTCCCAACAAGAATACCCAAGTAAATAAAAATGAAAGAAATCATATCCAGGTTGGCATGTTTCAGTTGTAGTTGACCACCAGTTCAGAGCCCTCCACCCCGCTGTCTGACTCGGAGACAATACGCAGGCTGATGGTCGACATGCAGGAACTAAGAGGGGTACAGAGATGTCCAGGTGTGCAAATGACAGCTGCTCTGGCTTCACCTCCCAACCACGTGTCCTTCTCTGAGCTCACGGCCTGGTTCTTCACATGGCGGAGTGGCAAGAAGTATGATTTACAGCTCATGGAACTGCTTTCAACTTAAAAAGCTCTACACATGCCCAGATGACTTCTCTTTACAAAGTGATAGCTACTGTTAGCTTTATACAAACAAAGCAGGAGGGAGAGGAGCGTAGGAAATGAGACGCTGGATCCCAGCACACCAAGACAGGTATGATCAGAACCGGAGGCCCTCGCAAGGCCCATCTGCAGCAGCAATGCCCGCCCCGCAGGCACCTTATCTCGAGGGCTTTTTTTCCTCAGCGAATGTTGTAAACCTTGGAGTCTATCTGAGGCCAGGAGCAAGAATTCTCTCTTGCATATGTTCCAATATACTTTCGCATTATTGACGCTGGAGATTGGATTACTCACCTTGTATTTACTGTAAAGCAGTTCCTGGAAGGTGGAGTAAATTGCATCATGAGACCTTTGTATAGAGCATCATTTAATGTATGTGAAAATAAGGAAACTGATAATCTGCTTAGAATCAGGGGCAATTTGACAGTCAACTCAGATTTCAGTCAAACAAGACAGTGGGGCCTTAATAGCTTTCGGTGATTTTTCAAAGTCTGAAATGTGCTATTCCCTAGATTTTTTTCAGTGAGGGGCCAGGCCACCTTACAATGAATATAAATGTAGTGACAATAAGTTTGCTTTTCTGCTTTGCTTTCGTGAGCTCCTTAAAAATTGTCTGCAGACGGTCCAGGGTTTGCTTATCACATTACACATAACAAAAACCAAACCAGCCCACAGTGTCTCCACAGGAGTACCCACCCAGTGAAATCTGGAGTTCCTATGGACACAGCAGGCAGAAAGGCTGTGCGCACGCGTCGCCAGGACTTGTTCGCTGCCCTGCAGCATGCACTGTTAGAACACGCCTCAGGCATTTGTCCGTACCTGAATAAAGCCCATGATGACTAACCTCATCGCTGTGAAACAGAGCCAAGGTCACAAAAAAAAAAAAAAAAAAAAAAATTACACTTCATCAGAGTTGAGCAAATGTTTCTTTTATGGCCCTACGCAAATTGTTTCACTGCTGTGGAGCACTGCTCATTAAAACCTGCAGTCAGGTGAAGTCCCTGGTAACTGGAAGAACGGAAACATTGTGCCCATTTTTAAAAAGGGAAGAAAGGAACACCCCGGGAACTACTGACCTGTGAGCCTCACTTCTGTGCCTAGGAAGATCATGGAACAGATCCTCCTAGAAGCTATGCTAAAGCGCATGGAGGACAAGGAGGTGATTCGAGACAGCCAACATGGATTCACCAAGGGCAAGTCCTGCCTGACCAACCTCGTGGCTTTCTATGAAGGAGTGACTGCATCAGTGGACAAGGGAAAAGCAATGGATGTCATCTACCTGGACTTCTGTGAAGCCTTTGACACAGTCCCCTACAACATCCTTCTCTCTAAATTGGGGAGATATGGATTTGATGGGTGCACTGTTGGGTGGATAAGGAATTGGTTGGATGGTCACATCCAGAGGGTAGTGGTCAACGGCTCGATGTCCAAATGGAGACCGGTGACAAGTGGCGTCCCTCAGGGGTCCGTACTGGGACCCGTGCTGTTTAATAACTTCATCAACAACATAGACAGTGGGATTGAGTGCACCCTCAGCAAGTTTGCAGACGACACCAAGCTGAGTGGTGCAGTTGACATGCCAGAAGGACGAGATGTCATCCAGAGGGACCTGGACAAGCTGGAGAGGGGGGCCTGTGTGAACATCATTAGGTTCAACAAGGCCAAGTGCAAGGTCCTGCACCTGGGACGGGGCAACCCCCAATATCAATACAGGCTGGGGGATGAAGAGATTGAGAGCAGCCCTGCGGAGAAGGACTTGGGGGTCCTGGTGCATGAAAAGCTGGACATGAGCCAGCAATGTGCGCTTGCAGCCCAGAAAGCCAACTGAATCCTGGGCTGCATCAAAAGCAGCATGTCCAGCAGGTCGAGGGAGGTGATTCTGCCCCTCTACTGCTCTGGTGAGACCTCACCTGCAGTACTGCGTCCAGCTCTGGGGCCCTCAGCACAAGAAGGACATGGACCTGCTGGAGCGGGTCCAGAGGAGGGCCACAAAAATGATCCGAGGGCTGGAGCACGTCTCCTACAAGGACAGGCTGAGGGCGTTGGGGTTGTTCAGCCTGGAGAAGAGAAGGCTGCGGGGAGACCTTATTGCGGCCTTTCAGTACTTAAAGGGGGCCTATAGGAAAGATGGGGAGAATCTTTTTAACAAGGCCTGTTGTGACAGGACAAGGGCTAATGGTTTTAAACTAAAGGAGGGTAGATTTAGAGTGGATATAAGGAAGACATTTTTTACAATGAGAGTGGCGAGGCACTGGAATGGGTTGCCCAGAGAGGCAGTGGAGGCCCTATCCCTGGAAACATTCAAGGTCATGTTGGCTGGGGCTCTGAGCAACCTGATCTGTTTAAAGCTGTCCCTGCTCACTGCAGGGGGGTGGGCTAGATGACCTCTAAAGGTCCCTTCCAACCCAAAGCATTCTGTGGTTCTATGAACTTTGATTCCCAGGGTGCGTAGTCCTGTAAATCTGAGTGACCCAGAGGAAGACTGGCACCGCTGAAGGTGCTGAAGGGACGGTGAGAAATATCAGGCGCCGACTGCAGGAAGCAGAAGCTCAGCCAGGCTGAGTGAAGCATCTCATGAGAAACCTCTGCCCAAGCCAGCATATGTCCGCAGATGAATGTAAAACCACTTCTCTTCCTACTTTCCTTTGAGTCTGATGCACTGTGGCTGTGAGCTGCTGCAAAGCAGGTAACGCCCTTGGCCCCAGCTGTGAGCTCCCTGCTGTGTGCTGGACTTCGTGTTTGGGTGTCTGTGGCATGAGGGGTTCAGGCAGCTTGCCCAGGTCGAAATGCACCCCCCAGCCATAACCCCAGTGCCATTTTTCTGTCTGATTAGCCAGCCGAGTGGACCCGCTCCACTGTGTGCATTGTCCGTGGCATGGGAGGGATGAGGGACGCACAGGTGTGCGTTGTAGTTGCAGGGGTTTTCCTTTGGCCTTGAGTCAGTCCAGGTTGTGGGAAGGAGGCAAGGTTTGGAGGAGAGGTGCTGAAAATGTCTGAAACCAGCTGAAACATCTGGAAAAAAACCCCAATGTTTCAGACGCAGAAGCCTTTCTCCATGTCTGAAACAAAACCCTGTTGAAACCCTGAGGTTGTTACTCTGCCTCCTGAAAGGGCTGGTGAGACCAGAGCTTTGGAGGGAGGCCCCCCAGGCACCCTCCTCCACCAGGCAGCCCCCCCTGACCTGCACACCAGTGGGCTTACAGCGAACCCTCTGTAAATAAACCCACTTCTTGCCACTCGAGATGCCAGGGTTTGTGTAACTAGCAGCATGAGGCAGTGTACTGGGGGAAGTGGCTTTGCTCATCTGTGGTAGTGTTTCAAGTTGCATGATGGAGTTGTTTCAAACGGTACGGAGAACAGGTGGGAATGTTTGCATGTGGATGGCATTGGCATAAAATGGAATAAACTAGTTTCTGGTTGCCACTTCTCTGTAGAATACAATGGTAGACCACGTAATTTATACTTTGTTCTTTGCAGAGAAAGCAAAAATGTGTTCAGGGAGTTTTTTTAAATCTGTACTCCTGAGTTTTTATCGAAATTGCATTTACTGTGCATGTTAATTTCAGCTGAATTTTTCCATTGTCTGCTTGGAAATAATCTTTTATTCTTACCGCATGGAAAAAGGCATTACAGATTTGGTTTTGTTAGTGCATTTCCTTTCTTCCTAGCTATTGAGACATTTTGCTCTTTGTTGTCTTGCTGTGGCCTAAGAGAGGCGTGCTGTGTAGGCAGCTGCCCGTCTTCCCGCAGTGCCACTTCACAGACGCGGGGAAGCCGCACATGAAGGGGACCGCAGCCGCCTGCCATCAGCAGAGCCCCGGTCAGGCCCCATGGTGAGCTTCGGCCAGAAACCACGGTGGCTGCATCAGGAGGCAATGGGCACTCCTGGCCGGCGCCGGGCAAGGGTGATGCTCTTGCTGCAAGTTTCAGGAGTTTGTGTTTTGATTTCACTGGTGAGATTGTTGCAGGGTTTTTTGCCTGACTGAAATGCCAAATGAAGGGAATGAGCTGAGGTAGGTGTTTATGGTGGTGTTTTCTCAGAGCGGCAAAGGGCAGTTACACTTTGATGCACCAGGGTTGCAGGTAGAAGTGGGCTGCGTTTCTGCAGAAGAAAAGCACTTGCAGGGCCTGGTTGCTGAGACAGTCAGTGTCACCCCAGCTCTGAATAGAGGACAGTGTTAAAATCCTTAAAATGATGCTGATGAGCTTGTTTTTTAATGTGTTATCTCCCATATCGACCATGCATTTCAGTTTCCCATTCCCTTCTCTCCCCAGCAGACTCCTAGGCTAGCTGGCATTTTGCATGAACCTAGTCTAGCCAGCTGGTGGGATGTCAGGTATCTCCTCTTCTAGGAAGCATCTGCTGAACTACAACTTTTTGCAAACCTGAATTTCCGCAGCCTCTTGCAATGTTTTTGAAAAAAACCATGACCCATCTATGATCCAGTCAGGGGTCAGCCAGGCAGCTTTGTCATAAAGCAGGGACTTTGAAGCTGCTGGAAGCCAAGGGGAGCATTTAAGGGTATGTCGCAGTTATCTCAGCAGCCTTGGTAAAAGGCTCTGCTTAATGAACCATAAATCCCAGCCTGTTGGCAAAGCTGGTAATTTGCAGCTTAACCTGAACTTCTCCTCCCTGCGGTTCTCGTCAGTGGTGAGAGATAAGGGGAATGTGCCATCAGCACAATACCCCATCGTGTGGGGTACTTTAAACTTGCATTGCTCTGGGCAAGCAGCTGCTCAGACCCACTCTGTGCTCTCTGCACGCTCTGTGCATCGCACTGGGAAACAGGAACTGCTGTCCCGGTGTCACAGCTTCTCTGTGAAATGTGGAAGTGCATCCAGAACTGTCAGTGACTTGCTTTTTCTTTGGGGAAAAATGTTGGAAAAATGTCTATCCCAAAGAATGCACACCATTCAGAGCTGTTCTCCCCCAAACAACAACCACATGTACACAGTTACAGGAGTAAGACAATAGACATGCAACCATTTTTTGGAAAGTTGAATAGCAGTCTGTGGTTTAATTCTGGGAAAAGGAAAGAAAAAATTATGTGCTTTGCATGTGTTAAGCCTGTAGCAATTCTGGTACAGCTGTTGGCCTTCCTCTCCAGTTACCTCCCACCATTGCTGCCTACCAATAACAGCCTCCAAGAGAGAGAAAGTATAGTTTCATTTCCCCAGAGTCTCTCTGCACAGGGCTCCGGACGGCAAGGAAGCCTGAACTAACAGAGGCTGCTCAGCAGAAGGTTGGTTCTCTTAAAGCATGGAAATAGTAAAAACTTGTTAGCCTGGGAAGAGTGGGATGATAGTGCAAAATGAGATTCCCCGCCTCGCTCAGCACATAATTTAAAGGAAAATATATGGCAAATCCTACTTGGGGAAGGGGGGAGGCTTCTAAAAAGCTATGCACAAAAGCTGGATTATGGTGGGGTTATTTCTTCTTTGCTGCTTTCTCCTGCTACCAGAATTGTATAACTGTGTTAAAGCAATCTGGCTGGTACATTGCTCTCCGTTTAAATTGAGCTCTGTCTTGTCTGCATGGATGCTGAAGACCAAATTCCTCTTAGCAAGGCTGCTTAGCTCTATGTGTTTTCTGGTAAACTCTGAGGGTGTGCTGGATGTAGCTGCTGTCCTGCCAGAAGCTTGGATGTCAGTTGCTTTTATATGTTGCTGCCTGGTCTCCCTGTGTATTTGCTGTCCTTTTCAATGAGGTGTGCTATTGGTGACAAGAGCATCTTAATATTGCAATCTCTTCATTACTGTTTGCAGCTAAGAGAGAAGAAAGTGTGTGAATAATACTCATCTACAGAATACTGTGCATTTGTAAATGTGTAGAAAGTAGAGAGATTTACCATGTGTCGGTAGTATAGCTGTGGGTCAGCAGAGGGAAGCGCTCGGAGGCAATGCACGCTCAGTTTCCCTCTGGACGCATGCCTGATACTGCCTCTGGCTGCGTTCATGCCAGGCTTGCAGGCTGGTGTGTGCTGGCAGGTGAAGGCAGGAGTGGCTTTTCTGGAGGAGCGTGCATTGCCCCAAAGCATGGAGAGCATCGCCACTTCGTTTCAGTTTCTGTTCTGGATTCTGGGCTCAGGAGCTGCGCAGGAAGGAGCGTGACCACCCAGCAGCTATTGCCAAGCTGTTATTTATAAGAAGAAAAAAAGGAACCCAAAGTGATAGCAAAAAGTCTCAACAAATGTGAGCAGGCAGTTTATCTTATGTTTTTTCTTTCCCCTTTCTTCTATTTGTGCGTAACTAGAAGAACTTGGCCTCAGGGCAAAACTTGCGTTTAATTGTTTTGTGTTGTCTTTCACTGGCTGGGAGAATAGGAGCACAGATATTTGTGGGGATTTTTTTAGACCTGAGATTTTAGACCTCATGATTTACTTGCTTGCTTAACCGCAGGAAGGCAAGGACTGGGGTTCAGACTTGGGCCATAGCGTTGAGTTTCTGCCTTTCTGGCTCTCTACAAGAAACCGGAGATACCAGTTTTCTACGGTGTCTCTCTCTTGCGTGGAGCCCGGCTTCCCTACAAAGAAAGGCAAGACCGCAGCTGCTTCCCACATGTTTTGTACCCATGTCAAAGCAATCTTTGTGTGAAATATACCAAGTTCAACAACCAAAATGCCCAAGTCACTGGTTTTAGCCTAGGTTCACTGCCCAGCCCTGCTTGGCACAGGGGAAATTGGTGAACTGCATCTAAGCACTAGTGAAGCCTTTGTGGGGTGGAGTGGGGAACGTCAATGGCCTTATGCTATTTTGAAGGCTGGTTAAAATGGCAGAAAATGCAAAAACCTTCAAAAGACACAAATGCAGGCACGATATGGTTACCCTTCATCACTTCCAGCGGCAGGAAGGGAGCTGGGCGAAAGGCTGCGTGCTGCAGAGTGATGGCAACCAGCTTGGCTGGGGGATCAGACCGACTGCAGTTTTTTCACTAACTGTCCTGTTCCCCTCCCGTCTCTTTCAGAAGAGCAACTAGGAATGGCCACCCCGTCCGTCGTGACAGTCCAGCCACAGTATGCCATGGCCACGCCCGGTGTCTCGAGGAACATGTGGCAGACAGGGCTGATGGACTGCTGCACCGACTGCGGTGTCTGTGAGTGCCTCACGCGGGTCCCATCTCTCAGCCGTCGGCAGTGACGTGCTGCAGTCGGTCCCATGCCCTCTCGGGACACTTTTCTCGCCCCTGCTGCTTGGGTCGGTGGTGTGGTAGCTGCAGTTCCTCCCCCGATGCGGGGCAGGCAGGCAGAGCCTCACCTGCTGCTCCGTTTCTCCCCCTGCCAGTCTGCTGCGGGTTTTTCTGCTTTCCCTGCCTCGCCTGCCAAGTGGCCGGAGACATGAATGAGTGCTGCCTGTGTGGGACCAGCGTGGCCATGAGGACCCTCTACCGCACCAGATACAACATCCCGGTCAGTGGTTAACCCACCCCCTCACCGTGCTGTGAGGTGAAAGATGAGGTGCCCCCAAGGCCCCTCTCTCTGCACGAGGGATGAGCATGGGGCAGCAGCGCTCTCCGCTCGCCCTTTTTTTCGCTTTTGTATCCTGCATGATGCCAGGAGCACAGGACAGGGGTTGGGACACCCTCGGCCGTGCTGATCCCTGGGCTGGTGTCCAACAATGCATGTTAATCGGACACAGCTCCTTCCCAGCACCCTTCACCGGGGGCACGTGTCCTGCCTTCAGCTGCCACCAACCCCAGTGGCTCTCAGAGCCTTGGCTGCTGCTTCCCCACACCATCCCCGGTCTTTGAAAGATGGGAAAGGTTTGAGATAATTATGGGCAGACTAAAGAATAAATTAAGTCAGTTGCACAGATAAACACCCATAATCAGATGCAGGAGAAAGGTGAACATTGGCATACAGTACATATGTAAAATGGTTTCTTCCCACTGGGGGGTAGTGCCATCCCCAGTGCAAACCGTTGTAGCCCAAGTCCAGTTTGCCCAAATTGTCTCTTTCTGTGTGCACTTTTCTGCCAAATCTCAACCTTGGAAGCTGAAAGGTAAGTACCTACCTGCACCCTGCAGAAAGGGTGTCATGGTTTAGCCCCTGTCAGCAACCAAGCACCACACAGCCGCTCGCTCACCCTCTCCCCCTGGTGGGATGGGGGAGCGAATTGGAAGGGCAAAAGTAAGAAACCTGGTGGGTTGAGATAAGAACATTTTAATAATTGAAATAATAATAGTAATAAAAATTGTGATTAAAAAGGCGAATGAGAGAGAGAAACAAAACCCAGGGGAAAAAAACAAGTGATGCAACTGCTCACCACCTGCTGACCAATGCCCAGCCAGTCCCCGAACAGCAATCGCTGCCCCCCCGACCCACTCCCCCCAGTTTCTATACTGAGCGTGACATCACATGGTATGGAATAGCCCTTTGGCCAGTTTGGGGCAGCTGTCCTGGCTGTGCCCCCTCCCAGCTTCTTGTGCACCTGGCAGAGCATGGGAAGCTGAAAAGGTCCTTGATGAGCGTAAGCGGTACTTAGCAACAACTAAAACATCAGTGTGTTATCAGCATTATTCTCATACTAAATCCAAACCACAGCCCTATGCCAGCTACTAGGAAGAAAATTAACTCTGTCCCAGCCAGAACAAAGGGCTCCCTCCTTCCCTTCCAGTGTCTGGGTTTCACCAGCCCCCAGGGCACCCACCAGTACCAAAACCACTGGTTTTGAGTGTCTGTTACTTAGGCTGCTGCAGCCAGCCAGGAAACAAAGGGCACACTATGTGGAATGTGATTAACCTTTTCTTGGCCAAAACACGGCTCTGTCCCTAAACAATGTCTTCCTAACAGGGGTCCATTTGCTCTGACTTCTGTGTCACCCTGTGCTGCCCTGTGTGCTCTGTTTGCCAAATCAAGAGAGACATCAACCGGCGGAGGAACCTGGGCATATTCTGGTAAGCTGGGTGTGCTGGCGCTGGTTTATAAAGCCACCGCTGCACGCAGCCAAGTCCATGGCCATGGACAGGTGACAAGAGTGACCTGTCCTGCAGCAAAATGTTGCTGGGAACCTCAGGCAGGATTGGCGGGGGGGCAGGATTGGGGAGACACAGTGTGGCAAGGCATGGCCCCACTCCCTGACCTTCCTCTCCTGTCCTGTTGCAGATGCCACTGTCCTCACTGCACCCTGCGGAGCCGCTGTGGGCAGGAGTCACCACTGCTCCGGCTGTTGGGAAATGCACCGCGGGATGTTTGCCTTGATTATGGTTGATTCCTCCTTCCCCGAGTCCTATTATGAATAAACAGCAGAGTTTGTTTTCCTACCAGTGTGCGTGTCACTCTTGCACCACCTGAGAGCACCCATCCTTCTCCTGCTCTGTCCGTCTCAGCAACCCCTGGTCCAGCTAAGATTTCCCTGCTCCCGCTGCAGAGAAAGATTTTCACTATTATTTTGTTATTTGCTCAGCTTTTAGAAAGGATGTTTAATACATAAGAGGAGTCAGTGTTGCTCATCCAAGTTGTAAAATTTGGAAAAGTAACTTCTGCTCCAGGGCAGATCTGGGGCTTCCTGCAGGCAGGTGATGGCTGCAGGCCACCGAGTGCCAAGTTGTCCCTGCTGCAGTGTCCTGGGTGGACACCTGGGGCTGTTGGCCAGCCCCACCTTTCTGAACATAAAGCCACGGGGAGCTTTGGCTGCCTGGCACTAGCCCACCTCCTGCATTGCAGGGACATGCTCCCCTACTGACCCTGAGCATGAATTCCCGCCCTCCTGCGATTAAAAACCTGCTTGGGTCATGGGTTGGCCAGGTCCTCTCTGCCACAGCCAGGCAGAGCACGCTTGCCTGTGCTGGGCTGTTAGCGATGCGCTCTCTGTTGAAAAGGCGGAGGTTGTATCCTCCCTCTCTCCATCACTCTCAGAGGGATGCTAAAGGATTTTTGATCTCTACACATCTCAGTCAGTGACTTGCACAGGGTGTGGAAGGTTAAATATTTGGGGTATGTAAATAGTAGTGTCTCGTAGAGGGAAATGGATGCGTGTATGGTAAGGACTCAGAGTTAATTTTACAATAGCTGGGCTACATGGCTTGTGACAAGCACTTAGAGAATCTGCCTGCTTCTTATAGAAAGCTGGTTTTAAACTAAAGGAGGGTAGATTTAGAGCGGATATAAGGAAGACATTTTTTACAATGAGGGTGGTGAAGCACTGGCACAGGTTGCCCAGAGAGGTGGTGGAGGCCCCATCCCTGGCAACATTCAAGGTCATGTTGGCTGGGGCTCTGAGCCACCTGATCTGTTCAAAGCTGTCCCTGCTCACTGCAGGGGGGGTGGGCTAGGTGACCTCTAAAGGTCCCTTCCAACCCAAACCATTCTATGATTCTATGATTCTGTGAAAGTAAAAATGTGAAAGTCACTTCTCCATCACATTAGTTTTTCAATTCCTTCTGGTAGTCAACATCTTGCTAAATGAAAGTTCAAAATGTTTTCCCTTGTTTTTTGTCAGTGTGTCAGTCGTTCAAGCTGAAGGAAGTGCAGAATGAGACAGAAGCTATGTTACAGGGCCACTGAATTCTCCAAGAAATCTTTCAGTAGCAAATCTGGGGTCATTTTATCACTGAAACCATGCCATGCAAGACAAAAGTTTTCATGGCTGTGTCCAAAGCTCCCCTCCCTCCCCAGTTTATGCAGTAACTCACGTAAGATGGTGGGAGAACTGAGGGAATGAGGACAGAGATTCAAAGGCCATATATGAAATCAGAAATTTTAATTAACTGAAGTCTGGAAAGGTTTGGGAGATGAGACATATGCTGATGCATGAACATGTGTCTTGATGATGCTGTTTGATGATATACAGTCACCTATGGGATTTCTACACATAAGCACGGAAGACTTCGAGGAAATTTACTAGTGAAAACAGCACACATGCTTTTAGTGAGGGGCTGAGGTACCGCAACCGTAGATTACGGAAGTTACTAAATCTGAGCATGCTGTTGCTCTCCCACCGGTCCCCCTCGGGTGCTCTCAGTATTCACCGCTCGAAGCCCAGGGCAGGCGAGGCCCCCGCCCGCCTCACATCCCCTACCAGGAGACCCTGGCTGCCGCCCTCCCTGCCTGCGGCAGGCCTACGGGGAGCGGCTGCTCCAGCGCCGGCGGGCGGGCCCAGCCTCCACTCCCGGGAGCGAGGCGCCCGGCCGGGCCCGCAGCCTCCACTGCCGGGAGCGAGGCGCCGGGGGGGCCCCGCCCGGCCGGGCCCGCAGCCTCCACTCCCGGAAGCGAGGCACCGGGGAGGCCGCGCCCCGCCCGCCCGCAGACGGGAAGACGGCGGCGCTGCGCATGCGCCGCGCCGAGCGCCTGCGCCACGCCGGAAGCGCGACGGCAAGATGTCGGCCCTCCTGGCGCTGCTCTGCCGGGGCGCCTCCGGCCTCCGGGGCGCCTCCGGCCTCCGGGGCGCCTCCGGCCTCCGGGGCGCCTCCGGCCTCCGGGGCGCCTCCGGCCTCCGGGGCGCCTCCGGCCTCCGGGGCGCCTCCGGCCTCCGGGGCGCCCGCCTGCCTCTCGCCGCCCCGCCGCTCCGCCGCCCCTCCGCGCCGCCGGCACCCTCCTCGCGGCCGTTGAGCTTTTCGGCGGCCGAGGTGGTGCGCGCCGCGCCGGGCCCGCTGCAGCCCTACCTGCACCTCATGCGGCTGCACCAGCCCATAGGTGAGCGGGGCGGCGCCGGAGGCGGGGCGGCGCCGGTGCAGCCTTGGGGGCGCGGCAGCCATGGCGGTGCGGTCACCACGGCGACGCGTGGGGCGGCGGCCGAGCGCCGCCGGTGCCGGGGAGCGGCGGTGTGGCGGGGGACGGGACGCCTGTGCCGCTGGCCGTAGCACCCCTCCCTCGCCCTTGGTTTTGCCAGAGAAGCGCGTGTCCGCTCGGCAGTGGCGTTCCTTGGCAGCCAGCTGCCGTCCCGCCCCTGCCCCGCCGCCCCCCGCTCCTCGCTGCCCCCCTCACCCCACCCGCGGATTTTGTCTTCCCTCAGGGTCGTGGCTGCTGTACCTGCCGTGCACCTGGAGCATCGGCTTGGCGGCCGAGCCGGGCTGCCTCCCGGACTGGCGCATGCTGGCCGCCTTCGGCCTCGGAGCGGTGGTCATGCGTGGAGCTGGCTGCACGATCAATGACATGTGGGATCGCAACTATGACAGACAGGTGGAGAAAGCCCCGTGGGCTTGCAAAGACCTAGGGAAGTGAATTGTTGGTTAATTAACCAAGTACCTGTGCAACATCACCAGTGAGTGATTCCTTGCTGAGTGCAGGTGTAGGGCTCCAAGTTCATAAATTCCCCCGTGTTTCTATTTGAGATGTGTGTAGTTAATTTGTCTACGTTTCCTCCTAGAATAGTAGAAATCACTTTATTTTGTATAACATTTCTCTGTCTGGGACTGTAATAAGTCTTCTGCAGTACTTACCTCTGTGCAAGGTAAAGTATATGTTGCTGTCAGCTGTAGGTAGTACTTGAACAACTTTATTTTTCAACTTTGTTTTGCATGACAGAACAAAGTAACACTTTCTTGCTACACTTGCTAGTTATGATTGTCCTGGTTTCAGCTGGGATAGAGGCAGGGTTTCCTTGAGTATTGTTAATTTCTTCATGAGAATGGCTGGCAAGAGTATCATGCCCAACCCTGAGCTAATCCTCTTCTGTTATGTTGTATTTTTCATCTTTGTTCAGTAGAGGGAAATAAGCAAAAGGCAGTGGCCAGTGTCAGATGTTGAAATGTGCACAGGTGCAGGCTTGGAGGGGAGTATCCTGGCAACGAGTCACTGTTTGCTTGTCCTGTTTTCTGTTCCTATATTGTTCTTCCAGTTTTGGGTTTCGGCGCTGGCAAGAGACAGGATAGTGAGCCAATCTGATGTGAAGTTCTTACAGCACTGTTGTATTTGTGCTGTTGGGAAGGCAACGAATCAGTACAAGTTTTGTGGCAGCTTTGGATGGTTTAGGGTTCAGAGGTTATTGAGAACTACATAAGCTAAAGATATTTGACAGGATGGGGTGTGTGGTTAAGTAAGATGGAATTTTCAATATAATGAATGCATTTACGCATTAATGCGATGTGGTTAGATGTAAAGTTTTAAAAATTCCCATCACAGTTCTTTCTTACATACCTTAAAAGGATGTCTTCAAAACAAGTGCGATAGAGGCCAGGTCAATAGCAGGATTCTGACTTGTGTTGGTGATGGTGGGTTGGGGTTTTAGATTTTATGTTATTGATTATTTGGTAAGTCTTTTATTTTCTTTAAATGAAATATCCCATGTTTGGTTACGATGTGCAGTGGAATTGGTCACAAATATGTTAAGCGCATGCTTAAACTGCAAAAGCAGTATTTGACATTTAACATAACCTGACTGGGGGGGACACACGCCAAACTGAAAGATTTTACTTAAATTCACATTCTTAAAGCCTATGCAGAACACTTTATACGTACATAGTATTCTGTAAAAAGTTGGCTTTTGAACCTCTTTGAAGAGACATTACACCATTTTCATCAGCATGCAAAACTTTTGTCCTTTGTTTTTTGGGGTTTTTTTTTTGGCAGTGGTCACCTTTGGCAAGTAACTCACCATATGTTTCAGTTTAACTTTTTTCTGATATTTGTTTCTTCCTTCAGTTTGCCTTGTATGATTTCTTGTTCCAGAGTTTCTAAACTCCATTGTATCCCGACTAGGATTAAATTAATTGTCTTCACTGTTACTAACAATGGTTATGTGTGCTAGAGGAGCCCTGCATCTTTACGATATTTTACATAGTAATCACTTGAAAGCATTTAAGCACAGAACTGCTCTCGAAATTGGGATAGTTAGCTCACAACTTTTTAAGTCTGATTTTTTTTCCCCTTAAGGCAATAAAGTTCATACACAAGATGTCTACAGTGTTTCTAATCGGCTTCATAGCACACAAGTGGCACTTTATTTCTGCTCTAGTTTTTAAAGCCTGCATGCTTCTACTATAAGCGCTGCTGCTTAGAAATACAGCTCATGTCCATGATGATACACTAGGTTTGTATCATTGAAGGAACTCCGTCTCATACATTCTGCGACCTGTTTCTGTTTATTTTTCCATTTATATGCCAATGGTGTGACTTCTAATTTTAAGATTCATTGGAATGTGTTATGTTGGATTTGGTATTAATGTTGTTCTTTCCATTTTTAGGTTGTGAGGACAGCAAATAGGCCCCTGGCAGCTGGAGATATCTCCATTTTTCAGTCCTTCGTTTTTCTTGGAGGACAGCTTAGCTTGGGGCTTTGTATGCTTCTATGTCTGAATCACTATAGGTGACGTATAAGTTAACTTTTTTCTTTAAAAATTTGATTCCGGGTCCAGAGTTAAGCACAGAGATTTTCAGCAAAAAAGCTGTTGAGGGCAGAGGGAGGAGGTTATTAGTCATGGAATTGTATTTGAAAGTAAAAGAATTAGTTCAGTACTATGTACAGCTCCTGTAATGCTGTGCTATGTCTTGTGATCTTTAGACTGGCAAACAATAAACCTCTTGGTACTTTTTACAGTATCGTTCTGGGAGCGGCCTCTTTGCCTCTTGTGATCACCTACCCTCTGATGAAGAGAATAACATACTGGCCACAGTTATTTTTGGGTGAGCTGGAAATATTTTTACTACTTCTTTCTTCAGATGTAGTTTTTGGGGTGTTTTACAAATTAGTAATTGAACTTTAGCAATCTGATTTTTTATAACTTTATGTTAAAATAAAAATACCTTATAGACAAAGTTCTGTTGTGCCAGAAGCTTCTTAAACAGTTTATAACAGTTGGTCTCTTCTCCCAAGTACCTAGCAATAGGATGAGAGGAAATGGCTTCAAGTTGTATCAGGGGAAGTTTAGATTGGATATTAGGAAAAATTTCTTTACCAAAAGAGTGGTCAAGCGTTGGAACAGGCTGCCCAGAGAGGTGGTGGAGTCACCATCCCTGGAGGCGTTCAAAAAATGGGTAGATGTGGCACTTTGGGACATGGTTTAGTAGGCATGGTGGTGTTGGGTTGACAGACTAGGTGATCTTAGAGGTCTTTTCCAACCTTAATGATTCTGTTCTATTCTATAACACATATAAAAGTTGATGCTTGGGTTTCGTTTTTTTTTTTTTGTTAAAAATCAGTTTCTTATTTTGACAGAGTGAGGGGAGGGAGAAAGGGAGGGAGAAAATAAATCTTTGTCATTTGAGAATCAGCTTTAGTTTCAGGGTTATCTGGAAACCTTCCTTAAACATGCATTTGTCCTGCATTTCAGTCTTCATCCTCTAAAATAACTCCTGTGCAGAAACTGATGGTGCTCATATTTCGGGTTGAGCTACTAAAACATATCCTTGTATCTTGGCCTTCACATTCCAGCTGCCTTCAGCTTTTTCAGCCAAAATTGTCATTGTCAGCCTTGAAGTACCATAGGTGGCTGCTGTGCACTCTTTTGCAGTCAGATATACTGACATCTTTTGTTATACTGACATCTAAGTGTTTAACTTTAGACCCGTTGTTTGAGTACACTGGAAGAGTTCTGTGCAAATGTTTCCCTATGCTAATGAAGTCAAATTTAAGTTGGTGAAAAATGTGTGGCTGTACGTATTTCTCCTTGTATGTTCAGTGTATTTAATCTCAAATTATTTATATTTATTAACTGACTGAAAATAAGTGGCAGAAAAATAGACATCCCAGTATTGTACAAAAAGCTGCTGATAAGATACACACTCGGAACAAATAATATTTCATTCTGTACATGTAATTTAGATTGCTCCTAGAAATCTTACAACTTTTTTTTTCTTTTTTATATTCTCTTTATGTTTTTAGGAATGACATTTAATTGGGGAGCGCTTCTTGGCTGGTCTGCTATCAAAGGGTCATGCGAGTGGTCTGTGTGTTTGCCCTTGTACTTCGCTGGAATAATGTGGACACTGATATACGATACCATTTACGCACATCAGGTAGAGTAACAGTGGGAAATTTCAGATGTCTGTGTATGTTTGTGTGTTTAATTTACAACTTTGTTGTCAAACAGCAGTACTAACCTGTTGCGGTTCTTCACTTTCAGCTGAGCTAAAACAGCAGCAAAGAAACCCCAGCCCTTGGACCATTTATTGCTGTTTGCAAATGTTTTACATATCGGGTAGAAAGCTGTTAAGTATAATGCAGTTCATAGAATCATATAATCATTTAGGTTGGAAAAAACCTTTAAGATCATCCAGTCCAACCATTAACCTAACATTACCAAGTCCACCACTAAACCAATTAAAGGTAGAGTAATAATTTCATGTTTCCTGCCTTGGTGGCTGGATTATTTTTTAATGAAAGTAAAAACTAGGCATCCTTAAGGTTGGAAAGGATCTCTACGATCATCAGTCCAACCATCAACCCAACACCACCATGCCTACTAAGCCATGTCCCAAAGTGCCACATCTGCACGGTTTTTTTTGAACACCTTGAGGGATAGTGACTTCACCACCTCTCTGGGCAGCCTGTTCCAGTGCTCTAAAATGAAGAAGTTTTTCCTAATGTCCAATCTAAATCTCCCCTGATGCAGCTTGAGCCCATTTCCTCTTATCCTATTGCAAGTTACTTGGGAGAAGAGACCGACACACACCTCACTACAACCTCCTTTCAGGCAGTTGTAGAGAGCGATAAGGTCTCCCCTCAGCCTCCCCTTCTCCAGACTAAACAATCCCAGTTCCCTCAG
This sequence comes from Pelecanus crispus, assembly GCF_030463565.1. Taxonomy (NCBI): domain Eukaryota; kingdom Metazoa; phylum Chordata; class Aves; order Pelecaniformes; family Pelecanidae; genus Pelecanus; species Pelecanus crispus. The sequence goes on from NC_134646.1 coordinate 19,687,217, forward strand.
CTGCTCCTCATAAGACCTGTGCTCCAGACCCTTCATCAGCTTTGTTGCTCTTCTCTGGACACACTCCAGCAACTCAATGTCCTTCTTGTACTGAGGGACCCAAAACTGGACACAGTATTCCAGGTGCAGCCTCACCAGTGCCGAGTACAGGGGGACGACCACTTCCCTGCTCCTGGTGGCCACGCTATGTCTGATTCAAGCCAGGATGCTGTTGGCCTTCTTGGCCACCTGGCCATGCTGCCGGCTCATGTTCAACTGGCTGTCTACCAACACCCCCAGGTCCTTTTTGGCCAGGCAGCTTTCCAGCCACTCTTCCCCAAGCCTGTAGCGTTGTGTGGGGTTGTTGTGACCGAAGTGCAGGACCCGGCACTTGGTCTTGTTAAACCTCATACAATTGGCCTTGGCCCATCGGTCCAGCCTGTCCTGATCCCTCTGCAGGGCCGTCCTGCCCTCGAGCACATTGGCACTCCCACCCAACTTGGTGTCATCTGCAAAGTTACTGAGGGAACACTCAATCCCCTCATCCAGATTGTTGATAAAGATATTAAACAAGACTGGCCCCAAAACTGAGCCCTGGGGAACACCACTTGTGACCGGTCGCCAGCTGGATTTAACTCCATTCACCACAACTCTCTGGGCTCAGCCATCCAGCCAGTGGAGAGTACACCTGCCTAGGCCATGAGCTGCCAGCTTCCTTAGGAGAATGCTGTGGGAGACACTGTCAAAGGCTTTACTGAAGTTCAGGTAGATGACATCCACAGCCTTTCCCTCATCCACTAGGTGTGTCACCTGGTCATAGAAGGAGATCAGGTTGGTCAAGCAGTACCTGCCTTTCATGAACCCATGCTGGCTGGGCCTGATCCCCTGGTTGACCTGCACATGCCTGTTGAGCATGCTCAAGATGAACTGCTCCATAATCTTCCCTGGTACTGAAGTCAGGCTGACAGGCCTGTAGTTCCCCGGGTCCTCCTTCTGGCCCTTCTTGTAGATGGGTGTCACATTGGCAAGCCTCCAGTCATCAGGGACCTCCCCTGTTAACCAGGACTGCTGATAGATGATGGAGAGTGGCTTGGCAAGCTCCTCCGCCAGCTCCCTCAGTACTCTCGGGTGGATCCCATCCAGCCCCATAGACTTGTGAGTGTCCAGGTGGCATAGCAGGTCATCAGCTGCTTCCTCCTGGATTATGGGGGCTTCATTCTGCTCTCTGTCCCTTTCTTCCAGCTCAGGGGGCTGAATACCCTGGGGATAACTGGTCTGACTATTAAAGACAGAGGCAAAGAATGCATTAAGTACCTCATCCTTGGTGGCAGTGTTCCCCCCCGCATCCAGTAAAGGATGGAGATTCTCCTTGTCTCTCTTCTTGTTGTTAATGTATTTGTAGAAACATTTTTTATTATCTCTTAAAACAGTGGCCAGATTGCGTTCTAGCTGGGCTTTTGCCTTTCTAATTTCCTCTCTGCATGACCTAATGAGATCCCTGTACTCTTCTTGAGTTGCCTTCCCTTCTTCTAAAAGTGATAAACTCTCCTTTTTTTCCCTGAGTCCCAGCAAAAGCTCCCTGTTCAGCCGGGCCAGTCGTCTTCCCCGCCGGTTGGTCTTACAGCACATGTCTACAACCCTCTCCTGCGCCTTTAAGACTTTCTTCTTGAAGAACGCCCAGCCTTCCTGGACCCCTTTGCCCTTCAGGACTGTCTCCCAAGGGACTCTCCCAACCAGTGACCTGAACAGGCCAAAGTCTGCCCAGCAGAAGTCCATCGTAGTGATCCCGCTGGCCCTCCTCCTTACTTTGCCAAGAATTGAAAACTCTTACCGTATCATGGTCACTAAGCCCAAGGTGGCCTCCAACCACGATCTATCCCACGAGTTCATGTGCTTGCGCATTTGCATTGTGTAAATAACTTTGATGTTGGTATTAGCTCTTTGCTGCTAAAGCAGCTCTAAGGACCAACCTTCTAATTTAAATTCTAATGTAGGGACCTACAAATGCACTTAAATTGGGTTCCTAATAAGAAGCATTGGAAACTTAAGCAAGGCCCCCCTTTTTGGATTTTTAGCTAATGCATCCTTTCATTCTAGGATAAGAAGGACGACATCCTTATTGGTCTGAAATCAACAGCATTACAATTCAAGGAGGGTACGAAGAAGTGGCTCAGTGGCTTCAGCCTTGCAATGCTCCTGAGTTTGTGCGTGGCAGGAATGAATTGCAACCAGACGTTCCCTTATTACTCAGCTGTGGCTGCCGTAGGGGCTCACCTAGCGCACCAGGTTTGGTGGATTTATTTATACTTTTTCCATGTGGAAGTTCTTCGTAAGAAATCAGAGTGCTTTTCAACCCCCATCAATTTGCCAACTACCTAAAAAACAATTCCTGTAAATAGAACTGACTATGCTTGCTTCTCTTAAGTACCTTTTGCAGACCTTTTGTTTGAAGAGACCTCCAGTGGTCCACAGACTGTAGAGCACTGGTTTTCAATCTCTTCCTAACCAAAAGAACTGCCTTGCGTTAAGCTGCGATCACAAGGGTGCAGTTTTCTTGCTTCCAGTAGAAACTGCAGCTATATCCACCTCAGTATCCTGCAATATTGTGCAGTTTTTACTGTTCTGATACAGCTCTTGCTATGTCTGGTGCATATGATCTGAGACTGCAATTGATTTATATTATGATCATTCACTTACTTTAAAAGGTTATGTGGTCTACAGTATCAAGGATACATGCAGGCTTTTTTTTAATAACATGCTGTACAGTAGCTATATGAAAATGGATGTTGCGTGTTCTGTCTCAGAGATACTTAGTTTTACATCTAAATAATTATTCTGTACTGTGGTCTGGAGCTTCAGTCTGGGATCTGACAGTATAACAAAATTTTCTGTGGCTGGTTCACTACCACCTGTAGCAGATGTTAATATTATAATTTTATGGTAATTGACAGTTCTAATTCACAGTTCTTTTTATAGCAGAGAACAATCCAGTTCAGTCTTGTAGTTGTGTTAGTTTAGAAATATTAATGAATAACAGAAAGAAATCAGGTTTGTCAGTAAAGGAAGCAGGTAGGATCTTGTTACCCTGTTCTTTCTGAATCCTAACAACTGCGTTGCCCAGTCTTCTAGTGACAAGTCAGTCTGTATGAAAATTAATTGCTAGTCTTGATAGGTGAGTGAGAGCAAAGAGGTTTGTGCTTTGCAAGTAGTAAAACAGTCGACAGTCTGAGAAGTTAAGTCTGTGGTTAACATGAAACTTTTTAAAGCACATTAGACTTATGTTATGCTTTAATGGGGGAGTTCCTGCAGGTGATGGATATTAAACGTATTTCTGAGTAAGAATTCTTGTGATAATGTTGTCTGGTACTTGTCAGCTTTTCCTAGTAGTTGTGCTTGGAAATCTGTAAGGATCTGCTGCATAATCATTTACAGTTTGAATTGTCAGAGGGGCCTTGCATTGTAGTTTTGGCACAAATGGAAATAACTTCCCTGCAGGGAGGGTTTTTATAAGTGAGAATGCAGACCTATTGAATGTAAGTGGTGAAGAGTGCACAACAATTGTGTAGATTGCCAAAGTCACAAGAGCAGCATTGTTCTGTGTACCACAGAGTAGCTTCTTTTTGAGTGATTATTTTTAGTTCTGCCTAAACATTCTCATGCTTATTGCTTATCTTCTTGTTCAATATTTCTGAACATGTGTTTAACTGAGTTTAGAAAGCTGAGTAAGCTGCATGAGGGGTAGGTTTTCCTTAATTCATTGAATTTGTGCCCGAGACAGAGGAGTCTGGGTCATGAAGATGTCAAATTTCTATCGCACTCAAGAAGTTCACTGATAGAAAAATAACATCTTTTATTTGCTTTGCATTTCTGAAGGTATATCTCGTGGCTTGGCTGCTGTTGGGTTTTATTTGTCAGTTCAGTGTTTTGAGTTCCCTGTGCTTGAGGGGCTGACAGGTTTTCAAGGGTGTGGATAGCATCACGTCTTAGAATCATAGAATCATAGAATTGTTTTTAGAAGCTTGTGGACAATGTTTCAGGTTATTTGGTAAGAACCCAGCCCATCGCCTCTGTACAACTGCAGATGGCAGAGGAACAGGTTTCTCAGGGGAGGTTTCACTTCTTTCAGTTAGATACATTCTGTTTTGACTTCTTCAGAGGCTGAATTGCAAGATTTTAGGCTTTAGGGGGTACTTTTCTATTAATCTTTTCACTTGTTTTGCTTAACATTTCCTCTTGTCATCTTTCTCAAGACTTTTGCACCAAGTTTTTTGTTTCCAGGACTATTTTTCAGTAACTTTGCTCTTGCTGCACTGTGTAGGTTTTTTCACCTTTAGTTGTGACTCACAGCAGACAGCTGTGGAGCTGGGCAAAGCCTTGCTTCTAGCTGTTGTCGCAGGTGTCCCGGTTCTTTTTTGCAAGAGAGTTGAATAGACATGGCTAAGAGCAACTGGACTAAACCAGCCCTGTGTGACTAGGCAGGGCCAGGCACCTTCCTGTGCATTCCAGTTAGCCTGGTTCACTGCTGGCTCTCCAGTGCCTTGTCTCTACTGAAACAGGGAGCAACACCTTGCAGCAGAGATTTAAAGGTGCAGGCAGGTTTGGGGGGTTTTATTTTTATTTAAAGTTCCCATTGAAGAATTAGGTGGCTACCTACTGAGAAAAATCTTAAAAAGATTTACTTACATGCCCAGATATTTTTACATTTTTAAATATCAAACCAGACACACCAGTATCCAGGCTGTTTATATGGTCCTTCATTGAGAGGGACCGGGAATCGTGTTCATATGTGATCCTTGACTTCTCTGCTGTGTGTTGAATAAATCTGTCAAGTAAACATAGATGCCAGTTGTGCAAAAAATCCTTTGTAAGCACAGAGTATTCCTGTTTCTTGTGGAGATAAGGGTAGACTTCAGAATTTGAGATTCAGTTTTTGAAGTTACAGACCTTTTTGTGATGTGTCAAATATTTATGAGTCTGTAGAATAATAATGCTAGAATGTTATACTGTGCTTTTACAGATTTACACTTTGGACATAGACAAACCTGAAGACTGTTGGAAGAAATTTGCTTCAAATCGTACTGTAGGAGTTCTGCTCTTCATAGGGATTGTGCTTGGAAATCTGTGGAAATGAAAAGACTCAAAAAAATATAGAAGAGCCTTTAGGAAACAGGTAGTTGAAATTACTGTAAATACTGGTATTTTAGTCCAGCTAAAATGTAAGTACTATAAGAAGGAAAACACTTTTAACATAACTATAGCTGCTTTATACTGTTCATTTATAAAAGCTGGTGAAAACATTCTTGCTTCTAAAAACATGCAAATGAGATTATCCTACAATGTAAGTTTTGATTATCCTTAAATGACTTCAACCTCCATAGAAGCTTCAACAAGTGAATCTGCTCTGCTGGTCCTGTGTAGGACAAGCAAACTTATGTCAAGCTCTCAAGACTGTGAGCCCAAGATTTTGTGTGAAACCAGTGTCTCTTAGTGGGAAAATGCAAAGTGATTTCAGGATGTAAATAAAATCTGGCTGTACATGTTTGGTGTGATAATAATGATTCATTACATGAATAGTTTTCAGTTTGAGTTGGAGCTTGTTGTGTGAAAGAATTGTAGTAACAGTTTTTATCCTGAGATGTCTAGAAGCAGTTAGGACTCTATGAGTGTCCAGAATAAGAGGTCAGTAGAGAAGTATTTAAAATTACCTTTTGTTCTTGCTGTGATTGCTGGCGGTGGTTCCTTTTCATGTGAAAAGAACAGGCTTCTGTAAAGTAGCCTGCACAGAACGAGCTCATTTATCAAGAATGATTTGAACACAGACTACTGACTTAAAACCAGAGCAGCCCAGAGGTATTGCCTTGTGTGCCACTGGTGGTTAACCCTGAGCTACGAATTCATCATGCAAAGTGATCCTCATTTTTTTATGTTTATTTTTTAATTCTATTCGTTTTGACTTGTGCCTGCTGGTTTTATTTGTAGTCTTACAGGAAGAACTCGTTTATAGGAGGATGCCTATAAACGATAAAATAGCAGCTGCAGGCTAGCAGTTACCTTGCTTCAAACCATTCACGTTTTCAACGGTTTATGCTCTCTCAGTTACATGATTTGCACAGTAGTTAAACTTTTCTTTGACTTACGGTGTTAAAGAACTTTTATGGCACGTTCTGGAATTAATTTCTGTGGGAGGAGCAACAGACACGCCTATTCTAGGAAAATTATGCAGTGGAGTTTACCTCAGTTTACATGCTGGCAGGCAGTGCAAGCGCGCTTTTCTCCACATGAGGCTTTGCGTGTGCCTGCTTGTGGGGCTGTGGTTTGGTGATGCAGAGCGTTTGGTTGCCAAGCTCCTTATGGTATTCCAACAACCTTTCCTGATGTCTGCTCTGCTCCTTGAGTAGTGGGGCACAACTGTGCGTGCGCACGCACCAAAGATAAGGCTGTGTACTGCTCTAGCTCTGAAGATGGGTATCATATTTTAAGGTTATTTAAACCAATATGTCTGAGAGACATTGCAGTCCAGAGCCAGGTGTTCAGGGTTTGCTAACTGTAGTTTTGTGTTACCGATGATGGTGAACAGGCAAAGAAGTTCCTGTTGCAGGGAAATGAGAAGGCACATAATGAGTCAGTGGCTTTAGTCACAAAAATGGCTTTTGGGGCCTGGAACAGACTTTTGTGGGTTCTGAACATTTCTTCTTTTTAATGAACACCTTGTAAAGTTGTTTTTTTCTTTTACTATTTAACCTATGATGTCAAATATATTTTGAGCAAATTAGAGCGGATTTTTCAGCCTGACTGCATATAAGTATGTGAAAATGTTAGGAAGTATAACTGCTTTTAGGGTCTCCCTGGTCCTTACACAGAAATTGTTCTTAAATAGTGTTTATAATTTGGGGGTGGAGGAAACATTAAATTGAAGAAAAGCAGTTTAAAAATTAAGAATAGTAAGTTTCTGAACAATTATGTGACAAAGCTGCATTTTGTAGAGGGAGAATTGGGTGCATCCAACTTTGTGTTGAACTTTGGTTGTAAGGCATTTACTAGTAATGAAAAAGTCTTGTGAAGTAATTAGTATGGATCAGTTTCTTAATAGTAGCAATATTACCTTAGAGAGGTTGTGGCAAAAGTTGTTCATCTGTTTCTGACACATTACAGTGTCTTTAGGTAGCTTAGATTTAGGAAGAACTCACATGTTGTAGTGCCTTTGTACCTACTAGTGTCCTTTGCCTGATGACAACTTGTCACAAGCATGTGTTTGTCTTGTAGTGAGAGGAAGAAGAATTTGTAGCTAAATAGAGTAAAAACTCAAGTTTCAAAACAGTCCTCATGTCCTAAACTTGAAAATCACTGCACGTTTTCTGTGGGGGTTTTCCAAATTCATCTCGAAATGCATTTTACAAAGATAAGCTATAGCTGTATTTTAGGTTCATTGCCTGAGAAATGAAGAAAGTTTTAGGTTCTAGGCTATAACACTGAGAGTGTTATTTGTGTGAGCATTTTATGATTAATACACAGAAATAAGAAATAACTTTTTAAGTGCAAAAGAGACAAAGGCTGAACTACTTCCTGGCTAAAACCCTGTTTGTATCTGCTGGCAGGTATATGTGCGTATCTTCTCTTCTCCTCCCATTCCCAAGCTATTCTATTCAAAATCTTCACAAAGACACTCTCTGCTGTATTTCGATACAGTCTTTTTTTAACAAAAATTCTCGAATACACCTATCTCTAAACAGCAGCTTCATTATTAGCTAGTGTGCTTTTGCACAAATAAACAGTGTCATCTAGAAGTTTCTCCTCCAGTGTCAGATGTTGCATTTCTTTTACCCTTCCTTCTCCAAATGTTACTCCACAGAATATTGCCATAACAAATGCTTTTGGAGGCAGCAGGAAGGTCAAATGTGCCTTGCAAAGGCAAACATGAAATACTGGCAGTTGCTCAGCGAAAACAGAAGACTAACAAACACAACATTCCTTTTGGAAAAAGCAGGGAAAGGGTCCTTAATTTGTTTCTAAACGCATCACAGTGCAAATACAAGGAGAGAAGGTCCATTTAAGCTTCAAAACAAAGCTGACAAGAAAAAATGTGGATGTTAACTGGCCATGGATAGCGGGTTTCGGTACTAGCTGAAGGCTCCTGGGTGCTGGAGATGTGAGTTTCCTGCAGTGCCTCCCTGTAATTTGTGCCAGAGGCAAAAGGTCAGAGCACATTTTAACACAGTGTGTGCCAGATAGAGTACCAGAATTACAAAGGAAATTGCAAAACCCCTTGTTGGTTTTACAGCACCTTTCCTGGGTATTGGTGGCTAAAAACTGCCACCCCCCTACTCCTAGCCAGGCAGCTGTACGCACATGGTTTTCTCTGAGCTAAGCAGGACGAGGTCTAATACAATTAAAAAAACAAAACAAAACCAACAAGAAAAAACAGTATTCAAATGCCAAGTTCAAAACAGCTTTGATTTCTGGAAGAGTGAGAGGAAATCCCTGCCTTAATAAAAAAAACAGAAAACCAAAACCCACCCCTGACTGTTTACACCATCAGAACACAGTGCCTCTGAATTGCAGAACTTCCTGGCTATGACAGAGTAACGAGGATATCCAATATAAACTATTTTGCTTCAACTGGATTAAGAACAGAACAAAGCCTGTAACAAGCTGTGGGGACAGGGAGGAAGCAACTGCATACCCATTCCACAGTACCTTGTTTTTTTTCCTGGACTGGCATCAAAGTATTGTTCACCTCTGAATGAAAAGTATATTGAAGGGAAATAATTTTACCTCCAAGTTAACCCTGCAGGCAACAGCATGTGCATAGCATGAGGGGACTGTTTAGAGGAAAAAATTCAACAATGTTAAGTGGCTGCTTAATAGAAAGACCTGTGTGCATTTTGTGTTGGCTGTCATGCTGTAGCATGGCCAAATATTTGTCAGACAGATTTTTCCCCAAATGCTGTCATGCTATTAACCACTTTTTCAGGAAATATATAAATGGAAATAAAAGTACTTGAGAGAAAAATGAAGGAAAGCACAGACTTTATGTACACCATAATGTGGTTTTTGGCAATACCTGCATTACTGTTGTATTTTATTGAAGCATTGGTTGGAAGAGACCTTAAAGAATTTATTTGCTTAGTGTTGACGTGATGCTTTTTCTTTTCCTCACCCCCCACCTTCCGCGTGCTAGACACCACACAGTGGATGCAGTAATGCAACAAATGAAAGCTTTGGCAGGTCACTGGAAAAGGTGTCGCGCTGACCATATCTGTCAGACAGAGGGGCTGTGAGGTCTCCCCTCTTGTTCCTGCCTGGGGGGAGACTCGGGGCAGAAAGCCAAGGCTGTGTAAGTGCAGGTCGTCCGTGAAGCTGATGGGGCTGAGGTTGCTCTTGGGGTAGAGGACAGGCTGAAGGTCTGGTGTTGCAGTGCATACCGTCTCTCCCAGGTGGCAGGTGATAAAGACTCGGTTGCTCAACCCCAAGCAGGGCTTGGCACCCGCAGGTTCATCCCTTGTTGGGTCTTCATCTGGTGAGGGTGCTCTCCACAGCTGGCCCAGTGCCAGCACAACCTGGGGACCAGTTGCCTGTTTTGTCTCGTATGCTGGCTAGGATGGTGTGAGGGACAAAACAGCTGAACATTTGTCTCAAAGCTTGTCCACATGAAGCTAACAGAATCTTGCAGGAATTTGCAGGCAAGACATGCAGCAGCAAGGCCATAGTAGCATATCGCTCAGTGTAGATAACTGGCTGTGGGCGTGTGCACGTGGTCGGCGCTCGAGACCCCGGGCATAGGGGGCTCAGAGACGCGGGATACATGCCGTCGCCCTGGGCAAGCAGGACGCGAGGGAGTTCTGTGCAAGCGTGAAGTTGTTGCCTCAGGCACACAGCCTATAAAAGACCCCCGCCCCAGACTCCGGCGTGATCACCTGCCACCGAAGACCCCAGACGCACGGACCCCCGGGATGCTGTGGATCCATAGTGGTGACTGTTTGCGCTTTTCTATCCCAAACTCTTGCTTAATTTCCCATCTTGCCTTCCTTTTCTATCACTGTCTGTTTCTCTCTCCTCTGAGTAGTTAATAAATGGGTGGACTTAACGACATCTGACCTTGTTTGTGTCTTAGTCTCGCTTGAAGAGATCAAACCTGAAATGAGAGGTTGGTCTAGCCGCCCCTAGCCTCCCAGACTCGCCTGAGGTCAGTTAGAATGCAAGGAGGCCTTCCTCTCATCCAAATCGGATCGTAACAGATGGGGAGTGTCCTCTCACTCCTTCCCGTGTGTCTCGACCCAGTTGTGAGCTGCTGTGCTGTCAGGGGTCCTCTGAGATCTTGGAACATTAGTACAAATAAACCATCTGCTACAGAGCGGGTGCAAAGGCGATGACTGTTGTGTCTGCTGTCTTCAGGCCTTGCTCAAGGAATCGGTGGCAGTGCCGGGGGGACCAAAAAGTTGCCTTCAGGAGTTCGAGCTGCTCAGTGCTGATTTATTTACACCAAGGTCAGTCAGAAGGGACTTCAGAAAACTGGAGGTTAAACACATGAGGAGCTACCACGAGCGGCTATCAGGGTGAGCGTGTTGGGTGCCAGGTGGATGAAGTCACACAGAAGAAATCCCATCATGCACAAGAGGCATCACATGCACACGGAGCAGAGAAATGAGATTGCCATCAAACTGAAGGTGAGCAAAGCTCTCCTGAAGAAGATTTGTGGTCATGTGTACACAGCAGGAGCGGAGCCACACAGCTTCCCCTTCTTGCACATCATCTCTCCCAGTCCAACTCTCTCTCAGATTGCCTTCTCCCATCTATCTTAAAAAGCATCTTTGTTATTAAGTAGTTGTGCCAGTTTTGGCTGGGATAGAGTTAATTTTCTTCATACTAGAGCTTTTCTTCTTCCTACTAGAGCTAGTATGGGGCTATGTTTTGGATTTGTGCTGAAAACAGTGTTGATAACACAGGGATATTTTAGTTAATGCTGAGCAGTGCTTACACACAGTCAAGGCCTTTTCTGCTTCTCACCCCACCCCACCAGCGAGTAGGCTGGGGGTGCACAAGAAGCTGGGAGGGGACACAGCTGGGAGAGCTGACCCCAACTGACCAAAGGGACGTTCCACACCATATGACGTCATGCTCAGCATATAAAGCTGGGGTAAGAAGAAGGTAAAGGGGGGACGTTCGGAGTGGTGGCATTTGTCTTCCCAAGTAACTGTTACGTGTGATGGAGCCCTGCTTTCCTGGAGATGGCTGAACATCTGCCTGCCAATGGGAAGTAGTGAATGAATTCCTTGTTTTGCTTTGCTTGCATGGGCAGCTTTTTTTTTTTTTCTCAACCCACGAGTTTTCTCACTTTTACCCTGCTGATTCTCTCCCCCATCCCACCAGGGTGGAGTGAGTAAGCAGTTGTGTGGGGCTTAGTTGTCATCTGGGGTTAAACTACAACAGTAGCAAAGGCCCTTTTTAATCAACAGTACAACTTACTCTACTAATGTTGTGATTTAACCCCAGCCAGCAACTAAGCACCACGCAGCCACTCGCTCACTCCCCCTGCCCCGGTGGAATGGGGGAGAGAATCGGAAGAGTAAGAGTGAGGAAAAACTCCTGGGTTGAGATAAGAACAGTTTAATAATTGAAATAAAATAAGTAGTGGTAGTAATAATAACAATATAATAATAATAGCAACATAATATACAAAGCAAGTGGCGCACAATGCAGTTGCTCACCACCCATCGACCGATACCCAGACAGTTCCCAAGCAGCGATTGCTGCCCCCCGACCCACTCCCCCCAGTTTCTATACTGAGCATGACATCATATGGTATGGAATAGCCCTTTGGCCAGTTTGGGGCAGCTGTCCTGGCTGTGCCCCCTCCCAGTTTCTTGTGCACCTGGCAGAGCATGGGAAGCTGAAAAGTCCTTGACTAGTGTAAGCAGTACTTAGCAACAACTAAACCATCAGCGTGTTATCAACATTATTCTCACGCTAAATCCAAACCACAGCCCTATGCCAGCTACTAGGAAGAAAATTAACTCTATCCCAGCCGAAAGCAGGACAACTGAGTAACATCAGTACCTTTAAAAAGTACTTGTCACATGTCAAATTCTGTTGCAAAGCATGCTGGATGTCATTCTGCCAATACCTTGGTTAATGTTGAATTAACTTTGTGATGCATCATGTGTGGCTGTTTGCTCAGCTCCTGCTCAGGTGTTGGACTAATGCGCTGCTGCTCATGTACGCTGGGAGCAGTGCCATCAGGTTAAAGCAAGGGCATCATGTATGCTGGGCACAAAGGACAGGAGATGGTAACGTCTGTCATCCCCTGCGGTGTGGTGGCAGCAGTTGGCAGCTTGGGATAAAACTCTTGGGAGGCCACAGAAATGGCACAGAGTACACGTCCAAGCTGGAAGGTAGACACAGGTCAGCTTGCCCAAAAATGCCTCGGGAGCCAGCCCAACAACAGCCGGACTGCTGAGGTTCTCCTGCTTCCCACCACCATGCCCCCTGGTAGCTCTTCTGCTTGTGCGCAGGTGCGAGTCAGTGAATTTGTGAGTTAGGGAATTAATGAAGTAGCAGATTAAAAAATTGATGAGTTGAGTATGTTACAAGAGGGTTGATTTGATTATTGATTTTTACCTTAGTTGTTTTTTACCTTGTGAGCTCCTGAGATGAAGTCCTGCCTGACTAACCTAGTGGCTTTCTATGAAGGAGTGACTGCATCAGTGGACAAGGGAAAAGCAATGGATGTCATCTACCTGGACTTCTGTGAAGCCTTTGACACAGTCCCCTACAACATCCTTCTCTCTAAATTGGGGAGATATGGATTTGATGGGTGCACTGTTGGGTGGATAAGGAATTGGTTGGATGGTCACATCCAGAGGGTAGTGGTCAACGGCTCGATGTCCAAATGGAGACCGGTGACAAGTGGCGTCCCTCAGGGGTCCGTACTGGGACCCGTGCTGTTTAATAACTTCATCAACAACATAGACAGTGGGATTGAGTGCACCCTCAGCAAGTTTGCAGACGACACCAAGCTGAGTGGTGCAGTTGACACGCCAGAAGGACGAGATGTCATCCAGAGGGACCTGGACAAGCTGGAGAGGGGGGCCTGTGTGAACCTCATGAGGTTCAACAAGGCCAAGTGCAAGGTCCTGCACCTGGGACGGGGCAACCCCCAATATCAGTACAGGCTGGGGGATGAAGGGATTGAGAGCAGCCCTGTGGAGAAGGACTTGGGGGTCCTGGTGCATGAAAAGCTGGACATGAGCCAGCGATGTGCGCTTGCAGCCCAGAAAGCCAACCAAATCCTGGGCTGCATCAAAAGCAGCATGTCCAGCAGGTCGAGGGAGGTGATTCTGCCCCTCTACTGCTCTGGTGAGACCTCACCTGGAGTACTGCGTCCAGCTCTGGAGCCCTCAGCACAAGAAGGACATGGACCTGCTGGAGCGGGTCCAGAGGAGGGCCACAAAAATGATCCGAGGGCTGGAGCACCTCTCCTACAAGGACAGGCTGAGGGCGTTGGGGTTGTTCAGCCTGGAGAAGAGAAGGCTGCGGGGAGACCTTATTGCGGCCTTTCAGTACTTAAAGGGGGCCTATAGGAAAGATGGGGAGAATCTTTTTAACAAGGCCTGTTGTGACAGGACAAGGGCTAATGGTTTTAAACTAAAGGAGGGTAGATTTAGAGTGGATATAAGGAAGACATTTTTTACAATGAGGGTGGCGAGGCACTGGAATGGGTTGCCCAGAGAGGCAGTGGAGGCCCTGTCCCTGGAAACATTCAAGGTCATGTTGGCTGGGGCTCTGAGCAACCTGATCTGGTTAAAGCTGTCCCTGCTCACTGCAGGGGGGTGGGCTAGATGACCTCTAAAGGTCCCTTCCAACCCAAAGCATTCTGTGGTTCTATGAACTTTGATTCCCAGGGTGCGTAGTCCTGTAAATCTGAGTGACCCGGAGGAAGACTGGCACCGCTGAAGGTGCTGAAGGGATGGTGAGAAATATCAGGCGCTGACTGCAGGAAGCAGAAGCTCAGCCAGGCTGAGTGAAGCATCTCATGAGAAACCTCTGCCCAGGCCAGCATATGTCCGCAGATGAATGTAAAACCACTTCTCTTCCTACTTTCCTTTGAGTCTGATGCACTGTGGCTGTGAGCTGCTGCAAAGCAGGTAACGCCCTTGGCCCCAGCTGTGAGCTCCCTGCTGTGTGCTGGACTTCGTGTTTGGGTGTCTGTGGCATGAGGGGTTCAGGCAGCTTGCCCAGGTCGAAATGCACCCCCCAGCCATAACCCCAGTGCCATTTTTCTGTCTGATTAGCCAGCCGAGTGGACCCGCTCCACTGTGTGCATTGTCCGTGGCATGGGAGGGATGAGGGACGCACAGGTGTGCGTTGTAGTTGCAGGGATTTTCCTTTGGCCTTGAGTCAGTCCAGGTTGTGGGAAGGAGGCAAGGTTTGGAGGAGAGGTGCTGAAAATGTCTGAAACCAGCTGAAACATCTGGAAAAAAACCCCAATGTTTCAGACGCAGAAGCCTTTCTCCATGTCTGAAACAAAACCCTGTTGAAACCCTGAGGTTGTTACTCTGCCTCTTGAAAGGGCTGGTGAGACCAGAGTGCATCCAGAACTGTCAGTGACTTGCACAGGGTGTGGAAGGTTAAATATTTGGGATATATTATTGAAGAAATAGTAAATAGTAGTGTCTCGTAGAGGGAAATGGATGCGTGTATGGTAAGGACTCAGTTAATTTTACAATAGCTGGGCTACATGGCTTGTGACAAGCACTTAGAGAATCTGCCTACTTCTTATAGAAAGCCTCCACATGGGGTGTATTTACTAATTCAGAAATGAAAACCCAAATGCATCCCTAAGAAGGAGCAGGGAGCACACTTGCAGATGGAGGAGAGGATTAAAAGCAAAGGTACCATGGCATTCTGCTGCCTCCTTCTCTGGGGCTGAATGAAAGTGGAGGAGAACAGTTCGGGCTGGGGCTTCCCCCCCATTCACAGTGTCATGGCACAGGGTGCTGACCCGCAGGGAGCCATCCCCTGATGCATATGGGTTTAGCTGTTGCTGGCTTTGACTGAGAGTGTCCTGTTTTGCCCCCTGTGTCAGCGGGCTGGGGCAGGGGCTGTTCTGGGCGCCACAGGATGGTTTGGCCACCCAGGAGCCCCTGCCATGGCCCCCTTTCACCACCACGCTGCCCACCCACCATCGCCCAAGCCTGGTTGTGAAAGCAAGCAGATCTGCAAAACTCCTTCATCTGACGCCTTTTCCGTGAGGAAAAGGAAAAGCTCAGAGTGAAGCACCCTGAGGTACTCTTCATTTAGCCTGGTGTGAGAAGTATGCTTTTTCTTTGGGGAAAAATGTTGGAAAAATGTCTATCCCAAAGAATGCACACCATTCAGAGCTGTTCTCCCCCAAACAACAACCACATGTACACAGTTACAGGAGTAAGACAATAGACATGCAACCATTTTTTGGAAAGTTGAATAGCAGTCTGTGGTTTAATTCTGGGAAAAGGAAAGAAAAAATAATGTGCTTTGATGTGTTAAGCCTGTGGCAATTCTGATAGGGTACAGCTGTTGACCTTCCCCTCCAGTTACCTCCCACCATTGCTGCCTACCAATAACAGCCTCCAAGAGAGAGAAAGTATAGTTTCATTTCCCCAGAGTCTCTCTGCACAGGGCTCCGGACGGCAAGGAAGCCTGAACTAACAGAGGCTGCTCAGCAGAAGGTTGGTTCTCTTAAAGCATGGAAATAGTAAAAACTTGTTAGCCTGGGAAGAGTGGGATGATAGTGCAAAACGAGATTCCCCGCCTCGCTCAGCACATAATTTAAAGGAAAATATATGGCAAATCCTACTTGGGGAAGGGGGGAGGCTTCTAAAAAGCTATGCACAAAAGCTGGATTATGGTGGGGTTATTTCTTCTTTGCTGCTTTCTCCTGCTACCAGAATTGTATAACTGTGTTAAAGCAATCTGGCTGGTACATTGCTCTCCGTTTAAATTGAGCTCTCTCTTGTCTGCATGGATGCTGAAGACCAAATTCCTCTTAGCAAGGCTGCTTAGCTCTATGTGTTTTCTGGTAAACTCTGAGGGTGTGCTGGATGTAGCTGCTGTCCTGCCAGAAGCTTGGATGTCAGTTGCTTTTATATGTTGCTGCCTGGTCTCCCTGTGTATTTGCTGTCCTTTTCAATGGGGTGTGCTATTGGTGACAAGAGCATCTTAATATTGCAATCTCTTCATTACTGTTTGCAGCTAAGAGAGAAGAAAGTGTGTGAATAATACTCATCTACAGAATACTGTGCATTTGTAAATGTGTAGAAAGTAGAGAGATTTACCATGTGTCGGTAGTATAGCTGTGGGTCAGCAGAGGGAAGCGCTCGGAGGCAATGCACGCTCAGTTTCCCTCTGGACGCATGCCTGATACTGCCTCTGGCTGCGTTCATGCCAGGCTTGCAGGCTGGTGTGTGCTGGCAGGTGAAGGCAGGAGTGGCTTTTCTGGAGGAGCGTGCATTGCCCCAAAGCATGGAGAGCATCGCCACTTCGTTTCAGTTTCTGTTCTGGATTCTGGGCTCAGGAGCTGCGCAGGAAGGAGCGTGACCACCCAGCAGCTATTGCCAAGCTGTTATTTATAAGAAGAAAAAAAGGAACCCAAAGTGATAGCAAAAAGTCTCAACAAATGTGAGCAGGCAGTTTATCTTATGTTTTTTCTTTCCCCTTTCTTCTATTTGTGCGTAACTAGAAGAACTTGGCCTCAGGGCAAAACTTGCGTTTAATTGTTTTGTGTTGTCTTTCACTGGCTGGGAGAATAGGAGCACAGATATTTGTGGGGATTTTTTTAGACCTGAGATTTTAGACCTCATGATTTACTTGCTTGCTTAACCGCAGGAAGGCAAGGACTGGGGTTCAGACTTGGGCCATAGCGTTGAGTTTCTGCCTTTCTGGCTCTCTACAAGAAACCGGAGATACCAGTTTTCTACGGTGTCTCTCTCTTGCGTGGAGCCCGGCTTCCCTACAAAGAAAGGCAAGACCGCAGCTGCTTCCCACATGTTTTGTACCCATGTCAAAGCAATCTTTGTGTGAAATATACCAAGTTCAACAACCAAAATGCCCAAGTCACTGGTTTTAGCCTAGGTTCACTGCCCAGCCCTGCTTGGCACAGGGGAAATTGGTGAACTGCATCTAAGCACTAGTGAAGCCTTTGTGGGGTGGAGTGGGGAACGTCAATGGCCTTATGCTATTTTGAAGGCTGGTTAAAATGGCAGAAAATGCAAAAACCTTCAAAAGACACAAATGCAGGCACGATATGGTTACCCTTCATCACTTCCAGCGGCAGGAAGGGAGCTGGGCGAAAGGCTGCGTGCTGCAGAGTGATGGCAACCAGCTTGGCTGGGGGATCAGACCGACTGCAGTTTTTTCACTAACTGTCCTGTTCCCCTCCCGTCTCTTTCAGAAGAGCAACTAGGAATGGCCACCCCGTCCGTCGTGACAGTCCAGCCACAGTATGCCATGGCCACGCCCAGTGTCTCGAGGAACATGTGGCAGACAGGGCTGATGGACTGCTGCACCGACTGCGGTGTCTGTGAGTGCCTCACGCGGTCCCATCTCTCAGCCGTCGGCAGTGACGTGCTGCAGTCGGTCCCATGCCCTCTCGGGACACTTTTCTCGCCCCTGCTGCTCGGGTCGGTGGTGTGGTAGCTGCAGTTCCTCCCCCGATGCGGGGCAGGCAGGCAGAGCCTCACCTGCTGCTCCGTTTCTCCCCCTGCCAGTCTGCTGCGGGTTTTTCTGCTTTCCCTGCCTCGCCTGCCAAGTGGCCGGAGACATGAATGAGTGCTGCCTGTGTGGGACCAGCGTGGCCATGAGGACCCTCTACCGCACCAGATACAACATCCCGGTCAGTGGTTAACCCACCCCCTCACCGTGCTGTGAGGTGAAAGATGAGGTGCCCCCAAGGCCCCTCTCTCTGCACGAGGGATGAGCATGGGGCAGCAGCGCTCTCCGCTCGCCCTTTTTTTCGCTTTTGTATCCTGCATGATGCCAGGAGCACAGGACAGGGGTTGGGACACCCTCGGCCGTGCTGATCCCTGGGCTGGTGTCCAACAATGCATGTTAATCGGACACAGCTCCTTCCCAGCACCCTTCACCGGGGGCACGTGTCCTGCCTTCAGCTGCCACCAACCCCAGTGGCTCTCAGAGCCTTGGCTGCTGCTTCCCCACACCATCCCCGGTCTCTGAAAGATGGGAAAGGTTTGAGATAATTATGGGCAGACTAAAGAATAAATTAAGTCAGTTGCACAGATAAACACCCATAATCAGATGCAGGAGAAAGGTGAACATTGGCATACAGTACATATGTAAAATGGTTTCTTCCCACTGGGGGGTAGTGCCGTCCCCAGTGCAAACCGTTGTAGCCCAAGTCCAGTTTGCCCAAATTGTCTCTTTCTGTGTGCATTTTTCTGCCAAATCTCAACCTTGGAAGCTGAAAGGTAAGTACCTACCTGCACCCTGCAGAAAGGGTGTCAGGGTTTAGCCCCTGTCAGCAACCAAGCACCACACAGCCGCTCGCTCACCCTCTCCCCCTGGTGGGATGGGGGAGCGAATTGGAAGGGCAAAAGTAAGAAACCTGGTGGGTTGAGATAAGAACATTTTAATAATTGAAATAATAATAGTAATAAAAATTGTGATTAAAAAGGCGAATGAGAGAGAGAAACAAAACCCAGGGGAAAAAAACAAGTGATGCAACTGCTCACCACCTGCTGACCAATGCCCAGCCAGTCCCCAAACAGCAATCGCTGCCCCCCCGACCCACTCCCCCCAGTTTCTATACTGAGCGTGACATCACATGGTATGGAATAGCCCTTTGGCCAGTTTGGGGCAGCTGTCCTGGCTGTGCCCCCTCCCAGCTTCTTGTGCACCTGGCAGAGCATGGGAAGCTGAAAAGGTCCTTGATGAGCGTAAGCGGTACTTAGCAACAACTAAAACATCAGTGTGTTATCAGCATTATTCTCATACTAAATCCAAACCACAGCCCTATGCCAGCTACTAGGAAGAAAATTAACTCTGTCCCAGCCAGAACAAAGGGCTCCCTCCTTCCCTTCCAGTGTCTGGGTTTCACCAGCCCCCAGGGCACCCACCAGTACCAAAACCACTGGTTTTGAGTGTCTGTTACTTGGGCTGCTGCAGCCAGCCAGGAAACAAAGGGCACACTATGTGGAATGTGATTAACCTTTTCTTGGCCGAAACACAGCTCTGTCCCTAAACAATGTCTTCCTAACAGGGGTCCATTTGCTCTGACTTCTGTGTCACCCTGTGCTGCCCTGTGTGCTCTGTTTGCCAAATCAAGAGAGACATCAACCGGCGGAGGAACCTGGGCATATTCTGGTAAGCTGGGTGTGCTGGCGCTGGTTTATAAAGCCACCGCTGCACGCAGCCAAGTGGCTTCCTGGAGTCTCTCCTGCCAACACCTGATGTAAGACAGGGTTGCTGCAGTGGGGAAATGGCCATGGACAGGTGACAAGAGTGACCTGTCCTGCAGCAAAATGTTGCTGGGAACCTCAGGCAGGATTGGCGGGGGGGCAGGATTGGGGAGACACAGTGTGGCAAGGCATGGCCCCACTCCCTGACCTTCCTCTCCTGTCTTGTTGCAGATGCCACTGTCCTCACTGCACCCTGCGGAGCCGCTGTGGGCAGGAGTCACCACTGCTCCGGCTGTTGGGAAATGCACCGCGGGATGTTTGCCTTGATTATGGTTGATTCCTCCTTCCCTGAGTCCTATTATGAATAAACAGCAGAGTTTGTTTTCCTACCAGTGTGCGTGTCACTCTTGCACCACCTGAGAGCACCCATCCTTCTCCTGCTCTGTCCGTCTCAGCAACCCCTGGTCCAGCTAAGATTTCCCTGCTCCCGCTGCAGAGAAAGATTTTCACTATTATTTTGTTATTTGCTCAGCTTTTAGAAAGGATGTTTAATACATAAGAGGAGTCAGTGTTGCTCATCCAAGTTGTAAAATTTGGAAAAGTAACTTCTGCTCCAGGGCAGATCTGGGGCTTCCCGCAGGCAGGTGATGGCTGCAGGCCGCCGAGTGCCAAGTTGTCCCTGCTGCAGTGTCCTGGGTGGCCACCTGGGGCTGTTGGCCAGCCCCACCTTTCTGAACATAAAGCCACGGGGAGCTTTGGCTGCCTGGCACTAGCCCACCTCCTGCATTGCAGGGACATGCTCCCCTACTGACCCTGAGCATGAATTCCCGCCCTCCTGCGATTAAAAACCTGCTTGGGTCATGGGTTGGCCAGGTCCTCTCTGCCACAGCCAGGCAGAGCACGCTTGCCTGTGCTGGGCTGTTAGCGATGCGCTCTCTGTTGAAAAGGCGGAGGTTGTATCCTCCCTCTCTCCATCACTCTCAGAGGGATGCTAAAGGATTTTTGATCTCTACACATCTACCCCAGCTTCTCTCTCTAAGGAAAACATGGGGTGGGGGTTTCCTCTCTGCCTTCACCTTCACCATGCACCTTGTAAAGGGCACGTGGAGTCTCTGTCAGTGCTGCGGGGTGGGTCTGTGTTGTGGCACTCGCACCTGCCTAAACCACAGATGGCCCAGACAGTCCTGTGGATGATCCCTGGAAATACAGAAAATGCATATTTAGCCTAAGAGAGGTAAAGGCCAGGAAAGCAGAGGGAGGGAGAGAAGAAATACCATGCTGCCGCCTCATCCCAGCACAGTGTGGTATTTCATAGCTGTATGTCAAGGCAGCTGTGTCACCCAGTGGAGTTACGGTCAGTTCTTGCTGATGCTCAAGCTTAATGAAGGAAAGGCGCTGCTCCTCCAGCAGCAGATCTCTTAAGGCAGCCCAGGAGCCTGAATGCAACTGTCCTTCTCTGAAAACTGCTCCTGAAAGCGGTGTGTCCCACCGGGGCTCTGGGCCTGTGGGATGCTGGGGTGGGGAAAGGGGGGGGGGGGGGGGGGGGGCAGCAGGAGCCCGGCAAAAGTGGCAGCAAGGAGCGGGGAAGCTGCAATTGTGCAAAGCAGCACCTGCAGCGGCATCTGGTCTGTTAGTCAGAGGGAGCTGAGGTTGTTCACCAGGGAGCAGCCAGAGCATATAAAGGATGAGAACCAGGAAAAGGCCACACCTTTCCTGGGACAAGGGCAGCTCAGCGGGTACGTATGGCTTGGCTTTGCTTCAGCAAGAGCTGCGGTACAAAACCATGCAAACCGCTCGTGGCTGAAGTGGTGTTGCTGGGGAAGGGGAAAGGGTGGGAAGAGAGGTCAGGTGTTCTACCTGGAAGACTACTTCAGGGCTAAACCAGAGCGTGTGGGTGCTGCTGACTGGCATATGGACAGAAGCGGGCAGCAGAGGTAAAGGACATCAGCTTATGCACTGTATTGTTCATTTGCGCACCTAACGTGCCTATACATAACAAAATGCTGCTTTATGACCTTGGTTATTGGTGAAGTGTGTCTGCATGCCCCTCAGGGTCTGTTTTGTTCCCATCAGCCGTTCCAGCACCGCTGGTGGTGCTGTGGAGCTGTAGATTTGGGGGCACTCGGGGTGGTGTGCTGGGTGTGCGGGGCCCGGGCCACCTCTCAGGACACGAGCGTGCGGCAGAGGCTTCTCCAGGCTGCTGCCTGCTCCGCACCACAGCCTCCGTCTGCACGGGGGGGTGGTGCGCTCACACCTGGGGAGCGGTGGGAAAGCCTGCGCTCAGCCCTTCCCGCAAAGCCTCTGTGTGCGGCGGTGAGCGCCGCCCGCCTGCGTTTTCAGGGTGCGCTGCTATTAACCTTGCTATCTGGCGGTGGGGGAGCGTCTCTTTTGGCACGGGAGGCTGGTGCGGCCCTGCCCCTAAACCTTCTCCTGCTGCCGCCGCTGCTGCTGCTCCCGCTTCTCCCTGCGGCCCTGCCTGCTGCTGGGCACCCCTGTCCCCGCAGGGGACCCCCGCGCTGCCCTTGCCCGGCGTCCTCGCCCCTGCCCCTCCTGCCTCGCGCTTCTGCCCAAATCCTCCCGTGCCCGGGTGCCGCGCAGCGGCGGCCGCTGGCGCGTGCCGAGGGGCGCCGCAGCAGCAGCGGCCGGGAGCCCCCCGGGGCCCCACGCCCGAGCGGGCGGGGGCAGGCGGCCAGGGCCGGGGCAGGGGCCGGGGGGTCCGGCGAGGGACGGTGGGCGCCGCGGCCCCCGCGGCTGTGGGGTTGCCTGCGCTGGCTCCGAGGGTCTAGAGTTCAAAAAAGGGGCAGGCGTGGCACTTTGGGACATGGTTTAGTGGGCATGGGGGTGCTGGGCTGATGACTGGAATGATGATCTTAGAGGTCCTTTCCAATCTTAATGATTCCTAGTTTTTACTTTCATTATAAATGATCCAGCCACCAAGCCAGGAGGCCTGGGGTTGCTGCTCTACCCTCAATTGGTTTAGTGGTGGACTTTGTAGTGTTAGGTTAATGGTTGGGCTGGATGATCTCAAAGGTCTTTTCCAACCTAAATGATTCTATGATTCTGTGACAGCTGGGGGACCTGCCCCGGAGAGGGCCCGGCAGCGTCCTCACTGCCCAGCAGCCCTGTTCAGTCGCGGCAGGAAAACACCCTTGTCTTCTAACCCTCGGCGGGGGCCGTGGCTGAGGCAATCCCACCAGCTGTCGGGTCACCCTTCGAGGCCACTCGTCACCTAATGGGAGCAGGTACTGGTGTCTCAGCTAGGGTCAGCCCAGCTACGCTTCTGCTGCCTGCAGAAAGCTGCAAAAAGTCACGAGCAAATCGCGTGGAGACTTTTTACAAGCTTTCTTCCCTTTTACGGCATAATTCAACACCCCTTTTCCTCTCTGTGTACTACCAGGGGACAATGGTCAGCCGTACAGCAACAGGCTGTGTCTGACAGCAGAGATGTGTCTGGGCCAGTCTGTAAATGATGGGGAGCCACAGGAGCTGCCGGTAGAGCCACCCACCCCTTTTTGGGTGGGTTTTTGGCCTGTTGACCATAGTCAATACAAATGCAGTGCCGCAGCCTCTATCTCTCCGGTGTCGGCCGCGGGTAATGCACTCCATGGCATCACCTGAGTGCTGGGCGTAGTAATATATTTATTCCACTGTATTCCTGGAGATTTGCGTTTAATGCTTAAATTCTGTATAGATGTGTCATTCTACCATGAAAGTAATTCCATTCCCTTTATAGAGTTTTAAAAGAATTTGCAGGGATTAATGCCATCATCCCTTGCTTCAAAACGTAAATGGTTCCCCTGTTTTTCTTTTGGCTCCTCTCAGCACCCCGAAACTCAGGCGCTCCTTTGTCACACAAGGGCAGTGAGCTGCGGGGCAGGGAGGGGCTGCTCAGCGGGCACCCCCGCCCTGGCCCTCACCCAGGCAGGCAGCGGTGCTGCCCGCGCAGGCAGGACAAGTATGTCAAAGCTGGGCAGGGGCAGGCGGGGCACGAACTGTCCGAAGGTGCTCTGTTAAACACCCGTAACGCCCATCGTGGAAATGCCCGTGGGCCGTGTGGGGATGTGGTGGCTGGAAAGGGCCTCATGGGGAGCCACCCTGGGAGCCTTCCTGGGCAAAGGAGCAGCAGCCCGTGGTTATGGGGTCCAAAGTTCAGGCTGCTTTCCCGGTAATGATTTCTTTGCTGAGGATGTGTGACTATGCACAGGGAGCGGGAGAGAGCCCTTGTAGCTGTAAAAGAATGGGAGCCTTTGCATCTCATCACCATGGTGCTTAACAAAGCAGTGCCGAGCTTGGGCACAGGGCAGGGAGTGTGTCTGTATGAAACTTCCTATGGGAGCATCCTCTATTTTTTTTTTTTTTTTAAATTAAAGCTCCAAAGCTGAAGTGATAATGGCAGAGGGTGGTCATGCCTTGCAGGGGGCAGCGGGGAGGGAAGGGGCCACAGTTGGAGGTGGAGTTGTTACATGGGTCAGGTGGGTTTGGGGATGGTGCTGCAGAGCAGGAGCTCTGCTGCTCTCAGAGGCTGCAGCCCCTCACTGGGGAAGGATGGGCAGGAGCAGGGCTCCAGGGGCCACGGTGGCTCCAGGGAACCAAGGAAGAGGAGGATGAGGCACTGGCACAGACAGACAAGTGGAGGAGGGGTGGGAACTGGTGACTGGGCTTAGGGTGATGGAAAGGGACAAGGAAAACCCATTGCCTTGAAGCCTGCTAAGAAAGCAGGTGAAGAAGGAAGGGAGAGGGGAAGGCAAACAGGCTGAGATGCTCAGAGAACAAAGCAAAGATTTGGGTGACTATTGAGAGCTTGGGAAAGCTAGAACCAAGCTGTAGTAGCTTTGGGACACTGTGAGCGTTAAAAAAAAATATATATATATGTTTTAAGCTGATTTCACCATTTTAATGATGAAAGATGAACTGGGTATGAGAAGACAGGGTTGAAGGGTTGAAGCACTGATGTTCTGAAGCAGAAGGACCTCTGTTTTTACAAAGGCATTTTACTTGCATAGGCAGGGGGACAAGGTGTTGCTGCCTTTGGTGGGGGGCTGGTTTTGGGGAGGGCTTTGTTGTAAAGGACAGTGGCAGCACCTGGCAGAGCTGTGCCCCCCACTTTGCGGTGGAGGTGGCGGTGCCCTGGCAGTGGGGACCCCTTGGGGACCTGTGCTGCCCTCTCCATCTTTGAAAGCAGCAGCCTGAGCAAGGCACCCACTTCAGAAACACCTGCGGCATCTTTCTCTGACGGCTTTTCCTTCCAGACCACAAACTGCCTGGAGGGACCTGGCCCCGTGCTGGCAATGGCCTCTCACCATGTGATCACAGTCCAGCCCCAGTTTTTGACTGCCCCGCAGACGGGCGAGTGGCTGTCGGGGCTGCTGGACTGCTGCTCTGACTGCGGCGTGTGTGAGTACATACGTACCCCTCATTCCTAGCGCTGGCTCACCACGTGTTTCTGTTTTCCCCACTCCTTCTGTGGCATCGCCCCTGCTGCAAACTCCACTGCAGCGGAGCAGCTCTCGTCTGAGGTCAGGAGCCACGGCTCCCATGGCCGCATCCCCAGCCAGCTTTCCCCCCTTTCCTCTTTCCTTGCACCCCTCAGCCAAGCCCATGTCTCGCTGTCCCGCAGGTATTTGCGGAGCCTTCTGCTTTCCCTGCCTCTCCTGCCAAGTGGCCGGGGACATGAACGAGTGCTGCCTGTGCGGGGCCAGCGTGGCCATGAGGACCCTCTACCGCACCAGATACAACATCCCGGTCAGTGCCCAACCGCGGGGCCTACCCCGCTGGCAGCAACAGCCCTGAGCTGGGTGCTGGGGTGTGGGCTCAGGGAAGGAGGAAGGGGTGCCCGAGGGGAAGAGCAGCGGTGGGGAGTTGCACGGGCAGCCCCGCAGGCAGGGAGCCAGGGACACACCTGCATCCCTGCTGTGAGACGGGGTTAATCCCATCGCATCCCGCCTCATCCCAGTCCTCGCTGGGCATGAGCGGCAGTGTGCTGCGGGGCCAGGGGTGAGCTGCCTAGGGGTGTTGACGATAAAAAATAGGGAGACTTAAAAGCTGACGTGGGAAAGGGTTATTCATACAGCGCCCCTTGCTCTGCAGGGCTCCATTCTGGGTGATTTCACCTCCACCATGTGCTGCCCCCTGTGCGCGCTGTGCCAGCTGAAGAGAGACATCAACCGGAGGAAGGAGCTGGGCATATTCTGGTAAGCTCGTCGTGCTGGCACTGGTTTATAAAGTCACTGCTGCACAGAGCCAAGTGGGTTCCCAGAGTCTCCACTGACACCTGAGTTAAGACACAGGGCTGCTGCGGTGCCGAAACAGCCATGGCCAGGCGAAAGGGTGACATGTCCCGCAGCAAAATGTTGCTGGGAACTTCTTGCAGGGCAGGGGATCCGCTCAGGGCCTGTCACCTGGGTCCGGTGAGGCAGGACTGGGGGACAGACAGACGCATGCACGCGGTGTAGCAAGGCATGGCCCTGCTCCCTGACTCTCCTCTCCCAACCCACTGCAGATGCCACCGTCCTCGCTGCACCCTGCGGAGCTGCTGCGGGCAGGAGTCGCCGCTGCCCTGGACCTTGGGAAACACAGCCGGGCTTGGCCTTGATTGCGGGCGATTCCCCCTTCCCTGGGTAACACCAGCAATAAACAGCAGAGTTTGTCTTCCTGCCTGTGTGTTGTTATTTATTTCTCTGTGTCCTCCTGCAGCACCAGAGGACAGCATGAGTAGTTTATCCCCACCTTACCTGTGCCTCTGCCTTCTGATTCTCCTTCTGTTAACCCTCTGGCTGCCAGGCTCTTTCCTATAACTCACATTCCTAATCCTGCTGCTATGCAACCTGGGGCCCCAGCAGAGACAGCGCCAGTATTAACCTTCTATAGAGGCCAGCCTTGGAAACCTAGTGACTTAGCGTTGTGGGGAAGTAAGATGCCCCGCCTAAGGGAGGATGCTGAGAGGTGTGCCCAACTATTCTCAAATATATGTACAGGGTATAATCCAAATTGGAGTGACACTCAAATGCTATTAAGGGAGCTCTTTCACCCCGAAGAAAGGGAGAAAGTAATAAGGATGCAGAACTGGCACAGCAGGCAGGAAGAAACAGAAACCCCTGGCCGGCAAATGATCCAAATTGGGACTATAATCAGGCAGGGATTGAGCCGTTTGGCAGACAGGGCTCTGGGCTTGGTAGAAGCCATTAGGGCATGTGGAGAATTAGGGGTGAAGTGGGCTAAAGTACGAGGGTGCAGGCAATAACCTGATGAACATCCTAGCGATTTTGGGGGATGACTCTGACAAGTTCTGTTAAAACATGGAGGAATGACACAACAGAATTTTGATGACGCGCTTGCAATTAGCATTTCTGTGGATCAGGTGGGCCTCAACATACAGAATTACTTCAAAGAACACATGCCCGGGTGGTAGGGAGAGAATTTGTAAAAGATTTTGAGTATTGCTGTGTTTGTATATGATGGGCGCGAGGAAAAGCAAAAAGCTGAGCAGGTTAAAGAAAGGAATTTGCAAGTGAGGGACAGGGGCTGAGGGAGAAGGCCACCGGATACAAGGTCTGAGCTAAGACCAGGAAAAGAAGAAAGGGGACTGGGAAGGAATGTTGGACAGCAGTGTTATTACTGTGGGAATTTAGGGCATATACAGTGAGAATGCCCACTCTGGTCATGGGAAAAGACAAAAGAAGAGAATTATCACCGGGGAGAATTGCCCTGGGAAGATTCGCAATTGCAATGACTGGAGGAAAGAGACCCTGCGGATCTTGCAGGGGAAGCAGAAAGATTAGAAATTTTTAGTATGTGGGTAACGCAATTAGATCAGCAGGGACATATTATAGTAAAGTTGAAGGTCATGAAGTTGAATTCTTGGTAGACACAGGAGCCACATTATCCCTCTTGAATTTTACGCCGAGAGGGTCTTGGACCACAGATAGAATTTTAATACATGGAGTCACAGGACAAAGAGAACAGATTTTGAGCAAACCCCTATTGGTAACCATAGGAAATGAGTATATGGGGGCAATTTGTATTGGCGGAGGACTCCCCAGTGTGCCTGTTAGGGAGAGATCTCTTGCAGCCTTTAGATGTAGAATTACACTTGTCACCTGAAGGAATAGATTTAATAATCATGGGAATGACTGCCATCACAGGAAGCCCAAATAATGAGTTAAAAATACCAGAAGTGTTGAAATCCATACCAACAAAGCTGTGGAATAAGGCTAGCATGGATGTAGGATAACTACTTTCAGCTCAACCCATAAACACAAAAACAAAGGGAGGAGACCCCCCTCTGGCTGTGAAGCAGTATCCAATTCCCCAAGAAGCTGAGAAGAGCATTCAAAACCAAATAGACCCGTATTTAGCCCAAGGAATTTTGAAAGTGTGTGTGTCACTGTGTAATACTCCTATACTCCCTGTAAAAAAGAATAGATTAGATGAAGATGGAGACCCGGAATACTGTTTTGTACAAGACCTACGGGTAATTAATCAGTACGTAGTGCCTCCTCATCCAGTAGTGCCTGATCCCTCTATCATACTTTTACAAATACCACACTGGGCAAGATATTTTACAGTGATTGATTTAACAGCTGCCTTCTTTAGCATCCCTTTAGATGAGGACAGCCAACTTTCCTTTGCCTTTATGAGGAAAGGACAACAATTAACCTGGACACGACTCCCACAGGGGTTTGCGGGGTCTCCTACATTTTTTTACAAATATTGAAAAATTATTTGAGTGATATAAGACTACTGGGCAAATCCACTCTTGTACAATAGGTAGATGATTTGCTGATAGTGAGCAAAGATGAGGATGCCTGTATTAAAGATACTGTACATCTTACATGCTGTCCTAGCAGAGAAAGGTCATTGTGTGTCTCCAGCCAAACTTCTTCTGTGTCAGAAGGAAGTTAAATATTTAGGGTTTATCCTAAGGGAAGGGCAGTGGGTATGAAAAGGACCTTTCAGCAGAGGAAAAGAAACAATGGGAAAAGTGGGAAGCAAAACAAGATGACAGTAGAATATGGGCAATTGGAGGAAAACCAGTGTTGTCAAAGAAATATTTAATTACTGTGGCCGGGTGGTTTCACAACAAAGCTCATGGAGGAGCAGAGGCAGTGGCTAACCAGGTGTAAAAGATATGGTCAGCACCTGGAGCTTATGCGGCTGCGAAAAGGATCACTGGTAGCTGCCCAACCTGCCAAAAGTTTTCCAGTATTAAGCTGAGCTCAGAGGTCAGGGAATGACCATGGGCCTACCTTCCTTTTCAGCGATTGCAAATAGATTACACAGATATGCCCTCCACCAGTGGGTACAAACACTTACTAGTTATAGTAGATCAATTGTCAGGTTGGGTAGAATCTTTCCACATGAGAAAAGCAGACACAGGAGGAGTAGTAAAAGTGTTATCAAAGGACATTATACCCAGATATGGAGTTCCTGAATCAATTGAATCAGAGGTGCCATTTTACAGCAAATATAATTAGTCACTTACGTAAGTCACTAGGTATAGAGGGTAATTTGCACACTCCCTATTGCCCACAATCCTCAGGACAGGTAGAAAGATTAAACAGAACCTTAAAAGATAAGATAGCAAAAATTTCCGTGAATACTGGGTTGAAGTGGCTGGACACATTGCACTTAGTCCTATGGGGTGTCTGAAATGCCCCGCAACAACCCATAGGACTAACGCAGGCGGAAATTCTCTTTGGGAGACATTTAGCTATACCAGGAACTTACATCCCAGATAAGACCAGCCTGTTGGATGGAGATGAACAACTAACCCAGAATGTTTTAAGTATGCAGAAACAGTTTGAAGACCATAGAAAATATGCTCAATGGTACCAGTCAGCGCCACCTGAAATACAGGTACATGATATACAGCCGGGGGATAAAGTTCTAATAAAGATATTTTCTTGAAAATCTAAAGCAGGACTGAGATGGGAAGGGCCATATAATGTTTCACTATGTTCTTACTTTGCTGTCAAAGTTTCAGGAAAAGAAAATGGACTAAGGACCCTGATCACTGTCTATTATGATGCGGAAGAAATCCACAATGTCCTTGAAAGGGTGAAAAAGGATGGCGACCACCATCCGTGGGAGTCCCATTCGGATGGTCCCCTACAGCCACTGGAATACATAACCACATTTGACATCCCATGATAATAGTAGTATGCTTAGCGTTATTGCATTTGGTACTTCTGATTATCCTCTATATAAGAACATGGAGGTTAATTGTCTAGAAAGACTTTGTGACCTTTGTCTGACACGTTAAGCAGGAATGCTAAGAAAAGAAAACCAAAGGGAGAACTGTTGTAGAAGGCACTACTGTCCTGGTTTCGGCTGGGATAGAGTTAATTTTCTTCCTAGTAGCAGGCATAGTGCTGTGTTTTGGATTTAGTAGGAGAAGAATGTTGATAACATGCTGATGTTTTTAGTTGTTGCTGAGTACTGCTTATGCCAGTCAAGGACTTTTCAGCTTCCCATGCTCTGCCAGGTGCACAGGAAACTGGGAGGGGGCACAGCCAGAACAGTTGATCCAAACTGACCAAAGGGCTATTCCATACCATACGATGTCATGCTCAATATATAAACTGGGGGGGTTGGCCGGGGAGCAGCGACCGCTGCTTGGGAACTGTCTGGGTATCGGTCAGCGGGTGGTGAGCAATTGCATTGTGCGCCACTTGCTTTGTATATTATTATTGTTATTATCATTATTATATTGTTATTATTATCATTACTATTTTACTTTATTTCAATTATTAAACTGTTCTTATCTCAACCCAGGAGCGTTTCTCACTCTTACTCCTCCGATTCTCTCCCCCATCCCATCGGGGTAGGGGGAGTGAGCGAGCGGCTGCGTGGTGCTGAGTTGCTGGCTGGGGCTAAACCACGACAATTACCTAGCTCAAACAGAGTCTAATACAAAGTATTAGTAGCAAGGCCTGTTAAAGCCTTGGGCTGCAAACAGGGAACTGTTACCTAGATATGCTGACTATGTGCTGAACTCCTACTTAGCTACATGAAAGAAGGCCCTGAAAGCAGTGCAAGCCAGAAAGATAAGGTAGCCACAACCCTGTGGCTGTATCCATTAAGATAAGAGAAGGAATGTCTCACCTGGAGACAAAGTTTCCAATAAGGAAGAAGAACACCCCAGACCCAGATATTGCTATTGGACTGAACCATTGCTTGAGAGGAGGAGAACTTAAATTGTAAGGGTATAATTGCCCAGGGATTTCTTTGTTCAGGGTCCCTTTCCGGAGGCACCCAGCTCAAGCTGTCGTTTACCGCTGTACCACTCAATAAACCCACCTGGCGTATGTCGTGTCGAAGACTCCACTTCGGGGAAACCTAGGGTCGAGCCTGAGGGGAGAGAACGCGCCCGAGAGTGAGCAAGCACGTGGGGGCATCGAAAGGGGCACCCGTCAGCTCAGTGGGGCTGCCCGCTGCGAAGGGGCTCGGGTCCGAGCAGTCAAAGCCTCGGGTGGCGCGTGCGTGCGACTCCCCGAATGGTGGGTGAACGCTCGGGCAGCGGCTGCTGCTTTAACATGGGGAAGGGGTAACCCTGCGGCTGGGGCTGCTCTGCAGCCGACGAGCGCCGGCTCGGGCTGGTGCAAGCTTTGTTGCTTTTAACAGAACAAGGTGCTTTTTGCCCAGAGTGGGCAGTGGGCACAGGGCCCTCAGGCTCTGGCACGTCTGTGGGTCTCCTGTCCTGGAACCTTCAGAACAGGAGTGGGTTTTATTAAAAAATACCTCCCCCTCCCCCATTTTCCCCACTGCAACTCCTGGCGCATTTTCTGCGGTGGCCACAGCACCATCCATCCCTGGCGTGAAGGGGTGAGGCTGTGCCCCTGCTGACAGCACGTACGCGTGTATTTGCACACTCAAAACACATGTGCATAGAGAAGCAGGAGAAGGTGTTTTTGGCACGATGACAGCCCGAGCTGGGAGCTGACAAGTGTGTGTGTGTGTCCGCTGTGAGGACGGATGTCACTGCGCTGGTCTGTGCGTGGCCCACAGACGTGCTGGGTCATCTCTGCTCGCTCCTGGTTGCTGGTCCCAAATCCCCATCACCCGCAGCCTGCCAGGCACAGAGTGGGGGGCTGGGTCTGAGCTGCGTCATTTGGGGTGGCCAGCTGAGCGACAGCCCTGATGCTCCAGGAGCTCATGGATGAGCTGAGAAGCACCCGGGGTCAAGGTCTTCAAAGCCTCCCAACCATGAGCGCTGGTGTCCCACCCTTCCCAGTGACAGGTGAACCCTGTGTCCCCAGCATGGGACTCCTACAGACCCCCATCTCCCTTCCCACCGTGACAGTTGTTATGGGGTGCCCTAAGAGTCATTACTGCCCTTCTACCCCTTGGCCCATCCTGGCAGGGGCTGCCAGGACCCTGTGGCTTTGCCTGCCCCTGATCATGGCAGGTGCCGTAGTTTAACACCAGTCAGCAACTAAGCACCACACAGCTGCTCGCTCACCCTCCCGGTCCCCGGTGGGATGGGGGAGAGAATGGGGGAAAAAAAGTAATACCTGTGGGTTGAGCTAAAGGCAGTTTAATAGGACAGCAGAGGAAGAGAAAATAATAATAATAATAATAATGATAAAAGAATGTAGAAAACAAGTGATGCACAATGCAATTGCTCACCACCTGCTGACCAATGCCCAGCCAGTCCCCAAACAGCAATCGCTGCCCCCTGACCCACTCCCCCCAGTTTCTATACTGAGCATGACATCATATCGTATGGAATAGCCCTTTGGCCAGTTTGGGGCAGCTGTCCTGGCTGTGCCCCCTCCCAGCTTCTTGTGCACCTGGCAGAGCATGGGAAGCTGAAAAGGTCCTTGATGAGCGTAAGCAGTACTTAGCAACAACTAAAACATCAGTGTGTTATCAGCATTATTCTCATACTAAATCCAAACCACAGCCCTATGCCAGCTACTAGGAAGAAAATTAACTCTATCCCAGCTGAAAACAGGACAGGGGGTCTCCTCTCCAGGGCTGTTTCTCCCCCAGCGCTCACGGGGGTTGGGCCATTGGGCCCAGGGACCAGAGCTCTGACCCCTGCAGGGACCTGGGTCCTCACGGGGCTCTTGCTCTTGCAGGCAACGCCGCGGCAGCGCAGTGAGGAGCCAGGAGCAGCCAGCCCCAAGCCTGGGTGAGGGGCACCAGCGCCCACCTCATCCAAGGAGCGTCGAGGGATGCAGGAGCTGCAGGCGATGCCCGGTGAGTGCCCAAAGCAGCAGCCCAACAGCCCCGCACCTGACCGCGCCATCAGGGCTGAGCTGGGGGCTGGGCTGGCCAGGGCACAGGGGTCTCGGGGTCATGCCACAGGAGAGGTGCTGTGCCACGGGGCGGAAGGCTGGTGGTGCGGCACCCACAGCAGAGCCCGGTGGGGTCAAGCACGCCGGGGCTGTGTCCAGCTGTTGCTCAGGAAAACACCACTGCGGGTGATGGTGTTGGCTGTCACTGCTTGCCCAGCCGGGGAGCAGTGCGAGTGTTGCTGGGGGCAGTGGTGCCTGTCCCTGGGCTGGGCTGGGGGCCGTGTGGGGTGGCAGCACCACATGGGGTGTTGCTGTGGGGGTCCGTGGGTGCCTCCCTCGGGGCTGGCCGGTGCCAAGTGCCACAGGGAGCTGCCCCAGGCAGGTTTCTCCCTTCTCTGGGAGCAGTTTCTGGGTGCAGGGCTGGCCCTGCTGGGGTCCTCATCCTCTGTGCAGGGGCTGTGGGGTGGGCATGGCTGCGCCAGGCAGAGCTGGGTGACGCCAGCCCGGGGCCTGTGTCCCTGTCCCTGTGCGAGCCCCATGCTGGGCTGATTTGGCTGTGCCAGGTGTCACTGCCACAACTTGTGAGGGTGACATGACCCTCAGGTGCGTGAAGGTTGCAAGAGTGGGTTTGTAGGATGCTGTGGCACACAAGGACATGAAGGTTTTGTTTCTGTGAATTTATTACAAGTTACTACAAATCACAACTAGTAAAGCAAGTAGGTACTTACGATCGCTTACCTATTTGCACACCTATATGTATTATTTGAGGTGTTACCCCACATGATGCTTGCCAAACCACTGCCAGGAGCAGGGATGAGGGAAAAGCCTCGTCATAGATGATCCATGTCATGGAGTCAGGAGTCAGCCAGGCATCCCTGGCAAGGGTCTGCCTGTCTGGGAGATCTCTGCAGAGCAGATCCAGCAGGGAAGCTCATCTTGGGTAGGTACCATGTTACTTTTATACCTCTTTGGTGTAGACATGTTAAGTGGGTGTAGGACCCCACTTGACAGAGAAGCTCTGGCCAGGGAGCCATCCCAGCAGGCTGGGGAGCAGTCCGAGTGTTGCTGGGGGCAGAGGTGCCTGTCCCTGGGCCAGGTGCAGGCTGCAGTGGGCTGGGGACTGTGTGGGGTGCCGGGAGGTCTCTGGCACTGCATGGGGTGTCACTGCGGGGGTCCGCGAGTGCCCCCCTCTGGGCTGGCCCTCGGCACCACATGGAACTGCCCCAGGCACCATGATCCACAGGTGTGTGAATGTCACTGCAGCAGGTTTGTACGATGCTGTAGTGCACAAGGACACAGAGGCTTTGTTTCTGGGAATTTCTTTATTACAAGCAACTTACAAATCACGACTAGTAAAGCAAGTAGGTACTTATGATCACCTACCTATAGGCACACCTGTATGTATTATTTGAGGTGTTAACGGCATGACACTCCCCAAACTGCTGCCAGGATCAGGAATGACAGAAAAGCCTCTTGCCACGGGTGATCCATGTCACGGAGGGGGTAGTCAGCCAGGCATCCCTGAACAAGTGTCTGTCTGGGAGATCTCTGCAGAGCAGCTTGTCTTGGGTAGGCACCACGTTACCTGGTACCATAGAGATGTTAAGTGGGTGAAGGACACCACAGGGCAGCTGTTGCTGGAAGGTCCACTTGCTGTTGCTGTGGTTTCTGTGCTCGCTGGCATTTCGGTTCGCATGTTCTGGCTCAGGAGGTCTCGGCTCCCTGCTGAGCTCATTAGGGACGCCTGGGGCTCCCGGCTCCGCACTTGTCCCTCTTGGCCAGTCCAGTCCATTACTGGGACGCTTCTGTGGCTGTTCCTGCAGCTGGGCTGAGGGACTGCTGGAGCGGGGCTGGCTGGGCCGGGGGGCTGCCCCCATGGCTTCTCGCTGCATTGTACAATCATGGGTGTGGGGCAGGCGATGCCCAAGGAGGGGGGGTCAATGCTGCGTAGGGAGCACCCACAGCCCCCCAACCAAAGCCCCTCCCTGGTGGTTTTTGCCTCGCGTTTGGGGGCTGGGAGCTGCGAAGGGAGTTCAGGGGAGGTGGAGTGAGAGCTGCTGGGGTCCGACCCAGCTGCAGCCTGTTGGTAGCCCCAGTGCTGCTCCCTGTTGTTTTGTGCTGTGCTGAAATCCACCCTGCTTAGTGGAGGAGTTTGAGCACGATGCTCTTTCTTGCCTGCGCTTCTGGGGAGAAATGTGACTCTTCTGGCTAAGGAGGGGACAGGCATCTCCTGTGGGGTCTCCGGGGCTGGGCTGTGCACCCGGGAGCACTAACTGTGTTTTCTCCCCTCACAGGGAGCTTTGTGCTGCTGCTTCACCTGCACCCCCTCACAGAGGGGCTGCCCCAGGAGAGCTGGGGGGATCCCCACCTCACTTCTGCCCTCAGGAACCAGACTGGGAGAGACCCTCCATGGAGAGAGTAGCACATGGCACGGATTTAATCCCCGAGGGAAGAGGCTGGGCACCCGCTCGCAGAAGGACAACTGGTCTCCCTGCTGGGGACAGCCCTGCCTGCGCCCGCCTGGCTCCTGGCTGGCAGACACCCTGGCTTGTTACAGTTCCAGCTGATAGACACTCCAGCTACTGGACGCTCTGGATAAGAGATGCTCCTGGTTCTCACAGCTCCAGGTATTTGAAAGTCCAAGTTATTTCAGCTCCTGCTCCAAATCACGGCTCTGGCTGCTGCACAGCTGGGATATGAGATGCTCCACCTCTGGTTAGCAGACACTCCAGCTATACTGCAGCTCCAACAGATGGACACTTGGGCTTCTCTTGAGTTTCAGGTAATTCCAGCTCCAGCTTCTGCTCCTGGACACTCCAGACATGAGGTGCTCCTGCTTGTTGCAGCTCTGGCTGATGGACATTTGTGCTTCAAGTAATTTCAGCTCCAGGCAGTTGATGTTCCAGCTCAGGTTATTTGAAGCCCCGAGGTATTTTAGCTCCAGCTACTGCCTGTGGTGGAGAAGAGATGCTCCTGCTGCTTCCAGCTCTGGACTGTAGAAGCTTCTTCTTGTTACAAGCTAACTAAAGCTCTACCCCTTCATCTGATAAGCACCACCCAATTACAGCTCTGGCTTAGTAACTGTTCCTTCTTGTTAACAGCTAATTAAAGCAGCCTGGGCTTTTGGCAAGGTTGTAAATCAATCATTGTCATAACTTGAATATTACCTGTCATAATTGTATGTTGCTTAAGTATTGTTTATTTAATAACTATTCTGATGGTTGTACAAACCTTGACCAAAGAGTAGGAGAAAAAGCACCTTTCCCCCCAGAGACTAGCTCAGATGTTGAGTTTGGCCTGATGCGTGCCAGCCTCCCTAACTTTGGGGACCAACATGGTGGAACCCCCACCTCTGGTGGTGGCCACATACCCTGCCCACCTTGCCCCCAGTGAGCCTCCATTTTGTGGGCTGAAAACTTCCAACTGAGCCTCCATTTCCAGGTCCCCAAAATACATAACTTAGGTCTTTTTCAGAGCTTCGGAAATGCAGCACTTGCCCTGTTTTTGAGCCCCCAAACCACAGGGTTTAGTCGCAGCTCTGAAAACATAGGACTTAATTGATTTCCCTTTTTGGTTTTCCCAGGTGGCGGGCTAGGTTGAATCTGGGGATTATTTTGCTGACAAATTTCACACTTCCTGACAATACTCTTAGCTATACTTCCCTACACTTAACATGTAAAGTTTGATGTTGCCCGTCAGACCCTCTATTCCCCAATGAGTTCTTCTGTGTTCTTTTTCCATAAGTTCTCACATGATATTAGAAGGTACTACTATTCAATCATCTTCCACGATCCACTATCCTTATTTGCTCTTTTCAGCCTTATGCAGTTTGGCTAGTTGACAGTCTTCCTTATTATAGGTCGGTGGTCCCTTCAAATCCTCATGCTTCTCAGGCCACATTCCTAAGATCTGTTTTCCTGCCGCTCTTTTGGCTGCCAAGTCTGCTTGTCACTTTCCAACAGCTTCAGGAGCATTCCCAAATTGATGAGCTTTGCGATGCATAATTGCCACTTGTTTAGGTAAGTCTATGACCTGTAGTAACTTTCTTATTAGTTATCCATACTTAGCTGGTGTTCCTTGTGATGAGAGGAGAACCCTTACCCTCCAAATTGCTCCATGTGCATGTATTACTCCAAAAACATATTTAGAATCTGTCCATATATTTACAGTCTTTCCTTCTGCTAGTTCCAATGCTCTTATTAGCACAATCAACTCCGTCTTTTGGGTGGAAGTGTTGGCAAGAAGGGCTTTTGCTTCCAGTTCCTCTTCTCCAGAAATAACTCCGTATCCTGCCCTTCAAATTCCATCAATCACTTGGCTACTCCCATCTATAAACAAATTCAATTTGGCTGAATCCAGAGGTGTATCTTTCACATCAATCCTACTTGCATATACTTGTTCAATGGTTTTTAAACCATCATGTTACAATTCAGTTTCCCCAGACACCGGCAACAGGGTAGCTGGATTCAAAGTGGTTGTCACTTTCAGTTCCACATCGTCTTGTTCCAACAACACAGCCTGATATTTCATCATCCGACTGGGAGATAACCAATGTCCCCCTTTTTGTTCCAGAACTGTTGTTACAGCATGAGGCACCTGTATTGTTATTTTCTGTCCCAAAGTCAATTTTCTAGCTTCTTGGATAAGCAACACAGTTGCCACGACAGCTCTTAAATATGCGAGTCATCCTTTGCTCACTTGATCTAGTTGTTTGGAGAAATACGGTACTGGCTTTTTCCAGGATCCAGTCTTTTGAGCCAGGACTCCCAATGCAACATGCTGTCTCTCGTTCACAAAAAGCTCAAAAGGTTTTTCCAAGTTGGAAAGTCCTAATGCAGGTGCAGACATCAAGCTTCGCTTTAACTGGTGGAAAGTTACCTGGCATTCTGGGGTCCATTCCGGAAATTCTCTGGTACCTTTCACAGCCTCATACAGTGGTTTTGCAGTCAGTCCAAAATTAATGATCCACAGCTGACACCATCTGGCCATTCCCAGAAATGCTCTCAGTTCTCATTTAGATTCTTGTTCTGGTATCTGGCAAATTGCCTCCTTTCTCTCTGGACCAAGGTTTCACTGGCCCTGGGTAATGGTGAACCCCAAATAAGTCACTGTTTGTTGTGCTATTTGGCCCTTCTTTTTTGACACCCGATATTCTGCTGCTCCTAGAAAATTCAAAAGGTCAATGGTATACTGTATAGAGTCCTTTCGTGTTCGGGCCCCCAAGAGGATATTGTCCACATATTGTAATAAAGTTATTTCAGTATATCTTTTTTGCCAGCTTTTCAATTCCTTTCCCAACTGATTTCCAAAAATTATTGGGCTAATTTTAAATCCTTGTGGAAGAACAGTCCAGCATAATTAAATCTTTCTACCAGTCCTTGGGTTTTCCCATTCAAAGGCAAACATCTTTTGACTTTGCAATTCCAACAGGATGCAAAAGAAGGCATCCTTTAAATCTAATACAGTGAACCACTGATCTGTCTCTTTAATTGTGGTTAGTAAAGTATAAGGATTTGTTACCACTGGGTGGGCATTTTGCACAATTTGATTTACTGCTCTCAAATCTTGAGCTCATCTATACTCATTTGAATGTGGTTTCTTTACCAGTAAAATTGGAGTGCTATACTCCGAATGGCATTCTTGTAACAGCACACAAGTCATAAATTTTTCTATTAAAGGCTCTACACCCCTTTTTGCTTCTAATTTAATAGAATATTGTTTTCATCTTACCAGTTTTACTCCAGGTTTCAGTAAGATTGTTACCGGTTCGGCTGCGCGAGAGCATCCTGGAATCCCTGAGGCCCATACCAGGGAGTTACTGTATTCAACACTTCTTCAGGGATCGTTTCAGGTTCTGGTGCTTCTTGTACTTCTTCCTGTAATATAAATACTTGCACTTCCAGGGCTTTCTCTTCTGGTATTTGTACCTGTATACTTCCTTTTTCAAAAACAATTTGGGCATTTAGTTTCCTGAGTAAATCTCTTCCCAACAAAGGCGTTGGGCAATCAGGTACTTATAGAAATTTATGAGTAAAAACTTGCCTTCCAATTCCACATTTAATTGGTTGAAAGAAAGGTCTGACCTCCTTCTTCCCTGTGGCACCAACAATATAGTTTGTTTACTCAATTTACCTTTAAATGTATTTAACACTGAACAAGTTGAACCTGTATCAATCAGGAAATCTATCTTTTCATTCCCCAACTTTAAGGTAACCAGGGGTTCTGTTGGGGAAACTTTTGATTCCTCCCCCCATCCCCATCAGTCCGAATCCTGATATAAAGTGAGCAAATTCACCACTTTGGGATTTTCCTTGTTTCCTGGAAAGTTTCTTTGAAACTGATTCCAAGAGCATTCCATTTTCCAATGCCCTTTCTGCTTACAAAAAGCACACTGATCTTTATCTAATAGCTTATTTACTCCAGGTTTAAAGGAGTTTCCACTGTTCCCTCCCATAGGAGGACAATTTTGCCTATACCCATCATTTTGCCTCCTGCTATTCCGGTTGCCCTCTGCTATGGCTGCAGCCAACAATTGGGCCTTTTGATTCTCTTTCTTAACCTGCTCCTTCTCCAACCACTTCTTTTCCTCTTCCTCCCTATTGTTATACACTTTCCACACAATCTCCAACAGCTTATCAATAGATCTCACATCTGCCCCTTCTATTTTCCATAATTTCCTTCTAATACCTGGATTTGATTGTCCTATGAACAAAGTGATAAATGTCAGCATACTGGTTTCCCTTTCAGGATCCAAATCCACCCATCTTCTAGCCACCTCACATAATTGTTCAAAGAAGACTGATGGAGTTTCATCTTTCCCTTGTACCATTTGATATAATTTCGATAATTTTTTTGGTTTAGGGATTGCATTCTTTACACCGAACAATATCAGTCTCTGATATTTGGTTAACAATAATCTTTGTGCCCAATTGTTAGGATCCCAATTTGGATTGGTGGTGGTAAAATGATCCTCAAGTCTCCCTGCCTGTGCATCTTGAGCACGAACCCCTTCTGCTTCCTCCCTAGCCTTAACTCCAACAGTTCTACATTCTTCGTAAGTTAACAATGCCCTTAATATCACTTGTATATCTTTCCAGTCTGGGTCATGATTTTCCACAATAGTTTCTAATACTTTTGCAACCTTTTCCAGATCCTCCCTATATGTTCCAGCCATTTCCTTCCAAGCCTTTAAACCTGCTACCGAGAAAAGGACTTTAATCCACACTGGTTTTCCTGTCTGAGGGGCACCTGCAATACCGCTCCTCCTCTTCTTGTCCTTCTGGCTATCGGACTAAAATCCTCTCTCTCTGAATCTTCACTTTCAATGTCACTGTTACCATTCCTAACATGTTCTCCAATTCTCCCATCTCCCTCTTGATCACATTCCCATGTATCTTCCCTTCTAGGAGCCACCAATAATTCTACATCATCTTCCTCTTTCACTGTATTTCTTACATCTCTTACCAATACTACAAGCAGAACAACACTGTCTAAGTGTTTTATCCTTTATTTGTTCTAAAGCCAAAACATTTGCATCAGATGTTATGAATCCACAGTCTTTTCTGCTCCTATAATCATTCCGTAGTGTGAAAAACAGCTCCACATACGGTACCTCGTCCCATTTTCCTTCTCTTCTACAAAGCAACATCAATTGCAATATGGTATTATAATTCAGAGTTCCATTCTTTGATCACTTTTCTTGATCTTCTAATACATACACCAGCCACTATTGATTACAATAATCTATTAGCTTTTTCCATGTTAACAGATCACCTCCAAACTTGTTCCAATGTTTCAAAATACAACCCAACAAGGAAGCCTTAGTTATTCCCCCTTCTTCAGAAGTCAGGCTTCCCATTTGTAAATATATTCCAATATACCACAATACAACAATTTAAAATAACCAATAGCACCAAAAATACAAGTGCACCAAACCAAACCCAACTCTGCCTGCTCCAGTTGTCACTGTACTAACACAGGAGAGACCAAAATACCAAATTGCAAAATGCAATGGCTGCAATTAATCCACCAATTTGTACTTTAAATGGATACACTTAATATATCAAAATAGCAATGCCTCTATTGCAGTTCCAATCGGTCACTTACCACCACCAGAGAATCACAAGAAGACTTCCCAGAAAAATCTTCCGGTGCCCGCTGGAGTCCAATTTGCGATTCCTCTGGCAGTAGCAAGTATCGATTGAAGTCTGGTCTCAATGTTTAAGTCCCATCTGGGTCGCCAAAACTGTTACCTGTATTCTAAAATAATTCCCGAAAACACATGAAGTATATTTAGAGAGGAGACATTGCTTTGCTCTGCAGAGGGCGCAAGGTGGAGTACTTCCACAAATCAAGCACACCTACTTGAAGTTCTCTCCAACGTTTATACGTTACAGTTAACACACCATGCCTATCTAATACGTAGTCATTAAACTAACTAAGCATAACATTAAGTTTCTCTTTGAAACTCTTCTTTCATTGGTCTGTATTTTCTTCACTTGGATTTAAAGCTACAGTGGGATTTTAATTTACTGTGCGTGCTTGAGGAGAGTGCGGGGGTAGTCCTTTTAGTCTTTAAGTGAGTTGGTGGTCGCAATCTCCCCCTGCTATCTTTACCTTTCCCCTCCTGCCGATTTCATGGTTGTGGCATCCTTCTATCCACAACCTGCCTTGTGGTAGCATGTTCCTATTACCAGTCCTTGAAGTTCCTCTTTGAGCATAAAGTCGTTAGCAAGGTATGCATTGTTTATGCAGCCTTTAATGTCTAAGCATTATCTATTGCTTTGAATGTAATGCCTACCACACTTCTCATGTGTTAGTTTCCATCCTTAAACTATAACCTCTCTCAGCTGCTAACTGGTCCTATATTATTTCTAATCTAAGTGAATAAAATAAAATATATGCGCTTGTGGTAACAATTCCCCCCTTTGGAAGTTTCAAATATTTCATTTGAGACTGCCAAGGTCTTTAATCATCATTATGTTCTTAACAGAGTCCACATAATTGCTTGTTTAACACTTCCAATGAGCATTGCAATAAATATTATCACCCCTATTATGATAATCAGACTTTGGACCAAACTAGCTAACCATCCTGTTAGGGACCATCCACCCAAATTTTGTAAAATTTTATTTATCCAGTTATCCTCTGCACTTTCTCGTAGGTCTCTAGTCCCTTTCACTACTTCCCTGATCTGGTCTGTCTGCCTACTGAGATCTTCATTCAGATTAGGAATACAGATACAACAATGCTCTCTACCTATTTTAAAGTTGTCTTCTAATCCAAATTATTTCTAATCTATCTAAGTGAATAAAATAAAATAAAACAAAACAAAATAAAATAAAATAAAATATATGCGCTTGTGGTAACACACCCACATGCAGTGCTTGGGAACTAGGGTGGGGAGAACCCTCCCTGCAGGGAGAGCCCGGCCGCAGGGTTCTGTGGGGCAACACCAGCATGGGCAAGGGGACACTTCAGTTCAGACTCACTTCCCCAGCACCACCACCACCACTACCACTAGCATCTCCCCAGCACCCCAAAAACCCCCCCATGGGGCACAGGAGCCACAGACCCCGGTGGGGAGCCGTGCTCGAGAAGCCCGGGAGCCACCCCCATGCCCACCAAGGAGGCTGTCCCCTCCTTGGAGGGAGGGCAGAAGGCCGGGGGGCAGCGCAGGCGGCGGGGAGGGGACGGACACCACCAGTCCCAGCCAGGAACAGCCTCTGCCGCGGGGGACGTAGGGCAGCTCCTCACACCCGCCGTCCGGGGACACGGGGGGCTGCTGGGGCACCGACACACAACTGGCTGGGAGCGGGCGTGCTCCCCAGCACCGGGAACGGCAGCCATCCCTGCAGTGCCATGCTGCTGCTCCCGCCCTACAGCGGGACCAGCTCCCGGGGTGTCCTGCTGCCACATACTGCATATATTTATAGATCTATGAGATACAGAATCACTAGCCTATAAAAGACACAACTTCAAGGATTCCATGCTGCTGTTGAAACAAAAATTCGCGGATGCTATTCTTCAAAGTCTGAACCTCCCCATAGGAGGAAATGGAGTATTCAGAGAGTTCCCGAAATAAAACTCAATAGCAACAAAGTTACTGTTGAGCAGGCATCCTTTATTACAGTGCTGGGCAGCACTGGGGGTCCTTCCACCATAAGTGCTCCAACGATTTGGCAAACTTCCAAAGATTATATACTACTAAGTCATACATATTCATAGGATTTCCGAGAATTCATCTCCATAAACATGAGATTTCCTGGAACTCATTAACATATGCAAATGTCTGATCCGCATGCGTAGTTGTCCTCTTTGGTGGTCGTCGGGGGGTCCTCCGGTGGTCTCCGATAGTCTTCCTCACTTGTCTGCTGGTTGAACTTTGGGCCTCCTTTGTCCATGTAGGGTCACTGACTTAGCTCATCAGTCCTTCGGCCTTGGAATGCTACAAAACCAGTTCCTTGAGTGCTCATCTCCACACAGGTGTCCTGAGCCTATGTTATCAGTGCTTTACACAGGAGGCCCAATGAGCTTGCTTAAGGTCTGTTTTAATTGTGCCAGACAAGGAGTCACATACTTCAAAATATCTGTCCTATTTATCGACTTTGCTCAGCAAATAACTAAAACTAGCCTTGCAGGGGAAGAAAACATAAGTGAACAAGGATGCAAGTGAAGCTAAAAAAAAAAAAATGCAAGTAAAGGTTTTATGTCTTACAGTAAGGTCTGAGTCAGGGATTGTCAGGGGTTCAGCCCTTTCACTGTGGCTCCACACCAGCCTCTCCCACCCGGGGCCAGTGCTGCCGGTGCAGCTGGAGGCCCTGTGCTCCAAGAGCAGCGTGCACACCACTGGAGAACTGCTGCATTTACCATCGATATCGCGGGTTGCAAGGGTGGTGAGATCTCTCTATCCCCTCTTTCTTCCTTTTCCTTTCCTCTCATAAGTATTTGAATTAGAACCCATGTTGCCTACCGTTGCACTTTCCTGGTTCAGGTTGCCTACCGTTGTTTTCCAAGTTCAGTCTGGTGTTTAGCAATAAGGTGTTTAATCGATTGTTTGGTGTCGTTTCACCTTAATTTAGCCCAAGGGAATCACAGAATGGCCACAATCCTCCCTGGGCAGCCCAGTTTGGATCATGACATAAATTGGCATCACAGACAGGATTCTTTTGCCGGTGCTAAAGCGATCACTGGGACCAGGCTTTGCTGTGGCCCCTCTCTGAGAGGAGTCGTACACAAGGGGAGACAGTCCTCGGAGGACTAATAAGGGATCCGATCCCTATAATTGTATAGTAAAGATGAGAGGGCTATAACGCCTGACCTTCTCCCCCTGGTATGGCTTGGGCAGTAGCGGACAGAATCTCTACCTTGGCTGGGGAATGGGGATTGAGGCTTGGAAAGGGGAAAGTGTTGGTATCTGCCATTTTAGAAGGTGCCCCGGTGGCAGCACAGGGGAAATCGTTGGTGCACATGGTTTTAGGAACTGCCTGGGCAGCGGCACAGAAGGGTAAACATTTAA
The DNA here is from genome assembly GCF_030463565.1 of Pelecanus crispus. NCBI lineage: Eukaryota > Metazoa > Chordata > Aves > Pelecaniformes > Pelecanidae > Pelecanus > Pelecanus crispus. The sequence goes on from NC_134646.1 coordinate 19,731,343, forward strand.
CCAAGGCTTTGCAGGAACAATTAGAGAATACCGGGCAACCCCCGGTATCAGTACAGGTTGGGGGATGAAGAGATTGAGAGCATTCCTGCAGAGAAGGACTTGGGGGTACTGGTGGATGAAAAGCTGGACATGAGCCAGCGATGTGCACTTGCAGCCCAGAAAGCCAACTGAATCCTGGGCTGCATCAAAAGACAGCAGGTCGAGGGAGGTGATTCTGCCCCTCTACTCTGCTCTGGTGAGACCTCACCTGCAGTACTGTGTCCAGTTCTGGAGCCCTCAGCACAAGAAGGACATGGACCTGTTGGAGCAGGTCCAGAGGAGGGCCACAAAAATGATCCGAGGGCTGGAGCACCTCTCCTATGAGGCCAGGCTGAGGGCGTTGGGATTGTTCAGCCTAGAGAAGAGAAGGCAAGGAGACCTTATTGTGGCCTTTCAGTACTTAAAGGGGGCCTACAGGAAAGATGGGGAGAATCTTTTTAACAAGGTCTGTTGTGACAGAACAAGGAATAACGGATTTAAACTAAAGAAGAATAGATTTAGACTAGACATAAGAAATACATTTTTTACAGTGAGGGTGGTGAAGCACTGGAACAGGTTGCCCAGAGAGGTAGTGGAGGCCCTATCCCTGGCAACATTCAAGGTCATGTTGGCTGGGGCTCTGAGCAACCTGATCTGTTTAAAGCTGTCCCTGCTCACGGCAGGGGGGTTGGGCTAGATGACCTCTAAAGGTGCCTTCCAACCCAAACCATTCTATGATTCTATGATTCTATGAAACTAGAAGTTTCTCCTATCAGCTCACTGCTGAGCGGATGACTAACCAAAGATTAAAATGCTGCTTTAGGGAAGGCTCTGGAGTGGGAGAGAATACTAAGGAAGCAATTGGATGAAACTTGTTCTCAGATTGGTGTAGAAGATAAGGATACAATTCTGATGGGGGGAAAGAGTGAGAGCTGCTATAGCCTCTTAAAGACCTAGAGATGTATTCCTCTGGAAGGGACGAAGCTGAAATGCGACCTCTAATTAAGACCGAGACTATAAATGATGGTCAAGGAGGAGCTCAACAAGTTACCACACGTGCCATTCCCTGTTCCCCTACTGATTTGGCTAAAATTCAGGAAAAAAATTCCTGGGGACCCCAAGAAATGGAGACCAAATATGTATGGAGAGTATCTCTTACTGGGGGTGGCTGTATCTTGCTGAGTGAGAATGAGGCAAGAAGGCATTGAGGACTGGGGGTTTTTATAAGCACAAATTATAATGGAGAGTTCTGGTCCCTGACCCAGAGAGTTGCATATAGGGCAGGTGGATTAGATCCTATGGAAAGGGGAGACCCCTTCTCGATCAAAACGCCTACGGTGGACCACATTTTAGAGACCGTACAGAAAACTGTCTCCAGTTGGTTAATGTGAAACCCTATGCCTTGCCATTAGGGGCAAGGGAGGAAATCACCCCAGTAGTAACCAAGTTGCGGGAAAAGGGGATGATTATCCCAGCTCACTCATAACTCTCTGGTGTGGCCAGTCCATAGACCCACTGGCAAGTGGTGAATGACAATTAATTATCGGCGCCCAAATGCTAACACAGGCCCCTTGACCGCTGCCGTCCCTAACATGGCCAAGCTGATTGCTACTACAGAGGAACAAGCCCACCAGATTTTGGCAACTACTGATGTAAAAGACAAGTTTTTTATGGTTCCCTTGCAGGAAGCAGACAGACATCATTTTGCTTTTACGTGGGAAGGGGTGCAGTTTACTTTTACACGCCTTCCTCAGGGATGCTGCCATTCACTGACCATCACCTACTATGCACTAGTGCAGGAGGTTGCCCACGTTACTCCTGAGACAGGAGTTAAGGTATACCAATATATTGATGATGTATTGATTGGTGGCCCTGATACCAACGTAGTGGGACACACCCAAACAAAAATAATCGCTCATCTGGAGAGTTTAGAACTCCAGATGCCATCGGAGAAGATACAGTTTCCATCCTCAGAAGTAAGGTTCATGGGTATGTGGTGGAGGGGTGGGACAGTGTGTATTCCCCCCAAAACCTTGACTACCCCTGAACAAGTGAAAATGCCTGAACTTGCACTGTATGGAGAGCAATTATTAAGGAAGCAGAGAACAATGAATGAGTATTTATTGACACCGATTCATATGCTGTGTTCAAGGGATGTACCGAATGGCTTCCGTTTTGGGAGCAAAACCAGTGGGAAGTTAGTCAGGTACCAGTGTGGCAGCGAGAAAAATGGGAAGAAATCTTAAACATCGCTAAACAGGGGACCTTTTCGGTGAGATGGGTAGCTGCACATCAAAAGAGGGATCACCCAGCCCACATTTGGAATAACCAAGTAGATTCGCTAACCCGCTTAGCCACAATGGAAGCATTGGCTGAAGAAGAAAAGTGGGAGCATCTGTCAGAGTGGTTACACGTGAAGCTTGGTCATCAGGGCTTAAAGACCTTTTCAAAGAAACTGGTGGCATGGGTTGGCCTGGTACCTCGGAACTGTGCAGCACGATCATTTCTGCTTGTAGTCAGTGCCGTACGCGGCTAGGAAGACATCCCTTGCAAGAACCCCCTCTCCATTTACAGAATGGAAAGAGCCTCTGGGAAACTTGGCCAGTGGACTACATCTGTCCATTTCAGAACTCTGAAACTCTGATGGGAAACAATATGTACTAGTAGGGGTTGAAGTGGTGTCAGGACTAACTCAAGCAGAAGCTGTACGGCAGGACTGGAGGTGGGGACTAGCCTATAAAAGACACAGCTTCGAGGACTCCATGCTGCTGTGGCTCCAGACCTGCCTCTCGTACCTGGTGCAGGTGCTGCGGGCACAGCCAGAGGCCCTGCGCTCCAAGAGCAGCACGCCCACCACTGGAGGATTGCCACGTTTACCATTGACACTGCAGGATGCAAGGTGGTGATATCTCTCTCTATCTCCCCTTTTCTTCTTTTTCCTTACCTCTTACAAGTATTGGAATTAGAACCCATGTTGCCTACCATTACGCTTTCCAAGTTCAGGTTGTTTTTTTGCCATAAACAAAGTGTTTAATCGATCATTTGGTGTCATTTCACCTTAATTTAGCCCAAGGAAATCACAGAACCTCCATGATCCTCTCTGGGCAGCCCAGTTTGGGTCATGACAGAGAAAAGCACCTTTCCCCCCCAATCTCAGATGTTGAGTTTTGCCTGGTGCATGCCAACCTCCCTAACTTTGAGGATCAATGTGAGCAGACCCCCACCTCCAGTAAGGGTCCACGCACCCTGCCCTCCCAAAGTCCGCCCCGAGCATCTGTTTCAAAGTCCCAAAAATGTAGCACTAAGTTTTTGCTGAGTCGCAGAAACACAGGATTTAGTCTTTCTCTGAGCTTCAGAAACACAGGGGTCTGCTTTTGAGACCCAAAAACACAGGACTTAGTCTTTCTGAGCCAGCACTGAATTTCTGTTTTCTGCCCTGTGTGTGATGTGATGTTGGGGGTAGGGGGAACATAGCCCCTGCACAGCCTAGGACCTCACATGCAGTTTTAGGGAATGCTTGGGAACTGGGGTGGGGGCAGCCCTCCCTCTTGGGAGGGCCCAGCCCTGTAACCCTCTGCATTAGCTGTTGGTGAAGGCAAGCAGTCACCAGGCTTTAGCCTTTCAGGCTTTATTTGCTCTCTGCCAACAGTCACCATCCCATACAGCAAATCCAAGGGCGGCAGCAGCAGCTTCTCCCCACTCTGCAGGGAGCTGTGCCTGTGAGTGCAGCCCCAGTTGGGCCACTCACACCACGGCGGGTGTCTGAGCAGGAGAGGAGCATCCAGGAACATCTGCTGCTCCTGGGGTACAGGAGGGACCCAAGCTGCTCTGCTTCCTCAGCTAAGCAGCCAGGCAGGTATCAGGGTGCAGGGCAGGGGTTTCCCCCTGGTCCCCCAGCCCAGACACAAACCCCAGCTGTACTGGGATCAGCGCCTTGCTCAGGAACCCTGCCCAGATGCTCTAGGGCAGCTTGTAGCCAGCCCTGCAGACTGCTCCCCACAAGGCAAGTCACATCAGGCTTTCCCCCCCGGGTTTCTCTATGGCCTCCCAGGCCAGGGCTGCAGCCAGAGCAAGCTGCTGCCCCCTGACCTGTGCATCCTCTGCGGCCGGGCTGTGCCAGGGCTGTCACTGGCAGCCCTCTGGACACGGGGGGACACCCAGTTACAGTACCAGCTCCCTGCCCTGAGCCGCTTGTACCCCCCAGATGCCTGCACTGACCCGCAGCTGTTTTTCCCCGGGGAGGGGGGGGGGGGGGGGCACCCTCCGCAACCCCGCTGTCTCCGCTGGGAAGGAAAAAAAAAAAAAAAAAAGGCTTCACACACGGAACCCGGCTCCCCCCGGCTGGGCAAAGCCCGCCTGTGCTGGAGCTGCCCCGAGGGGACCGGGAGGGGGACCCGGGGACACCCCGGCCCTGGTACGGGCACCCCGCTGGAGGCCCTGCGCCCCGCCTGGCCCCGCTGCAGCCCGGGGGGGCTCCCGCTGCCCCGGCCCGCAGCGCCCGCGCCGGGGGGGCTCCCGCGGGTAGGACCCGGCCACCGACGGCCGCGGCCCGCGGGAGGCAGCCGGGCCCCGGACACACCGGGCCCGCCACACACCCAGCCGCGGCGGCAGCTCCCGGTCCGCGGCCCCCGTCGGGGCGGGCAAGGGGAGAAGGGGCAGAGAAGGCCCCGCGGCCGGCACCCGCCTCCCGGCCGGCAGAGGCGGCCCGGCCCGCTCCCCGGGGCCGCCCCCTCAGCGGCACCCACCGTGCCTGCGCCCCCGCACCCCCCTTAGCGCCGCCGTGCCCCCCTCTGCTGCCGACCGAAGCCAGGGACAATGCACTTCTGCTCCCCGCTCCGCGTTCCCAGGCAGACCGAAGCACGCACAGGTCTGACTGACGGCCACCCGGCCCCGACACCAGAAATTAGGTCTGGGGGGGCTGTTTGCGAACAGCCTGAGGGGCTCCCGGGAGCGGCAGACAGCCCGCCAGCGGCGTGCGCCGGCCGCTCACCGAGCGCACGGCCGGGGCGGCCGGCTGCTGCGGGGGGCTGCGGCGGCGTTAAGAGCCCGGCGGGGCGCGCAGGGCCTCCTGTGCAGCTGCGGGGAACCGGGAAGCGTCTCCCCATGCGCTGTGAGCTTGCGTGCCCGGCTTGCACCGTGCAGCAGCACTGCCCTGCGCCCTGAAGCTGGCACGGCAGCGGTAAGAGCGCGCAGAGCTGCTGCGCACGCCTGGCGAGGCTCCGTTTCAGACAGCGGGGTGGCACACAGCCTCCGCCGGCTCACCCAGGAGCCGCGGAGAGCAGCCGCACACGCACCGACACACAGAGCCGCTGCGCAGGAGGGGCTTTTCTAGGTAGTGCTGGAGGAAGAGCCTCATCGGGCACCTGGGGCAGGAGTGCTGCAGCTCGGGGTGCAGCAGCTGAGCCAGGGCGCAGGCGAGAGATGCCCCTGCGCGGGCAGAGCGGCCGGCGGGAGGGGTGCAACCTGCCCCGGTGCGCTCCGCCTCTCCCACGGGGACACGGGAAGCCGCACGGCACCGCCCCGAGCAGCAGCTCAGGCTGTTCTGTTCGGGTGGTCTCTTAATTAAAGGCTAATGCACTGCGACTGTTAATATGCTGGATGGTGGCAAAAGCACAGCTACTGCAAACCCCTCCTGAAACAGTCCTCCTACTTTGCGAGAGTGGTTCCCCAGACTCTCAAGCAGCACTTTTGCCATTCCTTTTTTTTGTTTCACCTGGGGCAAAGCAGCGGTGGCGTGCCTGCTTGAAGTACAGGAAACTAAACCAGACCGTGCATTTTCACATCCCACACTGTTACTAATGGACAAACTCGATACTACTTATTTTCTTCCCCTGGGCTTGGCCGGCAGCCGTTCTGTATTTTAGAAATCCTCTGTGCAGAATGAGGCGGGAGAATAGCGTGGCAGTCACTAGAGGGCATCAGGGAAGAAGGATGCTGAAGAGGCCCACTTGCTTCTCTGCTTTATAGCCCAGCATACGGAGGAGAAAGAGTTCTCCAGAAATGCCCTGCTGCTGCTGCCACCGTTTGCCCACAGGCAATTCCCCCATGACAGGACATTTCTGCACAGGCACAAGGTCATAGCAATTTAACAGTGGGAAGGACACATGTCAGTCCCTAGTACATATTAGAACAGCAATGAAGGGATGTAAAAACTCTGAGTATCAGGTTGTCTTTGCCCTTCTACTCATTTGTGTTTGTGATGTTTCACAGTCAGCGCAGTACTTGCCACCTATGGTGCTTCAACTCCCTCCCTGGGACTTGCTGTCTCAAAGAAATCAGACAGCTGGGAGGCAAAGTATGACAGCAGACATGGGGTGGGGTTTTTAGAAGGTGCTTGTGGGAGAGACTGCTCTGATAAAGGAGCAGCATTTTTACACAGAACAACAGATACAGTACCTTCTCCTGGTGCTCATATGTCTGCCTCACCATTTCCACTGTGGCTAGCAAAAGGGATTACGTGTGTCGGGCCCTTCACTATCTCTTTTCTGTCCTCAGCTGTCTTGTATAAATACAGTACAGAGTTAATTATGATGAAATTAGTGATAAAGGAAAGAACAAGATCCCAGGAGCATGATTGCTGAACAATGAGATACTTACCCATCCCAGGTTACAGCCAGCTAAAAAAGTTGGCCTTGTGATGTTCTGACCCAGACAGCTCTTAGAGGCAGCGTTGGCATTTATTAGTGATGAGCCTTGCTAGGAAAATGAGAGCATAAAGCTCATGTTTTTGACTGGAAACCATCTGTAACGTGTGCTCTTCTGCGTCCCTCTGCCAAGGTGAACAACTGTGATCGCATGGGTTCATGCTCTCGTCAAAGCGCTGGCAGAGCCCTCCCATGGGACGGCGCCTGGGGCGCTGACCAAGCGCAGGCAGCTGAACCGAAGGAGTCCCTTCAGCATCCCCCAGAGCCTGGCTGACCTCATCCTCGGGGTTACTGGACTCAGAAGCTACAGCTGTCCTCGCAAGCAAAACCGTGCCAGGGAGCAAATGAGAGAAGCGGCATGCCAGTCATCGGTGCTGGTCCAGATGTTAGCTCCTGGAAAGCTGTGGCCTGCGCTGCCCAGCGGGCCCAGCTGGGCAGATGGCATGTGCTGGGGACCAGTGCCCCTACCTCATATAACAAAGGCTGCCTCAGCTTTGGTTCCCTCCAATGCACCAATTACATGCCCACATATTATCCTGTGAAAACCCTGCTCTGATGGGCTTAGCACAGCCTTTGCATTATTGCAGGTATTTTGAACTGAAGGAAAGCATACCGAGGTAGTACCTGTCTGCAGGCTGCTGGGGGAGAAGACTTCACAACCAGCTGTGCCTTCTCTGACATGCCATGCTGGCATTCATCACACCCTGCCAGCTCTGCCAGACCCGGCCATCGCTGCGAGCCTCTGGCAGGTGGAGATGCTATATTTCATTCAAATGTCACTGCTACTGACGCGGTTGGTTTGGGGCAGTTCCCAGTGAGGTGCTGCGCTGCAGCTCGCTTATGACTTGCTCAGCTACAAGAAAAAAAGGTGAAAGTTGTGGCTCGTCCTGCCCCTGCCCTCCCCACGAAGCCCTCTGGCTTCCCCAGCGTGCAGGGAGAGGGTGGAGACTCCCCGGGGTGACGGAGCGCAGGGAACCCAGCTGCCGGCTCGCTGCCGTTTTGTAGCAGATGTGATGGCACGGGTGGGACTGCCCTGCACTCCAAGCTGAGCGAGCCGTCGGGGCTGCGTTCCTACACACCACGCTCTTCTCTTCCCTGGCTCCTGCTTCCCTTCCACCGCCTCTGCCACCTCCGCGGCAGCCCTGCAGCACTGGCCCAGACCTGCTGCTGGTAAGTGAGTTGGTAGCAGCAGTTCAGCCCTTATATTGAGATAGATTTAATTCTCTGTAGTGGCTTGCTTCCTTGTCCATGAATTGCTTACTCTGCCATCACTAAGGAATTAGATTCAGCAGCTGTTTTCCTCCAACAGCCAAGGAAAACACAGCAAAACGCTTCCCTACCTTTTCCCAGCTTTTCAATAGATTTTATTGAGAAATTCAGCAACAAATTAATGAAAATATGTTTTATAAATGGGGAACGAAAGCTTCAAGGCTTAAAGTAAAACCGGTAAAAAGGTGAAAAGTTAGAATATTTGCAGGAACTACCATACTCAGAGTTTGCCCATGCATGTTAATGCACTGCAGATAACACGCATGCAAATGCCTGCACGCACAGAGCGCTGCTTACTTGGTCCCCAATTAACACACAGGGCTCTTTTCACAGAAGGTAAGTTACAAATCCCTAGTAAATCAGTTGGCAATTAACTTACAGATTGCCTGAATCGCATTATCCTTATTTACTCAAATGGTTTTCATTTCCCATGCGTGTTCCTGAGAAAGAGCACTGTATGGTCCGAGGCTGTACGGCCCTCTCTGCATGCCCACATCCATTCTCTGGCCAGTCTACACCCCTGTAAATGCATGCAACTAAAGAGGAAAAAAAAAAAAGTATACTTACAACTTCTGTGAATTTATATGTATCCGAAGTCTAAAATGCACATTTGTATTACATATTGTACTGTTTCAGCTTGCAGGTTGCAAGACTGAGCTTTGTACCCATTAAAAATAAGAGAAATGACAGCTCACTTAATTGTGGTTTCTCTGGCAGGTTCAAATATTCAGAAAAAAGAAACCAGGCTATTTTTTTAAAGGGTTTGAGCCAGCTTGCTTTAGAAAACTCTGCTGAAAGCTGCTTGTGTCTTTTCCTCCTTAAGTAATTTCAATGCTTATTTTCTATAGAGGTAAAATACTTTGAATAACTGCCTGGATTTTAAAAAATCAATTAAAATGCACTTCTGAATTTTGCCATTCAAAATTTTACTACCACTCCTATAGTATTGTTTTTTCTATTTGAACTGCAGATCCTTTCTGGTGCCAAAAGCTTTGCAGGAAGACTGGCAGGAATAAATGTTACTTAGCTTTTTATACAGGCAATATATCTTAAGGCATACAAATAGGTTTACTGAAATTGCTTGAAAGACCCCAGGTATGGTATTGCTGTGGTTCAAGTAAGTTTAAGTCGATGTAACTTTGTTGTTGTTTTATGTTTTTGTTTAGTGCCCCTGTGTATGTATACGTAGGGAAAATGACACTTTGTACTTTACAAGTCTCAGAAGAATACACAGGAAAGTGACCGTACTGAGAGTTTCATTTTCTGTGCGTCAAAACAGTGGGCAGATTTCATGATAGTTTTCACAAAAGTAGTTTCATTTTGCCATTAATAAAAAGTTAAATCTCAAGATCTAGTACTTTGCCTCCTGACAAAATTTTCTGAGACTAAATATCTCTGAAGAAAAGGTTTTTCTATTAGGCTTGAACCGAAATTGATGCTGAAATCAGTAGCAATAAAAACATTTTAGAAAGATTTGGGAAAACAAATTAAATTTGTAAAATTCCGAAAGAGTTCATAAAATTTATATTTAGCTGATGCAAAAATAATATATTATACCCAGACTTGATATGAGGATATGAAACACTTTATCATATTAATGAATATTTCTGAATACAGCAGGCAGTACCTATTATCATTGAATCTCCTGCTCACTTCTGATCTAAAGTAGATATTTGTAAGGCATTTGCAATGAATTCTAGGGAACTTCATTTAAAGAATTTTAGTTCGCATAGAAATTGATTTGATTAACATTCATCATGGTTGTTTCTTTGTCTTGCACATGCTCTACTTAAAATCTTTCATGGCTGTATGTCACATTAAATGCAATAAATAATTTTTTAAACAAGGCCTAAAGCAAGATTTTAAAAAAATCCAATCCTAAGGAGCAATTGCAAACAGCTGACAATTATATTAGCTGTAAAGGAGCATGCCCCTGTATTCCTATGGTGAAGTTTATTGCTAGATCAGAAATGGAAAGGTTGGTTTGTAAAATACCAAACTGTTTATCTCACTGCACATACCTACTCCACAGTGAAAAAAAGGTGTCCAAAAAAGAAAGGCAAATCAAAAGCCTAACTCTAGCACACAGGTGTTAGTTCTGCTTTTAGCACTTCATCTTCTCTCAGCACACTGTTAGCCGAGATCCAAATCGCCACTCTTGGAGGTTTCCACAAGTTACCGAGGCAGACCCACGGCTGCCCCGATCTCATGTTGGCAACAGTCCCGCTCGGAGGGAGAAGCTGGGTTATGGGACTTCCCAAGGCCCCTTCCCACCTGCATGTCCAGAACTCTGTCATTCTGTCATCCCAAGGAGCTGCTGTGACGGAGTCCTTGCAAGAGTTGTTTCTTTGTGAAGAGAGACGGCTAACACAGATTTCATAGAGCAACTGATAAATAACCATTCCAGTTTTAAGCAAGTAAGAATTCTGCAATTTCTTTCTGCAATAAATTCGAGTAGCTCTGAAAGTGTAAAATGCTATTTTCATTATTAACCTAACATCTGAAATAGATTTTTCTTACTTTGATAAGTGGCATATGCCCACAAATACACCTTTCCCTGAAGGGGCAGCCATCAGGAGGAACAGCACACAGACAAATCTGTGTCCTCCACCTACAGCATCCCACCCTGTCACTGCAAGTAGCACAAGTGCAGTGCAGGCACGAAGGGCCATGCCAATTTACACCAGAGGTCCAGCTAGACCTGAATCCAGCCTCTACTCATAGCTGCCAGTAACCAGTGCCTTCGCAAGGGACGGTATCAAAGAACACTATTTTTCTCTGGCAGATTTGGGCAATCGGTGGGCTCGGGCCTTCCTGAACTGGAGGTTTCCTGCTGACAGCTGTATTAAATAGCCATTGAGGGACTGTCTGCTATGGACATGTCTAATCCTTCTTGAGCTGATTTGTTTACCTAGCTTCTGCATTGTTCTTTGCAAAGAGTGTACAATCTAATAACAACTTGATTGGTAAATTAAATTTAACTTCAACATACTGTCTGTTCTTAAGAACAACTCTGTGAAAGTAGTGTGATCCTGTATTTATGAAAATAGTTTCTGATCCTGTGCTTATTGTCTGCCAGTCAAGTCAGTCTGGAAGATTGAACCTGTTTCATTCCTAAATGAAAAGTTTATTTTCTAAAGAGCATTTCTGAAATTTCAGTGCAAGTGCTGAGTTAGGTTTTTATGCTGGTCTTTGGAAAATAAAAACAACAAACCCAAATGAAACAAAGAAAAATTTAACTATTCTAGATAATGCCTGAGGTCAGACTCCACCTCACTCTCCCTAATTTGCTCATAACATTACATCAGTAATACTGAAACATTAAGCTGAGAAAAAAAATCTGATCAAGTAAAATACTGATCTAGATACCTTATAAATGCAGTGATGCATCAAGGCCAGAGTCACACTGTCTGATGAAGAATTCTGCGCTCACATCATGCTGCTGGTTATGCAGCAGTTCAAGGGATTTTGTAATGTCCATCTGTGGTGTTGACTCTGCAGTTGAGTGTTTGGTACCTTGCTCGGCATGCTAGAAAACATCTGCTCAGCATACAGTGAGACTTTAAGTGAAAAGTTCCCACTGCTTTTCTGAATGCACATCTCTACTTTATCAAAGCATCCTTTCAAATGGCAATGACTGATGTTCAGAAACTACTATATAAATAACCTTATAAAATCAGCTGCCTTCCTGCAGGTAGGTAAGTCTTCTCCAGCACAAGTAGAGAAGAGTGTAAGCAGTTTATCAATAAAAGGCCTCCAGACTTTAAATGTTGCACATTTAATTTATATTCAACTTACTCAAAATCTGTTTTAGCTGAAATTAAAGCTGTCCCATTATAATTGTATTTGGAACACAGTTTCTTCTCGTTGTAGGAAAATTGGGCCAAGATTACTGATTACTAAAACATTAAGACCTTATAATTTTGCCAGCACAGAAGACTGCAGTTTTGTCAGAAGAGGCAACCTTGGGCTAGATTTGGGATAGCATCGTTGGGAGACAGATGAACCAGCCTTTACATGCAGATAGGCCTGTTGCTGAAAGTGGGGTTTCCAGCAGTTTCACTGCACTGATAGCCACAAAGGAGAGTTCAGCTGTCTGTCAAGCAGCCTTAGCAAACCAACCAGATAAGGGCTTCGTTTTTTTATGTGACCATATGACTGCATTAGATTAAACGGCTTTTTTTTGCAAGGCTCATTTCATTAACGGCTCTCAAATTGATTCAGCATGTCTGAAATGGAAATGGTCTCATAATGTGCCTTCTTCCTTGCTGAAAGCAGTAATCTATGCTAAGGTACAGGACTGATCATCCCAGAGCTCCTAGCTGCTCATCTCTCCTCTTGGTTCCCATGAACTACTGCATTATTAACATTTCCCCTAGTGACAATTAAAGTAATTAGACTCCAATGAGTCAACATGATACATAAAGAGAGGCCAGATCCCGCCTCTCACCTAAATGACCCTGGGCCACTTAGGAAGCACAAAGGGGACAAAGGTCTGTATGCACAAGGGACAGCTGGGGATGCCCCCACGGTGCAGGTGAATGGCTCACAGGCAGGAGCCTGGCTGACAAGGGAGGTGAGATAACTTTAATTATTCCACAACTACCTTCTGGTTTTTACATGAAAAGCAAATCCAAGGATGATAATTACATGGCAGTGGTGTCAGTTTCCATGTTCCTACCCCTGGCAAAATTATTTTGATTAAAAAAATAAACCAGCAATTTTTAGATTTTGTAGCAGGAGTGCTAGAGGTAGGAGGAGTATCTTTACTTTCAAACCACCCTTTTTCAAAAGGTATCTAATGGGCAAACTCTAAGCATGTTCATAGCTAGAAAGAAGCATGATGAAGTGGGCGGGCAGAAGGCCAGGTCCTTTTAGACCTCAATAATTTTGAGCTGATCTTTCGGTGAGTTACCTGTGGTTTGCAACAAGCATGCAGTTTATGTACAGACCCCTCTGCCAGGGGCAGCCCCCCAGAAAGAGCATAATGTCATGCTAGTGCCCACTGTGAGAGGTACCTAATTCCTTGTACTGGGAGAATAGATGCAGTTGGTGCCTGTGGCCAGGTGCTGCGGTAGGGGGGCTGCCGGGGGGCCTCTGTGAGAAGGAACCCAGGGTTGCCCCGTGCCGGACACAGCTGCCTCCAGCCGGTGCCAGTGGACTCACCGCTGGCCAAAGCCGAGCGTGTCAGCGATGCTGGTAGTGCCTCTCTGAAAACCTATTTAAGAAAGGGTAAAAGATGCTGTGCAGCAGCTGTGAGAAAGGAGTGAGCAAACGTGGCAGAAACAGCCCTGCAGACACCAAGGCCAGTGAAGAAGGAGGGGGAGGAGATGCTCCAGGCACTGGAGCAGAGATTCACCTGAGAGGGCAGCTGGGTGGGCATCTGGCGGCCAGCCAAGGTCAACCCACCACAACAGACCATCAGGGTGGAGGGAGACTCTTCTGCCTCCTTAACACCGCATGTGGTGGGAAGCAATATGGCAGACCCAGCTCTCCATCAGCTCCGTGTCATCTCAAGGTCTGAGCCCACAGGACCCAAACTTCCTATCTGAAAGAGAGAGACCTAGATGGACATCTGCAAGGCCCCCAGTAGGTCCAGTGCTGAACACTGGACCCAACAGACACATCTTTCCTCTCCATACCTAATCAAATCTTCCCCCCCTCCTGTTTTTTCATTTATAGAGGAAAAATGGCAGAAGGCCAGCCACACCTAAGTATTCAGATGTCAGACTTGGATACAAATGGCATCCCCAGCAGAAAGCAGTCCTCTCCAGACTTAGCCAGCAGGGGAGGAAGCATGCTAACTTTCCACAACATCTGCTACCATGTGAAGTTGAAGACTGGGTTCCTGTGTTGTCAAAAAACAGCTGATAAAGAAGTTTTGAGAGACGTCAAGTATGTATTTAAACATCTCTTTAGAGTATGTGTATGTTTTATTTCTATCCGGACAGTTGAATCCACTCATGTCACTGAGCCACTAAGCAAAATATACAGAATTTGATTAAGATTTAGAAAATTATATGTACGGTTGCTTCATGTTTGCTATGAACTGTGCTCAAGCTTCCTGCTAGGCCCCAGTCACTAGAGCTGAGCCTGTACAACAGAGAGGTCACGGTGCTGGGCGCCATCTCCCCCAGCCCCAGGGAGGGACAGCCTTCCTGGCTGCTATCAGCACTGGGGCACACAGCCAGCTGTGGTCGTTTTACATAACCTGGCAAGTCTCCCACTGTGCCGTGGTGTTTAACTGAGATACAACCAGCTTGTCCTCGATGACGCGTCTCCTTCCCTAAGGTGGCCTTTTGGAAGGTTAATTCTGGGGGGGTTAAATTAAAATGTTTAAGACAGTAATATAAATGAGGGTTAGGTTAACTTTGAAAAGATGTGAAGTTTTCTCTCTTTTTGGTTCTTTTTCAACATTGAGCACTACTGCAGTAAAGGAATCACATCATTATGGCCTTTGTTCAATAACCGGTGCATAAAGTTTGCCCATTCACAGTTCAGTAATTAAGCTAAGTGGCAAGTATGCACAGAACATGCAATTCCAAGCCACCCATGACTTTCAGCTCCCTAACTCCATTTTCTATCATAAATATTCACCCTTTTGTGTAGCTCTGTCTGTCCTGCTCTTTGCCCAAGCAATTTCCACACCTCCTAAACATGAGTTCTCAAAATCTTTCCTACTCCTTTCAAGATCTGTACATTATGGTAACTCAATTGACTGACATTGGTCACTTGCAACCACGTGAGCAGAAGGCTCCTCCTGTGGCTTATTGCAAAAGACCAACGTTTAACACACATTATGCTTTTCCCTTTTAGAAAATGCAACATCTGCATTTGTTTTGTTACATACTGGTTTTGTGTGTTAAAATCACACATAACGTAATGTAACGTATATATAGTGTGTATGCTTCTTAATCTGTGGAACCATAAATTACCAGAATAAGAAATCGAAGGAAACAAATATGCATCAGGAAGAGCAAAACCAAGCCTCCAAGGTCGTATGTCATTAGACCGTAAGAACAGCTCTACTGGGCCAGACCCACAGCCAAGTACTCAGATCGCTGATACCTGGATTGCTGATAACAACCAGTACCAGAGTGCAGTTCAAGATACACCTGGTATCATAACATACACACAGGCATTTGTATGTGCAGCATGATTCTTGTGTACACCAAAGCTTGTTCAGCGCAGGTTTTAGGGACTAGTCAGGAAAAATAGCAGTGATGTCTTCACATGCTCCAGCAAAAAGATAAAAAAAAGGCAGCAGTATTTCCATATACTTCATTTCTATAGGGTCTTTTCCCCAAACACTTGAAACCCTTTTCTATCTGGCTTTTGAGTTTCATGTGGCTTAAAATCAGGTACAGTGAAACTATCAACTGCAGTTCTGTAAGTACAGACAAATCCCTAGTATGTTCTCTCTACAGGAACCATTATTCTCTCTGCTAAGAGAATAATACCTTTAGAACTGAATGCGGTTGAAGCAAGTGTGTGCTCCACTTCTAGAGATCCATGGGGGAAAAGCATGCATACAGGTTTTGTTACATTTTACTCAAGTTTCTGTGTTGTCTTCATTATACGAAGATTAGTTCTCCTTGAATTAGGAACAAAAATTAAGGTGGAATTTGACTGATCATAAATATTGTTTGTGATCAGGCAGCTTCATTAATTCCAAAATTAATGGGATGCAGAAGGTAGTTCTACAGATAATTTACACTAGCCTACCAGATGAAACAGTCAGAGAGATAAAAACTACCTATCTTGTAAAACCTATTTGTTTTGTCTTACAGTGGCATCATGAGACCAGGACTGAATGCAATTTTGGGACCCACCGGCAGTGGTAAATCTTTGTAAGTGCCCTCTTTGCCCTACACAGAAATTACACCAAGCAGAAAATGAACATATTTAGCAGTAATGGACAACACTTTCAGGGAAAGATTTGGTTTTCATTTAGGTCTGTGCACATCTCACTGGTTTCTGAGAAATACCTGAATTCAAAAAAGACAATCAGCTTACATGACAAAGATGTAATTAAATTTTAGTCCGCACTTTCCTGATAAATGATCTTTATGTATCATTCTAGGTTAAGCTCATATTATTGAGCAAATGGACACAAATACACTATGAAATTGCACAGATCTCATTTCCTTAGGAAACCAGGACAAAAGAAACTCAGCCCTTGAAAGTTGCTGGGGGTTTTCTAAACAGCACATGTTTAACATGGGATGCTTTTATGTAGCTGTTCATTCCATGAACTCAGTTTGTGGTTCAGAGAGCTTACCTCCTGCACACTCATCTGACAAAGTAACCAACTTTTCTCCTAGTCTACTTGACATTTTGGCCGCAAGGAAGGATCCCCATGGGCTTTCTGGTGACATTTTGATCAATGGAGCTCCTCAGCCTGCCAACTTTAAATGTACCTCTGGATATGTAGTACAGGTAAATAATTTTTATCACTCTGAATTTTATTGTCCCCTTCTGACTGCAGTTGTAAGAAGTTGCTGCAGTGTTGCACGTACCTTGCCTTGGTCCAAGAATTGATGCTGGTGCAATACTAACTCTCCACATGTCCACCCTCACTGGGAAAGAGACCCTGCTTTGTATTTGAGTCTCTTCCTTAATGCTCTACAGTCAACAGGAGTGGATGCTTTGGATCCCTCCTTGTTCTCCATTTGGGGGAACAGCCATAGGCTACCACTATGCATAGAGTATTTTCCAAGCATCATGCTTTCTGGTAATGTACAGCTTGTACCTCTGCTTGCCCAGGGACAATGTCAAGTCGGAGAAGGGCAACAAAGCTGGTGAAGGGTCTAGAGAGCAAGTCTTATGGGGAGCAGCTGAGGGAACTGGGATTGTTTAGCCTGGAGAAGAGGAGTCTGGGGCGAGACCTTACTGCTCTCTACAACTACCTGAAAGGAGGTTATAGTGAAGTGGGTGTTGGTCTCTTCTCCCTTGCTTGTTGGTCTCTTGCTCCCTAACTTGAGATAGGACGAGATGAAATGGCCTCAAGCTGTGTCAGGGGAGGTTTAGATTGGATATTAGGAAAAATTTCTGCATGGAAAGAGTGGTCAAGCATTGGAACAGGCTGCCCAGAGAGATGGTGGAGTCACCATCCTTGGAGGTGTTCAAAAAACGTGTAGACGTGGCACTTTGGGACATGGTTTAGTAGGCATGGTGGTGTTGGGTTGATGGTTGGACTGATGATCTTAGAGGTCCTTTCCAACCTTAATGATTCTATTCTAGTTTTACTTTCATTAAAAAATAATCCAGCCACCAAGCCAGGAAACATGAAATTATTACTCTACCCTTAATTGGTTTAGTGGTGGACTTGGTAGTGTTAGGTTAATGGTTGGACTGGATGATCTTAAAGGTCTTTTCTAACCTAAATGATTCTATGATTCTATAAGTCCCGTTCTGAGAAAACCTTTATCCTGCCAGGATGGGCTGGAGAGAAAGACGTGTGAAGTACAAAAGAAAGAAAACCGCATCCCTCTCTTCATTTCTTTCCCCTGCCCACTACCTGTGCTCAGCAGCATGCTTACAGTTTATCAAGACCTGAAGAGGTGCATCTATGAAAACCCCTTATAAAAGTACAGTCAGCATGTTACACAAAGGTAGTGTCTCAAAACACACATAACTAACTCTCTGAAATTCCTACATCTGACAGATTCCTTTTGCAAGACACAAGCAGCTAATATCTAAAAAACCTACCCTCCTTCCTCCTTTGCTGAAACAAGCTCAGAAAGCCTTCACCCTACCCCACTGTCCTGGACCTTCCTTCTCTTCTCCCTGCTCTTACCTGTGGTGGGCTGAGGCTGCACTAACAAGCGCACAGTGGTAGTGACATGAGCTGTAGCTGCTCCTTAGGTCCCTTTAGCCCTTCAGTATCTCACTCAATACCTCCAAAAAACTGAATAAGGCAAGAATACATGAGGGGTAGTTTTGAATACATTGTTATTTATGCATTTTGATATCATGTATGATGGAGGACATTCCTGTATTGCATTGCTTTATGAATAGGCAAATATAATTGCATGCATGAAATAAACTCTCTGCTATAACACAGACATTGAAGATGCACTTTACTGCGTGTTCCGGCAGTTGCTTCTGTCCCTCTGCATGCAAGGACAACATAAAACACAGGTAGATGCAGTTCTCAGAGGGAAAAATAGAAATTACTAAGCAACCACCAAATATCTACTTTTTTTTTTTTTAAATGAAGGATGATGTGGTGATGGGAACCCTGACTGTAAGAGAAAATTTGAAGTTCTCAGCAGCACTCCGTTTGCCAAAGTCAGTGAAGGAACAGGAAAAAAATGAACGAGTGAACCAGATTATCAAGGAACTCGGTTTGAGCAAAGTGGCAGATTCCAAGGTAAGCTGTGTAAACATGGTGTTTAATCAGAACAAATATTACGTGATTTATTTAATTAACCAAATGGCTCAGCATGGCAGATTTAAAAAAGTAAAATTAAACAATTTCAGTACTAATTTCTGTATGGCGATCTGTACAGACTCTACGCTGATACTGCCATATGCTATTACATTGCGTGGAAGGGGAGAGGTAGTCTGTGGTTGGAGAAAAAGAGAACACCTCAAGTAATACTAATGTTAAGAAACAGCCTATGTGTGAGGTAACATCTACATCTGTACCTGAGAGAAGGGTCAAAACTTCTTACAACTCTTCCCAAATGCTGCCATGTCAGTAGGATGCTCTTCACTCAAGTATCTGTTATCAGGCCAAATGAGACAAGTTTCTTGTTTTGTGGCAGGTTGGCACCCAGTTCACTCGTGGGGTGTCTGGAGGAGAGCGTAAAAGGACCAGTATTGGGATGGAGCTCATCACAGATCCTGCCATCTTGTTCTTGGATGAGCCAACTACAGGACTGGATGCCAGCACTGCTAATGCTGTCCTACTGCTACTGAAAAGGTGATGGCCTTGGAAACAGCTTCCTGTTTTCACCGCTCAACTCTGCTATGTTTCAGTTGTAATTGACTTAAATTACAGTTAGAATGAGCAAATGAGAAAATCAGACATGTAATTGTTTACCAGCAAGCCAAGGCGGCAAAGGGGTTAGGAAAAAGGCTGTATGAATTCTCTCATTCCAAAGCAGCTGCTCGCAGCAGTACACAAAGCGCCTTGCACAAAGTGTGTGCATGCCAGGACTACAATTTGTTTATGATAGCTGTTGCGGACAGCTTCATTTATTTTCATGTCTGCCTGGGCCAGAAAAGTGATAAAAATACCTGTTGTACAGTCTGGTAAGGTGATCAATTTTAATATGGACAGTAGTTAGAACACTGCTAGCTGTTTCCCCATCACAAAACCTCAAGCCTCTCTTTGGGAAATCAAGCACAACACACTCTCTATTTGCAATTTTACATCATTTTGCATTTACTACAAGCAAAGAGGACTCAAACATCTGTCTCCAGAGCTTTTTGTTTGCATCAAAATCTTCCTGGGACCTTCCCTTCCAACAACATTCCCAGTGAGAGGGAACTTTCTTTTCTCACACAGACACTGTAAATATGACCTAAATATTTTCTTTTTTGGTTTTGGTTTTTTTTCCTTCCCCCTCCCCTCTCTGGCATGCCAAGTTAATCAAACTTAACCAAGGCTTAACTGAACTTGCAAATTCTCTTATCTAAATGCTGAATCGACTTGCAAAGCTAACATCTTTGTCATTCTTCACTTCACATTCAGGATGGCAAAACAAGGAAAAATAATAATCTTCTCCATCCACCAGCCTCGGTACTCCATATTCCGACTGTTTGACAACCTGACGCTGCTGGCTGCAGGGAGAGTGCTGTACCACGGGCCTGCTCAGCACGCCATTGAGTACTTCCAGTCTATCGGTGAGCACAATTCACAGCAGGGCCAACTGCAGCAACTTCTTTAGTTTGCACTAACTTGAATACAATGCCAATAGCGCTCGATCAGAATTGGACATAGTGTGTATTAGCAAGCCCAGGATTTTAACAGGCTAAGCATTTCTCTTGGTGTTTCACCTCTTGACCCATATGTGGGTTTGGATGATAGGGCTGACCTCTAATCAAACTGTTCCTGGGTGCATCTTAATTAGACAAAGCCCAGGCTAGGGTTGAGAAGGGCACATTGCCAGCTGTCACCTTGCTTTCACTGACAGAGCTGTCCAGCAGTGCCATTCATCTCTTGGGTAAGCACAGACCTTTTGAAGCCTGCAATGTTTATGGTGCAGGCTGCTCAATGGGCACAATGGTATGGCTGTGTTCATGATGGCCACACACAGCCTTCTGCCAGTCACACAACCACCGCTTAGGGCTTGTAATTCTGTCACCACAGGCTACGAATGTGAGCCGTACAACAACCCTGCCGACTTTTTCCTGGACGTCATTAATGGAGACTCCACTGCAGTGGCAATGAGCAAGACCAATGAAACTAACACAGGTATGAAACCCAGAGCTGAGTGAAATCATCATAACATGTATTTTGCCAGAAGGCGTCCAGCACAACACGGAAAAATCACTTACAGGTGTCAAACAACCAATAACCATGTTGTACAAGCATACAGTTCTTTGTATGCATGAGAGCATTACGTACTGCTGATCCATGTTGCTTTAAAGGAAAAAAAAGACCCACACAGTTCCTAAATCCTTTTTTCTATATGTGGAAAATAATTAGCATAACCTGAAATAAGTACCAAATTCACATACAGCCCTACTATATAAAATATTCCTGTCTATGCAAGAATAGTTTGCCTCTCATAAATAGGTATTTATTAATTTATCATTGCTATCCATTTCTTCATAAACTGACCTGTATACTTTTGTGTCATGCTGAAATTATGAGATGTTAAAGGTGAAAGAGTATCTTCCTGTGTTGAAGTTGTAACATCTGGGAATACAAGAAACTGTTGTGTTACCTCTCAACACAGAGAAAGAGCTTCTTTCATCTTCAAGGCAAACCAACTGAAGTCCTGCAGAAGCAGAGATGATAAACCAGGACAACTGTTCCAGTTAGGGACATAACTGTTCCAGTTAGACACATAATTTGATGCAGTTATGACTTGTATTGTTTCCCTTATCTGGTTTATCTGTCATGAAATTACTGTTTTCCTTCCTCTGAGTAGGGTGGGAAGAGGGGGTAGAGATAGGGGACCAGTGTTCTCCTGATGCTTCCCTGAAGTTGTGGTAAGGCAGAAATTATCCCCAAACTAACAAATCAAAACTCATCTATGTTCAGTAGCTTGCTTTTTCATCCTGTCTGTTGCTACTCATTAATAGCACACCCTCTTTTCACGAGTGAAAAGGGAAATGAAGTAATGAATATGCTATGTGCCCAAACACACAGTTTCACTGTATCTTTTCCAAAGAAGCAACCAGCATTTTACAAAAATGCTGACTGTGTTTAGGGTCTGACTAATATTATAGCTGGCAACACACGTATTTGTCATTGGAAAAGCACACACTGGACTACAGCTGGGAATAAAAGGAGCTCCAGCTGAAATTTCTTTATGACAGTTTAAAAGTTTGAAGTAGACACATGCAGGATTACCTGAATCTCAGAGTCTGGGAGGTCTAGGATTACCTCATCAGATCTGCAAAACAGATCACTTACAGAAACTGGGGGAGGAATCACTTTTTGATTAAAATTCAGATTGCTGCCACTTTGAAACTTCATCAGCAGACAAGGGTTTACACAGTCTGCTGTGAAGCCACTGCCTGTGGGACAGGTTGCACAGACAAACACAGAGGTTTGGTCTTGTTTATACTGACTCTTTTGAATTGCATGCTATGAGACTGAATGCAATGAATCACTGGAACTAAATGTGCATATTAATTCTTCTGGTTCGTTAGTAACTTTTCCACCCCAACATAACTCTCCTGGCTTAACTCCTAAACAATCTGCCCATCCCTTACAGAAACGGCCATATTTCTTTTTAACCTTTTCAGCAGAGAGCACTGAAGAATGGACTGAATATGATAAAACGTTGGCTGAGAAGTTAGCAGAAAAATACTCCAACTCTGCCTACTACCGAGAAACAAAAGCAGTATTAGAGGATATTTCTTTGGGAAATAAAAAGAAAACAAAAGCAGTGTTCCGACAAATCACGTATGCCAATTCCTTCCTTCATCAGCTGAAATGGGTGTCCAAGCGCACATTTAAAAATCTGGTAGGAAACCCTCAAGCCTCCATAGCTCAGGTAACGCTATTTGTATCTATCCTTTTGTGGTACACATTGAATTTATTCCACTCCTGTATTAGATAAGTCATTGGGATGGTTTTGCATCTTGGTATTTTGACTGCAGTAAGCATCTGAAAAAAGTGCGTTCAAGGTCTGGAAATCTGATTCACTAGAAGGTGTCCTGAATGCTCCCAAATGAGCAGCATGAGGGACTGTTCAGTAATTAATTTGGGACTACTGAAAGACTTCGGGAGGCATGATCTTTTGCAGCAGGGCATTCTGCTGCTCCAGGCCAGGAGCAGATTATCTCCGAAGTAGTTTCACACATTTGCTCAACAACATTCTCCAGACTCAACTGTAATTGTGCAGGCTTGCCACTGCGGGGTTTGGCCTCAAATCTTCTCCCCCACCAGGGAAAGTTAACAGACTACACTTGCATATTTAATTAAACTTCAGCATACAATGAAGTGCTCGCAGTTGGCTCAAGTGTAAAAATATTTTCACAGTCTCGTAATGTGTGTGTTGTTTGGTCATTTGGCTGTTCGTAATGGCAATGATGTCTTCTGGAGAAGATGTGATGAAGACTACAAGAGGGTCTAACACCTGCCATGGAAGATGAGCATGCTCTACATAACTGGCCCTGTTAGTGCAGCTTTTTGAGAAGAATGAACACCAAAAGTGTTGATTTCTTCAAAGCTGCACATTGCCTTCAAAAATAAAGAATGCCTGGTTGACCTCTGCAGAGCGACTAATCCTCAGGAATCCCGTAATTCACAAGCCAAACTCTGCAGTCCCAGCACCAGGAAAACTCCCACTGCAATTCTCAGCAATTCTAGAGAAGCAAATAGAAAAACTGGTCCTGATCCAGGGGTATAAATTATCATCATCATGGTTTATATAATGAGTGAAAAATGGCCAGTGTAGAGGGGAAATGAGTCCAGAATCCCCGAGGTTAAAAGGCTTTGAGTATGTGTGTGTGTCTGCATGTTGATACTATGGAGATCCTTAATAATTGCTTTGTAAAAGCTTGGCCTTGTGACAAGAATTAGACTCTCAAGGATCTCGTAATACCCCAAGGTTAATGGTCCTGACTTGTTTCTCACAATCTTTTCTATCTCCCCACCCTCATTAGGGATGGATTTTACAAGCATTCTTTGAGAGGTACATGGCTCATTAAGCCTTTTTTCATTAATCTGCTCCAAATTGGTCTTGATATGATCCCTGTTTTCCATTGCAATTGGCTTAGGAGCTGAATTATCCCTGACATTTGCCGCTTTCGGCAGGATCTTAGTGATAGGGTACCATGGATCAAGGGGTTTATGGTATTATGATTCATGCACTGCTCACGCTTAAAAATGACAGAACTGCCTGATACCATCAGTTTTGTTGAGATTTTTGTCATTTGCATTTAGCATTAAAAGAGTGTGATGTACGCACTTCAGTCTTTTAAATTATATCTTTCAGGCAGCTGGTATCTTTGCTTTTTAAATTGTGTTACAGACTGCAAATATCAGTCCACCTGTAGCCTGATTGTAGTATCTTAACTCATGTTAAAAACAATCCTGTGAGTAAGATGTATGATAGAGCCCAGCAATTACACACTGTGGAGGATGAAAATAAACTGTCATCCCCAACCCGGCAGTCAGGGAAGACTGCTTTTGGTTATTGGTTGCCAAGCTCAAAGTAGCATTGAGATGCCTCCAGAGAAACCCCTGCAGAAGCACTGCACTGAAGAGCTGTGGTCAGCCCTAGCACTGAAGTTACCCTTGTCACTGACAGCAGATGGGGAGTCACTGACTGTCCCAATGAGGATGAATGGTGGAAAGTATCAGCAGAGAGCGAGGAGCAATGTTGCAATACATCACCAATTAACCTAATCACAACATCCAAGAACGGCTGAAACGGTGGTGGGGGAAAGGAGCTCGGCTGAGGTGCATGTGATGCTGGGGTTCCTCTGGGGAAAGGTGTTATTCCCTCTTTCTAACCTGCCCCACCAAGCCCCTGCTATCGCCCTCCTCCCATCGCTGGTGCTAGCACCCTGCCGGCACTCCCAGAGCAGTTCCCTCAGGTCATAGATCTGTCCCAGCAGGAGGTCAGGGAAAAGCTGTGATACTGCTGCAGGAATGTGCCTCCTGCCAGTGCCACCACAGAAGAGTGACAGCAGCTGAATTTCCTGTACTGTCCCTCCTTTCTAGCCATCCCAGTGCCTTGCCCACGTGAGGCAGCGGTGGCTGGCCACCACCAAGGGCAGGTGGCACTGGGGAGCTGCTGTGTCTCACAGACACCTCTTGAAGGATACCATGGTGCAAGAGTCAAAGCACTGCCGTGCTGCAGGTTGCTAACTGCCCCATTGACTCCTTTCCCAGTTTTTCTCCTTTCTGAAAACGCTTCCTGTCAATCTACACTCACCTTCTACATATTTCAAAAAAACTACTGAAGCTTTGAAAGCAATGAGAATAATACTCTTCGCCTTGTTTTCTTTTTTACATTTAGCTGTGTGTTGCGGCTTTCCTGGGACTGGTTGTAGGTGCCATTTTCTTTGGACTTAAAAAGGACTCCGCTGGACTACAGAACAGGTTAGTCAGTTTAGGTGATGGATATCCAAAAATTTGATAAAGCTCCCTCATTGTTGTGATAGGATAACGAACAGCTTGGAGGCTGAGAAGGAACCTGTGAGCCCTTTATGAAATATATTGTACCTCTTTAAAGCAAATGCTTCACTTCACGTCAGTAGGTAAGGCCAAGCCTATGTTAGTGACTTCAAAGTGAGGATGTTCTTCTGCCTCTAGGAAGAAAGTGGAAAGGTGAAAACAACTTCTCACATTGCTTATTCAGTTCCTCGCAGCTTGCATCAGACAAATGCCTCACAGACTCAGAATTTTTAACGTGTCAGGAAATTACAGAAGAAAAAAATTAAGGAAAATCTGTTCATTTTCTAACCTTTGACTGCATCAGAGAACATACTATCTTTGCATGCAAATAACAAATACTGCCTGTACTACATCTACTTCAGGCTTGTTACGGACTCAGACTTGTAGCCAAGCCTTCTCCTGTGGAATTCGGGATGGGAGGTCACATACTGCCGAGCTCCAGGCACTACGGTTGGATTTAATGTACGCTGTAGTGGAAACACTACATTTACATCACATTTTTAATAACAGCTTGCTGGTTTGCTTTTTGTAGAGTGGGTGCCATGTTCTTTCTGACCACCAACCAGTGTTTCAGCAGCATCTCAGCTATTGAACTCTTTGTTGCGGAAAAAAAGATATTTATGTAAGTAAAACACATGAAAAAGTTATCAGGTTTGTTTGGCTGCCCTGCTGTAGCTAATTGTGCAGAGTTTTCAAATTATTTCACTGTTACTGCACATTGCAAATGTACTCTTTTAGCCTGTTAGTGAGTTGTCTGCAAATCCCCAAAACAGTACCTATGATTGCAAACAGCTCAAGAGTTTAAAATTATTAACAAATGTAGGAAAAAAACCCTGAATACTCAATTTAGGTATTGATTAGTAAGTTTGCGACTTGATAGTGAGGACAGTAAATACTACCTAACTGGATTCTTTAAAGCTATGCAGATTACACTGTACAGAAAAGGAAAATTATTTGAGCTTTACCCTCTCTCTCTGTTTTGATGACACAACACATACATTTACTAGAAACTATGCGCACAAGTATCCATATTCATTTGCATGTGAAAATGCCACCATTATTAAAGTGTGTGGCTTAGTGGACATTTGCATTACAGCCTAACTGTGAAAGAACTCTTTTTTTCCAGTTTACGCTAGAATTCATTTGTCTCCAGGTGAAAATAATCTTACTGTTTTTTAGTGATTAAATTTGTAATATGTGTTCCAGACATGAATATATCAGCGGGTACTACGGAACATCCCCGTATTTAATCTCAAAGCTAATGGCTGATTTAATACCCATGAGGACTATACCAAGCATCATCTTCACCTGTATAATTTACTTCATGTTAGGCAAGTATGGTCTCCTACAGTCCCATTACAACCCCCTCAATAAATCAACAAGGCACTCATATTTTATATATGTGCATGTATACATGTATATTTATATAGGCTAAAGCACTACATCAGCATGGCAGTGGTTACTGCGCTTGCTTGTAGCATACCATGCTGTTTACAGAAAAGACACACTTTCAAAAATGTAAGCATTCATGTTAGAATCCGTGGCATGTCTCACCTCCACTGTCTCTAGAAGGAAGCGTGCCATAACCATTACTATGTGGGTTTGATTTATTCCTTTTCATTTATGGCCATCTTAGCTTCCAGTGACTTCTACAAGATACTTTTTCCATCATTGCAAGAATATCTATCAAAGAAAAGGTTTTTTTTAAGAACTTAATATTGTGTGAATTAAGATCAGCTTACTCTTTTTGGTGAAATGCCTTCTGGTTAGTGAGCAGACTTCGAAAATTGCTGGCACCAACTTTTACAACCCTAGAACACCTTCAAATGTCATGCTCAAAACAAGTCCCAAGCAGATGATTTTCCTAGGGTAAGGTTTCAGATTACAACATCATTTTGGATGTCCCAAAAGCTTGAAAGTGCAAGCAAAATTTAAAAATAATCACAGTTCTCTTTGGTCTGAGTTTTTTTCCCTAAGGAATAGGAAACAAGGCTGCATCAGCAAGAGGCTCTCAGACTCCTCACTGGAGTGAGACAGACCTTGCTACCAAATCCATAGCCACCCAAAGGCCACTAGGTCCATTAGGAGAGCTCTCTGCTGGAAACAAGTGAAAAGCTGTACAACTGCTGCTCGTGGAAGTGCACTAGAAATGTCTCCTTTGAAAGACAACTTGAAGCCACAGTGAAGCCTTCACCTTGGACTGTGTGGAGTACAGTACTGTAAAATCTACCCATTCTGCTATCTCCAGGGTTACTGCAGTTACAGGCATGCTACTTATTCATCCTGTCCTCTGTTGACAGGGCATACACATATGGGCTGTCACAAGCCCCACTGCAGTCTTGGGTCTCAGTGACATAGCCTATGCTGTCAGACAAAATGTATTCTGTAGGCAGGATACACTATGTAAGTCAGGATAGTGTTCAGGTTATGGTAGAGCTTTTGGCAGGATCATACTGATACCCTTCTTGTTCTGATCTTTAAGGTTTGAAACCAACAGTAGAAGCCTTCTTTACAATGATGTTTACCCTTATGATGGTGTCCTACACAGCGACTTCCATGGCACTAGCCATTGCAGCAGGACAGAGCGTGGTCGCTGTAGCAAACCTGCTCACGACTATCACATTTGTTTTTATGATTGTGAGTAGCACTATTCACTTTCTAGACTGAATCCTGAAATCCTAGAAATTCTGAAATCTAGAAATCCTACCAGTACAGAGTTCTCCTGAATTCTGCAAAAAGACTGTGGGGTTGAGCATGTCGAATATCCTGATTTGTCCGATTTCACTATTCTGATACTGTGGGCGTTGAACATTCTGATTTGTCCTTTTAGCTAACAAGAACCGGGGGGCCAGAGGGCTGGGTGTGAGGGGGAGGGAGAGTGGTTCCTCTGCCCTCTTCTCTGCGGCTCTGGCAGCCAGCATACTGCCTGGAAAGCAGAAAAGCAGCCTAGAGCTACATTTTGTTCACTCTCCTTAAGCTTTGCCAAAGACAAATTTGGCTGGCTGAGGACACGACCTGCAGCCTCCTGCTCTCTGAGACCACTACTGTAGTTGCCCTCCCCAGCTGCAGAGCTAACCATCGGGCATGTTAGAACTGGACAACACACAAACAGCTACAGTTAGAAGACAGGCACCATAAACAGCGAGGCAGTGCTGAACCAGCAGCCAAAACCCACGTTGCCTCAGACTCAGGGCACACAAGCAAAGCCAAGTGCACCCCTTCAGCAACTCCACACACCCAAGTAACAGCAGATAGTTCATGTGAACCCATATGGGACCCACAGATGGGAAGCATCTGGGTTTAGTGCATGGGTGAAAGCATTCCCTGTTACTCATTTCGGGAGAAGGACCACATGGGGTTATGTCTCAAAGCTGGGTAACATATTATTCCTTCCCTCTCCCCTGTTCTTCTACTGGAAGAGTTTCTTCCGCTAGAAATGCCTTCCCACTTGTTTTTAATTTGAAGAAGCAGAGTCAAGCGCTAGAGAAGAACACACAGTAACAGCATGTAATCTGTAATTTGGGTTTTTTTTGTTGTTGTTGTTGTTGTGGCTTTTTTGTAATCCTTGCCTCTAGATTTTCTCCGGGTTGCTGGTCAATCTCACAAGCATCATGTCCTGGCTCTCCTGGCTCAAATACTTTAGCATCCCTCGATATGGAATGACAGTAAGTGCTGTATTTTCCTGTGTACAGACATGGAAAAGATTTGCTAGAAAGGAACGTCTTTACTCATGATAAAGAGAACTCCAAACTTTATGGGCTAATGAGCAAAAGGTAAACTAATTAGATACAGCAACCTCAGAATGTAGTGCAGTATCTTGAAACAAGAAAGGCTTCTCATCAACCAGCACCCACTGCTGTTTAGAAGAGCTCATTTCTCTAACTTGGAAACACCATGCAAGAGAGAGACCCTCAACAACTACATCCACTGGAATGCACTTGGACAAAAATGATACAAAGTAAAGAACAATGTTATCCCTAAAACCCAATTCTTCTCTTTTCCATCAATCAAACAAAAAGTTGTCAAGCTAAAACTTTTCTCCCAATTTTTGATAACTTAAGCCAGGATGATGTTTTGCAGAGAAATTTGGGCATTAATATGCCTGTGCAGAAATAGTCTAGCCTGGGGAGGTGTTAAAGCCTGGTGACAAGGGTGCATTACAGGGTGTGGACTGCATACATTCCTCTCTTAAAAGAACTGTGATGCTCAGTTAAAAAATAGGGATTTGGACAACATCATAAATAGTGATACCATCACGTTTTTTTAGAATAAATTTGAATTGAATTATATCTTGTCTTGTCAATGCAGCATTCCTTTACCTGCTAATTTCTGTTGTCATTGTTCCTTTTATTTTAAAAGGCTTTACAAATCAATGAATTGACTGGTCTGAACTTTTGCAGCAGCAGTAACAACACGAATTTAATTAGCAACAATAACTATGAACAGATAAGTGGGCCGTAAGTATTTTGGTGCATTAAAGTGAATCCCACCACCAGTAACTTACAAAGTTCTAGCACATTAGTCTGTTTGTGAGATACTTGCTAATGACCAGCAGAATCTGGGAGTTTTTATATGGACAATGATGTTTTGACTGGGTTTTTGCATTCTGTCTGCAGAGAACATTCTGCTTATTGTCATATTTAGTATTTATAACGCTAGAGATATCTGGCATTATGCTTCTCACTTTTCTTTAAACTGTGTTTACTGAAACACATACATACACTACAATTATAAAGCCTCACAAAACCCATTTCAGCCTCCTACAGGAAACTGATTGTAGCTGCAAGAAAAAGAAATTTACAAATAGCAAATAAAATAGTAACATATAGCTGGTGTTTGCCTGGCCTACTATAAACACTACAACTTCTAGGGATCTTCCTAGATACTTCAAACTGACTAAGTTTATAAATGTGTGTGTTTATCTGTAGGTGGTGTACTGGAGATGAATATCTGAAAACTCAAGGTATTGATGCAAGTAGCTGGGGCCTGTGGCAGAACCACCTGGCTCTGGCCTGCATGACAGTAATGTTCCTTGCCATTGCATTCCTGAAACTGCACTTCATGAAGAAGTTCTCTTAACACCAAAATGAAAAATGCAATTCCCACTGTTCAGTAGTTTGATAAACTGTGCAACTGACTCGATTCTTATTTGAGACCTTCCTTTGCACTTTTGTTTATGATTACACAAGTCAACAATGTGAATGTCATCATTGTATATTAAATACTTAGCATTGATGTACTTTGCTGAAATGTCTAGCATGCCTCAGTTCTCTTTGCCATAAAAAGGATGCAACTATTCATTTCTTCAAGAGACTATTCAGTCTTTCTGAATGTTCTTATCAACGATCTGGATGAGGGGATTGAGTGCACCCTCAGTAAGTTTGCAGATGACACCAAATTGGGTGGGAGTGTCAATCTGCTCCAGGGTAGGATGGCCCTGCAGAGGGATCAGGACAGGCTGGACCCATGGGCCGAGGCCAACTGTATGAGGTTCAACAAGGCCAAGTGCCGGGTCCTGCACTTCGGTCACAACAACCCCATGCAATGCTACAGGCTTGGGGAAGAGTGGCTGGAAAGCTGCCTGGCAGAAAAGGACCTGGGGGTGTTGGTCGACAGCTGGCTGAACATGAGCCAGCAGTGTGCCCAGGTGGCCAAGGCGGCTAACAGCATCCTGGCTTGTATCAAGGAATGGTGTGGCCAGCAGGAGCAGGGAAGTGGTCGTCCCCCTGTACTCGGCACTGGTGAGGCTGCACCTGGAATACTGTGTCCAGTTTTGGGCCCCTCAATACAAGAAAGACATTGAGGTGCTGGAGCCTGTCCAGAGAAGGGCAACAAGGCTGGTGAAGGGTCTGGAGCACAGGCCTTAGGAGGAGCGGCTGAGGGAACTGGGGTTGTTTAGTCTGGAGAAGAGGAGGCTGAGGGGAGACCTTATCGCTCTCTACAACTGCCTGAAAGGAGGTTGTAGTGAGGTGGGTGTCATTCTCTTTTCCCAAGTAACTAGTGATAGGATGAGAGGAAATGGGCTCAAGCTGCATCAGGGGAGATTTAGATTGGACATTAGGAAAAATTTCTTTACTGAAAGAATGGTCAGGCATTGGAAGAGGCTGCCCAGAGAGGTGGTGGAGTCACCATCCCTGGAAGTGTTCAAAAAATGGGTAGATGTGGCACTTTGGGACATGGTTTAGTAGGCATGGTGGTGTTGGGTTGATGGTTGGACTGATGATCTTACAGATGCTTTCCAACCTTAATGATTCCTAGTTTTTACTTTCATTAAAAAATAATCCAGCCACCAAGCCAGGAAACATGAAATTATTACTCTACCCTCAGCTGGTTTAGTGGTAGACTTGGTAGTGTAGGTTAATGGTTGGACTGGATGATCTTAAAGGTCTTTTCCAACCTAAGTGATTCTATGATTCTAGCTATGAACTCGTTAAACAATGAAACTAATATTTAATGGCTTAACTTGAAAAAAGTAATGGTTCCATACTTTAATCAGCACCTACATTCACTGGCAAGTAATTCAGTCCAAAATGATGCTTATCAGGACACCAATGCAGTCTTGACTGCTAATGTGGTCAGAGCCTATGGTGAGACAGCGACAAAAACATCCTCTCCATCCCAGTGCACGTCTCACGCCCTTTTCTATTTGGGAATCATTACTGCTCTAGAGTGTACTTGATTGATGCCGTCAAGTTTTTTCTTACTAAGCTTGAGTGGTACAATCACTAATTTTTAAATAAAGGTGAGCATGTAAAGGTGCCAGTTTGCACAATCCTTGTACTGAAGTGTGTGTTTTCTCTGTGTAACCACAAGTCATTTTCACTGTCCTGTTATTGCTGCTATCGTGAGCCTTTTTTATGGTGACCAATTTCAAGCATACAGCTAATCAGGATGGTCCCACGTTTGTAAGAGTCCGTAGGTTGCAGTAACCCTTTCCTGGCAGGCCAGCTTCTCCCCTGGCCATATGCAGCCATGGTAGTTCATCTCCTTCCACTTGGTATAGACGCAGCAGCACTTCCAACAAGGATCTCTGCCCTTCTTACTCCCCATTGTTGTTTTGTGCAATAAAATTTGCTCTGTTTTAAAGAACTGTTGCTTAATTTTGGCTGTGGTCCACGGACTCCTCACCAGTCATCCCTCCTCTTGAGTTTATTTAGGAGGCGCACGTGCAGTACAGTAACATTATAGGGGAACACTGTATACTTCACCTGCCATCTTCCACGAAAAATCCACACACGCGGCTTATCCTCTGTGTTGTAGCTGACCCGGTTTTCTCCTTGTACGCAGAGGTTTTGCCATGTCAGACGCGGGAGCAGGGGATGGGATGAGATGGGATGAGGTGGGATGAGGTGGGATGAGAGGGGATGAGAGGGGATGAGGCGAGGATGAGGCGAGGCGAGGCGAGGCGTGCCGTGCCGTGCCCCGTCCTCCGCTCACACCTCCCCCGGCTCTGGCGCACAGCGCCGCACCCGAGGGCCCGGATGCCGCAGCGGCCCGCCAGCCGTTAGCCGTTAGCCGTTAACCGCCAGCCGCGCACCGCCCTCCCGCCCCGCAGCCAATCACCGCCGGCCCGGCCGGCGCGCTCCGCTCCTGCCGCCGCCGTCGGGGGGTGCCCGCCGCGCTCGCAGCTCCGGGGAGGGGAAGGGGAAAGGGAGGAAGGGGCCCTCGGCGCCGGGCCAGGCCGGGCGGCGCAGGCGGCGGCGGGCGCGGGGCGGCTGGAGCCGGGGGGGGCCGGCGCGGAGCCCCGCAGAGGCCGGCGGCAGGCCCCGAGCGGCCGCCCGGGCAGTCGGTCGGTGTGCGCTCCGAAGGCGGGTGCAGGGCGTAGCGGTGCTCTGCCTGACACACCTTCAGTTGTCATCTGACATCAAATTAAACTGGTTAAAACCAGAATGATTGCGGTGCGAGGGAGTTTACCTGCAGAGGTATGCATAAAATAAAAATGCATAGAAGACAACTTCACAGCTCCTTCTTGGGCTGTTACTCTTAATCTCGTTGCTCTGCAACATGTGCCCTAGTTTGCATAGGCCGTACCCAGTCACATCTGGAAATGTCTTAGTGCTGCCTGGCTTTTGTTACTTTTTATATCAACTGATTTTAACCGGGCCAGCTCTCTTGCCAATAGAAAGCATAAATTTAACCATAATACAAATTATCGTTACACTTTTGTATCTCCAAATTTATTAGCATGCATTTAAATTACAGTGTATTAAAATAAGTTACTGCCCAGTGAAGTGTGGTGTCCTTCTGACTTCTGCCAATTTTCCTGCACGTTTTCTCCCCGGGCAAACACCAGTGAGCTCAGCTCCTGCAGAAGGCAGCAAGTGCTGCAGGTATGCCAGAACAAGCTGCTGTCATACCCCTG
This sequence comes from Pelecanus crispus, assembly GCF_030463565.1. Classification (NCBI taxonomy): domain Eukaryota; kingdom Metazoa; phylum Chordata; class Aves; order Pelecaniformes; family Pelecanidae; genus Pelecanus; species Pelecanus crispus. Next base: position 19,764,452 of record NC_134646.1, read on the forward strand.
GAACAGCTGAGTTCCTTCTGCCTTTATCTCCCTGTACTTAAGTACTTTTAATCTTTTTCCTCAACCGGAGTTTCTTACAAGACCTCATTTCTCTAAGAGACTTACACCACTCCTTCCAGGAGTTGTAGTTTTATGTCTGTTTCAAAAATTATTCAAGGCAGGCTGACAGAACTGGAGAAGCAGTACGAGCGCATGCTCTCGTTTTCTGTCAGAAATACTTGGTTTGGAAGCAGCAGCGCAGACCTGGGGTAATGGCATGAGGCAGAGGAGTGAGGGTGAAGGAGAACAGGAAAAAACCTGACATTGTTCTCCAGCCTCCCTTTGCAAGCCTTGCAACGAGTACCACAGAATGAGGCTTTCTACAATGGTAACCTGCAGCTGTGCTCTGAAATATTTCACTGTGAGTTTTGAAACAAGCGACACAGGTCCTGTGGAATAATAACCTTTTAATCAAACACTGTTATTCACAGTTCAACTTCATGAGAGGAAACAGACAGCTGTAGAACAGCATCCCAAATATAACTGCAAGTTGAAGTTTCTCACCTTGGCAAAGATACGTCCTGGCAGTGAGGTCCTTGCTCTGAGTGAAGCTGGTAACTCGCGCTCTCACAGGCTTTTGTTGCAGCCAGCAGCGACTGCCCTCGGCTGTGACACAGAAGCAGCCCCACCACACCGACGGCTCTCCCACAAGTCTGTTTTCTGTAGACACAGGTAGTTTCTGCAGAAGCCACTGTTACTTTCCACGACATCTGCCAGAGAATTGTGGAGTGGCATTTGATGTTGTCGAAAAGTGGTTGACATTTTAATAGGTATCATAGTAGGTGTTTTTAAGAACATTGTGTTTCATACCCTTTTTCTTTCAGCTTTGTCACAACTCCACATATGCATCCAGCAAATGAACTGAAAAGTAAAAGGTGAAATAGCGTAATACAGATAAAATGACAGATTCACAGGCACAATAGCACACACTAGGTTAACTTTTTGATTTCCAGTTTAGCTAGAAGGGGATCTTGTACAGAAAGTTGTTGACACAGAGCTGAATTTCGGGGAAAACACATGTGACTTTAGCAACACATGCACAAATAGAATAACACAGACAAAAAAGATCAGATCCTCAACTTTACAAAGAGCTCGGAAAAACTGAGGAAACTAAAGAACTTGCTCGATCACTAACATCTCTGTATTTAGTTATTTGAATGTACTCAGTTTTCAGAAAATAGGTTATAACCCTGTTAAGTATAAATCAACAGTGAGCTATTTTGTAATGCAAGAGTTAGGTAGACAGATTTTAAAACTTTGGTCAAATAACTTAAGTTTCTGAAAATAAAAATTTCTTCTTCTTAGATTATCAGGAAATGGTCACCTTAAAACTATACTAACAGACAGATTCTCTACATTACACTGGTATAGCTGAACTGTAAGTCTGACCATGTACTTCTATGCATGTAACTAACAATTAGAACCAAATATGAATGAAATCATAGTTTTGTAGTACTCAGGCCTTTTATTAGTTCTTGACAAATTTTCATTTTACAATATATCAAAATGGACAGATGTTCCAGTTAACAAAACAAATACACAAATAGAATAATTTTGGTTTTGTTTTGGAGTGGGATTATGAGACCCAGCCTTAACGCAATCTTCGGAATATTTGCCACGCCAGTGCATCCCAAGTGTTCAAGCAAAAGATTTGTTCCACATCAGCTGTATTTACCATCTATGTTGGCAAACAGAATATGACCGTATGACTTTGCTATGAGTGAACAGATGTAACAACCCTAAGCATTCTATATTGCTCCTGTTCAAGCCCAGAGTTTGGGACATGTACATTCCATCTTCATGGCACTTTTTTGCTCAGATTAGGCACTGATGTTCAGTGACATGATTTGTACAGCAGAAATACTATTTGTGGTATAAATTTAAGTTCAAGACTTTTGCAAGATGGTACAAAGTTAGAAGAGATTGGCAAAATGAAAACCAGGCTTCTCAAAATGGCTGTTCCAGCTGTACTTAGTGACTGATTGGAGACAACTCCACTTCGTACTCAGCACAGAAGCTGGAAGTATCTATGTTAACTAGATAGGCAAGCCAATTTTTACTTTCCTTTTACTTCATTTCATTTACTTCTCCAAATTCCTTTCAGAATGGTTTTGTTTCTTCTTAGGCTTTTAGATATTTTGGCTGCAAGGGAGGATGCACATGGGCTCTCTGGAAACAGTTTGATAAGCGTACCCCTGGATATGCAGTAGAGGTAAATAACTGCCTTTGCTGTTTATGTCCCCTGAGGGACATATTCTGCATTAAAATGAACTGAGTCATTCCATGCAGACTTGCACTGAGATGTCAGGTATCAAGCTTACTGTGATAAAACCCCTGTATACTAGTTTCCATATATCAGTATCAATATATGAATATATATTGAATGTATTTCCATATATTGATATATGGATAATTTATATACATGGAATTGTTGTCCTATCTCCCATCCCATAATTCCATGGAAATTATTTGGTTTAAGCTTAAACAACATATCATTTACGACAGCCTCATTGGGTTAGATATATCTTGAAGTTGTTGCTTGTTTGCTTTTTCTTCGAAGTGTCTTTTCTGTTTGAGATTTGGGAGAAGAGTCATAGTATTACCTTGTTCTGTGAGATGTGACCCTACCCAGCTTTCTCTCTGCTTTGTTTTTAGGATTTAGCCAATCTCTATTTTTACCTGCTTCATTTACATCGTTATATTTTGTAAATAATATATATGATTTTTAAAGAAAGAGATCCCAAGTATTTCTGGAAAGGAAAAAAACCTGAGACTAAGCAGTATTTTCTACAAGTCTTTCTTGGGGCAATATTTATAATGTTGTTTTAGCAATCAAACCACCAACAGGATGAAATTTTATTTAGTTACTTGCCAGGAGAATCATAGAATCATAGAATCATCTAGGTTGGAAAAAGACCTTTAAGATCATCCAGTCCAACCATTAACCTACACTACCAAGCCCACTCTAGACTAATCAAGGGTAGACCAGACTAAACCATATCCCGAAGTGCCACATCTACCCGTTTTTTAAACGCCTCCAGGGATGGTGACTCCACCACCTCTCTGGGCAGCCTCTTCCAATGCCTGACCACCCTTTCCGTAAAGAAATTTTTCCTAATTTCCAGTCTAAACCTCCCCTGGCGCAGCTTAAGCCCATTTCCTCTTGTCCTATCGCTAGCTACTTGGGAGAAGAGACCAACACCCACCTCACTACAACCTCCTTTCAGGTAGTTGTAGAGAGCGATAAGGTCTCCCCTCAGCCTCCTCTTCTCCAGGCTAAACAACCCCAGTTCCCTCAGCCGCTCCTCATAAGACTTGTTCTCCAGACCCTTCACCAGCTTCGTTGCCCGCCTCTGAACACGCTCCAGCACCTCAATGTCTTTCTTGTAGTGAGGGGCCCAAAACTGGACACAGTATTCCAGGTGCGGCCTCACCAGCGCCGAGTACAGGGGGACAATCACCTCCCTGCTCCTGCTGGCCACAGCATTCCTGATACAAGCCAGGATGCTGTTGGCCTTCTTGGCCACCTGGGCACACTGCTGGCTCATGTTCAGCTGGCTATCTACCAACACCCCCAGGTCCTTTTCGGCCAGGCAGCTTTCCAGCCACTCCTCCCCAAGCCTGTAGCGTTGCATGGGGTTGTTGTGACCGAAGTGCAGGACCCGGCACTTGGCCTTGTTGAACCTCATACAGTTGGCCACGGCCCATCGATCCAGTCTGTCCAGGTCCCTCTGCAGGGCCATCCTACCCTGGAGCAGATTGACACTCCCACCCAATTTGGTGTCATCTGCAAACTTACTGAGGGTGCACTCAATCCCCTCATCCAGATCATTGATAAAGATATTGATCAAGATTGGCCCTAAAACAGAGCCCTGGGGAACACCGCTCGTGACCGGCCGCCAACTGGACTTAACACCATTTATCACTACTCTCTGGGCTCGGCCACCCAACCAGTTCTTTACCCAGCGAAGAGTATGCCTGTCTAAGCCGTGAGCTGCCAGCTTCCCGAGGAGGATATTATGCGAGACGGTGTCAAAAGCTTTGCTAAAGTCGAGGTAGATGACATCCACAGCCTTTCCATCATCTACCAGGCGGGTCACCAGGTCATAGAAGGAGATCAGGTTGGTCAAGCAGGACCTGCCTTTTGTGAACCCATGCTGGCTGGGCCTGATCCCCTGGTTGACCTGTACTTGCCTGTGGAGTTCGCTCAAGATGAACCTCTCCATAATCTTCCCCGGCACCGAGGTCAGGCTGACAGGCCTGTAGTTCCCCGGGTCCTCCTTCCGGCCCTTCTTGTAGATGGGCGTCACATTGGCAAGCCTCCAGTCATCAGGGACCTCCCCTGTTAACCAGGACTGTTGATAGATGATGGAAAGTGGCTTGGCAAGCTCCTCTGCCAGCTCCCTCAGTACTCTTGGGTGGATCCCATCCGGCCCCATAGACTTGTGAGCGTCCAGGTGGCATAGCAGGTCATTAACTGCTTCCTCCTGGACTATGAGGGCTCCATTCTGGTCCCTATCCCTATCCTCTTGCTCAAGGGCCTGAGTACCCTGGGGATGACTGGTCTGGCTGTTGAACACAGAGGCAAAGAAGGCGTTAAGTACTTCAGCCTTTTCCTTGTCCTCGGTGACAATGTTCCCCCCCACATCCAGCAAAGAATGGAGATCCTCCTTGGCTCTCCTTTTATTGCTGATGTACTTATAAAAGCATTTTTTATTGTCTTTTACAGCACTGGCCAGATTGAGTTCTAGCTGGGCTTTTGCCTTTCTAATTTCCTCCCTGCAGGACCTAACAAGATCCCTGTACTCCTCCTGAGCTGCCCTCCCCTTCTGCCAAAGGCGGTAGACTCTCCTTTTTTCCCTGAGTCCCCGCAAAAGCTCCCTATTCAGCCAGGCCGGTCGATTTCCCCTCCGGTTGGTCTTACGACACAGAGAATTTATCCTCAAGAAATATCATGTGAGCACTAAATCCTAACCTACTCTTTTGCTCAGATTTTACATAAACATTTCAAATCAATGGCAATATATTTCATAAAAGCTATTTAAACATGAAAGAGGTCATCAGGATTCATACTGACATGCTTCATACTACTCAGATTTGCACACACGCGTGCTATTCGTTATTCATAGCACAATTTCTCACAGAAGGGGTGAGGGGAAGGATAAACGCAGAAGCTAAATACCAGTTCTGTTTTTTCATTTACATTCAGGATGTCGAGGCAAGGGAGGGAAATTATCTTTTCCATTCATCTGCCTCACTATTCCATATTCAGGTGTACCATGGCCCTGCTCATAATGCTTTACAGTACTTCAGATAGATTGGTGAGCTTGCAACAAATGTGGGTTCTTGTTACAGCGACAGGCACTGACTAAAAAAGACTAAAACCTTCCACTTTGCACTATATTGATTGTGTTTGTGAAGAAAAAAATACTAAATTTCATTAGAGCCCATTTGGTTATACAAGATAAATATTACTTAAATGTGCTATAGCTCCCTCTTATGGTAAGGTTTGAGATGTTACACTGCTGTGTAAAATGCCTGTCCCCAAGAGCTTCCCATACAACTTATGAGGAATTGTTGCTTTCATTAAAACACAACAGTACTCTGGATTTAAATGACAACATGCTTTTTGTTCATTTAATTCAGATACTCCAGCTCTATGATGAAATGATTTGCAGGAAGTGATTTACCTAAATATTCTGGTACTCACTCACCGATTCCTGGGGTAGGAAAGGTCTGGTGACTAGTGCTTTGCAGTCAGAATGCCCTGCTTCTGTCTTCAAGGTTTAGTAGGACCCTAGTTAGAATTAACAGCCAAAGTACCTGAGTGAGTTGCAGCTACTGGGAACAGATATATACAGGTATGTTATTCATTGTACTGATAATTCAGTTTCTGAATCAAGGGCCTATTTTAATGTTACTTTTTGAAATATATGGAGAACATATTATCTCTGTTCATATCTGAACTTTGTAATAACTGAACTGTCATCTTTCTAACTTTCCATCTTTCTAATGGAATGAACCAACATGCTGAAACTATTTATGAACTTTTGATCCAATCGTGACCTGAAGACTTTGGCCCTTTGCCACTGCTGGCAGTGCTGGGGCTTTTTTGGTTCGTTACCAATAGTGCCTGTGTTACTGCTCTTTTACGACTTTTCATAGCATTAGTCTTAGAGTATTCTGTACCCTGTTATTAAATCTTACTGTAGTAATTTTTGATGGCCAGTATTGTTTCATTTTTTTACAGGTTATGAATGTGAGCCATACAACAATCCTGATTTTTTTTTTTCTCCCGAGTATTACTACTGAAAACTCAACTGCTGTAGCATTGAAAAACGCACAGGTGAAAGTCCTTCTGGTATGACAAGACAGTTCCTTTATGACAAAAGAACATTTCACAGCTTGAGGATAAGCAACAATAATTGTTATTTGCAAGATGGTAATCTACTTCCAATAGAATTATAATAATATTTTGTTAAAAATTTCTGAGGCTAGATTAGTTTTAATGCAAGTTCAGAGGATACTTCTAAAAATCTGTATGAGATTTCTCTAGACAGCTGTAAACAAACTGTCACAGCAGGCAGGTATCATACACAAAGAGATGAGATGCCTTACAGAATTCTTTTTGAAGACTTCTTTATGTTTGCAAGAGTTTAAAAGCCTTCCAGTATGTCAGCTTCTGTTATCTTTCTCATGAAAAAAGAAAAAAATTTGCATTTGAGATTTGAAATTTTTGACATTTTGTATTGTATCTCTTCAAAACCCCAACATTTTTATTAAAAAATTTGAAAAAATCTTCACCTTGCTATTCCAGTATTCCACTGAAATACTGCCCAATATTTCAATATATTAAAACATGGTGACTAATTCAAGAATTGGGTCAGTCATTATTAAAAGAATTAAACTGAAGCAGATATTCAAACATATTTCACAGCTTGCATCCATGAGTACTTGTAGATACAATTAAGGCTTGACTGCTTGGCTCAGAGCTGCTAAGACTGTAACATAACACTGTATCGTAACCTCCTAAAGAACTCAGGGGAACTTCTTCACATCCTGAACATAAGAAGTCCTTTGTTAAATTTTTGAAAGCTGAGTCACGGTGTTCATCCCATCAATTATGTCCAACATCATTAGAGATGATACCCAAGAGAAATACGTGCTGTGTTAAATGAAAACACTTAATTTCTTACCTGTGCAGCTTCCTTGATAGTTACAATAATCACAAACTGCTGAGGCATAGAGAGAAGGTAACATGGCTTTATGAACTCCTTATTCCTGCCTCATTTAAGCCTCCATCTTGTGGAATTGTGCCAGTATGAATTTCTCATTTGGTTCCTTCTTTTGTGCAGAAGGCTACAGAGATGTGAATCAAGATAGATAACAGAACTTTCAGAAGTACCATCTTCCATTGTGACCATTTTCTTGAGAATGGAATTAGTTGGAATTTGTGGTTCAGTGCTGAAACATGTAGCTCCAAGAATGCACCATCATTCTTGGTGGTAAAATTCTGATCATAAAATCTGTTCAACTCTTTCAGCTGTGTTTTGTATTTACAGATTTGATTGATCTTCAATTTCAATTCAGATTTTCTCTTTCCAGAAGATTCAGAGCTGGGACGCTACTTATAAGTAAATTAAAGGATCTAAGCTTTTGGACAGCTCACAGTATGTTCTAAGTTTAACATTTTGATACATATGAATTCAGGATCCTTGCTGACCTAATCACTAATTATTGTATTGCTTTGATGGGAAGATGTAGCGCTGCTGGGGAAAATGAAAGCTTCAGAGTACAAAAATTGGCAAAAATTTTTCTGTACCTTTAGTTTACTTACACATTTTTCCTTTTTAAGCAGAAGGAAACAGTGAGGAGATAACAGTGATGTGGTTGTTGCAAAGAAATAGGCAGAAAAAGTACTCCAGGTCCTGCAGAAAATGAGGATACTCCACAAATATGGAAGTGGAATTGGAGAAGCTGTCTTTGGAGAAAAAAAAAAAAAAATCCATCAGCCCAGATTTAAAACCGTAGAACTCTATAGCCCAGGTAGTTGTAGCTGGTCCTTAACATTTCAACAGTTAAAGAGTTATAAATGTGATCACACAGACTGTGTTCCAATCTGAAAATAAAATAAAACTTCAGTATACAACAGTGGCTTCTGAGAAAGGAAATAATGAAGTTAACTACTCACATTTTGAACAGACTTTGACACAGTATTGCACAGATAGCATTTACCAAGAAACTCCTAAACTTTTCTTGCTTTTTACTACTCATTTTAGCAGCTGGCCATCTATAAGAATATATTTATGCTAAACAGATGTTTCTTCCTGCACTGTCCAATATTTAACTCTGTATTTCACTCTGCAGAGAAGTTAATGTACTGCCTGTATGATTTTATTTCCACTGAAGTCGCCCACATGACCATAGCAAATCCCAGAGTTGTTGCCCAGGAAGAATTCCTATTTATGTCAATGAAAGGACAGACTCTGCTACTCCCAAGTGCATCACTTTTTAGCTTATTTGCTCCCAGTGATTTTAATGAGAGTGCCCACACGCTAACGAACAGCGGCACAATCTAGCCATCAAACTGTTAGCTGAGCTCTGCAACTCCATAATGAGATTTATAAAATTCTATACCTTAGTTGCATGAGCAGAAATACAGTAGCAGTCATGTCAGACTTTGCTGTCACACTATAGGCTTTAAATAAAGATTATATTTTTCTCTTTTTATCCAGCATTTTACTTTCCATCGGGATCAGAAGAAGATAGGACTAATAAGTTGCTGCAAGTTGATCACTTATAGAATCATAGAATTGTTTAGGTTGGAAAAGACCTTTAAGATCATCCAGTCCAACCATTGGCAGACTATTTTCTTGTACTTTGGAAAAATTCAAATTGGCAGTGGGCGCTAATGCCAGCCTGTCCTCATTCACGATTAAAGTATAGAACAGCTGGCCCACTATGGCAGAGACATGAGAATTTTTCTTTTTTTCTTCATTCCAACAGAGAGGCATACAAATCAAGCCGAGAGAAAGGCAGAAGTGAAATAATAAATAAAACCTTGGTTCCCCCCTTTTGTTTGGGCACTGACTAGTACAATTAGATCACTTGCACAAGCCAGGTGATACATCATCTGCATAGGTAACTTTATGAACAAGGAAAGCAGGAAAAAGAAAAAAGTGATTGATAGGAGAAGGGAAATGAGTCCAGAATCCCCGAGGTTAAAAGGCTTTGAGTATGTGTGTGTGTCTGCATGTTGATACTATGGAGATCCTTAATAATTGCTTTGTAAAAGCTTGACCTTGTGACAAGAATTAGACTCTCAAGGATCTCGTAATACCCCAAGGTTAATGGTCCTGACTTGTTTCTCACAATCTTTTCTATCTCCCCACCCTCATTAGGGATGGATTTTACAAGCATTCTTTGAGAGGTACATGGCTCATTAAGCCTTTTTTCATTAATCTGCTCCAAATTGGTCTTGATATGATCCCTGTTTTCCACCGCAATTGGTTTAGGAGCTGAATTATCCCTGGCATTTGTTCCTTTCGGCAGGATCTTAGTGACAGAGCACCATGGATCAAGTGGTTTATAAGTGTTAAGACTCATGCATTGCTCAGGCTTAAAAATGACAGAACTGCCTGATACCATTGTTTTCCTGAGATTTTTGTCATTTGAACTTAGCCTTCAACAGTTGTGAGGTACAGAATTTAATAATTCTGATTATATCACTAACCCAATTGAAAATGTGGTTTTGTGTATGAAAATTCCTATTGCAGTTTGCTTACATTTAACAGTAAGTGATTTAATCTGGACTCCGGGAAACTTTAAAAGACTTACTTATGTTTAGGTTTTATGTGAAATTATTCAATCTGGTTGAAGATTTTTATTCTAAATCCTCCATCTGAACAACTTTAAAATAATTAAAAATAAATCACAGTCTGAAGGTTGTTACTTTCTAAAGAGGTACTATAATTTGTTTGAATTGATTAGTTTGAAGGAAGCTTTACAATAACAATAATCTTACAAGTTACCACTTTTAAATTTTATTGCTTTCAGTACAGAAAGTAAGGTTTTTATATTTTCAGTGCCAGTAACTGAAAGTAATTCCTTGTTCCTTGTAATGAATGCTCCATTTGCTGTAATTAATAGTATAGTGTTGCTAAGTAGCAGGTGGTATATGTTTTTATTAACCCTTGTTCCTCCTCAGCAAACCAGGGATCTTGTGGGAAGTGTTTTTCCTCCCAAATACTGGCATATGTCGTGCGAGATACTCATTTCTGACTTGCTCAGTATGAGCGTTCTTTTTGCTCATTGTCGAAGTTACAACTTTTCCAGCTGTTTGATCAGCTGTTACAATCTCCCAGCCATAAATTCTGTTACTAGCAAGCACCTAATGTTACCGCTACGTAACAGGCAAGAACAGATATTAAACTGGCTAGATACAGCTAGTACTTTCAAGCATGCTGCCCTAGTGCTGCCTGGGAAGCAACTTCCTCTTTTACTTATTTTACAACACGTAATTGACTGAAGTCCAGTTTTCAAAGTAATAAATAATTATAGGAAAGACATCCAATTTGGATTTTTTTTTTAAATGGAAAACTGCATCTTTTCAAGTGACTTTGAAGTACTATTTTACAAATGTATGTGTTTATCAGTAAAGACGGGTTCAATATACTAAGACTTCTATCAGAGTTCTCACTTCTATCACAGGCCTTGTTACGGCTAAAGAATAGGTGCAATTACAGCACCTACTACATAGATTACAAGTGACAGATTTGATACACAGTCCTCAGCAGAATCATCATTTAATTCCATAGGGATCTAGTCTTGCCACTCACTCATCAGAAGGTGTAAATGGCCTTAATAATCCTTAAGACCCCTTACAGAAGAAATTTACTGTGAATTTACATTTACAGTGCCCCAAAAATGGACCTGTTAGTCAGTGTTAGCATACATCATCCAATTCAAGTGTGTTTCAGAAAGAGTATTTAAAACTTGTACAGGTTCTGAATGCCTTACTTCAGAGAAGCCTGAAAAAGCTCTATGTTCATTTATTAAGAAGAGCAAAAAAGTAAAAGGTAACTTAAGTGGTGATAGCAGCCTAAGGAGAAATCCTGTATTAATTGAGAGCTTTTAATATGCAGAAGGCTGCTGACAAAACTGAAGTAATTTGTATCCAATTTGGAAATAAATGCAATTTAAAAAAATAACAACAAAAATTAAAAACTAACTACAGTAATTACACAAGTAACTAAAGATCTGGTGGGTTTCCCATTTCCCTGAAATTTACACATCAAGTTTGAATATGTTTCTGAAACAACTACATTTTATTTATAATGCATTAGCAAGCTTTGTTAAGGATTTACCATGTTGTAGCCTATGGTTAATGCTGTGTAGAAGTTCAGCCTGAGTTATGACAATTTTAGTTCTTAAAACTTAATACACAAAGCTTCAAAATATTACCAATACAGAAAACAAGGTGCCTAACAAGGCTTCCTGTGTACTTTTTTGTTTTGTTTTGTTACAAAGGAAGGAGCCTTATTGATTTGAAAGCACTTTGTCCTAACTACAAATAAAGAAATAGAGACAAATAGCCTTCACTGACTATGCAAATCATCTGTGTCTGTAAAACTCATTGAAGAGTGACTTACCTTAAGATTACACTGTTATGCTTCTAATTAACCTCCGAGGTTGAAAAAATTCGGAATTTCATAAATCCCTTTTCATTGTTTGTTAGTTTATGTTTGTATTTATATTTGTCTTATATTGTGGTTATTATAGCTTTCAACAAGATATTTCGTTTAAAAAACCCCCACATTTCTTACTTTTTTAGCTACTTCTCTGTAGCTAAAAAGGTATTTAATAATCAACAATATCGACTGGTGGAGCAATTTTGCTGCAATAAAGAATTATTCCAGTGGAATTTGAAATGCATTAGTAAGCCTGGCAGTAGAACAATTTGAAGGGCTTTTGATGAAGCAAGCAGAAGGCTAGACACTATAGAAAGCAAATTTCGTTTTCAGAATTGCTGCCTTGTTTTCAAAACTGATATTAGCAAGTCAGTTATTTAATTGATTCTGTAAAATATTTACATGTAGTTGGACAACTCCATAGAATCATAGAATAGGTTGGAAAAGACCTTCAAGATCTTTTGATCTGGAGCCCAGCTGTTAACCTAGCACTGCCAAGTCCACCACTAAACCATGTCCCTAAGCACCATGTCTACACGTCTTTTAAATACGTTCAGGGATGGTGACTCAACCACTTCCCTGGGCAGCGTCTTCCAATGCTTGATGACCCTTTTGGTGAAGAAATTTTTCCTAGTATCCAGTCTAAGCCTCCCCTGGCACAACTTGAGGCCATTTCTTCTTGTCCGATTGCTTGTTACTTGGCAGAAAAGACCAACACCCACCTCACTACAACCTCCTTTCAGGTGGTTGTAGAGAGTGATAAGGTCTCCCCTCAGCCTCCTTTCCTCCAGACTAAACAACCCCAGTTCCCTCAGCTGCTCCTCATAAGGCCTGTGCTCCAGACCCTTCACCAGCTTTGTTGCCCTTCTTTGGACACAAGGATGAGGAAAAGGGTGAAAACTGTTGCAAACCATCCTTATCCAAAAAGATAAAGACCCTACATGGAATTGAAATAATCACAAAACAAGGGTAAAAGTAGTCATCAGACATACTGATTAACCCATACAGCTCACAAACAGGTCAAAATGCGTTCATAGGCCCAGACGCTTTCTCTCAGTTCTTGCCCCTGTTTTTGACTACATTCCTGCTGCAGAAATCCAAACATCACTAAAGCCTAACATAGCCTGTTAAATAAGTAAATCGTGCTTCTCCAGTCTCATGTATTTCCTTCATATTTTGAGAGAAATAATCTTTGCCTCCATAGGGTTTTGAGTCATGCTAAGCAGACCATTTCATTCTCAAGAAAGCTGCCTTGCTAATATTCTAGGCACCCTTCTTCTTCAAAGAATACAACACTGCAATTATTCCCTCACTCTCCAGTATTATGAAACAGCCACCTGCCTCCTCTAAGGCATTGGTTATATTTCCATTGACCTAGTGGGCACAGAGTCAAGTGCTTAGGATGCAATACCCTGCAGTCAGGCACCTCTGGTAACGTGACGAAAATTGTTTCTGGACATGCGCTGGCATCAGTCCAAGGTAGTCAAACCTCTTCAAACAATCCCTGTTATGGATTTGTAGTTACATATTTTCTGTTTGCAGATTTCCTCTGGGATGCTGATAAATACTACAAGTATTCAAGTTTTTCTTTCCTGAATGAAAAATTTCAGTATTCCTCACCACAGCCTAATAGCGCTAGGTTTTCTGCATATTTTATTCAAATAATCTTCCCAAAGAGACCATCATTTAATTTGGGAAAAAAAGGGCAATGATTTTCTAATATTAACTGGTAAATGCTATTTTCATAAACATCAACTTGCTGTCTCTTGAACATTCACTAAAGTGCAATCACTCACTTTGTTTTTAGCTGTATATTTTTTACACAGAACGTAGAGCACAGGACAAGAGAGTACAATCTGATAATGTAAATAGCAGCAATGACAACAAAGACTCCTGGAGTTGCTCCCCTGGATCTTCCATGAGACACAGTTCTATTTTCTAAATAATCTGTGTCTGTGTGATTATGGTTCTTACAGATATAAACAACTTCTTTCAATCTAAACATTTCCCTCCTTTTGTTTAGTGAGTTCTCCTTCTACATTCATCTTGCTGCCAGCTATCAAAAAAAGGGAAAAGACTTCTGAACATAAGATAAATGCCTTTTCTCTCCCAGTCTGAGTCTCCCTCCTATTGCTTGCTGGGCATGAATTAACAGCCAGTTAAACAGTTAAAACCCTTGTCAAACCTGTTTCTTCACCGAATTGTTTTAAATGACCAAGCCAGGAAAGCTAACTGGCCTTTATGATGTTAGAGCTGTGTAATAAGAACATAGAAAGAAACAGAAATTTCTTATCAGGACAAAAGCATGACTCATGCAAGGATTCCTTCCCTGCTTTCTGGGGGTTGCAATGAGAAAGCAATCATTTTTCCAAAATGGAAGTTGGAGGTTCTTGCAAGGGGACTTGCTGCCTGTTTAGAAAAAGGGGGAGAAGTGTCACAAATTTTAGGCAAATTATCTGTGCTCAAGTTTCTAAAGCCATGCCTCAGTAAATCCGCCTCGGTCCTTGATAAGCATTACTATGATGAAATGGGTCATACTGGGGTAGGAATTCCTGCTAAAGGAATCTCTTTCTGTTGACATTTACCTGGCTTAGCAAGACTAATTGGCCAAGCACAGCTAGTATCTTTACAGTAACAGTATTCAAAGCTCAGTAACATATAACAGTTTTAAAACCAGAACAGCTGCATACCTTTTCTATATGATAAATATGAAAACTTACTTGAGCTGAGAGCTTTTCAGATCTGGGGCTACCTCCTCCTATGTCGGGAAATGGTTGGGAGGCAGCTAAGAGGCTGGGTGCCACCAGCTGCGGAAGGAGACTCCCCAGGAAGCTCCGGACGCGGCGCTCGCTGGAGTTGGCTGTTCCTGTGGGTCTGCAGCAGTGGCCCCTGGCAGCTCACAGCTAGACACTGAGTGTCTCCAACGCTCGCCAGGTCTGCCTTCCTGCAGCTTAAGGTTTCTCACAGCCATCAGTAACTGGGGAGTCAGGGAACCCGGTCTTACACTCTCCATCTCAGCTGCAGGAAAAGCTGATAGCAGTACAAAAGTGTGCTTACCTCAGATGTTGGAATGAACCAGTAATTGCAAGTGTAGCCTGAAAGGAGTGTTTTTTTGTTTTGAGTGTTTCTTGGAATTTTCATCATACCATTCTCCGTACAACAGTGAAAAGCAGCAGCCTGTGCAGGCACACACAGGCATTTCTGGCAGTCAAGGCACTGTTAAGAGTATTTCAAAAATACCTTAACTGTGACTTACCTGAAAACAAAGCTCAACTCTTCTCCGTGGAAGGATTTTTTTCAGAAGTAGAAGTCTCAAAATCTGGACAGCAGTTAAACAAATTCTAGCTCTGTAACAGTTTAATGTTGTTGATTTGTTTTGCGTGAATAGTCTTTCAAGGAGCATTTAGTCCCTGTGAGTATCTGCTAATCTTCTCTTACTTGTTTCAAGGCTTTGCAAATGAATGCACTTACTGGTCTAAATTTTGTGAAAATGTCACCAGCAAAACTGTGGCTGATGCAAATTGTCACCATCAGTCCACTGGCAATCTAAGTATTGCATTTATTACTAATAACTTCTTGAGAGCCACACAAACCCAGTACACTCCCCAAGTCTCAAAAAAGTTCTTGGACTCTTCCTAGCATCCTACTGCTGGTAGGCCTGCTCCAAGATACCTGAACGCCTGGCTGCAGGAAGGCTGCTCTCACACTAAGTCCGAATTCAGGTCTGTTACAAGAGGCACAAGTTTGCTGCCTTCAGGCCTGCCCTTTGCCTCCTGGGATGCAGTTTCAGTCTCCCGGAGTATTCCTTAGAGTAGAAGCAAAGCAGGAGTGCTGCCAGAAATCTCCAGCCCAAGGAAAACTTGCTTGTGATCCCACTGCTGTTTTAGCATTTAGTGTTTCCCACACTTCAGCACCAGCATATTTATAACAGTCCTTTGAACCAAGCTGGGACCAGTTGAATTTGTGTGTTAACACATCAGGGTGAGGTGACATGTATAAAAGAGAGACAACTCTTTTGAACGTCAGTCTACCATCCGAATCATTAAGCTGTCCTTCCACCTTTCTGTACCTGTTTTGCATGATCAGCGCTTAAAACCTGGAAGGACCGTTATGGCACAGGAGGAACACAGACTCACTGTGAAATCAGAAATCTTCTAACGCACTCCTACGTTCCTGAAAACAAGTCCGTACCCAAGCTGCTATTTTTGTTAAGATCGCACAAAGGGAAAAAAGTTTCTGACAGTTTTTTTGCATTTCTCCACTGTAGAAGACTGGTTTGTTTTGCAAACTATTTATTTTCTTTCGAAATATAACATTGTATCTTTTCTGGAAGAGACAGAGCACGAACTAAACTAAGGAGTAATGTTTTCTTCCATTTAGCATGCTTTAGTAAATAATACTTCATCATTTGTTTGCTAGCAATTGAGAACTGATTTTCTTCCAGCCATCCACAGGTACTTTCAGGTAAAAACAGGGCATAATCTGAGGTGCTAAAAATGTTTTTTCATAGTAAAACAGAAGACAACCGTACTTCTGAATTAATTCAGTTTGTGTGCAGAAAGGGAAGAACGGTTGGCGAGCATCAGAATTTCAGCGATTCAGTTCAGAAAAAGACGGACACGACTTAAGTGTCTCTGAAATGTTAGGCTCTGCCTTTCCTCTTGGAAGCAGCACTGCTTATGGGTCCTCCCACCACCAATTACCTGTGTTTCCAAGGGGGCTCGTCGCTGCCCTGGGGACCCCAGCAGGGCCAGGGATGCTGTATGGGGAGGGTCCAGGGACAAACGCAGCAAAAACCTTCTCCTAAAGGACTGCTTGCAGAACGGACTCTGGGAAGGACTCCTCCACCTCCGATTGCTATCCTCTTCGTACACACTGCACATATAAGCAGGGAACCAAAAAAGCCCCATTGGTGCCTAAATATACAAGTAACAATTGCTTGCAGATGTTTTATCATAATGTTAACTTTTTTCCCTTTTTCTCAGTTTGGTTTTTTTTTTTTTCCTTTAGATTTACTGGAGAAGAGTATTTGAATACACAAGGCATCCAAGTGATGCCCGTGGGATATGGAAGAATTACGTGGCTCTTATTCCAAATGTGCATCTCAAACAGCAATTCCTGAAGAAATTTTCAAAAGTCAGCAACACTATAGCATACACACAGTATTAAATAAAAAAAAAAAAAAAAAAAATCCCACTTTCCACACACTATGGCTTTTATAGTGCACTGACTAAAGGCTTAATATACTTAATAAATTCAGTATGCATGTATTTCGTTGAAGACCGAGATGGATTTATATGCAAGCCTGGGATTTCCAAGGACCATTCAACCCTCCAGATCCTGTAGGATTCCCTGAAACAAAGGGACAAAATAAAGGGGAACAGAGAAAAAGAGTAGAGACATTAACTTACACAGCAACTGTGAAGTAATAAAGGGACAGAGTTACTAGCAGTTGGAGCTGCTACCTGAAATAGCAGAAAATAGACCTGCGCACTTGCACAAACGCAGATGTGAAATAAAGCGTTTAAAAAAAGTACTGTTTGGGCAATGAAGCAGTAGGACCAGCCCAGTCCTCTCTGTTCATTTACACCCTGTACTCCCTTTTTACATTATTAGATAATCTGAGAATAAGGTATGAGATATTAGTAATGCACACAAATAAAACGTAGGATTCTTAATGTTCCGTTATAAACAAACCAAGTGCATGGCACAATGTTTGCCTTATAGATGATATAAAATGTTTATTAGGAAGTAAAGTGCTCAGTTTTACAGATCAATACATTCTTGATCATTGTAGAAGACTTGCATAATTAACAGCTTCCTAATAAGACCAAACACTGTACATTACTATGCAAAAACCTTGCCTTTGTAATAAGTGACAAATGATATTATAATCTAAAGTTGAAAAATGAAATAATAAAATGTTTGTAACTTTTGTCAAGTGGCCAGGCACTTACTGCAAGGCCCATTGTCAATGCACACGGGTACCCCATGAAAACTTACTGCACTTCAAGATGAAGTTTGTTATTAAGTAACGACACGTTACAGAAATATACCTCAACAAATACAGCTATGAATGCAAACATTTTCATTTTCATAATAAACATATACTACAAATAAAGATGAACTGCATGATTGAATTTACATTTTGAAAGATACATTTTTACAGGAAACCTATTTAAAATCATACTGATAGGTTTAGTTTTGTTTTCTTTTCCCCCAGGAAGGCCCTGCCTCACCTCAACAGACGACCACTAGGTCACTTCTGCACACTCCCCAGCCCCTGCTGCCACGAACCTCAGCATGCCACATGCGTTACAGGCCACAGGAACAAACCTTAACACAAAGTATTCTTAATAAGGTTCCAGCTGATTGCTGGACAACTCAAGTTGCATCATTTGACTGAAGTCACTGATTTTGAGTACATGATTATTTAAATACTATCTTAGCATTTAGTTAACCCTTGACCCTGGAAACCCAACATCAATTACATGTTACACACATGTAATTAGTTAGCATGCTTCAAAGTTTAAGCTGCGAATCGTATCACATACCAACACACTATTTTGGATATGAATATAAAGACAAAGCTATGTATATTTAAATTGCTTTGTAGTGTATTTTCTGTTTTCCTTGCACACCAGCTAGCTATGTGTACAGCTAGTGGTTTTTTGTTTTGTTTGTTTGTTTAAAGCCAGAAATGCCAGTTCAACACAGGAAAGCTTTCCTCAGGAAGGTTTCTAAGGTCCAAAAAGCTTTCAATCAAGGCAAGACAGAGCTTAGTCTGAGTGTCTCTTGCTTCACACAAATGCCCTAACCACTGTGCTGTGCGCTGTTTTGGGAAGTTGACGGAGTCTCTTGTGAAACAGTATGAATTTCTTCCTAATACAGGACAAAATAACCCACAGAAAGAAAAAATACTTCACAAGAATCATAACTTGTTTTCCCACATTGTTCTGTTCTCCAGCCAAAGCTACTAAGAAATTCCAGGCTCCACACTGAACTTCCTCCTGCTCCACCTTGCATTAATTTTCTGTGCATTAGGTTTCTCGTAAACCTAAAAATAGGAAAAGGCACAAAATCTATTTAGTTTTAGCAAGTTCTCTGGTTAGAGGGAAGGCATTCTGAGTCGTTGTACATCCAGGCAATGCAGCTGTAAGAACATATGCAAGATGAACGCTTTGCCTAAGCAGTACTACCACAAGAATGAGGTGCTAACCCCTGGCAACAACTGCTTTTTGAAATAAAAAGCACCAACATAACATATCCATTCTACTTATACTTTGTTAAATAGGCATTTTTTTTCCTCTATATACCCTACTAATAGCTAAGATTTGTTTGATTACGTAGCTTTCCATTTTCCTTTACACCAGCTCTAAGTCTTTAAATACAAGACAACTGCCATCTTCAGGAAAAAAATACAATTGACAACCTCCCTCCTAAACCAGCATTCCACATATGGAAGCATGTTGCTAGGCAAAGCTACGAACACTACGCCTCAATGCTTTCTATAGGAAACCAACATAATTTCAGTGTTGCATCTCCTTTCAAAAAACCAAAAGCTTCTATGACACAGAAAGCAGAGGAAATGAAATACTAAAAATCAGTGATTATACTACAAACACCTTTCCAAAGGAATCACATGTTGCACCTCAGCAGAAAAGCAAATGTAGAAATATACCTAATAATTTTACAAGCAGTTCTGTTAAATGTAAATACAGACTACATAGTTGAGACATGATTAGAACATGATAGAGCATGAAATTGGATTTTCCCAACTGTCAGCAACTTCTCTGCCCCCTTCCCTGTCACACCC
This sequence comes from Pelecanus crispus, assembly GCF_030463565.1. Taxonomy (NCBI): domain Eukaryota; kingdom Metazoa; phylum Chordata; class Aves; order Pelecaniformes; family Pelecanidae; genus Pelecanus; species Pelecanus crispus. Next base: position 19,783,997 of record NC_134646.1, read on the forward strand.
AAGGAACAGTTAGTGTTTTTCAATTGTGTGCTTTTAAATAATATATTTTCTGCAAAGTAACCATATTTACCTAAGAACCTGTGGAATGTTTATCCCAGAAACCCTTAGATCATGAAAATATAGCATCAAAAAATGAGCACTTTGCAACAAAGCTGAAAATGATTACATTAGTTGGGTGTGAAGGAGCAGTTCTCAAATATTACTTTTGAAATGCTAATGAAATGCAAAAACATGTAATGCATGCAGTTTCTATTATGGAATAATGTGATTTACAGTTGTACAAACTAAATGCATTTTCTTCTGTTTAAAGAAACATAGTATTTCTCAAAAATAGTAAAAATGAACATTTTAAGTTAATTAAGATGTTAGTACACCGAGAGTAACTCAGAAAAATAGGTAGCAACTCAAAGTAAAAAAAAAAAAGTGCTGTTTTATCTCTTTGGAAAGTATCAGCTGTTGTAATGAATAAGACAAGAAATTGATGCCATCCTTTTTTAAAAATTGCTTTTACAAGCATTTAAAAGTCATATTTTCCAATAGAAAGCAGAAACCTCACATCCTTTCATTTGACTGTTTTAGCCACAGCACATTTTAATTCTATGATCATTGGTGATTTTTATGGTGGTGTTTATTTTGTCTGAAGCTTGCTGCCCTCATGACAGTGTTCCCCATAATGCATGTACGGAACCAAAATTCTGTCCAGGTAGATTTTGTCACACCTGATTTCCATTCTGTCTTCCACATTTTTGTTTCCAAGTCTGACAGTCTCACTGTTGGTAACCTGAATGTGACACATGGCTTACATAGGTCTGAAAATGCCTTATGAAGAGGGTATTTACTTCGCCCACCAGTGAAAATTGTCCTTGGTGGTCTGGTAAGGATGATCACCTCATGCTGGGAAACAGTGAAGTAGTGTATTTGCTGGCTTAATACTGACCTGAAACATTTAGAGTCACCCACAAAGTTAATCCTACACATGGATGTTATTCCCCCCATTTCCTCCTCCCCCATCAATACCATCTGACTGGGAGGAAGATGGCCGAGAGTTCCTCGAACGAGGCTGGCCATTCAGTCCAAGTGGCGTTCCCAACCGATGGCTCATTTGGGATGCTGTATCATCCGATTCCCATCGCTCCAACTCCTCTCGCACAAGTCGCTCCATTTGTTCCCTGTGGATTTCATTGTCACGACCCAGTCTTTCATCCTAAATAGATTAAAAGACGCAAGCTGTAAGCACAGCTTCCAAACCACAGTCTAAGCAAAAGCCTATACAAACATGGGAAATTCTTATACCACTCAAGTATCTCCATAGGCTAGTGGAGAAACACAGCTAGTGCAGTAATTCATTTTCTTTCCAGTGATGTAATGCCCAGGTTGTCACTTTCACTTATGAAAGCACAATTTGTATTACAGTTTCTAGTATTTAAATTCACCTCCAGAACTGTAAAATATACTGAGGAGAGCACACCCACAAGGAAGCCCCATCTCATGAATCAAGCAGAATTATTGGCTGGAACAACAGTAACAGCCAGGAACACCTTATCTGTGACAGGACAGCTAAAAGTCTGACCTACATAACCCATCGAGACAGTCCATCTCGCACACCCCTTAGCAGCCCTGTTCTGGCTGTTCTTGCTCCACCAGGAAGCTGGCAGGTTTTAGCATCCACAGAAATAACACGTTTGTCCCACTGGCCACTTTCAAAGGGCCCACAAGAAAGAGAAGGTGGGAGGGGAGGCAATAGAAACTAGACAACCCTGGTGACAGAAGTGACCTGCTTCCACCTGCCACACACAATCCCAGAAGAAACATGGGAGAAGAGGAGCATGCTGCATGGGCCTGTGAGCTGGATCCCCCAGACCAGGGGGAAGCTTTGTATTAATCCCAACAAACATCAAGGGATGAACAAGCTGCTTCAGCAACTACCAAACACCACTGCTGTCCAGTTCAGGAGTTTAAATGCTGTCAGGAGTTTAAATGTCTGTTGCCTCAGCATGACACAGGCCTGCTATAAGATGGGTTGTCATACCTGAAACTTGCATCATGTCCCTAACATTTCATGTTTTAAATTTCATGTTTTCCTAACACAAAACTGAAATCACTTGGCAACTGCCAAAGCACCCACCTTGTCTTTAGCACCACTCCCTCAACCCTCCCAAGCCAAGCAGTAGGAAGAAGTGCTAACAGTAAGCAAGCCATGCAGGTTGAGACTGGACAGGAGAGAGTAGGTTCCTTACCTCTGTCACGCCATCTAACAGTCTTCCCAACACATCTCTTCTTTTTAGTTTGGCTCTCTCCATCGCTTCAAGCTTCACAATAACCGCGTCAATCTTGGAAACAATACTGCCGATAGAATGCTCCATGCGATCAACCCGCCTCATGAGTCTGAGGGCAACAAGTGTGAGCTTCAGTGACTGACATTTCTGAGTCAGTATCATTCTAGCATGTCAACACGCAGAGCAGATAAGGATGAGACAGCATTTTAATTCAAGCATGCATCTGACTTTCCACAAATGAATCCTATTGTCCAGGAAGGGACAAGGTACACAAGAGCAAGAAGGTAACACAGGGGTAAAGCAGATGGGAAAAAAGTACATATTTCACTCTGTTTTCTGTGCTTTTAGGGCCATCCTCATCAAAATTTGTTGGTTCTAGTTACTCAAATTCTTCATTCAGCTAGTGTTGCTATAATTAACACAGAGATCTATCCTTTTAGGCAAAATACATACTCAGAAGTAACTTAATCTTACTAAAAACAACAGCTGAAGTTCTCACTGAACCTAAAACAACCTCAAGGTTTTACTACTAAAAAACCCAGAGAAGTCTTCTGGCATTACTGTAGCATGACCATTTTCTCTGTCTTGTCAATGACCAGGTTTTAAGGACAGGGGTTTTTTTACTTTTATGAATAATCTGATTAATATTCAGAGTTATAGGAGAGGCTACTATATAACTGAATTCTGACTGAATTCTAATTCTATTCTATGTAACTGAATTCTAACCCATGGGGGGTGGGGAGCAAACACCACACATTCATCCCCTCAGAAGGATAAACTTACACTTGGAACTCTTCATAGGAAACCCCACTAGAGCTGCTGCCCCTCCTCCTGGAGCTGTGTCCGCTGTCTTCATCCTCATCCTCCTCTGAGTCGTCCAAGCTCCGGGGAAAGCTGCGGCTGCTCAGAGGACGTGGCAGAGAGCTCCTATCCAGGTCCAGATCCTCCTTTGTGAAGACACAAGCCACAGACAGAGATGTAAAGACCTTCACCTGGACATGGGGGATGGAGGTGTCAAGGCCAAAGACCTCATGCCCTCTATCAGCTCCCCCTTGCCTTTTTACAGTTCTGCTCAGACAGGCAGGGATGAGAGCAAATGTGAAGGGTAACAAGAGGATTCTTCTGGGGCAACAAACCAGCACGGGGAGAAGACTGGCAGATAGCGCTGGTGGCATACCACTTCTAATGCTGAGCTCACCCTCTCTTTCTCCAGGTCATCTCTCATCTGCTGATGTTCATGCTCTGTCAATTCCTGGTCCCCATCTTGGTCATATTTGGTAAATATTGCTTCAATCTCTGCATCCGTGTGCCCCTTCCTGAAAAGGCAGTAAAAATAGTTCCCTTTCCATTTTTCAAATGCTGAATGTGGGAAAATAACAGAAGAATGGCAAGAAGGACTGTAAACACACTCCAGTGACTTGCAGCTGGGGTGTCAAAAAACACGTCATACTAATTGTTGTTTAGTCTTGTGTGCTTAACAAGCAGAAAATCTGTGTTTAGATAACATAGGCCTGTGATAGACTCAGAGGCACCCTATCCAATGTGCTTGAGATTCCTGCCCTGCTGTGGGAAAGATCAAAGCAGACTGGTAAACTATGGCTGTGTGAGTCCCCAATATACAGGTGAAAACAGCAGATTCAGTGATCCTCTAGCAAGGACTGAGTTCCATGGTGCCTGCATTCCCACTTGCGTGCCTCTGCCCAGGTGCTGCTTTCAGGGATCCCCCAGTTGGTGAAAATAAATCTACTCTTTGCATTTCATCTGTGGTTTTGTGGTTGTTCCTGTGTCCTGCCTGTGTCAGCTCATACACTGAATGAACTTCAAGTATTAGAAAAACACTTCATTCCAAAGACTTTCATCCCCAAGCCAATGACACGACTCATCCCAGTGCTGCCTATAAATTCACAACACTGATAACAAAAAGCTCAACCCTCACCTTTCATTAATAGCACGAATCTGCCCTAGACTGCAGACTGCACCCTGCTCCTTCACAACCATCCCTTTTGTACCTCCCTGATTTGGTCCCTTTCCTTGGACTCCTGCCTGTTCACAAACTCCTGCAGTGGCTCTGATAGAAACATTACCATTTCCTCAAAGGCTTTAGATCTCCGCTTCCTCAGACCCTTTCTCCCCCACAACACAGCAACTCAAGGAGGTTGGGCCCCAGAGTGCCAAATCCTTCCCCCAGTGTTGCATGTCACCCCACTGCAGCAACACCAGCCATAGTGCAGACTCCAGGGGCCAGAGCTCAGCAGACCTCCTCAGTTAAGACTTCTCTGCCACCTCAAACTGACCATTCTTTTCCCACTCCTCTCTTCTTCTGCAGTTCCATGCCACAGTTTGAACTTTCCTTTGTTCATTCCTTGTGCAATGCCTGCAGACCCATATGCAAAGACTGTTTACCTGTACACATCTGGTTGTTTACATAAGCCTCCCACCAGATACAGGAAAAGCACATGCTCTGTTACCCACTAACCAAAAGAAAAGTATTCTGCTGTGTTGTCTTTATTCACATTAGTATACTCTTAGGGAGAGAAATTCACATCAAAGACTCAACATCACATGTTTCTGGGGATACTATTTAAGATAAGAAGTAACAGCTTCCTTACCCTTTTAGATCTTGCCGGAGTTCATCAAAATTTAGTTTTCCCCCACCTTGTCTCAAACTTTCCGAAATGTCATCAACAGTAGTTTTCTTCAATTTAAGTTTGATCATGGCTTTGTTGTAACCCTAAAAGTGAAGTGTCATGTTTTATTGTCATGAAATGTTAACACTTGATTTCTAATAACTTTTTTGATTACAAAAATCAGCTAGTATACACTATTATTCAGTGTGTTCCAAAAGCCCTGCAAGAATCTGTCTTTTCCTCCAGTTTATCCATCTTTTATTTCAGCATTTAAATGGGCAACACACAAATACCTTTGCAGTTAGAGGTAAGGCTTTCATCATTCAATTTGTACTGCAGGTCAGTAGGAATTGAATATTTTGTCCCAGGAAGACACCTTTGGCAGTTACTGACAGTTGACAGTTTTAAATAATGCTGACAAAACAGGTACAACTTTCTGCAGTCATTTTGCTTATCTCTCATTCTTCAGTTGTAGGAATGACTTTTTTTGAAAAGTCCTCATCCCAACAAAGTAGCACTTTTCATTTTTGTCTGTTGTGTTTTAATAACTGGTTTGCAAGTTTTAAACTCTGAGTTAGCGGTCATGCTGAGCATGCATTTAGACATTTCTGACCACAGTACAGCATTACATCCGTGCCAGAGCGCACACACGTGTACATGTTTTTCCTAAACTGGGATTCAGGTCAAGCTCTTAACTTTGTATTCAACAACGTTACTGCCAGCTGCCCCTGGGAGCTCCCAACACAATATCCAAGACTTGCCTCATTTTATTGCCTGAAACAAGGTAATTCTGAATTCTGTGACCAAACCGAACAGCAGTTTAGCTTCATCAGTTCAATATTTCTGTATGTACCTAGACAGACAAATCCTTTGTCATATTCAGTAGGCTGATTATTCAACGCAAAGTCTTAGATGACTAAAATACATTGTGACGTATTCATTAATTCAATTTTCACTCATTTAATTTACACTCAGCTCAGATTCATTTGTTTTAACTAAGAGATGTTTATTTTCATCAGCTGCTGCCAGCTTTACTTTGTATTGTTTATATAGCATTTTATGGAGTAAGTTCAGATGCGAGGATTGAGATGTCAAACAGAACGCTACTTTTACCTTTCTGATAAGGTCAGACAGTTCCATTTCTGCCTTCTGTTGTGCCATATCCGATTTCACTTCGGAGTATGTATCATTGATAATGGCCAAAAACATGTTCTGTTCATGAGAAAAATAAAAAAGCCCACTGAAAAATTTCAGCAAGTCTGAGCCCTACTACTCCTATGACAATCATGTGCAGACCGATAGATGAATTTTTTAAAAAGGGCCAGGAGAAAATGGTGGGCTGTTTAAAAAGCACTAACATCAAGAGTTTGAGCTATTGAAATATGATGCACTGCAGTGTAACAACTTTTAATCAAGACTACTGGTTATTAACATAACTGGAGAATTACTTTCCAGAGAGGGTTCATGCCTACACACAGCAGTGGCAAGAAACCATGACTGTTTAATGTTACAAGTTTGGCCTTCTACCTGCAAGGACAAACTTATACAGATAACAACTGTGAATTAACCTAGGCAACACAGCTGGCAACAAAAATGCCTGAGGATCAAGTGAACTATTCATCCCATAATAACCAGCACAAATACAAGGTTCTTACCTAGTTACAGCTCTGCTTGTGTTTCAGACTAAAGATAAAACCAAAAAAGCTTAAAATCAGACACTTGGCATATATGCTACCAACTCTGAAAAGAGTTCGATCACTTGTTCAGACAAAAGAGAAAAAAATCGGTCTCACTAACCCTGTGCCAAGTGTATGATTTACTTGAGCCATGCTGTCATTGCTGGAAGGGTCCTGCTGAGCATGAAGTAAACATGACTGAATTGCAAGCTGGACATTCAAGTCCAAAAAGAATTACTCAATTTACTGGCACGTTCCATGTGCCGCTCTCATGCAGAAAGGCAGTCTTAACCTCTATTTCCTCATGGACTTAAAAAAATGCTTTAGGAAAACAATCTTCCAATGCTGTATCTTTATGCATTTTTGCCCAACACCAGAGAAGTAAGATGTACCTTGACTACTCCCTATTTTGCTTTCAGCTGCCCAACATTAAGAGTTGGTGCTTTCTGCCCATCTTCCCTAACTTAGTTTCCAGGTCTCAGACTGGTCTCAAGGACCTTACAGCAACATTTTACTCCAGCCAAATGACAGGATGTGCAGATATTAATAATCACACAAATTATAGCGAGTATTTTGGATAACCTTCTGTGCCTTCACACTCCAGTGCTTTTCTGCTACCCCTCAGAAAAAATGTTTCTTTCCCTTGCTAGACACTAGGAGACACATCTCCTCCTCTGGATTTTGTGAGGTGCTTCAAAGCAAATATGAAACCCGCTTCGTGTGCCTCTTCATCCAAAGTGACCCATATGTTATTTTCCGATTGACTACTGGTCCATCTCACTGAACAAGACTCTCCGCTTCCTTACTAGTGAATAGCCAAGATGAAGTCTTCTTGTGCAAATAATCTCTGTATGCCATTTCTCCTCATCTCAAAGAATAATAAAAAGCCTCATTAAGTACAAGGGTCATTAAATAACTCTAAAAGTTATGATGATACAGGACTGCTGTACCATTTTAAGGTTAGTAAAATCCTGCTTTAATGCTTGCCACCTTATCAAATCACCAAAAGGCACACAGTTTGGGGAATAATCTGAGGATTTCTTGCTCACATAACAGCTTCCATCTGGTGATATCATCAGAATCAAAATTACTATATATTAATGTTAGTACCAAACTAACTGAAAACTACATCCAGGCAGAAGATGCTGGGGTTCTTCACTTATATCAACATAAAAAAAAATTAATTTACTTGGTCTCCTAGGTTTCTAAGAGAGAGGTCTCTTCCCTCCACTTTTTGTTATATAAATTATTAGTAAGACTGTAATATGGATTCAATACTAGTATTAACAGAGAGTATACAAAAGATGAGTACTCATTCACAATGCACTCATTGTTTGAACTTATTTGTTGGACAATCATGTCTACATACTGCCTCTCAGATAAGCTGAGCTTCTTACAATACTGTTTGTCAATAAGTGTACAGGTACTCTGCACTGGGAAAGAGAGAAAGAGAGGGCCCAACTCTGCCCTGGAGAAGGAAAAGCACATAGAAAAGAGGCCTTTGCAGGCCAACCTGCGTACCTGAAAGCTGCTGCACTGCTGATTAATTAGGCTCTTCCAGCAGACAAGCTGTGTGTTGCATGTATGAACTAGGCTGTTGTAAACACAGACAGCCACACATTAGAGCACTTTATAAACTAAGAGCCTGTATGTTACTTTTCACCAAAAGATACAGGCTTGCTGTGTATGCCAACCAGGCACTATTCAGATTTTAGAAATATAAAATATTTATATTTATACAATAAAATATAAATATATTTGTATAATATATTTATATATTTATTTATTTATAAAAATAAATATAAAAATATATAAAAATATATAAAAAAATAAATTTAAAAAACCACACAGTGTGGAGCACTATATGGGAATGACAACAAGCATACAATGCAAATCTATTTTGAATGAAGGAAAAAAATGAAAGAGTGTAGTGACCAGCCATGTAACAGTCAAGCCCCTACATGGACTGCACACTCACCATTATCAAAAAAAGCCCCAAGTAGCAGTAGGAATCAAAGAACAAGAGATGCAAAAACGGCCACCTACCCACCCCGCATAAACAAAGGCGTACATACCAAAAGAATGAAGAACATAAAGAACACAAATGTAGTGAAATAAATTGGTCCCAAAATTCGATTAGCTTCTTCAACCTCTGTGAAGTTGAAGTCTCCCAAAATGATGCGGAACTGAGTAAATCTTAAAAAACAAAACATATCCAGGAGTTGAAAAAAAACACTTTTGGAGCTGTGCAAGAATTCTCAATCTATTTTACCCTAACAGTCTGACTGATTGCCAGCAGAGAGGTCTGCACTACTGTTAATACTTTATCAGGCACTGCAATAATCAATTCCTCAAGCCCATCTCTAGGCAAAACCAAATGTGCAGTCAGATGCTACGCACAGAGAACAAAACCAGGGTGGTTACTTCTGGCTTTTGGTCACAACTGATAATGGGGGTAACAGGAAGCAGAGCAAACCACTGATTACCATTGTGAGGCTTTATGATCCGCTCCCATCCTTCTCCTATCCTTTCTGCCTCTCGCAAACGTAGAACCCCAGCCCTCTCCCTCTAAAGCTAGCTGTACAGTGCCAAGCCTCTTCCATCGTATTTCAAGTTCCTCCACTTCTCTACAAGAAATTTTTTGCAAGATTGCCCCAAGGTAAGGGGGCAGGGGGAAATCGTTAACTGAACAACCTGGTAATTACCTCAGTTAGAATCAGGTCATGTACCAAATCAATAAAGGAAAAACTGATTAACAACCCTATATTAAGCCCTATCACTCTCCTGGATTCCAGCAGATACTTACAAATTTACTAGTTGACTGTCTTAAGATGGACTTCATTTGTGAGTCAACAATCTACACATACTATCAGGAACACAGTATTATTATGCATACAAGATTTCAGTAAGCATTAGAAACATAAGCAAGCATATAATCATTCAACTGCTGAAGACAGACATTGCTTTGTTTAGGAATGTGACCAACTGTAATAAAACCCATGTCACTTCCACCAACAAAACCCTGCTATTTTTAGCTCACTGATCTAACTATAGTATATTTTTAATCTCACAGCAAAGACAGCTTTTAAACTAAAAATGTTATCAAAAAATACATTTGCTACTCAGCTACATCAACAGTGATATGTCTGCAGCTTATCTGTTTAGACATATGTCTGTAGCTTATCCACCTCTGATGAGGCAACCAAATCCATTCACCAATGTACAATGAGAAATTCTTTGCATTTTTTATTCTTGTACTTACATGCAGTCCTGGAAAGTGCTGAAGTCATCAATTTGAGTGCCAAAGACAAGATAGGCCAACTGAGCATACGCTAAGAAAATAATAAAAAACATAATAGCAAAGCCAATGACGTCTTTGACGCAGCGAGACATGGTAGTGGATAACTGACTCATTGTTCTATTGAAGTTAACAAATTTGAAAAGCTGTTAAAAGAAAAGATAACTGTAAAGACAAGGAAGACAACAATTTCTTAACACAATCGCTTCTCCAGCCTTCACACATGAGATGTTTTACTGAATTTAACTGGAGACAAAGTCAGTTAATTTACATTTAGAAATACATCACTTCCTAAAAACACTGAGGCTTGAAATGTGAAGAAAATTGTGAGAATGCCAACTTCTTGTTTGGGTGTGGGGTTTTGTTTGTTTCTTTGTTTTTTCACTCCTCTATTTGGCACCCTGGCTTCAGAGCAGTGTTACCAAAATGCTTTCAAAAGCTCTTTATTTATCTTTATCTTCAATGAAGATGTTAGCTACAAAGTAGTAAAATGCGAGAAGATCTCCCAGCTAACTTCACTGTGAGCAGTCTTCCTGAGGTCCCCTCCAACCTGCATTATTCTGTCACTCTGCAGTTTACCATTATTTCTTATAATGAGCCACTTCATTTCTTAAAACATGATGCAAAAATTAGATGCAACTTTGTCTTATAAAACAGTAAGAGATTAGCTAACTTGCTTGATGAACCTAAGTATCAGTCTGGAGATTGGAGTGGAAGTTCACTTATCATTGGTCTTACATTTTCCCCTGTTAGATAGTTTATTAACTAAATGTTCCTCTGCAACTTTATACACACAGAGGACAGGAAAATGAGTATGGACATGAAAAGAAATATCACTAGAAAGAGGCAGTAAAACAGAGAAATTAAGTTTAACTGAAGTAATGTATCTAGTTTTCAAATTAATTGGACTAGCTTTATCAACCCTTCTAATGATTCAGAAGTTTTGAATAAAAAGGGCACAGTTAAACCAGGCTAGGAAGAAGCAATACCCAGTAAGAATTATCAACTTACCACTTCAGGATTCATAAAAGCATTTCTTTACGTGTCTGCTGTGACAAAGCACTAGCACTGACTACATCTTCTAGAATTAAACAAGGGCTGACTAAACCTGTGGCAAATTACAAGCTTGCTTTTAATCTGCAATGTTACCCCTGTGCTCTGACTTTCTTGCATGACCAATTGTAGGAGAAACACAACTAAACCACAAATAATATATCACACAGAACTTGGAACACTGCTTACATTCTAATGTTAGAATAAGGACATGTGTCTTGGAGTTACCTTAATCCAGACAAAAAACACAGTGACTGCAGCAATGTTGTTGAATTGCATTTGCCAATATGCCAAAGGTTCAAAATTGGGGAATGAGTTCTGATCTTCCAGCAGCTTCTTCAGGAGCATATCAACAGTTGATGTCCTATAGATGCTAATTCCTATAGCTACCACAGAGAGCTGAGTACAAAAGAAACACACAGACACACAAAAGGTGATTAGGGTTTTAAAACAACTTGTTTTAGCCACATATGTCAGATAAAGTTAAGGAACTCCATGTTATTTATAGCACTAGCATAACGTGGGCTTTAAGTAAAAGCAAATATATTGTTTTCAAGGTGTCCTGGCTACAAAGCTGAAGTTTAAAACAGGAAAGTAACAAGTAACAGATAGGGATTGCACAGATTGATACAAGCTTCTTGCAGTCAGTCCTTCAGGGTCAACCCTGCTGGTCACTGATCACATTAGCGCTTAGGGCCAGGCAGTTGCGGTTGCTAGAGGGGTCCAGGTTTTACCACCTTTCACTCAGGAGTAATTTAAGAGCCCAGTGGCTGCTGTTTGAGATTGGATCCAAATTAGAGTTTCTGGACACATCAGGAAACGCTTTTCACAACAAAACCATTCTAGTACTCGACTACAGACAAATAGCCTGGGAATAAAGAAGGTTTAGAAATCTTTTCCTTGCCACAGTTGAAGAACAAGATGACGGTGAAGCCTAGTGGGCTCAGAAAAATGAAGCTGTCACAGAGAAGAAAATGTAAGGAAAGAAAGATGACAACTCAAAAAGACAAAGGTGAAAAAGAGTAAAGAGCAGAAAGACAGCGGTAGCCAAAAAGGTACCAGAGTTTCTCTGGAGTACAGACTGACCAGTATTACCCAGAACAAGCAACAATAGAGAAGGTGTAGTTTTACCATACAGGTAAGGTTCCTGTTTTGACCTCTGCAAATGTGCTTTTTATTAGTGTAAGTGAACACTTCATCATGTATACAGAGTCATAAAGTACATAATCCTAAATTTAAACAATGTGTCTCAGACAAGGTATAAACATAGAAGTTGACCCTTTGTGTGAACTGAATTTTACACGCACACTTGAATACACTTCACCGACTGTAACATCAAAGCATCTTATTCCAGCCCCACCACTAAGTATAACAAACAGCGCACAGTTCATGTAAACATCCTCCTAAATGGTCCTTCATTTACAAAGCACTGTGATGCAAGTATGATTTCTCTAGATTACAGATACTAACTTCAAGACTTAAACCTTAATACTAGCTTGGTATTAGCTGGTGAGTATTTTAATACCACATTAAATCTCCTTGTGGTTCTTTGCAAACGTACTCAAATCCCAGTCCCACTCCTCCAAATGCAAATCACTACTTCAAAGCAGATGATTTTCCTACTTTAAAGCCACTCCAGTAGTCTGTATCAGGTATGTAGAAGAGAAACGAGGGCAAGTTTGTTATCTCCCATAATGGCTGTGCCTTTATAGACAAAAACTGTGAAAAAGCATACTGGACAAATACTCTAAACTTTTCACCAGTACATGAAGGTTGAAACCACCAAACACAGAACAAGCAAGTTTGCAAAATACACCAACATTACAACACAGACTAAAATTGTCTTATTCAGACTGAATAGCCCAATAGTCTGTAAGTATCCTTCCTAACGATGGCCCTATCCCTTCAACCCACAATAGGAATACCAAGTCATTAAAGTCTCCTACAAAGTGCATTTCAGAAAGTAATTTCAGCCTTATTATAAATATTACTTACCACAATGATAAGGATATCAAGGCAATTCCAGAGACTTCTGAAGTAGTGCAGTCTATGAATGTGAATTTCTATGATCTCTTCTACCATATAATACAGAACAAAAAGACAAAACGCCATTTCACAGGCTGCCAGAAAAAAATCAAAAGTGGAGATGTAGTGAATCAGCCTCACTGGCTGAAACTGCCAAGACGTAACAAGGCCTCCAGTCGCTGGAAACTCCACTAACAACCTGTGTTTAAAAAAAGGCAAAGGAAAAAAAAAAAAATCATTTACACAGCATTGATGAAAAGCACTACTAAAAGATATATGGTTTTATTTACATAATTATTTAAATCACGGCAAAAGGCCACATATGATTAAGAGAAAACACTACACAGAACAGAAGGTATAAACCTGACCACACTCAATTTTTACTAAAATGCAAAGCATTTCAGGAACAGTGTGCATAGAGACAGAAAGACCTGTCTTCATCTGCATCTGTTTTGTGCTGTCTGAACTACAGACTGATGTTGTATATCCACATATTTACTTTAATAAGCCAACTCACTACAGAAGTCACCTGCAAACTGCACCCAAGCTGCTGCGGCATCAGGAAAGTCAAAACTGCCTCCAGATGGTGAGTGCAGCTGCCATGTGGAGCTGCATTTCTTTGACAGGGAGGCATGCCACTTCAGTTGTCTGTCTCCTTTATACAAAACATACACTTACCCATGTCCTCAAAACAAAGCAATCACAAGAAAACCCCAAGTCTACAACCTACACTGTGCAGTTTGAACACTGCCATGGTTCTGTTCACACCTGACAACGCAGAACAGGTTGATGTTCGCATTGTATACGGAGAAATCAATGAAAGCTGCTCTGGTCCCTCTGTCCAGCCACAGGTTCTTCTTAAGGCTAGCAATCTGCACAGCTGTCACTTCTCTGGTCCTTGAGAGGTCTTGGTAATAACCAGCCCCACTGTATGTGGCAATCAAGCCCCAGTGGCTACTCCCATTCAAATCCTTCTCATTCGTGTACGTCCAACTAGTTCAGAAGTAAGCGAAACAGAGCATGTTAGTCTTTCCACTTTCAACTTACAATTAACAAAACAGACCAACAACAAAACAAACAACAAGACCTGACCAAAAAACCACATCAGTTACTTAAAACTGCTTTCATTTAAGAGGTACTTGTAGCAAGTTTTGATGCTTATACCCTGGAGAAAGAGCTCACAAAGTTATTTTTGTTGTGTTAGTCAAAGTAAGATAGAAAGATGGGTCAAAGGTATATTAATTGTGAAAAGAGAACACATCAGTCATCTCACACAGAATTTCTATCCTCAGGGAAAGAAAGAAAATTGGCATTTACATAGTTATTTACATCCAAAACCTTTTACAGTTCAACTTGCACATCGTCCTCCAAGAGAGGCAGTGCTATTCCCATTTTTAGCCAGGGAAGACAACTCAGAGAAACCCACTGAAATAATACAATCTGGAATTACAGACAGGTGCTCATGAGTTGCAGTGCTGCACTCAGACCACCGTGTGTCTCCCACAAATAACATGAATATAACAACATTGTGCCATAACCAATGGCACAATGACGGCACCTAAACTCAAGTGGATCAAGAGCACAGTCCTCTCCAAGTTCGGTAAGGTTTCTCCATGAGCAGAACTGGCAGCTGCTCTGGACATCTACCTGCCTTTACAGACAGAACATACAGCAAATGCAGTGTTGCCTCTGCCAAGTGACTTCTGTAATTCAGCACAACCCAGGTCAGGGGCCGGCGGGGAAAGTGTGTCTACAGGAATACTACATACGCTGTTCCATTTCGAAGTCCAAAAGGAGCAGTATCTTCATTAGCTACAGAATAGACATCATAGCAGTCTTTGATTTCATCCTTTAAATCTTCAGGTATTGAGCATGAACCATTTCTCACTTTAAGCTGCCGAATGCGAGGCACCCCTAAGAGCAGGTTCTCATAATAAATGAAGCTTTTGTTTTCTGCCATGGTTTTGTTGTTGTACCACATCTCCCAGTAAAGACCATCCAGCAAAGGGCCTTCTGTGAACTGGGGAAGAAGACAGAATTTTAGTTTGCATGTTGCCAGCACTGTTTTTACAGATCTTCATTCCGTGGATGTGTTAAAATTGCAGTTGATAATTTTTCTGACATAAGGCCTTACTGTTACCTGTCCTTCAAAGACATTCTGCAACCTTGCCCTACCCTGCCCCACCAGCATTACCTGGGTTCTAAACTTTCACATATTAAAGGCCTGCTTTGTTCCATAGCTTTGACATTGTGCACAGAGATCTTCATGCACAACCCCACAACATTAGAAAACAGATCCTGCAAGTTAAGTTTACAGGCCATGACGGGACAAGCAAATCACAGCAACAGAGATATAAAAAAACGGTTTTAGATTACCTTCCAGAAGTCATCCATTGTGGACAAAGTTTTGAAATCAGTTTTCTCCATTTTTGATACAGGTGTTTCCAGGAAGAGCTGCGACATAACCCTTGTGTAATAGTACATACTGGAACTCACTGTCCCATAAGTCACTGCAAAAGATTTGTCAAGGAGTGAGAGGTACAGGGATGGAGGAAAGAGAAGAGGAAAAGAAGAAGGAAAAAAAGAGAAGGAAAAAAAGAGTACTTTGCTTGTTTTGTTTTGAATATATCAGGTTATATTTGTATAGATTTTGCACTGAAAAGTTCAAGCTTCAGAACAAAATAAAATCCACACCAAGCAGCATTTGTCTGTCAACTGTGATTAAAATACAAAAAGCAGTGAAGAATAGACTGATCAATCAGTTTAAAATACTCGGTTCTCCTTCCCACACCTCATTCTATTATTAATGCTTCTACAAAAGCTAACTTCAAGAAAAACAAAGGCAAGATTCAACAGCCTGAAGAGAGGCAGCTAGTGCGTTTTTAGGTGACTTGTGCTATCCAAGGCATCCACAGGGAGCTGGCACGGATGGCACAAGACCTCAGGAGAACTATGCCCTGCTTGAACAGATAATGGAGACGGTCAACCAGGATATTGCAGGGCACTGCGAATGACATTAGCCGCCTATGGTTAGACAACGAAACTCAAGACACGCAGTGCTTCTGGGAGAATTTCGCCACAGAAAATAAATGACTTGTGTTACTTCTTTTCCTCACACTGGGCCAGGCATTTGGCTGAGGACCACAGAGCATAAATTATAAAATGACATACAAAGCCAAGATTGCTTGAGAGAACAGTCTCTGGCACTGATACCGTTACTGCCTATAAATACTTAAAAATATTTTATGGTGAAAATTCAGAGAAGCTTGAAAGATTAAGGCTACGCTGAACAACCTCCATCAGTTTTGACAGTTTTATAAAAATACTTTAATACAGGGAAGAAAATGTGTTTTCTTTATCAACCGGAGAACAAGAACTATTTTTAATAGACTTCCGCTGTGGCACATGGAATGTATCACATGACCATGCAATACCTGGATTCTCTCTAAATACGTACTCTCAAAAATACAAGAGTACAAGCAATGCCCATAGCATTTAGCCTGCACTGGAAAGCTCTCTCCTAGAGCATGCCAAGCCACAGGCCAGTCTGTCCCATGGTTATTGCTTACGTGTAAAATTAAAAAGGATAGTACTTAAAAAAATACTAATGAGTTAGCAATATCTGTAGATATTTAACACACTATACTTTTCCTTTATTCTGCTACCAAAAATCTTCTTCTATAGCAAAACAAATTGTGAACAGCCTGCAGTCAACCTTTTCCTGCTGAAACCAATTTCACTTTATTTTAATTCAGGTCCCTCGCTGCTACACTTCTGGTGGTACAGCACACCAGCCACAAGCAGTCTCATGCTACTTTATCCATAAACCTGCACTAAGCAATCTTAAAGGACTCGGGAAGCCAAAACTCCATGATATTTAGTGTATACCATGCTTGCAGTACAACACCAAAACAGTTGTGTCAACGGTATAAAGTTTGGGGTTTTGGAGTTTTTTAGTTAATTCCACTCCAGACAAGCAAGGCAGGCTTGCTCTCGAAGCCAGTCTACCAATGTAGTTTTGCATTTTCTCTTCCACTCCAAGATTCTCTCTCACAAAAAATAAAAACATCACCTTGTCCTATTACAACTGCTCATAAAAAACAACTTAAGTGTCAGTGACATTTCAGATATTTAGAATAGAACCACCCACACTAAAAATTAGAGGCTTGAAACGTATCGACTTTGCAAAGATATACTAACTTAATGCATACAGATTTTGTTGTTATTCTCCCCAGTAACCAAATAAAACATCTATTTCACAACTCCATAGTAAGTTCTATTTTGTATTGTCTTGCTAATTTTATACAATATATGAACATGCCTTGTTTTGACTATTAACTTAAAACCCCCTAGAAAATATGATTCTATGATCTTAAAACAAAATTGTATAAGAGCTTCAAGTTCCCAAGGCCAGAAAAGACTGCCGCTCTCAGAATCATTACATTATACTAGCCACAACTGTTCATGATGCTGTGTGAGGCCTGTGATAAACATCCTCTTCTACCTGTGCTCCAACATCACTAAGGTTCTTCACCCTGAGAAAAGAACAGCACTCAGTTCAGGCTGCCGCCTTGAACTCCCTTTGGGTGCAGGAATATTGTTGTGCATGAGGCCGGAGATCCGTCTAGTTCCTCACTTCTGTACTAAGTCTGTATTTAGTAGAATACACTAATATTATCTTCAGTGTTGATTCTAGAGTGCCTACCTCAAAGCAGTCGCCTACTTAAAAGCCAAATAAATTTTTTTAAAAATGAAAGTAATAAAAGAGTAGGCTGAATGTTATTCTGTTCTGTGTCCTATAGTGTTACGATACTTCATATATCATAGACAACAAAACAAATGACACACTTAAATCATGAAAGTCTCCAGCTGTGATCCGTATACACTTGAGTATATATAGCTGCAGATGCATTTAAAATGTCCAGCATCACGCAAACACAGATTATCAGATATTTCTAAGTAGCTAGCATTATGTCTGCTTTTCCAGCTGCTATCAAGAACTTCTATTCTTAGAGTGACCTGTACCTAAGCTTGGTGATAAACTTAAAACTCAGTGATTTAATTTAATTTTTTGTCCTAGATGACTAACTCCTACTCTTCACATTTAACGGTTCTGTTCAGTGATTTCAAAATGCATAGCAGAAGCATTACACTATGATGTGGTACTACATTAAAAAAAATGCCCCCTAAAACGAAAGAATATTATCATCCTGCTTAAAGGTTCAAAACTTAAGGCACAGAATGTTGCAGTATTTTCAATCTCAAGCAACAATCCAAGCGCAGAAACAAGACAAAGATTTCATTCCAAATCTTTGCCTACACACCTGTCCATTAATTCTTCTCCCACATCACTGAAACAGCCTTCATTCTGGAGTCACAGATAGCAAGCAGACAGTACAGAACTGGATGCATTAATGCCAAACGGTACTTACGGACACACAAGACCACAAGGAAAATCATGTATGTAACCAACTCCCGTAAGACACTTTTCAGATATCGCTCTCTGCTAGTGTTGCTTTCTTCCATGAGTCTTGTCCCCCACAGACCTTAAAAGGAAGACATATATAATGATATACACAGGTATCTGATACTAGATACATAAGGAACATAATAAGTCAAGTGGTTTTGAAAACTTAACCTATGTCACGTCTGCTGATGGTTCTTCTGTGGATTTTAAACTGATCTAAGTTCAAGCAAGAACAACTTCTTTGGCTTGCCCTTCTGCAGGCTGAACGGGGCCCGAGGCAGTTTTAGCTATTCACGAGATACCATAATACCAATAATAGCTCAGCAGAACTCTAACACAATCTGCTGAAGATTTGCCAGAAGTACTATCACTTAAAACCACATGGTATGAAAACAGATACAAGTATACAAAGACATGCACAGATAGCCATCCTTCAGGAAATGCAGTGCAGTGTTTTGGGATTTTTGTTTTAAATATGAAAAGCATTGTTAGATGAATGAAAATGCATGTTCAGTATCGAATCTTTACTAATCGTCTTCACTAACTTTCTACCTGAAGGGAGGATACATCAGTCAAACATAATTTTAAAGAAAATAAATGATAACCTTCCTCTCCCAAATAGGCAAGGCATGTCAGAGACACAGCAGGGATCTCGGTGAGTATTTCTACACGATTACTTGCCCCGTGCAACAAACAGTTATCACTGAAACATTAGTAGTGGCCTAGCTGTCAAACGGAGCATCTGCATTAGCTGAACTACTACTGCCTGTTACTAGCTTCATATTATACTTGACATTCTCAAGAAGACAGTGTAAGAGAAGTTACTGAACTTTGGTGATCCCTTCCAAAAGGGTAACAGAGAAGCAAAAGGATCTTTTAAATGGAGTCACTAAAAGAAACAACCATCTGAGAACAGAAAGCCGTTAGAAACCACCATCCTTATTTCCTGTGCCTAACACAGAACAGTAAAAAATCTGGGAACAGCTGCTGATGCTCAGACCAGAACTGCTACCTTCAAGGAACTTCTCTTCATTTAAGCCTAAATAAAGCAAGGCTATTTGACCTTAGTTTATGGTGGGAGAGAAAGCATATAAAAATAAAAATTCACTCTTACAGAAGTGCACCAAGCTTCCACCCTTCTCCTTTTCAGGTATTTTAAACAGCCAACCTTTTAAAACACCTTTTACGTTACCAGTAGATGGAAATGAAGTAACCTCAAACTCCCTAGGAAAAAATCTTGGATCCATCGAACATACCACAGTAATTTGAAATCAAATGGAACAGCAACAGGGGATTGCCAAAACACGTTATAAAGCTGACAATGAAGAGAGTTCAGTTGCTTTACAACCATTGCTGTAAGACTAAGACAGACAAAGGGCTAATCTGCCTGCTGCAGAACTTCATTTGCCATCAAACAGATGGGAATAAGGAAGCTCTTCCCTCTACCTGCAAATACAAGGTTTATTCAGAACAAAATAATGTGTTAGATGTTTTAGAAACCTTTCAGCTATCACATTTTAAGTTGTGACCTAACCACAAAGTCAACCAGGAAACTTCTCTTGCGCAGGCACAGCAAGCACTAATAGTCTTAGCATTAACCTCTGTTCACACTCCTTAATTAGTAATTTAGAACCTTCACTAGTGTCAGCCCCCAAAACAAGAGAGCTTTTTTAAAGCTGTTCTTTAAGGCTAAGTCTGAAAATTTACAGATAAAGACTGCAGCTTTACACAGAATGCCAAATCCTCACCATTAGGTCATTCTTGAAGACAGAAACATAAAACCAAGAACATTTACAGTCACTAATAGTAAAGAACTCAACAAATTTAGCCTCTAACACAGCACTACGTTGCACTAGCAACCCTCATAATAGAGGCAGGAAAACATTACAGAAGAGAGGAAGAAAAGGCTGGAACAGTCAGTGAGCTAAACTGGCTAGAGAGCCGCTGTCAGCACATGACTCACCAATAAGAAATGTGGTGAGCAGAGAGCTTGCAAGCTCAAATTCTGTCATAGTATAATATTGTTAGGAGTCAGCAAGGAACAGAAAGTTACATGTGAAGAAAAAAAAAAAAAACAAACCAACCATCCAAAACCAGCACCGGATATCATACAGTGATCTTTGTGTTAAATGAACTCTGGATTTGCCCATCAGCTAGCTTGAAGCTTTCATTAGTTGCCGTGCTTTTAGAAGATATATACATTATTCTCCTTTTTGCCTTATTAGAATACTGATTTAGATGCATCAATAGCACTGGTAAGCAGTGCTGGATTTAAGTTGACATCTACTGCAAGCATCAAAAAAGTTTCATTTCTAGCCTTGATTAATCATTTCCAGTTCATTCCTTACATAAATTTGCTATTCATCAACTTTCTGACAGAATCTATGTACGAAATCTGCAACTAACAATTGTCATACTCATTCTGTAGCCCAAACTGCTTACCCAAAGAGTATACAAACTCAGAAGAGTTGTCAAAAAATAATGATCAAATGCAAATAAAAAAATAGATGAAATTTCATCTTAGAATAAAAAGTCTAGTTTGTTAGGTAGCACAGGAAATTAAAATCTTTCTGTTCACACATATATAAAATGTTATATTCATATATATAATGTATATGTACTTACATATACACATATACCTACATAATCATAAAGCCAAGTTTATAAGGTACAGAATGCATATAAAGTCATTCAGATTTACATAAAAGTCTTAAGTTCTGAAAGCCAAGATACATATCACTAACTAATCTGCCTACACAGAAATTCAGATGCTGGGGAAAGAATGGGGCTGGGGGAAGGAGAGGAAAGTGACCCTCAGGCAAAGATGCTTTGTCCCAAAACAAAACCAAAACAGTCTCACAAACCTTAGCTCACATTCCTTAATAAGGTACAACCAGAGTTGTAACTGCACTAGTTCAACTAGTAAAAATGTCATGATGCATTCTTCGTGAATGTAACAATGAATGAGTGACTGGAAATGATATTTGATACTTCCATTTAAAAATAACTAAGAAAATCTTTCAAGAAATACCCCACATACATTCCTTAGTATTGATGCACATGAGGACACAGTAGCACTGGGTGACAAAGTACAGCTGTGAGGGGCAGATTACCTTTCCAGTCTGGCTCTGGAAATGGACTTTGCTCTTACCCATCAAAATTTTTGATGACTTTCTCCTTAACAGAGCTGAATAGTCATCCCCTTCTCTCCCCTCAGCATCTGGGATGTTTGCTGAAGAGATCTGCAAAACTAGAGGGACTAAAGCTACTTCACAGAGACTCATGTTAAAATCTGAAAAGATTCCACAAAGAGAAGAACCTAAAATACAGATAGTCTGAAGTAGTTGACTTTCTATTCACTTAGTAACTCCTGTTACAGTCTCCCTGACAGTTGCAATTACCAAAATCCCATTACCTTAAATCCCCTCTGCATTTTTATTTCACAAGTGACAGCAAGAAAAATGTAAGCTGTCATTCAATATCCCTCAGTTGATAAGAGGCAACTTGTTTAGCCATGGTAACACCGTCACTTATGATATCCAAAGGATAAATCCCTCTTGTTGAATTCTGTATAGTGAAATGGAATTTCATTAAATAAATCTACCATAACTTTCCTCCAGTCATCTTGAAGTAAAACTGTGCATGCTATTTTCCAGTCTTCAAAGATCCCCACGGTTATCCACGAAATGTCAGAAGAACTACTGAGTGCTCTTTCCAGTATTAAAACCTGTTATCCTTCAAGTGCATATGAATTTCAGGCTTGAAATCAGCCCTTTTGCTGTGTAGCCTGCAGTGATCACATTCTTCAGAGGTTAGTTACCTATGCAGCAGGCAAGTACAGCACCCTGCAGTACCTCCACAGAATGAAACTCACACCGAGCCACTTACTGTGCCTATGAATTCATGGCAACGTTCTCATGAAAGAGCCAGAAAAGGATCTGTCTACTACAGTAACTTTAGCTACACTTGCCTAGAAACACAAAATGTACTCAGGTCAGAAATCAACAGAAACTGTGGATAGTAACCACAGGGATAAATCCACTCTGAACATTCCTAGAACATGAAACCAAGTCTTTTCATTTTACAGCTAAAAATAGAATACTACCAGTGTACGCTGACTGTCTCAAACAGCAAAAGGCAGTTTGGTCCCCAGCCATTATTGAAAATGTTTCTTTTTGTTTTCTTGCACTGCAAGAATGTGTAACTTTGCACCATTCTCCACACAGCACTCACTTGATTAATAGGGTCACACCCAGTAGTGTCAAGAGAAGCACACCAGTCAAAAGGATGCATAATGTTACCATGTCAAAGGTGGTCCTCATCTTTCAGCTTGAAAGCAGAAATGAAGAGTTCAAGCTATGGACATGCATCAGCTCCCAAACTGGTTATTCTAGCCCAAGATATGTTGCTTTTAGGCAGCAGGACAGGCAAGGGATCCATCTATCAGAGAAGGGCCGGAACATCTTCTGTGACAACATCTGCCTGATACTGATGCTGCTGAAGGCTCAGCTGCACTCTTTCTGCCCAGCACAGCATGCAGCTTCACCAAAAGCCAATTCCTCTTGGTTCTGCTGCTTGCTCAGCTGAACAAGGTGAAAATAAATATATGGGCTTAAAACCAAAAAAACTGCTAGAAAAAAGCGTACTAAAAATAAGCAACCTTCCTCCATGCAAAACCAACCCTAAGCTGCAGACAAAGCATTTTACCAAGACTTCGTCAGAATGGTATCTCGGGGGGGGGGGGGGGGGGCAGAAGAAAACCAAAACTCTGTCTGACGGACTTTCTTTCCATCTGCGAATACTCTGACCTTACACAAATCACACATTATTAAGCTCTGCCTTCAGGTTCCAAATGGCTCAGAAACCAGCACCAAAATCAGTCCTAGCATGGATAATCTGTTTTGAGTATTACTGCAGAAACCATGACGGAGATGAAACAGTAGCAACTTATGCCATATCATCACAAAGTCACTCTCACACTCATCTCATGTTCAAACACCACTATTTTTCACCACAAGTAAAACCATATACAGGAGGTTCCTTCTTGGCAACAACCAGTACGAAGGGAGCATATAGACAGTCTACTTAGGTAAGAATTTTTATAAAAGGGCTTCACTTTCTCCATGTGAAGCAGCTCCTTTCCTAGGCATTTATGTACCTCAGCAACAGACTAAACACACCACTGAAGACCCCAAACAGAGCAGTGCGAGTTCATGCATAACACATAATTATCATTGATATCTTTTCCTGACCATTCCGGTCTGTTATGAAGTGACTTAGTTCACTGAACGCTCTTCCAATAAAATCTGCTGAAAAGAAAACATGCTCTATTCCATAATCTCTGCAAGTCTGGCTTGCATCCAAGTAAAACACTGCAATGATCAAGAGGGTTTTGGTGCAAGACAGCTGAAGTCAGAGAAATCATTATAACAAATTATTTCTGAATGCACATGAAAATCAAAGTGAAGACATACAGGATGTACAATAGCCTAATTTACAAGTCCCTGCTTAAAACTGAGTTCGTTTTGACACCTCTGCTGATGCTGTGCCAGCCAGTAACAGTACTATCACTTCAGGAAATTCACATTTTATAACGATAGAATCATTTAGGTTGGAAAAGACCCTTAGGATCATCGAGTCCAACCATAAACCTAACACTGCCAAGTCCACCACTAGGTTTCTTCTTCTAAAAGAAGAATATTTTCTAATATTCTCTAAATATTCTAATATTTTCTAAATATGGTTTACTTCTCCTGCAGCTTTATATTTTGTGTGACACTTAAATCCTACGTTTAAAATCCTCACAATCTGATGCTGACATTTTAAGTTTCTCTGGAAAGGAAGGGACTTTCTCACATGTGCTCCCACAACCTTGAATCCAAAGAACTCCCCATCCACCGTTTTCTCTGCTGTGTCAAATCAACCCCGTACAGGGCCAGCAAAGCACAGTTAAGGCAGTAAGCTTAGAATGACACTCCAAACGCTGATCTGATGTGCTCCCACTTAAGCTTCAAACTACGTCCCAGGTCACCGGGACACCACCGGTCACCACCACATGTATCCAAAAACTACTAAGGAGAGTCTCTTACTTTGAAAGCACCCAGGACTAAGACCTGGGGGACAGAGAGCTCTATGCTCCGGAGGAAAGGACGGAGAGAGGTGTGCGTGCATTTGTGTGCGCTGGGGAGCATAACCAGGACAGAGATCAAAATATGGATGTGCATGAAGAGGTGGGGACACAGACAGGGGCAAGCACGCAAGGACAGACGGGAGATGGAAAAAGAATACGGGCAGAGGAAAAAGAGGGCAGGTAGCAAAGGGGTGGGTGGAAGAAAAGGCAAAAGGGACTACAAACAACTCATAAACGTCCCTCTCAGCGAGTCTGCGGGAAAAGGCAGTCGAGCTACAGGAGCCGAGCGAGACTGGGAGCCCAGCTCCGGCAGGAGGGGCCAGGGCAGGGGGCGGAGGGGAGGGGGGCAGAGGCTCTCACCTCGCAGCCGCCGCGCCAGGCGCTTGGCCCAGGCAGCTCGATGGGGCGCGGCGCCGTCGGGCGGCACCTGGGGGCGGCTCGGCACCTCCGCCCCGCCGCGCCCCGCGGGCAGCCGCCGCTGCCGCCGTCCGCCGCCGCCGCCGCCGCCCTGACCCGCCGCGCCGCTGCCCAGCGACGACGAAGCGCCGGCCGCGGGGCTGCCCCACTCCACGTCCATCTCCAGCACCGGCCCTGCCGCCGCCGCCGCCGCCGCCGCCTCCTCCTCCTCGGGCTCGAAGCCCGGGTTGTCCCGGCTCCAGGCCTGCCGCGAGCAGGCGGAGAGCGGCGGCGACGGCGGGCAGGAGCCGGCCCGCGCCGCCTCGCCCAGCCGCTCCAGCTCCAGCTGCTCCCGCCCGCGCCCGCAGCCCCCGCGGCCCGCCATCAGCCCGCCGCCGCCGCCGCCGCCCGGGGCGGGGCGCCGCCGCCCTCCGCCCCTTGCCCGCCCTCCGGCGCCGGCCCGGAAAGCCCGGGGTACGGAGGGAGATGTAGTTGCCCTGCCTGCCGCCGGCAGCGGCGGCCGCGGCCTCCCCGTGCCCTCACGGAGGGGCGCGGCCCTTGGGGCGGCCGTTGGGGCCGCGCGCCCGGCGCGTGCCTCCCGCCCCCCACCCCGGCCGAGCCGTGAGGCGGGGGCCCGCGGGGGGCCCCTGTGGTAGCGGGGCAGGGGCCGGCGCCGGGTATTTCAGGGCAGCTCGCCGCTCACCCTCGGTAAAAGCGGAAGGAGCCGCCGCAGAGGGGTTTTATCCGCTTCATAAATTGCGGGGGAAACAGCTATTTCACGTAATTTTCAGAAGGAGAGGTATTAAAGCTCCTCAAGCAGCCAGAAAGCTCCCCTCTGCCCCAACCCAGCGAAAAGCAGTGCAGCCCACAGGTACGGGGTTTTGTGTTTTTATTTAAATCCAGTTACAGCAAAATACAGGCTGGCAGTACAGAGAGCAGCATGCCAAAGAGGTAACGCTCGCTTCGTGCGCCCGACAGCGTTCGTCTCGCTTCCCCACACCTCCGCCGACTGCGTCCCGCGAGGCCGGCACGACGTGCGGTGTGGAGGCCTGAAACTGCTGGCGGCCGAGGGGAGGCCACCGGGCAAAGAAGCTGCCCCAAACCCAAAAAGTCACCACACACTCTACATTTACAAACAGTTACCCGAAATGAAGCTACTCCCCCCTCCCCTTAGGTAGGAATTGAAAAAGAAGGGAAACATTACATTTGTCTCCCTTTACAGGGTGACTTCATTATTTTCAATGCTGTGATGATCTCGAGCATCCTCAGCACTCTCCAGCGTTTGATTGCTGTTGTCGTCAGGGATCTCAGCTGAAACACGGACCTGGCTCTCCCGGCTTTCCATGCTCTGGTGGCTATCCCCTCTGACACCAGCCTTGCTATCATCTCCTTCCACCTCGTGGCTATTAAATTTCTGCTGGCTGTCATTTTCCACGCTCCGGTCACGCTGCTTGCTGTCCAGCTCGCTGCTGTCCTGCCCATGGCTCTTGTCAGCCCATTCCCCACTGATGGCATGCTTCTCCAGGGAGCGGTGGACAGCAGGATCCTCCTGGGAGAGCCCTGCTTGCTGGCTGTCTGCATCCAGGGCGCTCTCATCCTCCTCAGTGGCATCATACACAGTGAGCTGTGTTAGAGAGCAAAACAAGAAAGAGGCATTGTCACTCCTGAGGAACTGATCTGTCAACAGATGCTGCCGTACTGCACCAAAGCAAGCTGTGTAGGCTGCAGGGACACTCAAAGCCTGCATGATACATCTCTGCCTGGAGGCACTGTGGTCTTTTATGGAGTTCCATGAACCTTTAACATTACAAGAAACTCAGGTTTATTCCTGGCCTTAGATTTCATGTGTGCAAGTACATCATGATCATGCAAATTGCAGTATTGCATAGCTTGCGGCAGCAGGCTGCACTCCTGCCTCGGCACATCGACAGCCCTCTGGCCATTGATACCCCCTGATTTGGGGTATCCAGAGAAAGGAAAAACACTCCTTCACATACGCCTACTTTCCCCCCACCAATCCTTTTCAAAACTGACTCACATAATATAAGATGTCCATTTTCAAGTTCACTACCCTTTTCCAAAAACCTGAGTACCACTGCTCAGTGCAATTTACCTTTTTTGCAGCTTTGCGGAGTTTGCTGGACTTCACCACTGTGGCTTTTGCCCTCACCCTGTAGGCCACACTGTCGCCTCTGCCAGCATTGTCTCCCCGGGTGAAAGGGAAAGGAGGGAATGGTACAGTTACTGGAATGTCTGTGGGAAAACTCGTGACAACCTCATCGGATTCATCTGTGTCATCGGAATCATTATCATCGTTGTCATCATCCACATCTTCATGGCTCTTGCTTGACACTTCAGGGAAGTGCTGGAAAACATTATTAGGCATCAGGCAAATGAACATATATGAGATGTGCAGACTGGTATCTGACCTGCTCACCCAGAGCTTATGCACTGTTGAGGAGCTACGTGCATGAATTGCTCTGAATTCACCTCACCCTGCTTGAAGCTTTGTTTTATTTAGGGAGAGATGTTACCACAAGAACCGCATTTGATTGAGGAAAGTGAGTGCTGCTACACACTGGCTGCCCTGCAGCACTCAACTGGCATTTTTGTGCTTCAAAACACCTACCGGTTGTACTGGGACATCCACGCTTTCTTCTGAAGAGTAAAGAGTCTGAAAACAACATAAAACTCACTGTTAGCACACAAAAGCACATACGGTAGAGCTGATCAGCATGTTGACTATTATTTAAACACTCGATCCTAACTTGCAAATACTGGCATTGAAAGACGCTCTGCTTTCTTTTCCAATTAGTTGCCTGTACCTGCTGAGGTGACTCCAGGTCATTCTGTGGGTGCTGCAGACTCTCCCGAGACTGAGAATTCACCTGGTGGTGGTATCTGTGTGAGTGATGGCCCCTGGGGTCCTTCAAGGGAAAAAAAAAGGGGGGGGTGGGTGGTAATCCACAAAGGCATAGCTGCCTGCACCACAACCTCTGTTTTCAGGCAGATGTGGCATCTGCAATGCATACTCCTTTTGTACAGGATGTGTCCTCAGCAATTCACTGCAGTAGGAAGAGGGCTCGGACCAAGCCATGATCCCAGCTGAACATTGTACCCAAACAATATAATAGAGAAGGTGTGCCTCCCCCACTGGCAGAGCCTGGTGAATTTCAGATGAGTTTCTGCAGCTTGTTTTTGTTGAGTGAAATTTGGAGTTATATCTAACGAACAAAATTTCAGCTAATTCTCAGGTTCTTTTCCCAGGAGTGATTTATCTCCCACATCATGAAGACTCTAAACTAAATGCAGTAGCTGATTCTCAGAGCAAAGAATTGATTTTACATGGGTAGTAGCTGGTGATGGAGTATAAATCAAACAGCTGTATACAAGACTAATACTGCTCACTCACACCACCCAAAAAAATCATGGGAATTGGATTAAAGTGCTCTTCCAACACCAAGTATCGTCATCTGATCCACACTAATGAACGTGGGTTATGGTAGTTGTGCCATGCTACAGTTGTTTTCTCTTTTTAACTGACAGCTTACACATTTTTCATTAAGAAAAAAGGTTTCCAGTGCCAGTCCAGAAATATAACTAACACAAGTCCAAAACCAGGACAACTAACATGGCAAAAGTCTACTGACATCAGTGGTTCTCTGCTTTGGCTACCATAACAGCCAGGTGAGGACATGTTCTGCAAGCAGCTACAATCATAAAACAAGTATCAGACAATGTGTATTAGAGAGAAAAAAAAATAAAAAAGGATTTATGAAAGAAAAGGAACAGAAAGACAAAAGGAGCTTACGTATTTTTCTTCGGAGCTGGCAGAAATTGCGTGCTGCTTGGATTTATTCACCTTGAAGGGAGGAAAGAGAAAAAGCATTTGTCAGTGTTAATTTCCTGCTAATGTGCAAAGAAAACATGCAAGTGATTGCTGATACGCATTTGTGATTTACTCACTGGCCATGCAGTAGTGATGCTGATAAGGCATAAACACAGAACTGCCACCTTCATTGTGATGTTTTACCTAGAAAATATTTTGGAGCAGTGAGCCAACAAGGTAAAGTAAAATACCACAAAAATGCCATAGGCTTTTTCTTTCTCCTGGTGTATACTTCACTGTGCCAAGACCAGCTCTCTGCTAAGGATTCAACCTGCCCATGCCAATCTTTTTCCTCTGTCCTTCATCACCACCCCACACCCAGCTGGTTTTGTAATGACTTAGCAACTCAAAAGCTACAAGAATTTTAAAACCAGGTACTGAGAAGTGCTAAGCAGTGGTAAGAGTAGCCACACTGAGAAGGTGAGCAGACTCCTCCTGTCATCTACTGACTTGCACTGGCAAAGGAAAAGCTTCGTGAAGAACAAAGTGCTATAAAGATCAGCTTTGGTTTATCTTCATTTAACATCATTTTGTCAGAAGAGACAGGACAAGACAAACTCAGCTTGGATTCTCTTTTCAGTTATTTTAAAACTAGTTTTCAGGTTATTAACTGGAGTCGCTGTGAGTAAACTCAGTTTATATGAATATAAACTGCTTTTATTCATAGACCTTTATTTCTCCCTCCAGAATTTTGAACAGAATAACCTGTGTTTCCAAGCAAGAGATGAAGTAAAATATCTGCTCGCGTTGCAGTTTTAGCAATTTAATAAATGAGCGATCCCTGCTGAAATTAGGAGAGTGCTGAGCTAAGTAAATTTTGGTCCTGACAGACCAATTCCCAGGATAAGGAACATCCCTGAGAAATTAAACTGATTTACTGATGAACAAGAGGCATTTAAAACTTTAGTAAATCATAGCAGGAAAGAAAGGCTACTAAGGGCACTTTAAAAGACATTAGCAAGGCTGGCCCTGAGACAGGACACTCTATTAGAAGTATTGCAATTTCAAGAGTTACACAGAGAAGGGTGCGTGTTCCATCCATTCAGTAGTGTGCAGCATGAACTGCAAGCCTGCCAGGAGAAACACTGACACCACCAGGCAATGGTTACACGAGGGAGGAAGCTTTCTGTGTTCAAGTACCAGCTTTGAGTTTCCAGCACTTGCTTCAGTGGCAGGGTTTTCAGTAACCTCCTCCCAATATCTATCAACATACAGGTTTAAAATTGTGATTATGTATAATACCTTGTATCGCTAAAGCAACCTTGCTCCTATAAAAGCACACCTTTTCCACAGAGAAACATCAAACGTCCCTGTCCAGTGAAGCAGTTTTTAAAGATCTTGACTAAAGCTGCAGACAGAATGGCACATGTCAGGCAAAAAAAAGCAAAAAAATTACCTTTTCTGGTGCTGGAGGAGTCAGCTGTGACAAGAGCGATCCCAGCAGCAGCTCCAGCCAGTTGGTTCCCAGCAGCTCTGGCTTTCTTTCCTTGTCCCCTGCCTGCCTGACATCTCTGACCTCGGGGAATTTAAACCCTGTCCCAGGCACGGCCACCAATCCCTGTGTGGCGGAAAAAGATGAAGTCATGAGGCTCCTGGCCACCATCCTGCCCACATTCTCCTACACTTCCTCTTTGGCTTTGTGGCTTTTGAGGCAAACAAAAGCTACTCTATGGTTAAAACATTACTTATGGGCAAGATCATTAACCAGCAGGTCTGTTGAATGCACAGCATTTGGTATCGTGTAGGAGGACTTCAGGGCACGTCTGTCCTCCTTTTGTGAAAAGGCAGAGCCGAGTTTCCCAGAAACCTTTCATGCCCTGTTTGGTAGGGGGTAAGAATATGTAATGTGTGCAGAAAGAAAGAGATCTGAACATAAAACTTCCCAAAAAGGTGTTAATCCTTCCACAATGCTGTAGATTTGCTCTCCAGGGTTTACACGTTACAACGGGAATCACAAAGATGGGATGCAGAATATGGCCTTTTGCCTTTTTGATCTGAACTGGGTCAAAAAAACATATAGTGTTAGTGTGTCTGAATAGGCATTCTGCATCCAGAAACTTGTTTGTAAAGGTTTACAAGAGCCACTGATAGTCTAATTAAAAAGGGTTTGTGCACCATTATCAGAAATTCTCACTCTTTTGTATCCCTTCTGGGTCCTTTCTAGTTTCATCCACTCTTTCAGGTGGTTCAGTTCAATCACCTGCTACAGCTGTCTGCTGCACCCAAACCTGCTCCAGAATCCTTTTCAGGGACCAGATGCCAGATATTTTTCAAGCTAAAAAAAAGAAAAAGTTTTTAAAAAGCAGCTATAGCTCCAGTATGAGGAGTGCCATGACTAGCATTGGGAAGCAGGGGACATCATGGGATGAAATTCCATGTCTGCTACAGACGAGTGCATTGGCGCTGCTGATGGGTGACAGATCTATTCCAGCAGTGCCTCACTTGGACAGCCATAGCTTTGGATAGATTCTGCCTCATCTGTGATGTGCTGTAAGACTCTCAGACCCTCTTCCATTTGGTGTTTCTTTAAAATGACAATGAGGTGTCATTCAAACACAAGAAAACATTCCAAACAGCCCTTTTAGAAGGCAGAATATTTATAACTGTTTCAAAGCCATTATCTTTCTCCTCATTTCTGATACCCAGCTAATGTTTGATGTGTCCGTAGTCAAGCAACAATGAAATAGACACCTTGTTTTCCTGGTCCATGTTACCAATTCTCCTGTGCTTACTAACACTCTGTGGCCTGTTTAGAAATACCATGAGAAACATACCCAAGTTAGCTCAGCAACTGCCCATCATATCATCACACAGACCTATCTAATTATATTTTTGAGCCGAGAGCAGCAACAGCTAGAAGTTTAACTTAGTCTGCTTAATAGAGCATTCTAATATCCTAGGAGGAAATTGCATAAAAAGATAGTATATAGTTCTGCATGTTCATAAAGCCATGTACGCATCCACCTGAATGAGGACTATCCTAGCTTTTATTTTTGGCCTTACGTGACCATTATTATTTACTAACTCAGGAAAGACTTTTCAAGCAAGAAAGCCTTCAGTAACCAGAATTTCATCAGTGTGATCTGTGGATTTAGATAGCTTTTATCATCTCCCATCATATCTGCAGCTCAGTGCTGCTGGAAACCAGACAGTTTACTGAAGCCCTCGAACGCAGATGCAGGACTCAAGCTCTAAGTGGGTGCTATTTAGAAGTTTCAGTTTGAGTATTATGTAGCAGCTGACACACCCAGATTATAATACATCACTATTACTTAGTAACCAGGACTGCTTCAAAAGGCCACTGTTGTTGACTCCAGGGAACCCCAAACCAGGCCCTTAGGTAGCCGAGTACCTTTGATCCCAAACACTGATACAAGTGAACAGTGCATCTTGCAGCTCCCCTGACTGGTAAGAAAAAACTGCTTCCATCTGACAAGGCAAGAAACTGAGAAGAAAAGAAGCTCGGTGGCTTACACCACTGAATGTGGGACTGGGTATGCTGGGTCCTGCTCTCTTGTCCACGTACACTGGATCAAATTTTAAGCCTGCAAAAACCTACTTTCTCTACCAACCATTCATCAAGAGACACAGAACTGAAAAACAACATTGTACTGAAAAATCCCCTAGAACTGTTGTCTGGCCAAAACAAGAACCTTCCAGCACCTGCAATCTGCATAATGGCATATTACTGTCTATCAGACTTTCATGAAAATACATATTATGTCAGGACTTGTAAACAACCTCTTTCACCAAATTCAGCACCAGTTATCGGTCATGCTGATGGAGAAGCCCAGAGCCATTAGAAACACAGTCTTCCTGCAGTTTGTTAAAGACCTTTCTGTGCAGGTCAATTATCACTGTGGATTTTCAAGGCAAATGTTTTGCGAGTACCTGGAACACTTGTCTCCCAGCAGAGATGCTATGTGACCCCCAGGGAATTCTGGCAAACAACTGATATTTCCAGCATGCTGGGAGATGGCAGTGTTTCTGAGTACCATTGCCAAAGCTATATGGTTGATTTTGTAAGAACTAAGGAACAACAGTGATGTTTTGCAGTAATCTAGAAGCAGGATGTGAAGCGACAGTTATTACTAAATGGCTTCATTTATGCAAGATCAGCCAGTACAGACCTGTAGTAAATTTAGCACTTGTCTCATGCCCGTCATTATGTGGTTATTCATCCTGTAAATCATTTCATCTAGCTGAGAAATCCTTTGCCTTGGTAGGAGGTAGTGCTTCTCATCCTCTCAGAGATAAGGAACAAGCAGGGCAGAAAGGGGGGAACTTTCACCATTTTCACTTCCCACATTAAAATACCTAATTCTGGAGAGAGCGCTTGGCTGGTGGTGGCACAGCAGAAGCAACTTGCTCAAATTTGTACAAGTGGGAGGGTACATGCTTTCAGCTTTCAAGAGCTGTCAGGGTCTGTGTGCAGCACAACTGTGACAGGCTGTAATTTGTTGCATGTAGGTGACATTTTCTACTCGGCTATCCTGTCAAACAAAGCTTTTGACCACAATTTCTTCCATCTTGGGCTGCGTTAGGAACATGTGGTTAGGCTGCCGTTCCGTGTCGTTGAGAAGCGCTATCAGTGCCTCCCTGTGCAACCTCTAACACATACCTAAGATCCTGAGTGGAGACATCAGTGTGATGCCCAGCAATATCTCTGGCCAGCGTGGGAAATCCCAGCCTGCCTGCAGTGACCTGTAATGCCCAATCTTTCAGGAGAACTGGCTTTTGTTTAGATTTGTTCACCAAAAAACAAGTCTTGGGGGAGACCAGAGCAGCTTCTTCTAGGTGGCAAAGATGAAGACTGGGAGAGAGAGATTAATTCCTTTAGCAGCATTAAGAATGCTATCAAGTAAAAGCCCCAAGAAACCCCAGCTTGGCAGTGTTCCTAGAAACAACTGTTTTGAAACAAGAATGTTCCAAAGAAAAGCAGACTTAGTAAACAGTGGTTTCTGTGAAAAACAGTTGAAAACCAAAACTTTCTTGCATTGCTACCATAAAATACTCCTGAAAAGAACCTTGGAAACTTAGTATGTTGGCCATATAAATATAATATATCCCCAAAAGCCCTTAAATTTTCCCAATTAAAGCTTACATTCAGCAGTTGGTAGACTCAAAAAACCTTCTGCCTCTTAAATAGACTACAGAGACCACCACGGCATTTATGTGCAGGCCTAGGAGAGTACTTGGTATGCAGAAGGGATATAGGTGTCAGATCTGTTTGATAAAGAAATTACAACTGAGATTTGCTCCTTGCATGTGTGAGCAGGGCACCCTAATAACGCATGCCGTGCAGCACAACTGCGTATCTTTTGCCTTGCACCACTTAGAGCATTTCCAAAACAGAGCAGCAATCAAACAAGCAGCAGCAAATTTCTCCCAAGCAAACACTCTTGTGGAGTGACAGGGCAGTTCAGAATGATGTGGGGTCCATGACCTTCCAGTCTCCCTGCCACTTCTGATCTGCAATGCAGCTCAGATGACTAGTTGGCAAGGTGAGCTCTATTTAACCCTCATTCAAGCATTAAAGGGGGTTATGGTATCTTACTTTCTAAAGCCAGCCCTAGCCATTCCTGGGGGGGTTGCAGAACTAGGCAAAACACTGACCTAAAGCTGCAGTAGGTGATTAAACAGGACAGAACAGAGACTTTCTGGCAAACAACCCTATCATAAGTGGCCAGCATAGTAGAAAGTGCCAGTGTTTGACAGATAGCACAGGCTTTTGGTCTGTCCTTATCTTCCTCTGCATAAAGAGAGCCCACTCGCTTGTCTCCTCTGACTTCTGAGACTAGTTGCTACCTGTTCAGATTTTCAAATGCCTTTTTAGGAACAGCTTTGGAAACTGAAGGAAAAAGAAATATTTGAGAAACTGCCATACAGCTGTGGCCCACAAATCCTGGAGGCTGAACAGCCTCAGTCAGATCCCAGCTTTCACTGAGCAGAGTGGCTGCTCCTACTACAGCATAAATACAGTCCAGCTGTCTGTAGCTTCCTAAAATGGAGCCCTACCAACATTTCCACCCTTGACTTTTACAGCCAGCTAGAAAAAACAGATTTTCTGGATCTTTTTTTCTTGTTGAAATTCGTGTGTTTTAATACTGAAGTCCACAGAGCAGCAGAATTAAACCAGTACAGAAACATTATGTTATTTTCAGGTCATCATAGTTACCAGTACGAAGAGTGAAACACCAGATATTCCAGTGCTGGTTTTGTGGCTGTGTTTCAGCTCTGAATTGACAGAAAAAGAATTGCATTTGTTTCAAATGGAAAATTTAATAAACGCAATAATAGTTTGAATTACTATTAGAAACAAAAGCAACAGTGAAAGTATATATGTGCACATCATGTTTTCATGACTGTGCCATTTATGATGTACGTAAACCTCAAAAAGCAATCATTTGAGAATTGGAGAATGAGACTTTCAACATCTCAACAGGAGCTGAGCTCAATCCGCTCTCTTAAGATGCTGGCTCTGAAGCCTAGACACTGCTGCAGAGATAATGCTCCAGGATGAAGGAAAGCACCCAAGGTATGTGTGCCTAAATCCTCTATATGCTCATAAGAAAGTAACCATTGGTTTGCCAGCTCAGGGCTCAACAGGCTGCGTACCGAGAATTTGATGGTAGGAAATAGCTTCAGAGACAACTGCTTTTTGGACAAGCATTGCAAAAACTTTGTGACAAGTTGTTTCCCTCTCTCACCCCCCTGCTATCTCAGTTCCCTGTTTCCTATCCTACTGCAAAATTTTCTCCTCCCAGTGAGAAAGGACACTAATGGAAACATCTGAATATGCAGAATGGGTATGGAAAGAACAGCATCTTCTTGCTCTGCATTGTGAAACTGTTGGAAAGTCACAAGATGCCTGTTCCACCTAGCGCAGGGACTTTTGGCAGGGCACCACAGGAACTATTCTGCACACCCAGCACCCCTCCACTTGCATCTTCACTAAGCTCCGCTGGCAAAGCACGAAGAGCCACCCCCTCGCTGCAAGAAACAGAACAGATGACAGCACAGCATGACAGAGAAGAGGTGGATAGGGAAAGGTGATGGGCCAAATCCTCCTCCGCAGTCACCCGCACGCTGCTTCTATGCATAACTGAGATGAGCACTGCAACCCTATACCACACGACAGAGGAAGAGTCCTAACTGTGCCCTGGTAATCCACAGCAACCTTGATTTTTCATTCCACATACACCGTGTTGAGCTCATGTCATGTTTCCACACACGACGACACAAGGCTCGCAGCATGAGGAGCAGAAAGTCCAAAAAAGGTTGCTACCAATCCCAGAGACAAACTTTTTACAAGGCACACTTTCTGAGTGCCTCCTGGAAGCAACCAGTGCAAAACAGACAATTTGGAGAGGTGCCGGGCGTTACGCAATTCAGGATTGCAGCCTGCATATCTGTGGTTATCTGTACACAAGGCATCTTTTCTGCAGCCTGCCCTGACTTTTCTATCTCCAGAACATCCGGGGAAGGTGAAGCACGTGCTGTTCAAGCAGTGCAGGACTGCTAGGACAGGTTGTGACCCTGTCAGTAAGCCCAACCTCAGACCCAGGCTGGGCTACACACCAGAAACCCTTCAGTTTTCATGTGGCTTCAGATTTTGTTGTGAGCAGTTTTCTTAACTCTCAGTCTAGGGCTGCTGCGGTCTGAGGTGAGACGGATGCAGAACTGAGTCAGTGTGAAAGCAAACATCTCCCAGGCGCTGTGCACCGGAGCGTGGAGCCCCTGCCGGTGAAGTGGGAGGAAAAACCCATCTGTGGGCCTGATGAAGGGAAATTAAAGAGTTGGGGACTGGATTTGGGGAGGAAGTTGTTTGGCCGAGAACCTGATTTGATTTTGCGGGGGAACCAAAAATCAGCAGGCTAGGGTCAAGGCCTTTGCCATCCCGACTGAGTCGCAGACAGATTCCCCAAAGCTTGCTAAAGCTCAGAGGTGA
This sequence comes from Pelecanus crispus, assembly GCF_030463565.1. Lineage (NCBI taxonomy): Eukaryota > Metazoa > Chordata > Aves > Pelecaniformes > Pelecanidae > Pelecanus > Pelecanus crispus. The sequence goes on from NC_134646.1 coordinate 19,820,785, forward strand.
TGAGGCTATTTTCTCTCAAAGCCCATCCAGGCAGGAGCTCTGCAGGAAACAGGCCTCACTGCAGCAATAGGTCATTTTGGTTCTGGCTTGGATAGCAGGGACACCTCCTGCAGGTCAGAATACTTCCTCTTAATTGGTATTGGGGTAGCCACCTTTTGTACGACAAGCAAGCAATGTGCCAATGGAGAACATCACTCAGACCCAGCAATTTCTTGTGTTTTGCATAGTAAAGTTGTATTAATCCTTTCAATTTTTAAAAATTGGGGTTTTTTGGGGGGGTAGAATGGGAAGTAGTAACTCACACCTGACAGGTATTACCATCAGGAAGTCAAACGACATGTTAATTTTCCTAATTGTATAATTTTTCAAGTAAACAGGATAAATTGATATACTGACTAGTTCAGATGATGGGTAATACAAGTGTCTGGGGAAAAAAGTAAAAAGGTTTCTTTTCATTGGAATGGTATCCCTCTGCCCCCCCACCTTGTTCAGTCCGTTTTCCTTCACAGTCTCCCTTTTAGCAGGACTCAAATGCAAAGATATTTTGGTTTGGAAAGTACCTGTGTACTATCTGCTGAACCAGCAGCTCATGCACATGGAGCAGGTGCCCTTAGTCCCCAGATTTGTCACCTCCTGGACAGGCCAGTCCCTGATCCTGCCCAGCACTGAGGACCAGGAGCCCAGCAGCCTGCGATACGAGGGAACTGTGCAGAGGCACACTGAGCTTGGCTAGCCAGGAGGACAGACAGCCTGCTAGGTACAGGAGCACGGCAGCACGATTTTGGAAAGCCCCTGCTGTCCTTCCTTGCTTACGAGCTCTCTTTGGAAGGGAGGTGCTTTTTTGAAAATACACAGCAGGGATAATCACATCCAGATTTAGGAAATAACATTTTGCACATAATTCATACTGGCTACCTAGACAGATTATTGGTTGAGCATGTAGCTATAAATTTGGCAGAATAAATGGCAAACTGTGGTTGGCATATGGATGCAAAGCAGGAAGCAAACTGCAGCTATACATTAACTAGAGGAAAGGAAAGACTAAGAAACTGGGTTAATCAGCAGGCTCTGAAGCAAACAGTAAGAAGGGACAGCTGACAGTGATGTCTCAAGTGACATAATGTCGAGGTCAGCTAGTAGAGAATGAAATTTACCCAAGGTCAAAATGTTAGATAAAGCAGAAACTTAGCACTCACAAAGAAATACTTGGGCAGCAGAGCATGGAATTTGACGCAAACTGAAAGAGTATATGAACTTTAAATTTACTACGCTCATTTGCATGGAAAAAACACACCTCTGCCAAAATATTCCCCCCTCCATGTGAAGACCCTTGCCCACTGGGCCTGCGCAGTGAAATTATGGAACATTGTGTCTTTCAATCAAGGTGAAGAGACTAAGAACCCATGATGGTACAATAAGCTAATATAAAGGAGCGATATATAGCAACAGAAGTATAAATATGTTAAAATATTACTGCAAGGGTATGCTAGCTTTGTGGAATTACCACCTAGCACCCAGCTCTGCGCAGACATGAAATAAAATTGATATCTCAACTCAGTGAGTGAATCGGATTATTGCACACCAGGTAACAAACTCCCTTTGTGAGACAACAACAGGGCAACTAACTCTTGAGGAACATATGCAGCATCAGGGCTCTTTGCATTAGGAAGAACATTACCAGTCAATAAATAACAAGCCAGAACTGCCGGTTTGCTCACTGAGTCTTGTTTATCACAAAGAAGTCAAATGACTTCTCCTCACCCATGGAAAATGTGAATACAGAGGATGACAAGCAATTTTGGGAAGCAACATCCGTTCTGTATGGAGAAACTTGATCTGCTATACCCAAAATAACTGATGTTGAAACACAGACTAAATCTCTTCTAAGCTATTGATTAGACAAAATGAGGAAGCACAACTGCTTGTTGGAGCTGTGTTGGTCTCACCTCAGGCAGCAGGGCAGTAACAGGGCGGGACACATGGGCTGAGCCAGACTGGAAATTGCAGATCTAAGGAAGCAGGATGTCAATAGGTAAATTTATGCCCTCAGCAGGCTGCTGAAAAGCATTTATTATGGCACCTGGGCCCTGAAGGAAGCACTATAGAAACTCTGGCACTTGTACCTTCATTGGCACTGATGTAGTCGCAGCCCACAGGAATTTGTTTTGTCTGAGCCCTGCCAGACCATGCTGTTGCCTGCATCCCTGACACTTCCTACTGCACTACCCTAATAGTGCAGATAACTGCATTTTGACTCTGCTATGCTCCCTGGGTGTGCTAAACAGAGGAAAAGAAATAGTGTGGTGACTACAGCAAAAACACAGAGCTGGCTGCAGGTCAGCATTCAGCTAGGAAAGCTGCTTAGATAAATTACTTCTGCAGAATGGGTTCTTCTATATTCACCTTTTGGAAAAAGAAGCTAACTTCCCCTGGGACAGGCTTTGGTACAGAGAGACACCCCAGTATTTGCTTCCATGCACAAGGTGGCTAGAATTTTACTGATTGAAAATTGGAGGCATAATTACATCCCAGGCTGAAAGTCTGATCAGAGCAGGCTTCCTGCAGCACTGCTTCACTTTAGCTCAGCCACAGCAATACGCACACACACAGATGCACATATATACTAACATACCTATGCACATACAGTTAATATTTTAAATTCCCCTTTCTGCACCAAATGAAATTCTGGAGTTCTGAGTCACATGGAAGTAACACAAAAAACCAAAAATCAACAGCAAAAGAGAGCACTGGACCACGGCAAATCCCAGTGAGACTAGTCTGAGTCCCCTGTTTCAGGCTTGAGTAAAGATGGAAAGAGGAAGGCTTAATTTAAAAAAATATTCATGGCCATGGACGCCTCCTTTGCCTCTGCCCCAGGCAAAGAAGCCAGGCTGACGCACTGGGCATTTTTAGGTATACCTTCCAATCTTCCAGATCAGTCGATTCATTCATCCTACCTCTTTGCTAGGTGGCTGCTATCATGAAAGGGAGCGGTGTAACACAGCGCCAGTCCCATTTGACTCAGATTCTTACAAGAGGAAATGCAGGACCGAGTCTCAGAGGAAGGACAAGAGGAGGTGGGCTGTCTAGGGAAGACTCACCATGGCTTTTTTTGGCCAGTGCCATGAGCATCATCTCTGGGATATAACACGGCTGCTTTTACAGGCAAGTTACAAGGCATGCTTGCTGGCTTGTCTGGGGTCTTAAGATGATAGGAATAATGCAGATTTTCCAACAATAACTAAAAAAACCCAGTTGCATCAAAATAATAAGAAATGCAAACTACCTTGGCAAGATTATTTTGAAGTAGCCTTTCATTTAACTTCATGTCTACCATACCTGCCCTTCCCATGCTGATGTTATAGCATGTGACTTAAATAATTTTCAGCAAAAATAATATTCATTATGGCTCTGATCTTGCAAAGCTACTGTATGGACACAAGCTTTCTCTTATTGATCATACAGTTACCGGGTCCAGTTACTGGGTAAAGACTACTAATATATTTTAAAAAGGGGGGCAACTATAAGACTTGATGCAATAATAATTTGCCCATTTTGTTTATCAGGTCCTGGCTCAATACTGCCCACACATCAGACAAGGCATAGATGCCCAAGAGATACTAAAAATCTCACTCTGAACTCACAATTATGCTAGTATTTCTCTTAACACATTGATTTCCCATTATCATAAAGGAAAGCAAGGAACAATACAGAGGCAAAATAGGGGAAAAAAAAAAATTAACCTGGCCAAGTAATTGCATTCTCTGGCTGCAGGTTTTAAATATCTTTCTTTAACAGGAAGTCTTCCCCATAGACTTTAGTGGAAAACAGCTATGTTTGCACATACACAGATTGCACATTGGAGGTAGGGAAAGAAGGTGCTTTTTTTTATTACATGGGCTACACAGACACTGCAAATTGAAGCTTAAGACAGCAGGGCTCTCCTGTTTCACCACGATATATCCTGCCAACAATTAGCCTGTCTGCTTGGACTGCTCTTCTTCCCTATCCCATCCCTGTGTAACAATTAAGGGGGGTGAAAGCAAGCCTGTGCACTCCCTTGTGACATGTAGCTGCTAGGGCTATCCAGGAGGTCCAGGTCAATACCCAGTAGATCTTTCCTGGAAAGCCAACAACATTTCCAGGCCTGAATTTGTAATACGGACAGACTAAGAGAGTCAATTACTACAGTGTACAGATGATAGATACCAGAGGGTGAGGATTTGTGGATTTCTAAAGCTAAACCAGACCATACTCTACTTTGACCCCCTGCACAAATCAGACTGAAGGACCAACTCCAGATACTACTGAGCCTAACAGCTTGCATTTAGCCAAATGCAGTAATTCCTCCTGAACTGGGATTATTGTGTGTTAAAACCATTTTCCATAAAGTCATACTGATGAGCGCTAACTACACTGCCCATCTGTAACTCTAAGAATGAAATCATGCACAGACTTTCCCATTGTTTTTTTGTGGGCAAGAAATTATTCATGCCATTTACACAATCCAGCCATGTATAAACACAGCAGCCTGGCTCACAATTATCAGTTGCATTCCAGCCCCTCCAGTACTGGTATTAATAAGTTACATTCTGGTTTTAACAGAGATAACTCTGATGGCAATGCTGGTGAAGGTTTTCCAGCACCCTTCTGCTCACAGCTGAGAAAGCCTCCACAGAGCACTGGCTTCTCGCCCTACTCCAGTTTCAAACTTTGCTGCCCAAGAAGTCTTTGTTTTACTGTACGGCAAACAGGTCTGTGCCCTCTAGCGAAATGGGAGCTCCCCCAACTCCATTAGGCTGCATGCACATCTCCTGGCTTTCTGGAAATAAGATTTCTCCTCTCCTAGTGATCAACTCTGAAAGACAGCAAGATGGTCAAAGTAGCTGAGCCACTGATGGAAAAGGGATTAGAAACACATAGGTAATAAAAAAACTTAGAAATTAGTTCTGGAAGTGACCAGTGACAGTATCTCTCCATTCCTCTCTCAATGCAATACAAACTCCCTGTTGTCCACTATCTTTTTATCCTCCTCCAAGTTTTTGTCATAGAAATCCAGAGGAACAACTTTTCTGGATTCGATGGAATTAAAGCAGAAGTGAGGGGGAAATCCCCAAGTGGAGGATCCTTCCTGCCTGACACCTGTTCAGCACCTCTGTATGCAGGAAGCAATGTCACAGCTTTTCAGGTTACTCATCATGGTGTAACCCAACTGCTCTGTGCCAGGTGCCCACCTCAGTGGGGTCTCACCCATGTACACGCTCCCTCTCACTGAGGGCCTCGTAGGGTCAGCATCTGTCATGCTGGGTCTACCAACACTTCTGTATGTTGTCATCCTGCATGGCCTGTGCCCAGGAGGAGCAATTCTTTGTGCAGCTTATTCAGCTATTACTCTCCAGGAAATCTCTTCATCAGCATAGACCCTACTCTAATGAGCAGCAAGGCAGAAATTAGGCTCTCCAGTGAAAACAGCTATTGGTTTATTTGTTTTTTTTATTTCAACATAGTAATCTCCCTACAGAATGTTCTAGGAAAGCACAAGAGAAATGTTTCTTCTGTGAAATGTAATTAACATAGTTTTCTTCTTGTTGCAAAGTATAACTGCAAATATAAACCGAAGCACAAGAATGGGGTTATTTTGGGCAATGGTTTGTGCATTTCAAAATATTGTGACGAGTTCGGTTTGTCAAACTGAAGACAGGGCAGACGTCTCTCTCCCTTCCTGTTTAAGCCAGTGGTCTGGGAAGGGCTGCCGTAACCTATAATGATGGTTAGCTTGCCAAAAGCAACTTGTTTCCCCCAATCTATAAATGCAGCTTTCCGAAGATTGAACATATGCCACAACATGCACATGCTTTGTGATCCTGTTTGACATGGCAAACCCTGTTCCGATCTCAAGTAATACAAAAACTTGCACAGAAATACTCAGTTCTGACAAACCTGATACATATACTTTCTCATACACAGCTCACACAAAGATGTGGAATATTCCTTCAAAGTCAAAGAAATGAGTCAAACTTTCCTCTGAAAAAGCATTTCCTAACCGTGGAAGAACTTGACCAAACATGGGACCATTTTCATGTTTCACTGTGTATTTGCAATTGCTCTTGAGGTGGCAAAGCATTTATACACATGTACAGCTGAGCCCCAGGAGTTATTGAGAGAAGCAAAGTGCAGCACGACGTGGCTGTATGGTCACAGCCCAGGAGAGCAGTGGTAAGGCACCTCCTGGCCAGAGGTCATTTACCCAGATGGGTAATTCCCTGCAATGTGTCCCCACATGCAAAACGTATAATCCAAGACGGAAACAGAGGACTGAAATAACAAATGGTTTACTTTCCTCTACTTTCCAAACAAGGTCAATCATTAAACAAAAATAAAAATTTATGTTCTGTTGGTGGAAAGCCTCACTAGTATAAGTAGGTATAACACACTTACTGAACTTGTTTGTATCTGGGCTCAATAGTCATTATTATAAATTCTTCTGAGCCAACGTACCTTAAAAAGAGTATCAGCTGCTTCCTATCTTATTTTCTTAAGTCATTGCAGGAATTTACAAGGAAATACTCTGGCTGCCATCCATAAGAAGAGACACTGCAGCACAAGCAGCATGGCTGAATAAACCACTGGGCAAAAGCAGACAACAACATTGCACAAGCAAACTCCTCACATTGCACGTAGCTCAGGCAGAGTGAAACAAGGCTGGTCTGGCAGGGACCACATGGGAGCAATACCTGTTTGCCCGAGAGCTGCTCTCCCCTGACACTTGAACACGGGAGTGCACTGCTGTGGCCCTCTCTTCTCTCTGCAAAGCCTGTCCGGCTGTCCCTCTGTGCTGTCAGGGCCCAGGGGCTCCGGGCAGACTTGCACACCTTGGTGAGAAACATGCTGAGCCTTCAGCAGCAGCATCACTGCCGCTGCCCAGGGTGGTGGCAAAGCGACCTAGGGACACCAAGGGGTGCTTCTCCCAACAGTCAAGGCATGTGTTAGAAGGCTATAGGAGTGCACGTGACTAAGCAGAAGCAGTATATGCACATAGCATATATTTTTAAATTAATTTTCTACATATCAGAAGATATCTAGATATCTATCAGAAGGCATCCCCATGCTGCCTGGAAGAGGTTTGTTAAGATCTAAACCACATTTACCAAAACAAAAGGAGCAACACTGGTAAAAGAAAGGAAGGTGGAAAGAAGACTAAATATTTTGATTTCCATGTAGTTGCACAAAGGCCACTGGACAAAACCTGAAGAGCTGCTTGAATCAAAATCCTGATGAAAGCCAGGAACCTGAAAGGTGTCCCCTCACATGTGTTTTACAATGTTTTGGCCCATTCGGGCTGGCAACTTACTCTGTTACAACACAACATCGACAGCTATGGCTCAGCAAAGGTTTTCCCAGACACCTGACACTTCCAGCAAGCATTTAGTACTGGATTACTCTTCTAGCTGTGTTTGTGGAGCCTGTGACAGGTTTAGCCTTGCGTCAGGAGTAGATGCCAAGGACAGAGATGCTGAGAATGTTTCTCTCCGCAGCCAATGCACACCCCTACCCTCCCGAAACACTGTCAGGGTGCTGCTGCAAGCAGCTACCCTCCTGCCCACCCCAAATCTGGCTGGGCAAGTGCCAGCGAGCTGCGCACAGCCTGAGGCATCAGACGTATTTCACTCTTGCCTGCCAGCACAAACCTGCAAGGAAAATCCAGTCACAAGCACATAAGTCACTTCCTTCCTTAGCCACGCGCGCGAGGCACCAAATCGTAAACCAGCCACATCACTCGGCAAGGCTTCTAAGGTCCTGCTGCGTTTTGCACTGACTCAAGCAGGGTGCTGACAGCAGAGGATGCATCTGTAACAACCAGGGCCATGGTGCCCCGGGTGGTCTTTGCCTGGCCAAGGGGATAACACAGGTGAGCAGGTCCGAGGAGAGTGGGGCTGCCACGCACAGCATGGATTTAGCAGTCATCTGACAGTGACAGTGATCACTGGGATTGCCACAGGATCACAATCACAAGCATGTCTCCCCGTGGCTTGTCAGGGTGTACATAAAGGCTTGGAAGTTTCCTAAGGAAAAACAAGCAGGGAAAGGCACAGAAAATTTGTCAGGCAAATCACAGAGCCAGCCAACTTGTGGGGAGGTGGTTTAAGTCAACCATTGCATGCATTTGCCAAGGTAAGTTCTGCCTCATGCACAGCACGTGAGGAGCTCTGCTTGCTCATGACCCCCCCATCCGCAGGCTCTGTTTCCTTGAAGCCTGTTGCAGGTACACATCTCTCAGACCAAACACCTGGCACACCTGCAGGCTTTGGAGAAACAACCTGACCATCAGGAGGACCTTGAGGTCCAAATTGCCCCTTCATATATGTATATCAAACACAAAGAAATACAAATCAATTATGAGCACCTCCAGAGATGTGACAGGCTGCTTTGTTTCAGTAACATGTAAAGCTTTTTAACTGGGATTTTCCAGAAGTCTTCCAGTGCCAGGCTGGTGGCTTATGAATCATGTTTTGTCTGTCACATCTGCAAGGTAAGTGTGTCAAATCATTCAGCAAAGGGGATTAAAGCTCTCTGTTGCTCACTCTAATGAGAACAGACTCCAGGCTGAGCAGTGCTTTACTCTCTTTAAAGAAAGAGTAAGATGCTCACACCAGCCACAGAACATCTCTCCAGTACAAGCTTTGCCTTCCTGGGGGTCTTTAGTGACAGCACACCATTACAAGTCAAGAACAACCGCAAGTAGAAGTCTCTCTCAAGCACACAAACACTGAATATCCAGCAGTGTTAGGAAAACACGAGTAGCTATCAGCAGGTACTTGTATATGAACTGAATTTAATTATACCAGCACTTTGCTACCTACACCACAAACTACTTCCTTTATGGTTTCTGCAAGAAGTGGAGGTAAAAAGAGCACGCCATGCCACATACCTTGAGCAAAACCTTCCCCTCATGCCTGGCATGCTGACTGGTCACTGGCCCTGGCTAAGGGTCAGAGCCTGCGGCAGGCTCTGGAAATACGGATCCTACATGCGGAAAGGGTAAGAAACATGCAACACCCCCGTTCCCCTTCTGATGCAAGTCACAGCAAGGGATTGGTTAGCGACAGTGTAGGACCAAAGAGAAAGAAAACAAGTAAAATATCTCTTTTTTTTCCATTTGTTTCTCATCTCCTGGAAAAGCACATCACAGTAGCTGCTCTAGGTACTTGGGTTGTCACCTGTGCACAGACCCAGCTGTCCCACACTGAGCCATTTACAGCCTCAGGGCTTTATCTCCCCTTGAAAAGGTTAGCTTTTGACCTGTGCCCTTACACTTCTTACATCTCTAAGCACTTCAAAACCTTCTCCGTGGTCCTCATGGCTATTGGAAATCTTCTGCAGGCTCTGAGAAGTAGAACAGCTGTTCTGAAAACAGCCTGACAGAGCAAGTCCATGCCAGAACCCTGCATGGATCTGCCTCCTGCGCCCGGCATCCCTGGGAAAGGGCCCCCTTGCTTTCCCCTATACAGTGCCCTGGATAAGGCTCTGACATGAAGTTGTGTACTAGTCACTTTGTCCCTGACGGCGTGTTCTCTGAACAGGAGAGAAACCGAGGCTAATAACATCAGCTACTGCTTGAGGCTTTTGTACCATGAAGCAGAAGTATTTTATTGCTGTCATTAAAAATCCGGAGATTTAATCTCACTGGTGTCCTAATGCATACCTTGTTAACTTAATCTCATTTGCTAGTTAGTCATGAACTCTCAGACTGCATTCATGCCTTTAAACAAGCAGGACTTTCAGGGATGAAGTGTGGTGCATAGCTTGCTGCTGCCAAACCCAGCTAGTACCTTCCCCTCCCTTTAGGTGTGCCAGAGCAGACTGGCCAGACAGCACAACACAGGACAGCGCCTGCCCACAGAGCTCAGTCCCTGGGGCATTGGCGCCTTGGTTTCCCCACTTGAGAAGCGGATGCAGTGGCCATGGGTTGCGGCAGAAAGGATGAAAACTTCTCCCTTGCAGCAAAACTCTTCCGGATGACACGGACACCCCCCAGTTCACCTCCACATCCCTGAGTGGAGAAACACAAGCCCTCACCCCAACAAACACCTCCACCTACCAACTCAGGGGAGGTTTCGCTAGCTCTGAAACCCCAGGCCTGAGCAGTATTTGAGCGACATGGAGAAAGGGCCTGGTTTTGTTTTTCCAGTGACCTTAGCGATGCTCTACTCTTTTCTGGGGTCTGGCCTTTTGTTTTAAGTGGCCCTGAGCCAGGCAGCACTCATTAAGCAATAGCAAAACAGCTCTGGTCTAGCAGACTCCCTGTTAAAATCTTACTCCTGGCTCAGCAAACAGGAAGCTAAAAATTAACTGCTTCCCTCGAGCACACCTCCACAAAAGCCCCTTTTGTAGGGCACACCAGTGAGGGCAGGCAGGACAACACAGGGATGGGGACGGGGGCAGGGGGAGCATCCAGGTCCTACAGAGAGGGGGCTGTGCAGGGTGGCAACAGGGAATGACAACATCCTCCTGAGCAGGGAGCTGGGAGAGGGCAAGAACACGTTAGACCTTGTGTATCACAGCATCTCACCTTAAACACACCCAGTACCCACCACAGCCATGGCTGGTGACAAGGGAGAGGGCACCCAGGGGGGCAGAGATCACTTTTTCCCCAGGAGAAAGGCAGAGTTTCCTGCCACCCATTTCCAGGATGAGTTACTCATTGCTGGGAACTGCTGTTCCCCAGTTCTTGCACAGCAAATCCCATCTTGCCCCCAGGCATGCGTCAGAGCTGGTTTCCAGCAACAGGCCAGGAGGCAGTAGGGCAGTCACTGGGTCCAAACTAGGTGACGAAATCATCAGCTGCTCGCGACTCACATCAACTTGCTTCGGGCAATTGTCTTGGAGACCAGCATACCTGCCTGTTAGTGGTTTACATTCATAATACCTTAACGGCTGTGCATGGGAGCTGTCTGTGAAACCCAGGGAGCCTGTCCAGGGAAACCCAGCCCGAGAGGTCCCTCGTTATCTGCAGCACAAGCCTCCTCCTGCTAAGTGGAGACAGGACCTGTGCAAACTAACCTACAGGTCTTCAACATCTGACTTCTCTCATCACCAGAATAAGTTATTTACTTTTTTACAGGTGACCATTTCACAGCAAGAACCATTCCTCTGCACTAATGGTCTTTATTCAGATGCATTAATAATAAACAAGAATAAAGGCAAAGATTTTCCAGGCAGCAAATGAGACTCCGAGGAGGTCTGCCAGGCCACAGCAGCGCTGGACCTCTTGAGTGTCCCCCACAGCCTTCCCCACAGCATCTTCCTTTCACTCCTGTTTTGGCTCATTTCAAAAAGTAGAAGATGAAGCTTGGAAGCACAGAAGCAGCAGATACACTGAATAAATAGGAGACTATTTCACAAAACCGGTATCTAAGGAATTTCATTAAGGACTCCCCTGACCTCTGTTTGACTGGGAATTTTGGGCAGTTGGAGCAAGAAGCCAGCACCCGTTTACTCAGGGTGGAGCGGAGGAGGCAAGCACTGACACAGGGCACAGCAGGGAATAATGAAACACCACGGTGGAAATGCATAGCAGAAAAGGCAAGGCTGGAGAAACAGGAGTGGAAAAAAGGCCTAAGGGAAAAAATGCAAACAGAGGAGAAAAGTCAGAGGGCTGGCAGGAGAGAAGGCTTGAAGCACAGGTAGTTGAGGAAACTGATCTGGAAAGGGGGGAGGGAAAGCAAAATAAGAAAGAGGAATCCACTCCCAAAGGCAGAGCTGGTTAGTCAGAGGCAGAGCTGAAGCAGAGGCAAAGAGCATGGCCCCGAGCCACCCTGTCCCCACCAGTACTATGCAGCCTTCCGCCCAAGTCTGTGGCAATGGTCCCTGATGGGGCAGGTCCACCAGCATCTATACTCCTGCATCAGCTCTGCTTTCATGAGCCTGATCATTTCATTATATATTATCCTCAGGGAGTCAACTTGCAAGCTCTGCCTCAGAGCTTGGTCTGATCTGCATAAAAAATTTAGAGTGTAAACTTAACTGCTGTTTGTGGCACAAATCTTGGTGCTCACACAGCACTCTGAATTTCTGTAGCTTACCTAAAGCTGTCCCCACTATGACTGGCATATACAGCGTACACTGTCAGCAGGACTCCACTCAAATACACTGCCAACGGCAACTATTTCATCCAATTTCTTCCAAGACGTTTTCCACACACACCGGCACCCTCCATCCTGCTCCTCTGCCATACGCCAGCAAACCCTGTGCTGGAGCATCACCTCATTTCTGCACGGGCTCTTGGGGACGTGCCACCTGCCAGCCCTCGTGGGTGCCCCCAGCTGCCCTCGCCTGCCTGCAGGGAGGCAGCCCAGCCCCACTTTGCTCTGGACACATCAGTGATCAGCACTTCACTGTCATTAATGTATGCATTCAGCTGTGCTAATAGAAAATAAACAGGAAAGAGTCAAAAGCCAGTGTGTTCCTCAGCTACGTGACTGATCCTGCCTGAGCATAAGCATCCCCTTTCTAGCCAAGTCTCTGTTTGCAGCCCTACAGATTCCACCCCCTCTTTACTTTCAGTTGAGCAAGATGCTTTTTACAGTGCTGTTTTGCACTGCTAAATCTTTGGCCTTCAAGAGTTAACACTCCAACTAAAAACATGTATTTAAGATTATTCCCAAAGCATGCTCTATAGCTCAGACACAAGTCAGGTGTTTAATTCAGGAACTGGTAGCTGCAGGCGTGTCAACGCAGTATATTGCCGCCAGTGATGCTAACTCCTCTGTCCATAACTTTTGGCTATGGGTGGGGTAAGGCAGGTGACAGAAGTAGGAAGAGATGCTCCTCAGCAAGGATGTGAGATCATGACTTGACCAAACCAAACTGTGTTTAACATGTGATGGCCCATCCACATCATCACTTCCCGCAGCAGCACCACCTGGTCCCTGCCAGACAATCATTACATGCTTTTGTTAGATTTCTATATATGCTCGTTTCTGTAAATTTAAAGAGGACCTTCCCTTCCAGTAAATTATAGCTTTCTTTTGGCTTTCAGGCCAGTCTGCAGCTCATGTTTTCATACAGTCTGAGTTGCTCACATTTGGCTTTTCTGAGGCACTGACTGTGGAGAAGGTTAAGCAGTTCAGTGGTTGAGCTGCTGGTACAAAAACAAACCTACAGATTTCTGATCCAGAAAACACACCAAAACAACATGCTATAGAGGAACAGCCCAGCTGGAGCCAAGTATACGTGCTATCACATTACACACCCCCAATGTTTATTTACAAAGCAAGCCAAGCAGGACAGCCATCCCTCCAGGTTTCCTTAAACGTGTACTTTTCATGCCCAGAAATTGTCCTTGCATCAGGTTTTTGGTGGGAGGGGGGTGTAAACCGGTTGTGCATGCAGGACCTGTGGACAGCAGGCTTCTGCAGCACATGACCAAGAGGTGAAAGGCAGGTATGCATGGGAGGGCTTGTCCACAGCTGCTGTGGGCTCTGAGATACCTGACACAACAGTAGATTTTCTGCACCTGCACCATGGCTTTTCAGCCAGATAACACACCCATCATCCCACCCAGGTGACCTCAATTGTCACCACAGAAGAAAACACCTTCCCAGGGACTCTGCAGCTTCACACAGCCACCCTGCACACCACTGCACTGAGCTGGGTCAGTGCCCCACCCTGAAATCTATGGGAGCATTTCCAAGTTTTGAACTGGACTGGTCCAAGGATTGTGAGCACTAGCAAGGGGAGGAAAGTGGTGGCAAAAATGCCCCAAAAAGGGAATTTCTCCTAAAGTCTGGGGAGCTTGATATCAGTACCTGGATATGCATACCAAAGCCTCTGGTAGCTTTTTACATTTTCACAAAAGCCTGAATTTTTCTGCCCTCCACACCCACCTTATTAGGGAAAAAGCACTTTTTTTTCCCACCAAGAGATGGTTTAATTCTCACTTCAGCAGTGCTATGCAAGTCACAACACAAAGCAGGTGAAATCCCTTTGCTTTATAAAAATGCCTCTGTATCCTCTATGAGTTGAAACAGGCTGAATGTTAATAACTATTTTCCAAAACCTCACTGACATTCATTTGCACTATTTGTCCAAGGGCACAAAGTTCTCTAGACCTATGGCTCCAGGGCAACAGGTTCCCAATTACCTAGGTTACAGCATTGCCACCACCTGATTAACAGAGCATTGGGAGGTGACCAAGGCCATGTTACAGACCATGATGGTGAAGAGAGGTGATAATTTACTCAGCGTGCCCGGGGAGCCGAGGGTGTCTGTGAGGCTCCCACAAGCCCATGGCCACACAAGGTCCAGCTGCAGCATACTAAACACACACATGGCAGAGCAGATCAGTTTGTCATATAAGCCCTGATGCAGCCACAAGGCTTAAAGCCACAAAGAGTAATTATGAAGAGAACTATTTTTGAGACATTTAGCAAAGGCTTAGTGTTTTTTTGTTGTCCCCCCTCCTCTTTTTATAGCAAAGGTGCTGGGGAGTCAGCCAGGTTCCCAGTCCTGCCCAGGTAAAAGCCTGCCCTATGCAGGAAAGCTCAGGAAAGGCAGGGCAGGATGGCCCTTGTTTCCTCCCTGCCCAGCAAAGCCAGGGAGACACAGCCCCACTGACACCCCACTGCTGGTGTTGGTACCTGCAGTGCCACCAGCCCCACAGCCAGGAATACAAGGAAGCTGCTCCCATCCTGCTCCAATGGCCTTGGCACCCCCAGCAGGTCTAGGTGTAGATTTGCAAAAGGGCTGGTACCAGTGCCTAGGACAAGGAGCAGCTCATGGCCAGCTGCTGTGATCCTGGAAGAAATAAGGAGGCTTCCCAAGGGGCTAAATACCCAAAGGCTGGGTTCAGCAGGTTTCCTTAATGAGGATGCTGCTGTAAGATACATCACTGGGAAACCTTTGCAGCTGTGTGTGCTTTGGGGAAAGGACCTGACCTGAGCCTTGCCCAGCTGGCCTGCTGTGGCAATCCCAAATTCGGGGTCACAGCTCACCCTCCCCCTTGTCTGGCTTGCCTGACTCGTGGAGGAGCTGACCCCCTTTTCACCCAGTGCCTGCTTTTTCCAGTACTGCTGCATGTGCTGGTCCACATGCAAAAGCTAACGTTAACCGAAATCCACTTCTGCAAAATCTGAGGGGTTTCCACTGACACAGCTGCTGCAGAAAACCCTCTGCACCTCACGTGCGAGGGCTTCTAGACACTAGAAATCAGTGATAGCCCACAATAGCAGATGTTTCTCCTCTAAGCACATTTACCTGAATAAACAACCACCCATACTCACCCGGCCACATCCTGGCAATTAGTAAGGAAAACTGGGATTTTTAGGGACAATTTCTTTCAGCTTCTGTACCCCCAGAAAGTACTCTAGTGTGCATGTCACTCTTCACTTGGGTTCACTCACAGGGTCAGATGAGAGACCCTAAAGCACTTCAGCAACAGCCTCTGCTGTCCCCACATGAAGAAACACCTGTTGATAAATCACTGCTGCCCTTCCATAAAAAACCAAAACCAACACATAGGAACAGGAAGTAAATGCATATATAATAAAGTTATTCATTAAAATTTTCCCCCAAAATATGGAGCTCAGCAGAGCCAGAGACCAAAGAGATGCAGAGGAACACCTCCCAGACCTGGTGTCCACCTCTAGCTGGGCTCTAAGCTTGCTGTGGCTGTCGGGGTGCGAGGTGTGGCAGCGAGCCACCCTGCCAGCTCCTGCCATGCCAGCGCTCATCAGCCCAGCCTTCACTGCAAGGAAAAAACCACCTCCCCGCTTTGCTCCAATACTCCAGGAAAACCCTTTCAGTGGGAAACTTGCAGTTTGTCCATTCAGTGGCCGCTTGTGCTATTCGGCAAGCAAGTTTTTGGAAGAGCAGAGCCAGGCACCTTGGTGGTGGTGAGGAGGGGGGTCAGGGTGAGCATCCCAAAATACCATGTGCCCCAGGATGTAGAGCCAGAGTCACCTCAGAAAAACTCCAGATGCTTTAACAGCAGCTGTGCAAGGAGGTAGTGCTGTTTTATAAATGTATGACATTTATACCTGAACTAGACAGTTTTATACCTGACCTCGACATTCAGGCAGGGTTCCTCAGGAGCTTGGGGAAGCAGAGGCGTGAGAGGGCAGCAGTGCCTGTCCAAGCAGAGCTGGGCATCATTCAACAGGCGCAAAATGTTCCCAGCAAAAGGCTTTTTATTCCACTAGATGGTGCCCAGGCCTTGCTTATGTATGTTGCTCAATGGTGTGGACAAGGATGCGGTCAGGACTGGGACTGGAGGTGGCTGGGCACCACACCGGGGTCCCCATGGGGCTGCAAACCCACCAGTCCCAGTCCTGCCGGCAGCAACCCCAAAACCAACCCCTTCATTTGCCAGGCAACGGCATACACCAAGCCCAAGCTCCCTGGAACATCACTGTGGTCCATCAGACTTGGGGTGTGATGTGCTGTGATAATTCCAGGGGCAAGTTGCCCAGCCCAGGCTGCCAGCAGCCCTGCAGCCCCTTTTGCTCTGAGCCAGGTGGGCTGGCTCAGGAGGTTTCTGGGCCTTTGGGGGTCTTGTAGATGCTGCCCCACGCCTGGGAAGCTGCAGGCAAACCCTTGCCCCAGGCTGCTTAAAGCTCCACGTCCCCAAAGCGCTGGCACCAAGCTGCCTGGCGCAGCTCCCCTGGGAGCACCAGGGCCCGATGCCCTGGTGTGGGGCATAGTGGGCTGTCCTGGTTTTGGCTGGAATAGAGTTAATTTTCTTCCTAGTAGCAGGCATAGTGCTGTGGTTTGGATTTAGTATGAGAATAATGTTGATAACACACTGATGGTTTAGTTGTTGCTAAGTACTGCTTATGCTAGTCAAGGACTTTGCAGCTTCCCATGCTCTGCCAAAAAAAGAAGAAACTGGGAGGGGGCACAGCCAGGACAGCTGATCCAAACTGACCAAAGGGCTATTCCATATCATATGATGTCATGCTCAGTATATAAACTGGGGGGGGTTGGCTGGGGAGCAGCGATCGCTGCTTGGGAACTGTCTGGGTATCGGTCGGCGGGTGGTGAGCAATTGCATTGTGCATCACTTGCTTTGTATATTATTATTATTATTATTATTATTATTATTATTATTATTACTACTACTACTACTACTACTGTTATTGTTGTTGTTATTATTATTATATTGTTATTATTATCATTACTATTTTACTTTATTTCAATTATTAAACTGTTCTTATCTCAACCCAGGAGTGTTTCTCACTCTTACTCCTCCAATTCTTTCCCCCATCCCATCAGGGTAGGGGGAGTGAGCGAGTAGCTGCGTGGTGCTGAGTTGCTGGCTGGGGCTAAACCACGACATGGGCACATGCAATTTTTGATCTCTTCTGCTGGAGGGCACAGACAGAGCCCCGACAGCTGGTGCTACTGATAGCACCAGTGAGAGATGCAGTGTTATCCTTGTGGTCCCAGCATCAGTCACCCATGCACGATCCCCAAGAACCAAGTCTATGCCCCGAAATGGGACCTGCCCCTTCCCTGCGTGCGGCTGTGCAGAGGGCAGGGGAGCAGGCACTCTGCAGGTACATCGCTGCAGGTACATCGCTGCCATGGTAGCTGCTCCCACCCCCTCTCCCCGCACGGGCGCAGTGCCAGGGGGGAGTCCCATCCCGCACATGCTGAGGGCGGCACCTCTCCCCACGAGGCTCGATGCTGCTCCCACAGTGCCGTTTGCTCCGGCACGCTGCCAAGCGCACCCGTTTTAGCAGCTTCTCGGACAGAAAAAGCAACCTACAATTACATAAACAGTGATTAACTTTGTGCACCACCGACGGCACGGCTCCAGCGTGCCGAAGCCCAGTCTGGCTCACGTGTAGGGGCCAGCAGTGGGAATGGCGGCGACACGGCTGAGGTGTTATAGTGCTGCTGGAAGGGTGGTGGGGCCAGCAAGCGCCCCAGCAGTGTGCTGGAGGGCACGGTGGGGAATTCTTGCTGCAGGATATGGACGAACTGTGGGAGGAGATGCTCTGTGGGGCTCCCCAGCAATGACAAACTGCTTGGGGAGGCAGGTGGCCCTGGGCAGGAGCTGGTGGGGTTTGATACTGCAAAGGAGGGATGTGTGGGGCCAGCTGGCCAAATTGCAGCCCCCCAGAGGTGATGGCTGGGCCAGGGATGCACTGGGGCCAGGACCGCCCCCCATGCCCAGGGAGCAGCCCCCCTGCAGCACACTGCTCCTGGCAAAGCAGCTGCCTGAAGTCCCACTGCAACACCAAAGTCAGGAGAGCCTTAGGTACAGAAATGCCTTTATTTCTCCATTAGGATGGAAGTGAAACTGCGAGGGCAGGGGCTTTTTCCACCCGTGATTTACTTGCTTCGCATCAGTGCATGAACAATGCTACCCTATGCCGTGTAGCATGATTGCTGTTACATGGCTGTCTAGCACAGCAAACCCATACATCGCTGTCGCAGCGCCAGATGCAGCCCCCCTCAAATTAACAGCAGGATTGCATGAACCAGTGATTTTTGGCTCCTGGGCTGCGAAGCACTGCGTGACCCCCAGCAATGTGCAGGGCACCCCTCACCCAGGCAAGAGCAGCGCCCACAGCGGGGATGCTGGGGGGGATGATGTGTGGGACCCCCCCAACTCCACCGCTGGAACCCGCTGGGGTGGACACCGGCAGCCCCTCAGAGGGTCCCCCGGCTCCAGCGGCCGTGGGGGTGCCCCGGGGCTCCCCACCCCGCGGGCCGCAGTCCTATCTGTCGGCTGTCACTGCGGCTGCCTGGCTCCCCCTCGGATGACTGGCTGCTGTCGGCACTCCCGAGGCTGGCGTAGGGGCCACGGGGGCTGCCCCCCATCCCACCGAGGGCGTAAAAGGCCCGTTCGCGGACATGGAGCTCATCGGCGCGCTTCACCTGGTCCACCTGCCTGCTGCGGTCCACTGCTGCGAAGGACCCCGGCGCCCCGGCCCCCGGCCTCCTGCCATCGTGCCCAGGGAGGCGGCCGACCCCGGCCCCCGCCACCGCCACCCCAGCCTCGCCACCTCGCTGCTGCTCCTGGCCCTTGCCCGCTGCCACCCCAGCCTCGCCACCTCGCCCCTGCTCCTGGCCCTTGCCCGCCGCCACCCCGGCCCCCGCCGCTGCCACCCCAGCCTCACCACCTCGCTGCTGCTCCTGGCCCTTGCCCGCCGCCACCCCGGCCTCGCCACCTCGCCCCTGCTCCTGGCCTTTGCCCACTGCCACCCCAGCCCCCGCCGCCGGCACCCCGGCCTCACCACCTCGCCCCTGCTCCTGGCCTTTGCCCACTGCCACCCCAGCCCCCGCCGCCGGCACCCCGGCCTCACCGCCTCGCCCCTGCTCCTGGCCTTTGCCCACCGCCATCCCGGCCCCCCCTGCCACCACCCCGGCCTTGCCGCCTCGCCCCTGCTCCTGGCCTTTGCCCGCTGCCACCCCGGCCCCTGCTGCCACCACCCCGGCCTTGCCACCTCGCCCCTGCTCCTGGCCTTTGCCCGCCGCCACGCTGCCCCCGGCTCGCCCTGCCTGCGGAGGGAGGCTGCCCCGCGCTTCCGTGGCGCGCAGCCTGGCCCCAGCGTCACCGCCGTGGACACCAGCCCTCGCCTGGGCCCTGCTCGATGCCCGGCTGCCGGCTTTCCCGCGTGGGGACGGCGCTTTGTCCATCCTGGGTGGCTTGTCCAGCCCCGCTCCCCCAGGCTGGACCCTCACGCCCGCCCCAGGCCGTCCCTCCCCGCGGGGCTGGGGGGTGGCTGGCCCCACATCCCTGCTCCTCTCGCCTGCCTTGTGGCTGCTGGCCATCCCCAGGGCCGTGGTGCAGTCCCCGTCGCTCACCCCGGGGGAGGCCATGGTGGTGCCCAGGTGGGTGCTGGCACCCCTGGCTGGGACAGCGGTAGCGGCCTCCTTGTCACCCCCATGGTGGGGGGTGGTGACAGCCAGGTGGCCTGGCCTCCCCTCAAACCTCTGTCCCTCACCTCTCACCTCATCGTCACCGTTCCCACGGATGCCAGCCCCCACGGGGACGGTAACATCATCACCGGTGACCCTCCAGGGGCCAGGGGCCACTGGTTCTCCTCGGTCACCAATGGTGGTGGCACCATCCTCATCATCTCCTGTGGGACGGCCATCCCCAGGGCTGCTGGTGACCCTGTCCCCATGGCTTGGGGTGGCTGTGGTGGCCGGTCCTTCAGGCTGCTTGAGAGCAGGGATGCCATCATCATCATCGCCATCGTGTGCCACAGTGACGCCCAGCCCAGGCAGGGAGCTGCTGGTTCCTGGAGTGGGGATGCCGTTGTCCTTGCTGCCAACAGTAGCACCAGCCTGGGTGGTTTCTTGCTCCCCCACGTGGATATTGGCCCTCCCAATGAAGATGTTGACCTCATCGTCCTTGTCTGGAGAGATCTGGGTGAAGCTGGTGGCCCTCGCTGTGCTGCCCACCTTCCCGCGGGTGACGGTGACGCTGCCCGAGTCAGGGATGTAAGCATATTCATCCATACCTTCAGTGCCAACTTGGACGTCCTCCATCTTCTCAGTGACGGAGGCAAGAGCGGCACCTCCTCTCCCTCTGCCCCGCTTGATGCCCTCCTGCCCTTGGCCAGGGACGGTGGCCCCACCGCTGCCCTCATCACCATCCCCTCTGGTGGCAGGGGCCCTCTCCCTCCCGGCTGTCATGGCCCCCTCCACTGGAACCTCCCTGGGGGCACCATTGTCCCTGTCCTCACTCCTGACACCAGACCTGTTCCCTGCCATGGCCTTGCTGGGGCGTCCTCCCTCGGGGAGAATGGAAACACCATCGTCGACTTCAACCACCAAATCCAGGTCGCCGCTGCCCTCCGAGCTGGCTGGGGTGGGACCTGCGATGCTGACACCACCACGTGCTCGTGGGCCAGTGCCCGGGCGAGGACTGTGAGCATCCCCGCCAATGCCTGGGGCACTGTGGTTTTTGGGCTTGAGGCCAGTCCCGTTCTCCATCGTGCTGGTGATGCCATTGTCATCTCGCTCCGGGGCCGCCCCGTCCTCTGTCAGCCCCTTCCTGGCATCGTCCTCGCCCAGCTGCTGACTGGGGATGGTGCTCTGGCCGTCAGCCTCTTCCTTCTGCGCAGTACACACAAGGGAGAGGTCAGGGCCAGCCCCGGCGCTCGCCAGCTGCATGGGGCACTGCAGCCAAGCCGGGGTCCTGCCACGCCGCCTGGCCGCCTCCTCACCTTTATCTGCGTCTGGTTCCTCCGCGTTGAAAACGAGTAGACATATTTGAAAACGTAGAATCCATGCTTGGCATTGCAGCCTTTCAGCAGTATCTGGTGGGGAAGAAAATAACCAAAACCCACATTTTTCTTATTAAATGCAACGGCAGTAGCTTCCCTTGCTGTGCCTGGCACTGCAGCAGGGTCCCACCAGCACCAACTGGGGCCCCAGGACAGGCAGTAGCTCCCACCACCTCGTGGCCACCAGTGCCTCCTGGGCTCCGGGGTTTGGTTTCTCCCTGGGCTCGTTTTCTGCCTTTGCTTGCTTTCAGGAGCTGTGGGTTTGGTTTTTTTTTTTTTTTTGCAAGGTAGCTTCTGGCTTGAATAAACAACCTGGTCCCATCAGATATGAGTGATGGGCAGTTGGTGACCAAAGTGCTGGAAGGACAACAGCTGGCTTCCAGTAGGCAAAACCAGGCATTTGCTTCCACACTACTCATCTGATTTTTGCTATTGATGCATTTTACACTGATACACCTTGAAAAAAACCCATAGCAGCTGGGCCTGGGACTTTTACAACCTCACCTGTGGGTGCACCAAACAATTGTGCTCTGGGGCTGGGCAGGGGCAGAGGAGCAGCCGGCCGCAGGGGGAAGCCCTTCCCTTGCCTGAGCACATCACACCTTTCCCCTCCCCTGCTCTTTGTAAATGCAGGATGCAAGGGGACCACGGGTCTCTTTTTCCATGGCTCACTGGGGTTCCCTCCAAAAGCAGCTTTTTCTCCCTGTGCCCCTGGTGCAGGGCACCCCACAGGGTCCGGATGGGGCGGGGGGAACATACCCGGTGCTGTCCCACGCAGTTCCCGGCAGCTCTCCCAGGCAGTGGCGGCGGCACCTGCGGGCAGGAAAACACAAGCGAGAGCCAAGGTGTCAAACACTGCCCCAGCATCCATGCAGCTGCCAACGCCCGCTGCCAGCCGCCCACCCTGCCCAGCATGCTAGGCACACCACGGCTTCCAGGGAAGGGTGGGAAAACTGTTGATAAGCCAGTAAATTCCCAGGCACTACCTGGGGTGCCAGCTTAAAGCTAGCAATAGGGAAGGTCAAAACCCCATTTCCAGGGCCTGAGTAGTATTGCAAATTCTGCTACAACATGCTTGCATTGCACGCTACTTTTAATAGGATATTGTTGGTCTGCAAATATACTTTTACTGGATCCTGATGCAGAGTATTTTTATTGCAGAGCAGTTTTAATACATGGCACCACTGCTCACACCACAATGTTCCAACTTACAGCTGGGATCTGAATGCAATGGGAGCCTGGGGCTGGTTAACTGGTGGTGATTCCCAGTGTTTACTGGGCAACTGAGCAGGGACGCCTGTGCCCTCACAGCCAGGTTTCTGTACATGCTTGCAAGCTTCTGGCTTCCCCTGATTATCTGGGCATCTTTTGGGATGTATTGGCCAGTGCATCCCTCAGGGATGGGAGACCTGGAGGTGGGAGCATCCTGTGAGCCCCACCAAGCCATTTCAGGGCATTCCCCACATGCCAGAAGGGGAGAGGGCCCCATGGAGGGGGGCCCCCTCCAGTCTCAGCAAAATCAGCCACTGAAGCACCTCAAGCCCAGCTGAAAGGGGCAGAAATGCACCCCAGAGTATTAAATATTTCTGACTTATTCCATTGTTTGTGAACAATGTCAAAGGCTGGATTACAGCCCTGGCTACACAGCAGAGTATTAACTGGCTCTCTTCTATCTGAAAAGCAAATCGGCACTGATTTATTGCCTTCCCCTGTGCTGCCCTGCAACAGACCCAGTTGTGCAAGCTTGCCCTGGGAGCTAAAGGACACATGGCCAGGGCCCAGCCCTCAGGGAAGACGTGGTTTCCCTCCTCCTTACCGTGCCAGAAAAGCAAGCCTTCGCTAGGAGCAGATTTTCACTCTAGCTGTGTATTTAGGTATGTTGGGCAACAGTTACGCGGGAAAAAACGGCTGCTATTATATTTACCTTAGTTTGCCCTTTGTTTCAGTTATATCTGTCCGAATTTCACATTAGGAGAGCCAGAATATAATTGCAGGCACCCCGCCGACCCCTGTTACCCACATGGACAAGGAGAGCATCCTCCCCACGCCTGCCTTCCTGTGGCTCCGCTCAGGCTGTTCCCAGACCGAAAGCTCTGGGCAGATCCCAAATCCACACAAATCAAGGGGAAGAGTTACAGCGACCCAGACCGGCCCTTGCACAATATCCTAAATTAAAGGGACATGCTCAGGCACCTCAGTGCTAATATATATTTTTCCTGCTGGGTTCACCTCTGTGTCAGCACCTCAACCACGCCCACCCCCCCATCCCACCCACCCCCTCCCCCCCAAGTCCCAGAGGTGCTATATGCAAGTACAACTCATGTTTTCCTGCTGCTGAAAGCGTGCCGGGGCGCACTGGGTGGTACACCCCATGCTTTTGGTGGCACACTGGGAAGCTGGGGAGAGCCATACTCACGGGTGTCGAGAGGGCCGTGCTGAGCAGGCACAGGCACAGGCACACGAGACCTGTTTGCATCTTGGGCAGCTCCTGGGGGCACAAAGAGGAGCGTTGCCGGAGTTTGTCTTCCTGGGACTTGCAGTCCCCAACAGTCCTGGTCAGCAGCAACCCAAAAGCTCCTGCTGTCCCAAAGGCCCCATGGCAGCAAGGTTATCCAAGTGACCCAGCTTTTGCAGCAGCCCTTGGCATCGCTCTGCCTCTCTGCACTCCTCGCAGCAAAGGCGATGCTCTCGCCATGTGCATAGAGCAGTGAGGAAAGGACACGTGCACGGCCAGCAGCACCGAGAACGTGCTCTGACACCAGGTGTTAAATCTTCTTAAAGTGAACTGTCAAAGCAGCTTGGGTGGATATTTGCAATAAATGACCACCAAAACCACTGCAGGCTAAGCCATACAGTTGCAAGTCTGAATTAAGAAACTCGCACGCTGTTTTCAACAGCACCGATAAATGGCAGGAGACAACAGCTCTGTTGGCTAATAATTCTCATTTCACCCATCCACCCTGGCCTGGGCTTGCAGGTCCAGCCCAGAGACTATTTTCAGCCATGCAAGCGTTGCTACAGAAACCATCGGAAGGAAATTCATGCACAAGGATCAGCAGTACAAAGCAATGTAGGGTCAAGAGAGCGTGACACAGAGATGCGCACAGCCAAGGCTCGGGCCATCTCTCTGTCCCCACCGCGGCTTGCCCAGGGTGAAAGCAGGAGATGCCCCGCTCAGGGAGGGCAGAGCCAAAGGGCTAGGGAGAGACAGGGCAGGCAAACTAGGTAAGAAGATTACCTTTCGTTGTCGGAGGCAGGTCCCAGCGGCAGACCGTGGAGGCTGTGCCCACTTTGCTGAAATTTAAAGTTGGCCCCAGGCGCACGGAGCCAATCAGCTCCTCTCCAGGGACATTTGTCAGGGCTGGCAGCGCCCGCAGATAACCAGGGGGAGTAATTTCCAGCTAAAAATGTGTTTGTGGTGGAAGACAGCTATCAAATGTTCCACCTGGCTGGATAAACAGAAAGCACAGTTTATAAATATCTGTTCTGAAGGCGAAATTGCTCGATGATTAGCACAGATCTTAGCGTGGCACACATCCAGCCTGGTTATTGATAAGAGGGGGTGCAGCGGGTCGTAGCGTGCTCACCATGACTGACATGGGAAAGCTGGCAGGGCTGCAGAAAGGGAAGGGCAATACACTGACCCCGGCCTGGTTGCGGCCACGACCAGCACCGCAGGGCAGCACTGGCCAAGCTGAGAGCTGCCGCCACACCATAGCCTCTGACACTTGCTTTTTGGGTTTCACCCTCAACCCCCCTGAGCTAAGCCCAGTGGAATTGCAAACTAGAAGAGTGGTAAAAAAAGAAAAAAAAAAAAAAAAGAATTTTTTTCATGCACTGCTTGCACAGGTCTCTGCGAGCCCACCTTTGCTGTGGGAAGGTGCTATGAGGATGTGCATGACGTATGCACTCTCCTCCTGACCCCCCTCTAGCTTCAGTGGTATTGCTGGTCACCTACGCATGTGCCAAGGTGGGGTTCCCCTGCTGCGGCCAGCCTGGCTCAGCCCCTCACTGTGGTGATGATGACAACAGCTCCCACCCCAGCCGCCACCCTGCCCCAACCCAAACCCTGGGAGCGGGCACCACTGCCACATTAATGCCAGAACTGCTTAAAACATCAGCATCCAGCCTCAGGCGGGAGAAAATCTTGGATCCAGGAGGGAACTTGCCCTTTCCCACCAGCCAGAGAGCCACAGTTGGGTGCTACCCCACAGGTACTGGAGCAGCTAGCCGGTGCGCCTTAGGCTCGGGGAGGCAGAGCTTTGGCTGGGTGCCTGGGGGGGCTGACGCACATGGGGCTGGGCTGGGCACCCCATGGGAGCAGGACCAGCCCCCAGCAGTGCCGAGGCCCTTTGTCTGTGCTGGTATCCTGACGTCTTTGGGCACCCCCTGGGGATGCAGACGATGGGGCTCTCGTGTCCCGCTGGCTGCAAGCATGTGCAGGGCTCCCCAGTGCTGCCATAGGCATTTGGCCCCAGGGGTGCCCACCCTGCAGGCAGCACCCCCTGCCACCCCAGCAGCTGCAGCCTGGCTTTGGCGCACGGAGGTGGTTTTGTACAGTGGCCAGCAGCTTGCTGCTGCGAGAACAGAAACTCGTTTTGCAGTTGGACCTATATCGGCAGCTGAACACAGGTTTCCTTTCCAGGGGTGCGAGGGCAGCGCAGTACCTGCTATAACCTGTGCATGAGGGCCATCGCTTTTCCTAAATGGGGGAACCTGCCTGGAACCCCGTGAGATTTGGTCCTTCCCCATCCCTGGTGCTGATACCCAGTTGGCCGGGACCATGCTCCTGTTGGGAGGTAACTCTGGGCAGGGATCCTGGGGACCACATCCCTGGTGCAGGAGGCAAGTGGATGCACCGCTGTCACTGTGACAGCCCTACCTTGCCCTGGAGACAAGGTTGTGTGGCAGGGAGAGACGTGGACCATTTTGGGCGCAGTGCTGGTGTCTGAAACATGTCCGAGGTGCCCAGCCTTGGTGGGATCCACATGCCTGGCGCAGGGATGCAGAAACAAAGCACTCATTACAGGGGCATGCATCTACAGCTAGTGATGCATGGAAAGAGGAATTCATGTCTTTACCTTTATTAATATTGCTTGGTGTGTGGTCAGGCCATGGGAGGCATGCTACCAAGGCGTAGAAGACGTGGTAAAAGTTATCATCACCCACATATTGCAAATTCATGTCAACTCAACCTAAGATGTGGCAGTAATCCCACAGCAGTGACCCTAAAAATGCCCTTCCATTTTTCAGAGGGGAGTCTACAGAGGCTTTCCTAGTTAGCCTTTCTGGTTCTCCCTCCTTTTGTGTGCATCTGAGCTGGAATAAAGAGATATAACCCTGAGCAGCATGAGCACCTGTAGCCCCTCAGCCCACCAAGCACCGTGCCACCCCGCTGACCCCAGCAGCAAACCCTTCGTCATTCAGCAGCAAACCCTTCGTCACCAATGAGCTCAGTTCGGTTGCTTTATTTCATTTCGCTTTGCGAGATACAAAAAAAAAAGCCTGGGACGGAGCCAGTGAGCACCACAAGCCAGTGGCACGCAGCGGCTGCAGTGAGCCTTCGGATGCACGTTCCTGAGTGGGATGGGGCAAGTAGGGGCCAGCACTGGGGCTGTACCCCCCCACCTGCTCACTGGCTGTAGTAGTAATCCTGGCCATACACGTCGTAGCCGTGCCCCTTGTAGTAGCCGTACTCGTCCTCGTAGGCCCGGTAGCTGTCCCCACGGGTGTACTCATCCTGCTCCCCGTAGCTGCCATCGGTGGTACCCTCGTCCCCCCGGCCGTGGCCCCCGGCCGTCACCTCATACTCCCACTGCTCCCCAGCTGTAGTGGCGTCCGTGGGTCCCCCATCTCCCGTGGTGGTCGCCTGGGACAGCCCCTCTTCGCCGGTGGTGCTGGCGATGGTGGTGGCTTCGGTTTCCTCCTCCTCCTCCTCCTCCTCCTCCTCCTCCTCTTCCTCTTCTTCTTCTTCTTCCTCTTCCTCCTCCTCCTCGGCTGCGCCGTTGCCCTCCTCAGCCACTGCAGTGCCATTGCCATGGAGTCCATCTGTCCCCTCGGTGGTGTTGGTGCTTGTGCCGTTGATGCCATTCTCATTCTCCTCTACCTCTTCTTCCTCCTCTTCCTCCTCCTCCTCCTCATTCTCATCGCTGTCTTCATTTTCAGAGTCACCCCCCTTGCCAGCAGCGCCGTTCTGGTCCCCCTTCAGAGGCCCTTGGCAGCCCTTGCCCTTGCAGGGGGGGAAATAACATAGCATTAGTTGGGTGTTGGAGGTTGCAGCTTTTTGGTGCCATGTGGCATGGGGCAAGCATGGGCACAGCTGAACATCCCCCCCCCGCACCTTGCATGGCAAGGCTTCCTTTTTGGGGTGCCCCTTCTGACCCTCTTGCTGGGTTAATGCCCAAAGGTTGGTCCAGCCATGGACATCTTGCGCAGCAGACCCCCCAAGCAGAAACAGGGTGCAGGGCATCTCATGGGTGCAAGTGAGCATGCAGTGAACATACCCCCCCCCAACAGGTGCTCCCCTCCAGCCCCCCAAACCACACCTGCTGGGGGGATGCGACGTCTCCTCCCAGCCCGCCCTGGCAGTCCCCGGGGGCTGCTCCGGCAGGGTGGCCAGCTGCCGCGGTGCCAGCATGGGATGGCTCCTGCAGGGACAGGGAGAGGATGGGGCAGGCGGTCAGCAGTGGGGGCAGAGCACAGCCCTCCCAGCAGCAAGGAGGACATGCAGCATCCCCGTGCAGCGTTTGGGTGCTGCTCCAAGTTTCCTGATTTCCCTCGGGTCTCAACCCAGGCTGAAATTGAGAAGCAGCATGCAGCAGGGCAGCCTGAGCCATGCAATTAAGTGGCGGTGGCTGGGGTCAGGTGTTCACATTCTAGCTACACATTTTGCTTTAAAAAGCATCTAAAGATTTGCTTTTGAAGTTACCTCTCCCAGTTTCCAACAAACAAAGCAAGCCACAGGCACAGTACACACCAGGTGTGGATATCTGGCGAGAGCATGACGGCTCAAAGCCAGGCGTGAGCCTGAACCCCACCAGCAATAAACCATCAGCACTGCTTGGCCTCAGAGACCATGCAGCAGAGCGGGTCTCTCAGCGGGGTGCAGGGCAGTCTGCGCTGCTAAAAATGGCAATGCATAACCAAAATGCAAGCAGAACCCAGAGCAACCACTGAGGAACTGGTGGGGCAGCTCACCCTGTCCCCAGTCTGGGAGGAGGAGCACCTTGCCACTGGCAAATGAACCCAGCCATGGCGGGCAAGACGCAGGGTCACTGCCATCCCTGCCCTGGGTAATCCCCGCTGTTCATGCGCCAAGACCAAGGACACTCACCCTGGCGTTTTGAGCCAGCTCAGACATTTAAAATATGGGTGCATCTGATGCCAGAGAAAACCCAGGCTGTTTTCCTCTCCACTGGAGGAGCAACCAAATTGCCTGGTGCAGCTGGCTGTGCTGATGGGAGCGATGCCCCCAATCTAGCAGCCGATATAACCATGCTCTCACATATTTATATATGAAAGACCTTGGGGCCTTTCATCACGATTTATCTTGCTGACCACCCCCTGTCATGAAGGCACGCAGCATCCCTGCCTGGAAACAGCCACTGCTCTGGTACCCTTATATCACTTAATTTCTTCCTCGGGAATGAAATTCCCCCTTTGGCTGTCCCATCCCACTACTCAAAGTTACCCCTAGTGATCGCAGTGGTAGGGGAGAGCAACAGGCAGAAAGGGGCAAATTGCAGGGAGGTACTGGGGCTGGCAGAGGCACCTGGGGGATAGGGGCCACCCTGTGCTGCACCCCAGCCCCAGCCAGGCCTCCAAAGGGGTTTTTAAGACCAGATGTCCAGGCTTACACTCTTATTAAAAAGACCCCTGAAATTAGCATTCAAATAATTAAAAAAAAAAAAAAAAGAAGATGCGATTAGACCCAATGCATAGGTTTCCAAGCATGCCAGACCCCTGTCTCAGTGCACCTGTGTGCCTGAGACCACTGGATTATTTTTGAGCATTTGCAGCCTGGTGAGGCACAAGAGACCTTTGTAATCCCTGGCATTTAATTTTGGACCTGGGTGACTCTCGCAAATGCAATGGTGCCCAAGCTCATATTGACCCAGGAGACAGGAGCAGCGTTACTGGCTGGGCTGGTACAAATGTGTATTTCCCAATATAGCAGCAGTTTGTGTCCCTCCACATGCACGCATCAGAGCATAACTGTATTTTCCGTAGCAATTTTATCAGCACTATGGGGGCAACAGACCCTGAAAGGGGAAGGTAAGAGGAGTCCCTAACAGTGCCTTTTGCCTTGCAGGTGAGCCTCCCTGCTTCTGCCCTTTGGGCTGTCCTGTTCTTTTCTGTGCCACTGAAAACGGAAACCCGGAAAGTTTGTCTCAGGGTTGTTTGGTGCATCCCCCACCCATCCTCTTTAAAAAAAGAAGAAAAAGAAAAAAAAAAACAAAAAAATAATAAAATAAAGCCCAGAGTAGAAAATCCAGTCGCATCCAGAGTGCAAGGCTGTGGGCGGTCAGCAGCCACAAATGCTGATGAGCAGAGACTACAAAACCAAAGAAAGTTCCCAAATTCCCATATTTGTTTTGCAGACTTCTGGTTTGCTGTACTCACCCTCCCTTCCTCCTCCTCCTCCGAGCCGTCCCCCTCTTCCTCTGATGAGTCACTGCCCTAAGGAGAGGGAAAACCAAGCCATAGCCAGGCTGGCGGGTCTCCATTGGTGTCACGAGGGCAACAGCCTCAGCCCAGCCCTGCAGGCCAGTGGCAGACCATGCCCCCATCTCATTTGGGCCAATATCTCCGCGTGGTGGGCAGCAAAGCATCGGCAACCCCTCCGAAGCACCCACCTGGTACTGTCGCTGCGGGGGATGCACGTAGGCGTATCTGTACAGGTAATACCGGTGCCTGTTCTTGAACACCTACCAGGAGAAGAAGGGGGTAAATCCCATCAGTCTGGGGGCTTGGGTACAGGAGTGACCGAAACATCCTCATCCTCAAGGCCAGCGCCACGTGGGGTTGGGCGCATGGGGTTGGGGGGGGACCCTACCGCATTTTCTTCCGAGTCGTCCGACTTGGCTCGCCGCAGCCAGCTCTTGACCTGGGGGAAAGGCTGGGTTGGCACGTGCCCCACACCAGCCCCGGTGAGGCCGGGGGGTCCCCCCACTGCCCGGCACTCACCGAGAAGGCGCACGCCATCCCCACCAGGCAGGCGAAGACCAGGGCAGTCCTCATGGCTGCTTTCTCTAGGAACAGCGAAACACATCGCGGGCTTGCTTTTCAGCTAGAAAGCACTGTCACTACTCCAAACCATACAGGTGTTTGTGTCCACGTGGGTGAGCGGGGAGAAGAAAGGCTGATCTCCAGCCACCTCTCGATGGGGTCACGCATTGCTTTCCCTGAGCAGGACTACTCGCTCCCGCTTCCCCGTTGCCTGCGAGCGAGCGGATGCAACAGGAGCAGCCGGCGGGAGCGCTGCCCACTGTGGCCACCCTCCCACAGCCCTGCAACCTGCGCGGGGCTCTGCCCAGGGAGCAACGCCCCCAGGAATTACACCACAGAGAGTTTAACCTCATTAAGGAAAAATAAGTAAGCAAACAAATAAATGAATATAATCGGCTTCTATAGTCTGCCATTGACAAAAATAACAGTGGCAAGGCACCAATGCAAGAAGCCCCCCTTAGGCGTATCTGGGGAGGAGGCTTGGCTCAGGGCAGGTCCGAGCTGCATCCCCTAAGCACCAAAACCCGGCCTGCCCTCCTCCATCCCAGCCCCAGCAAGGAGCACACCCGACCCTTCCCGCAGCGCCCCAGCCTCCTCCTAGGGAGGGATGCTCCCAGCATCCCCCCAGGCTCAGCCAGGCCCACTAACCTTCCTTTTTCCTACCCTTCCTCCAGCTAAACCCACCATTAGCTGTGCTGGGGTTTGGGAGGAGTTGTTATATTTATCTGCACTTGAAGTTTCCCCATCTTCATTTAACTCACGCTAGAAAACAACTAGCCACAAGCTGGCTTCCCTGGCCATGCAGCAAGGCTCTGGATACTCATGCCCTCCACCCAAGTGCTTCATGAAGCCACAGACCCAGGAAGGGGCTGAAAGGAGCATCCAGCCCTGCCAGCAAGCTGAGCCCACCCCAAAAAGCAGACGGTAATGCACAACCAGCTGGGAAAAGCAGCAGCAAGCTTACCCCGCCACAGCACCGATGGCTACCCACGGAGTCGGCCGGCACAGATTTCCTCCTCCCGCTGCCCCGCCGGGATATAAGGTCTATTTTTGCCCCCCCCCCCCCCGAGTCAGTCACCGCCCTGCCCGGAGTGACGCCAGCCTGCCAGTGTGCGCCAGAAAACCCCCAAACTTCAGTGCTGGCAGATTTGGTTCACAAACATAGCACCCCGCACCACTGCCAAACCCGGGGAGGTTTGCACCACGCCGCTTAATTGAGGGTCTGGCCTTAGAGGAATGGCTGGGAGGCCAGAGGGTATAATAACACTCTGGTTTAAATTAAAATAAATATTGGGAAATCTGTTCTCGGGGGGTGTCTACCTCCCTTTTTGGGAAATTCTGTCACTGTTTTTTCAAGAAGACAAAAAAGACCAACCACAAAGGCCCGGCTCCACAGTCAATTGGGCATAGTTGTTAGACAAAAAAAGGCTAAATCCAAACAAGTCCCTCTCCAGGCAGAGGTGAAATGGGCCTTGGCAAGGGCAGGGAAAGGAAAGGCGACTTGGATACAGGTGTCACCAATCCCCCTTTGAGAGCCATTTCTGCCACAGTGATGCTACAAAACACGACTGCTTCGTTTCTCATGCCCCCCGAACCACACAGACCCATGCAAGGGCCAGCTCAGCCCTCCGCTCTCCAAAATCAGGTATTCCCCAGCTGAAATCTGGCAGCTCTGTACATGTCACCAGCAAAGCAGAATGACTGCCTGGGGCAAAAAAAAAAAAAAGCAAAAATCCCACCCTCATGGCCACCCAAAGCTCAGTGGGGACCTTGGTGGCAGGATACGGTCGGTGGTCGGAGCCCACCCCTCCTGCCCTGCGCCTGATGGCGGGAGATGGGGCGTGCAAGTGCTGCGGCTGCCCCCCTGCACCCACCTCTGCAGGGACATCCTTTCTCCTTTCCCTATATTCAGCATTTCCTGATGGGATTTCAGCTGCCCAGGTCTCCAGTGCACCTCTGCTCCCTCCTTCCCAGATTTTTCTTGCACTTGTCAGCAAAGGCCCCTTGCTGCTCCTGCATGAGTCCGGGCTGCAGCAGCTCAGGGGAATGACTCCTCACCAAATGCAGCTTTGCTTTCCATGGTGGCAAGGAGAACTGCAAATTCTGCCTGATGCTTTCAGCCCTACAACCCTCAGAGAAGGAACGGCAGGGCTGGAAAATGCGTGACTTCAAGCAGGTCGATGATGTGCAGGTTAGCCAGTGGTAAAACTATGGTTATTTAGGGCGGAAAAATCCACTTTGCAGCGGAAGACCTGAACGCTCATGTTTCTGCTCAAAACTGGGGGCTGCGCTTGCTGAAAGCCTCACCCACATCCAGGGGAGCCCAGCTTGAGTCTGAATTTGATTGGCAAGCAAAGGATTTCCAGTTAACCAAATTCCCAGGTTAGGACCAGAAAGACAAAGCGGGTTTCTTTTGTTGTTATTTTGTCCTCCTCCTCATCACCACATCAACAGGTACATCGTGGGGAGTTGCTAACTGCTGATGTAACACCATGCACATCGCATGCTTTTGGGGAGGGAGAGGTCCCTTGCAGCCCCCCGGGGGTCCGGCAGCCCTTGCAGCGAGCTGGGCCACGTGCCTGCCATGCAAACCCGGGGCTGCAGGGCTCAGCTGCGCCTGCCCCATGGGCTTCAAAGCCCCTGGTGTCACTGTGAGGAGCCGTAATTACAAAGGAGGCCTGGAGCTGGCCGTGCCTTGCAGCTGGGGCCTCAGGCCAGGAAAACCCACACACACGAAAAAAAAAAAAGAAAAAAAAAAAAAGAAAAAGCCGTGCAGTTTTCTGATGCCAACGCAGCAGCCTCTGGTTAAGAGAGACACCAGCATCGTGAGGGACCCGGTGCCCCTCCAGCCCCGTGGGGTTGGGGTGGCTGGAGGGGCTGCCCTGCTGGGGGGTGATGTGGGGGCCACAGGACAGAGACAGCCCTGATTCCCGCTGCCCCATGCCCTCATGGGCTGCCCTGTGCAAGAGAGCAGCGAGCACGTGCCCAGCTTTGAGCTTAAATTTCATCAGGGCTGGGGAACAGAGAGTGCTGGTGGGAGGCGATTTTTAATGTAATTAAAGGGCTGCTGCTCCAGGGTGCTTAAAAAAAGAAAACTAACTATAAAAACGTGTATTTCACCCAAGATCCCTAAAAAGCACCAGGATAATTAACGTGTGCTGAAGTGCCTCGCGTGGCCCGCACCTATGTTTAGCTCCTGGGCCAGGGAGCGGGTGCTGCCTGGGCAGGACACTGGCAGCAGCAACCCCACAGCACCGTGCAGGGAGACCAGCAGAGAAGTCAGCGAAATACATCCAAAACGTTTCCATTTAAAATAATAATAATATTTTTTAAAGCATCACATCTCAGGGTTGGAGCATTGATCTCTTAATGCTTTTGCAAGAGCTCCAGCTCTCCAATGCACCAGGGCTCGGAGAGGTCACCGGTTTGCCCAAAAGCAGCGTCTGGTATCTGTTAGTAAAAGCGATCGCAGGATCTGACAGCTTCATGAAAATCATCTCGTCTTTGTAGATAAACAGCTGGAAACAAAGCACGGAACAGCTTGCCTGCCTCTGGGGGATGTGCCAACAGGTGTCAGCAGCAAAAACCCATTTTTCGGGAGCATGTTGAGACAACAAGGCATGCAGCCCATGCGTGCAATTGCAATGGTTTCCCTTCTGCACGCCCATCAGTTATTTAACATGTGCAAGTATGCTGCCGTGTCACTCACTGCATGCTTTGGCGAGTGAGCTGGGGGTTAGGCAGGCAGCCTGCTGCCCAAGCCCTGCATGGGCGCATCGCTGCCCTCGCACAGCAGACGATGGCAAACCCCCCCAGGCAGCTGCTGCTGCACCCCAGCCCCGCTGTCGGTCCCGTGACCCAGCGCTGGTGGGGTCTGCACCAGCCGCTGGCACCAGCTTTGCGCTGCAACTGGGTGGGCTTGCACACAGCACGGCCCAGCAAGGGCGCTGCGTATGGTTTTGATGTAAGTGCCTGAGCCCATGGAGACCTCATGGTCAAAGTGTCCCTGTCTGGCACAGGCTGACATGCCTCCTATGTCCAAATTTAATTATTATTTTTGCAGGGCGGTAAACGAGCAGAGCAGCGTGCTCCCATCCTGCCCAGGTCCAGCGCGGGGCCGAGGCTGTGGTCGGGGCTGCACCGTCCTATTTCCACGCCCTGAAGCTATTCTGGAAGGAAACCTCAGGGCCAAAAATAAGTAAAGAAAACAAAACCAGAAGGACACTTTGAGCATGGCGGGGAGAGGCTGAGGTGCTGCTGCAGCCAGGGAAAGGGGCACCCCTGCCATGCAGCATAGTGGCCAGGGCACCTCCAAAATGCACATGGGCAGCACCGGAGGCAGAGCTTTCCCTGGCTCCCACCTCTGCCCACATGCTGTAAGGGACAGGAGCGTGTGTGCCATGGCCACAAACTGGGGAGTGAAGTGATAAGCGAGGAGAGGGTACACCAGCAACAGCATGAGAATAAGGGATTGCGCTCTCATCCCCATTACCTCTCACAGCACAAACCCAAATGCAAACCAACATCAGCTGGGCATGTGGCTTGTTAGTTTTTTGCAAGCAGTTGATTTTAGAATAAAAGCAGGAGGGGAGAACACTTAAAATGCACCACGTATCAACCTCAGTTATCAGTAAACAACCTTTATATATTGGCCCTCTGCAACTAAACATTTCATGTAATTTTCCTTTTTCTCTGAGGCAGGAAACCAGATAAAGGAAATTAATTCTACTTACATGCCTGGCAAAATGCGGGCCACAAGTAGCTCTGTGACGTGAGCACTTTGAGGCAGCCTGAACTCTGGGGAATAGAAACCCAGCAAATCACTGAGGCAAGGTCACAGCATTATCACAAATCCCAGCACTCGCCACCACCCAGGTCCTCACGTGTCTGAGCAACACCTGTGTATCATTTTTCCTCTGTTTTTTTGCTTGTGTTCATTTTTTTCAGGAGGAATTCAGCTAGAATAAGTTACCAGGACTGGTCCCACCATCAGTCTGCTGCCTCCATCCATGTGTGAGAGCCCTCAAACACAGCCACACGACAGAAACAGGAGGAAAAAAGCAAATAAACCCCCCAAAAGGCCCCATTTTCAGGAGGAGAGCAGGCAGAGAGCCTAGGTTCATTGCAGAGGTACCCATCAACAACCTGCACACCCAGCTTAGGAATTGAGCTCTCTGCCAAAGTCAAATCAGTGTCCCTGGACAGTCAGAAATCTGGATGGCACAGAGACACGCTGCTCTCCACGCTGTGCTAGCGATGGCTGCCTACCTCCCTGCCACTGCACGCCCTGCTCAAACCTGAAAAAAACCCTGCATTTGGGCTTAAAATGTTGCCATTTGCAGCAGAGGCAGAGCACGCTGCGTGTGTCAGCAGGGAACTGCTGCGCTTGCACTGGTTATTTGTCATTGTGTACATACACCAGTTGCACAACACTTGTATATGTATCCATATATACACAGACAAATGTGTGTCTGTTGCAATAAGTACCTTAACACTCAGGCACTCGTTTTATTTTCGAAAAAGAAGGCTTTGAAAGTTTTCACGCTGTAATGAACCTACTTTTTGCTCTGCAAAAGCATCTGCTTTGAAACAGCATCGGGTCTGGGACAGGAGAGCGTCCTGCCTCTGCTCCCCAGTTGCAGGTTCAGCTCCTGTTTTCAGAAACCTGATGCCTTCTGCTAAAATAAAACACCACCTCTTTGCAGCTTTGTATTTCAGGGTGTGAAAACAGAAAAACCTGAACTGCAAACCACTTGCTCACTCTGCAGCTTTAAGGTCTCCGTAGCGAGTTCAGGGGGTGCAGTACAGGTGGATGCTAACGCACTTTAGGTGCCATTCTGTAGTGCCCAACTCCTTGGCGCAGTGCTGGGGGGACCACAAAACTCTCAGGACACAGCTGAGCCAGGGGCGGGGGGCGGGGGAGGGGTGCACAGGAAAGTTGTTTGCCATTGAAGTGCATGGCAGTAAAGGGAGCTGGAACAAGAATTCCCTTAGAGCATTCAAAAGGTTTGTAATATTTTGGGGTTTCACTGAGGTCAGAGGCTGTTTTCCCACGGGGCTGAGACATTTCTTTTGTTCAGATTGACGGCAGCGGCGATTCCGTCAGAGGATTTTTCCTCCCCGTTGAAAAGGGTAGAGAAACGCTCCCGGCCTCACCGTGCACTTGGCAAGGAGCGGTTCCCATCACAGAAATCCATCACAGGGGGCACAGAAGAGACAATCCCATTGGATTGTTTCTTCCACAGATACTCCCATTTTGCTGAAGACAAACAGGGGCCAAGGAGAAGCCCTGCAGCTGGCTGTGGCTCTCAGCCCGCCATGGGAAGCCCAGGGTGCTTGGCTGCACTGCCAAAAAAGCTGCTGCTGGATGGAGAGGTGCTCTGCAGGTCATGAGGCTTGCTCTGTTTCTCCCACCAAAGCCAGGAAAATAAGGGGGTTGAATAAACGCAACTTGCATGCTGTGGCTGCCCCAAGTCCAGCTGCTGCAGCCGGGCTCGGTGCTGCTGCCTCCCACTGCTTCGGCCACACTGACTGCTTATTAAAAATAGATTTTTTTCTTCTTGGAAAGGACAAAAAAAATAAACAACAAACCTTTATTTTAAGATGAGGCAGACTCATGCTTTCACAAACCCAAATGCAACCAAAAATACCTGCTTTAAACCCCAATGCTGATTCCTGGGCAAATCACTGTGTTCAGCTCCAGAAGCCACCCCCAATGCACAAAAAATGCCATGTGGGTGGATGAGAAAAATGCATACATTGATGTGGGCATTTTTCATCCTTGTCTAACCCACTGGGCAAGATGACCCTTACAACTTCATCACACAATCAGCCCGAAACGGGATGCAGGAACACCTGCAGTGATAGCAGAGCATGCGGGTGGCCTTCCCAGCTGCTTTTCCTGCCTGCCCGACAGCAGAGAGCAGGAGCACTCCCCTCAGATGCTCACCGTGCACAGGCACGTGCTGCAAAAACCAAACACACGGGCTGCTGATAAAAATGCCTTAAAATCCTCAAAGTGAGCATCTTTTGGCCACGCTATCTCTGGCCATACAAAACCTCACCCCACGAAGTGCTGCCTGCCACCAAGTCCCCCCAGATGGCAAGCAGGGTGGCCCCGCTCACACACAGGTGAACAGCATTTGATGGGGACAGCCCAGTGCCACCAGTGTTCCCCAAAACCTGCCTGTCCTCACAGACACGTGCTCCCAGGTGCTGGGCACGTCCCTGCATGGGGCCAAAATGAGCAGCTCCCTCCCTGTGGCCAGGCAGGAGGTTTCCCCAGCAAAGGGCTGAGTTTCCCCCCACACCGTGATGCCTGGGAGGGACAATCCCGTGGGAAGCCATCCTGACAGGACCGGCAGGCAGCAGCCAGCTCTGGCACCGGCTCCCCAGCCTTTGGGGAGCAGCCAGCCAGCGGGAGGCAAATTTTGGGCGTTGCTGGCGGGGACATGTGTGCAACCACTGCATGTTGCTGGGAAGGCACGCGAAGGGGACCCACGTGCAGGGGGAGCGCAGCCAGCTACCCCTCCAGCACAGGGTGCAGCGGGTTACTGCGTGCCCTGCTTGCGAGGCACACACCTCTCCCGCTCAAACTAAAGCCAAATCAACCCAGTTTTTCCTCTCTGTGCATGAAACGAGGAGGACGAGTGCTTGCCGTCCCCTTTGCGGAGGGGTGAAGGCGAGAGGCCCCCCTCCCCGCCTGTGCCATGCTGCTGCTCGCCCAAGGATGAGAATGGACAGAGAGTCATGCACAAACTGCAAGATGCAGTTTCACGGAGCCCATTTCATCCCACCCTTGCACCCATCCCACACCTTGGCCATCCTGCTGATGGGCTGGGCTCACAGCAGAGCTGCAGGGCACCCCTCGCTATCCTGGAGGGACCCCAAAAAAAAAACCTCCCAGCCCCCATAGCCACCAGCTGTCCCCACGCAAACGGCACCTCTGATTCTGATGGCCCCGGGGATGTGACCCAGCCCCGTGGCAGAGCTGGCACCCGAAACGTCCCCGCTGCCTGAGCGGTGGCTCCGCTTGCTGGACACGGGAGAGTCCACAGCAGCGCCCTACCCCGCGCCACCACGCAGGGGAGCCAGCAAACGCATCATTACTATAATTTTAAACCAAAGCGACAGCTGTCAGCCAGCAATTTTTGCACCTCTGGGCTGCAGCCAAACCCGTGCTTGCTGTCTTCCACCCCAGCGACAGGGCTGTGCACCAGCATTTCGGTACTCGTGACCCTGACAGGCATCATCACCGCCACAGCATCCCCAACTTCTCACACAGCTAATGCAAAGGGGTCCAAAAAAATAAGTGCAAGTCACAGCTGCGGTATCCCCTGTGAAGTGGGGACTGGTGGGGTGGAGGAGGCAAGGTCAGGAAAGAGGCTCATTCCCAGGACAGCAGCATGGGAAAGCTGCACATTTCAGAGCTGATCTCATACAGAAGTAGAAAGAGCTTACACAGGGTGGAAATTAAAACATAAATTCCGCTAAAACCAGGACTTGTTCAGCTCACAGCTTTTGTAGTGGTGGAAAGAGCCTACAAATTAAGTGCAGTTTTGCTATAATCAATAAAAAAAATATTTCTTTACTCATTCTTGAATTCTGTATTGTAATGCCCAGCAACGACTCCCCCCATGCCCCCCCATCTCCTTCCCAGGGCCTCAGGAAGAGGCCCTGCTTGTATTTGTACAACCCTTGCTTGTATTACAGCAGGTGATGGCCATAATACAGCAAAGCCCCAGGCCCAGCTCGCAGGGGTCCTTAGCCAGCTTTTCCACCCCACTGCTGGCTCACCTAGGGGCAGGGGTGGCCCTTGGGGCGCCTGGAAATAGGAGGGTGGGAGCACCCCTCAGCCTCTGCTTTTCCCCTCACTCCAGCATGCTGTGGCTCTCCATGCAACCAGCCTGGCCTTTGCTCCCTGCTCGCTCCAGTTTGACCCCAAATTGCAGCACCCAATTCCCCCGGGAGAGAAAAAGAGCAACACCTCAAACCACACCACTGTGGAGTTTGATGGTTTTAATGGTAATTAAAGAAATCAATAGGGTACATTTCAGCTTTGAAATACAAGTGTAAAAAGGATACAATATAATGTTTTCTGTACATTTCTTACAAAATATTACATACATCGCGTCTCAAAGTGGTACTTCACACACCGTTGAGCCCACGCACCGCGTGTGCGTGCCAGCTGTAGCTTTTCCTCCTTATGTGCAGGACGTGGAGCTCACGGAAAGCTCCTGCTGGAGTCTGGGCAGATGCTTTTAGGGCAGTGGTAGGTAAATACAAGGGGTGAACGCAGGGACCTTTCTTTCTGCCCAGCATACCCAGGCGCAGCTCCCAGAGTGCTGAGCCACCATGGTGCCCTTATGGCAAGCAGGCAGCATCACCCCGCTGGCACTCACACAGCTCTCGGGTGCTCTCCAGTTTGGTATAGGAAATGGCGTTTCTCGCTGCAAGTTTGGCATTTTTCCCTGTGTCTGGCATCACCTCCCACTTCACATCCCGTGTAGTGCGCCCAGGTCAAGCCCTGGTGAACCTGCCTCCCTTTTATCCACAGCACCTTCTCAGGAAGAAGTCAACCAGGCTATATAGCAAATAAATTAAACACCTCCTCCCTCCGTACCCCCCAGCACCAAGGCTATGGGGCACATGTCAGTACCCGTCCTGGCAGTCGTTGTCATCGTAGTCGGTAGCAGGCTTGTTGCGGTAGGCACCCGGCCGCCGTTTGCGGCTCCCGCTCTCCAGACTCTGTGGTGAGCTGTTGTCCCCGCGGCTGCTGGACTCGTGGGTGGCATCCTCCTGGGAGTGGCTCTCCTCATCGTCGTCATCATCATCGTCCTCCTGGGACTCGCTGTTCTTGCTCTCTGTGGACCTGCTGTCCTCGCCTGTATTGTCCTCTTGGCTGCCGTCATCCTCTGGGGATGCGCTCTGGCTCTCCGCTGATGTGCTCGGCACGTCCCCATCAGTGTCAGAGTCATTATCATCCTCCTTTGACTCCTCCACAGTGTCCTCTGTGGACTGGCTCTGTTCACCCTCGTCTTCCCCAGACTTGCTCTGGTCACCCTCGTCTTCCCCGGACTCACTGTCAGGCGCCGACGTCGCACTCCGGTCCTCGGCAGACTCCCGGTCCTCCTGCCCTTCCCGGGACAAGCTGCCGCTGCGCTCTCTCGACGTACTCACCACCTCCTGGGAGGTCTCCTCCGGGGACTCCCCTGGCTCTTCGTCCGACTGGTCGGCGGTGCCCTCATTGGACTCGCTGCCCTCGCCCTGCCTGGAGGGGCTGTCCTCCCCATCCCCATCCTCCCCAGAGCGGCTGGCACTGTTTTCCTCTGACTGGCTGTCGACAGGCTCTTCTGACTGACTGTTGTCCTCCATGGATGGGCTGTCTTCTTCTGAGTCAGCATCCTCCACCTCTGGGGACCTGCTGTCGCCCTCCTCCCAGCGGTGCGAGCCAGCCCCCCGGCCGCTCTCTCGGCTGCTCCCCAGGGCGCGGGAGCCAGCCCAACGCCCCTTGTAGCTGCTGCCTGGGCCATCGAAGACAGAGGGGTCATCGCCCTGCATGGCTTCGTCCTCAAAGTCGTAGCTCTCCTCCTCCTGGCTGCTGCTGCTGCCCCCTCTCCGCCTGTAGGTCTGCTTATACCGGCTGCCAAGGTAGTTCCTGTACCGCTGATGGTCCGCCCCAGCGCTCTCGCTGCTGCTACTGCTGCTGCTGTCACCGTGCCCTCTGCCAACCTCGGCGTCCCCACGGCCGTTGTCATGGCCGTGTTCACCTGCCCTGTCGGCACCAGCCACGTAAGTAGGACGTTCGCCCCCCTCCTCTTCCCCGTTCTCGTCGAAGGTGTCGTCCCCACTATCATCCTCCTCGTCCAGGAGCCCACCGGTGTGGGAGGGAAGCCCATTGACTCCAGTGCGGTGGTACTCTCTGTTGTCACCATCATCAGCATCGTGTGCATCCTCGTCCTATGGAGGTGACAAATGGAGACAAATGCAAAGGCTTGCAGGTCACAGGCACTATTGGCATTCCTTGCCGTGCAGGCCAAGCGCTACCCTGACCAACACCAGATTTGGGGCTAAGCGCGCTTTTCTGGCAGAGCAAAACACCCCTCTCCACCCACTCACCAGGAAACCGAGGCCGTTCCCATCCTGGGCACTCGCGTCCACGTGGTCCACCTGGTTCAGGTGCTGAGCCTCCCCAGCTCTGCCTCCCTTGTCTTGGCCACGGTGCTCGCCCAGGTCCTCACCCACGGCGTTCCCACCCGCCGGGTCCCTGGCAAGGGCATTGTCCCCCCTCTCTGCACTGGCAGAAGGATGTCTGCGATCTCTACCATCCAGGAGGTTGCCCAGCTTGTTGCTGTAACCTTCACTTGCTGTGTCCTGGAGGCAAAACATGACATGATGCTTTGGTTTATTAAACACCACTGCACATCTACTGCTACTGCTACTGCTGTGGGATGATATATCGCTCCTAAGCCATGCAAGTGCTCAAGCCTCTTTCATTGCTCACACCTCACCCTTCAGTTGTTTCTGCTGATGCAAAAAAAAAAAAAGTAGCCACCAACAAAAGGGCAACCCAGAAAGGCCCAAACCGTGATGGTTCAGAGCACAAAAACTCCTTTTTCAGGACCAACACAGCAGAACGCATCAGGTGAATTGGGAATGCGCACAGGGAGGAAAGGCAAAATGAGGTGAAACCAACCCAGTTTGAAAAGACTGAGTTAGACGGGCAAAGCTCAAAGACCGGCAGAAGTGGCAGCTCTTCCCACAGATGCCTGGTCCAAGGATGCCTGCCAGGGGCTGGCTCCCCATCCCAGACTTGCTCGGTGAGCGGCTGCCACCTGTGGGGCGGGGGCACCCCCCAGCTTACCTCCTGCTGGACGCTGCGGCGGGGGCGGGCAGGGTCATGGCCGGGCACCTAAACACATCCAGGAGACGTCTGATAAGTGATTGGTGCACCTTGGCTGGGCAAAACCACCGGGGTTTGGGGTTTGAGTACCTGTCCAGTAGGTACTTACAGGGTGAGCGCAGGCTACGGCCCAGAGGAGCAGCACCAGGAAGGCAGCCTTCATGTCGGTTGTGGTCCCTGCGGCTGCAACAGGGAGCAAAGTATTTGCACACTAGAGCAAAGCATTTGCACATGCCCCTGGCTGTAACTGAGCCCCACAAAGCCCTTCCAACTGATACAGCCTTGCCGTCCTGGCATGTGGTGCCCAGCCTGGCATGTCATCAAACAAAACCAAGGGATTTGTCCTCATGTCACCCACCTTCTGGCATCTTCTGTGCAAGAATTTCTCTTTAGTTTGGGATTTGAAATACTTGGCCATGTTCTTGCAGATTTTTTGTCTAAAGATCATTAAAGAGTGGGAAAGGTCCTCCAAGTTCCATGTTCCCATGGTAATATCACCCACCACCCAGCCGACCTCGGTGGCTGTGATGGGATCCGGCACTGCAGATGGGCAGCACCATGAGACCCCAGGCTGCAGAGCTGCACTTCCCACCCGGTGTGGTCCCCACAGCCCCATAAAACCTCCCACTGCCCCAAAGTGGAGCACCCCGGTAAGATAACTCCCCGGAGAGCTGCATCCCCAGTGGCTGCTGGGTCCGTCTGGCATCCCAGCGGCACTGCTGCCTGCACAGGCAGGTAAAGCAGCGGGGGGCTTTCCTCCAGCTCTGCTCTCATTTTCCAAGTCCTTTAAGCAGCCCAGCACCACATCCCCACGGGGCACGCTAACCGCACTGCACATCACCCTGCACCCGAAACGCGCTGGAGCAGAGCCATGCTCCTGATTTCTTCCCTGACAAAGCAACACCTACATCCCAGCTTACAAGCCTTTCCTGCTTTCTACCAAAACTTACAAGGAAAACTACAAGCTCTGTCCCCAGACATTGCCATTTTCACTCCAGGCAATGCCAAAGCAACCCAAAGAAACCAAAACCTTTACCTTGAGGCGTGGTGCAAGCCAGCGGCTCCTCCAGTGCTCAGGATGGGGTGAGCTGGCTGCCTGCGTTGGGATGCCCCAGGCTGCATGCCCCGGAGTGGCTGCACGGGCATTTAACCGCTGGCCAGCGCCGGCCCCGGGCAGGGGGCAGCCAATGGCACCGGCGGGCAGCGCTGCCGCGCGCGGAGGTGTCGCCGGGAACTGGCCTCCCACGCTTCCTCCGGCCTCCGCCGGGACGCCGGCCCTAAAAAAGCTCCTTGTGGTTGCAGGATGACGAGACGGGCTCGCAGTTAATGACTGACTGTGCTGGCCCTGTGTTTTGACTGCTAAATTTATTCAGTTCACACACTTCCCACCGTGACACACACAAACAACTATGGCATTGCCCACGCCGAGCACCGGACCCCGTCCCGGGGGTGGCATCGTCCTAACGCGTGCACTCGGGAGCGATGTGCCATGGGCCAGGGTCCTGAAACCCATGTGGGACCATTCCCCTGCTGGGACTCAGCCTTCCCCTGTGCCTTGGGGCAGGAGCACGGAACGCTGTGCTCGAAGGAGAAGACATGCCTGTTTTCATGCCTGCACATGCACTCGTGCAAGGGAGAAAGGAAATACGAAGTGGAGGTGCGCAGGGAGGATCCCACCCCCTGCATCGAGGGAGTGTAGCACCCCCAGAATTTCTTCCAGCTGCTGGCCAGGGGAAGAAACCTCTGCTCTGGGAAACACGGGCCAACAACACATGCACATGTGTACGGGCATGTATATTCATGGGCATGGACATGGAATTATATATATGAATACATATACACGCACCACATATATCCCAGGGTTTCTTGGTGTAGCATGGATTATCTACTCCAAACAATGCAGTAAGCCAGCA
Source organism: Pelecanus crispus (assembly GCF_030463565.1). Taxonomy (NCBI): domain Eukaryota; kingdom Metazoa; phylum Chordata; class Aves; order Pelecaniformes; family Pelecanidae; genus Pelecanus; species Pelecanus crispus. The sequence goes on from NC_134646.1 coordinate 19,865,073, forward strand.
GCGCAGATAGCCCCTACTCGCTAACAGATAATACGAGAGGGAGTTTGCAAACCTCCACATGTGCACACACCCTGACACGGTGCAACTGCACCTCTCTGCTCGTGCGGTTTAGGACAGGAGCAGCACGCCCCAGCCATACACCCAGCTTTTCCCTCTGCCCCAGCCTGGGCGGAAGGCGGCGACTTCCTTGCCTGTATTTGGCCATTGCTAAATCCTCCGTGCCCGCAGCACCCCGTCTTTGCTAATAAAAACATGCCGCAAGTGCAAATAGGTTGCTTTGAAGCAGGCAATGCGTCTCTCCTCTGCAAGCTGGGTTCTTCCCACAGCCAAGCCGCAGATGATGGACACAACCACGGGGTGAGGGGGCCAGGAGGAGGGAGCCTAAGGGTGTTTTATTGGGGGAGAAGTGTAAATGATGGCATTGATGCTCTGCGAGGAGCATTTGCACGTCCTCCCCGGGTGGGAGGAGGTGTTTCTGCTGCCCTGGGTAGAAGAAAGAGGCCTTCAGACAGCATAGCCCTGCTCCAGGGAGCCGCTGCAGCAGGGGAAGCCCAGGAAACATGGTTCGCCTTCAGCGGCAAACAGCTCCTGGCCTGCTCTGCTGTAAGGCCCTGGCAAATCACTGTCACCTGCAATGGCCCCTTGGTGCAGGGGCCCAAATTCCCAGAGGTGGGGGCGCAGCCCAGGGGACATGGTGAGGGCTGCAGGTTTACAGGAATTCACAGGAGATGCTGGCGCTGCAAAATAAGTGACTTAAGGAAACTTGAGCAGGGTCAGGATTAAGCCACGGCTCTGTCAAATGCAGATTATCTGAATTTGCCCAGGATACATCATCCGCAGACAACAGCATCCAGAAAGCAACCCCCATGCTGTGGCATCACCGCAGCTCGCCAGAGCATCTTGTGAAACCAGACAGGTCAGTCTGCTGTTGTGGATGCCTGCTTAATTTCATCCTCCAAAATCTCCTGCCTTTTCCCCCCATCATTACCAGCCAGGGGACCATGGCTGTCTGCCCTGTGAGGACTGTGCAAAGACCATGCAGGTGCTGAGTGTGATGAGCATCTTTTTTCTCTTTCCTCCTGCTCACCATACAGGGAGGCCCCGGTGCTGCCCCGTCCCCGCTGCTCTCCGCACAGCCCCTCGGCCTCGAGACGGGCACCGTCAAGTCACTCACTCTCACGCACATGCACACCTTCGGCAGATGTTTTCCCTCTTCTTCCCTACCCGACCCCTTCCACAGATACTGTGGGACGTATTTTCCTCTTGACCTGTGACAAAATTATACCCCTGTCTCTGGCCAGATATGAGTTCACATTGCCAACCTTTTTTAGGTACCTCCAACAATTACCATGTTTTGTTGTTTGGGTTTTTTTTTTTTTTTAGTCAAACCTGCATTTAACTCAGCCCCCAAAGACCTGATGCTGCCTTGCATCCAAGTGCCGCTGTGCGAGAAGGGGATAAACACCAAGCTGCGCGTGCCCAGCTTTTTTATAACACACATCACTTGCTGCCCCACCAGCCACCCACCCCAAGGTCACCTCCCTTCCCCTCTGGTGGCCCCAAAATGCCCATGGCACCAGCACACCCAACAGCGCTCGCTGATAGCACCCCAACCTGACCTCAGGTCCCTGTGACCTCCCATAGCCCTGGGTCGAAAGACCAAGGTCTGTCCCCCAAATCCCTCCCAGAGAGCATCCCACAGCATGAGCCATACTGCCCAAGCAGCTCTGCCTTTGCTTTGCAAGCGAAGGAAACCCCAGCTCACACACTGTCACCTTACAATAAGCCTTTAGAAACAAACAAACAAAAATATTTAGGATTATTGTTGTTACACCAGAGGTGAGAAATGGACTGAATGTGGGGGAAGCGGCTGTCTGACCAGTGTTTTAAATGCCACTGTGCATTTCCCCAAGTCCTACTCCCCTGAGATGCTCACTCCCTGGAGATGGCTGGGACAGGAGGCAGCAAGGAAGATGGGGGAAACCTGGCCAGGCTAAAGCTGGCACCCTCAGGCTACTGGGGAGGAGGTGGCTGAGTCAGAGACAAGAGGACTGGCAGGGCTGGTAAAAAGATGCAGGAATATCGCTTTTCTGTTTGACAAGTTGGACTGTATGGTGGTCATGAGGACAGAGAAAAGATATGAGTGCAGACAGCAGGAGGGATTAGAGACACCAAAACCAAGATAGAAGTTGGCACTGCAGAGAGCAAGCTGACGGTGGAGGCACATAATATCTGCTCTCCTCCACTAATTGAGACATCTCAGCATCAAAACCTCAAGAAATTAGTATTGTTCCCAAAAAACACTGTTCCCTCTTCTTTTTCAGTCCAAGGTATTTTCATATTATTTATGTTGCTGGTGCGCTTCTCTCCTGATTATACCTATGGGTTTTGACAGCAGCATCAAAAGGAAAAGGATCAGTGAATGAACTGGAGCAGGAGAGACCAGGGTGAGAGCAGGACTCAAGACACACGTTCTCAGCCCTTTCCCAAACACTCAACACCAGCTCCTGCCTTATGCTCAGATCTAAAGCCAAATCCCTTTGCTGAGCGCTTACTGGTGACAGGTGCTACAATGCGGTGCTGCATTTTCAGTCGGGAGCAGGTAGGAAAAACCTCGCCTCCTAAATATTTGTTTCCCCCATGCATGCCACGTTAGCACCAGGAATTACGCCGCGCCCAATCCCAAAGGATTAATTCTCTCACTGCTCCTCTAAGAAAGGGTGCTCAGCCTTGCAAACCAGCCAGGTTCCCATGTTGCTACCTGCTTTGCAGGTGGAAAGACCACAGCTGGTGGCTGCGGGCACAGGGGGAGAAGCAGCCTGGCTTTGGCTCCTCCACACATGCAAGGGATCTGAGCAAAGGCGTCGTGCCTGTTCTCTGAAGTCTGAGTAAATATTACCTGCATTTCATAGCATTGATGTGACACATAATGCAGTAGCTAATTATAACATTTTAGGTGTTTGAAGAACAGCATTGATATTTCAACTCCTCCTGGCAGCAAGCTTCAAAGTTACACACACTGTGATATATGGCAGATCAAAGCTACCACTCTGTTTTTCACAGAGTGGAGGCGTGCACAAGTTTGGTTTATGCTAAGCCTTTAAAATTTGCTATTCCTCCTCACTGGAAAAAACCACACTATAGGAACCTGAGTCCTGGAGCCCTGAATTACATACACACACACAGGCCCCCCCTAATGCTAGACCCCTGCACAAACCCAACAGCCCTCTCTCCTTTCCCCCTGACAGCACAGGGGGTAGGATCATTAACCCACCCCTAGGTGTCTACCATGGAGTTTCCTTTACAGCCAGAGAAAACAAGCACTTTTAAGGCACCAATCATTTGCCCTATTTCAGGTACCTATTTTAGGATGAAATGCATCACAGACTGTTTGAAGTCTCTGTGACACTGCTGAAGGAAGGCGACCAGCGTGCTGATCTTGTCCTACCAACAAGATGCACCAGCTCTTTCCCAACACAGGTGCAAGGCAAGCTCCCAAAACCCCTGTCTCCCCACCTCCCATGCCAGCCCCATGCTCCCTTCACTTCCATTTCTAGCATTTTTATACCACTGTCCTCTAAGCAACGGGCTCCAGGCTCTTTGCAATTGTTTTTCCTTCAGAAGAAAATGCCACGCAGAGGCACTTGTCAAAACTAGACTGGTGTGGTCGCCCCCGTCTCTCCTGGAGGCTGCGGGCAGGTGGGCTGGACAGTAAGGACCCAGCCCTGCAGGCTGGGTTGCGTGCAGAGAGAAGCGATTAACTCTCAAAATTAAAAACAACTATGGGAGTAACAATGTGATTACTTTTTCCGGATGCAAGACGTGCTTGCCTAACAGGTGCCAGCTCCATTTCTTTTACAGGAGCCAAAAGTGCTACTTACGAATAGTTGGGTAAGCTTCTATTGCCAGCTGCTGGTTTTCAGGCACACTCAACCATCACATGCAAAAGCCCCTTCCCAAATGCCTGCAGCAGCTGGGAAGTACAAATGGAGGCTGCTCAGCCCCTTGCACCTATGTTTTTAGGGACAGGACAAGGCTGGTCTTCCCCAGGCCTCCTCACCACTGTCTCCATGCACATGGCTCCAGCCTCTCCTGGGCAGGGGAGCGCAAAACCAGCACATCGCCTTGACGGTCTGTTTGGAAGTAGGCTCACAGGTGTTGTACCTGTTCTGCGCTACTTCGCAGTTTGTGCTTGTACTCGTTGCCAGAGCAAAATGCACGGAGCAATAATTGGTATTTGCATTGTGCCCATTGCAGCTGGAAGTTGTGGCTGGGCAGGTACCTTGTGCCATCTCTGCCATATGTGTGTGCCCAGATTCTCAGGTCCTATAAATCCATATTCATCAGCCAACTCAGCTGAATTCACTAATTTGAGGCCATGACTTCATCAGCTGTGGACCAGGTGCCTAGGGGCCAGTCTGGCCAGTGTCAGCTCTAACACATCTTCCTGCACACAGGCACTACTGCAGCTTGCTGCCCTTGGTCAAAGTACGAGCAGGGACAGATGCCTGGCTCTGCCCTGCATTGGGGACCGGTATTCACACTGCTGGTACGGGCACCGGGCAGCCCCAGCGCGGCTGGGCTGTCAATAGCTCAGCACTGACAGCAGTAATCATAGTGACAGCAATGGACAATTACTGCTCCTAAAATTTCATTCAGAGTACAATATCTTCTACAATCATTCCCTGCTCAGGAGTCAGTCCCCTGGGAGGTGGGAGCAATAAGTATTTGTCAATCACAAGCCGGAAATGGAACGATAACAGCCTTAATGTGAAAAGCCCTCTCCAGCCATCTCCCTGCGCTCGTCCCCGCTCCAACTGGAACTGCAGAGATCTGTGCCAGACACTGGCAAAGCAGCGTATTGTCAGTGCTCTCAGGAAATAAAGTACAGCAATGAGCTGGGGCCGGCTTTGCCCTCACATCAGCTGGCAGCTTGGGGTGACCTGCTCCAAGCTGCACGTTTGAAATACGGCTAGCTGTGCTGTGCGTGCCTATCAGATGTCTATACATGTTTCACAGTACCCTGATTTCTCGTTGTAGGCGAAAAAAAAAATCAGAAGGAAACAACTGATTGAAATGACTGTATGAAACAGGGACTGCACAAGTGCAAATGGGTGATGCAAAGGCACAGGCTGCCTGGAGCGGGAAGAGAGGTCAGGACAGGGTTGGCAGCTCGAGGGATGAAGACATCTGTATGGAGAGCCAGACCCTCCTCCTAGAGGGCGGTCAGCACTTCTCTGGTTCCTGTACTGTCATTATGGCTCACTTGGTCTAAATTTATCGCTGCTCAGTGTAGCTGGACAGGAAGCATTACCACAGTCCCCTGGGAGCCTGGAAAAGCTGGATAGACACCATCAACGCAGTCCTGAGCAAGAGACCAGCGGCAATTTGGCTCATACCTCCAAAGGACAGAAGCCAGTTTGCAGCGTTTTCTCCACTATGAGCTTCATCTCATGAAGACACTGAGCAGCTGTGAGCTGGGGCAGCCCAGCCTTCAGCCAGTCTTCTGGGTGCGCAGAGTGCACAACTGCATCAGAGAACAACTGAGATGTTCTCCCCTAATGCTGACAACATGCTTTTCCTTAGCCTCACTCATCTTTTTTTTAATCTTCAAAATGTCAAAAACTTTGTTCTAAAAAAAAGACCAAAAAGAACCAAAAAACAAAACAAAAACCCCACTACCAAACCCCAAACAACTCCAACTCCCCCAAAAAACTAGAGAAGTATCAACTAATACAACCATAGAAAATAAAAGCAAGACAAAAGATATTAAATCTCTGGGACAGCAGAAGTGCTTTCGAACAGTCAAGAAGACCTATTTCTTTATATGCAAATTTCCTCCTGTGCTTACAAAGTAATTAAACCCTCATTGTTCAAAACCCAACCCAAGCCCAACTGTAGGGCCACATCATGCATTGGGTGAGTTTCCCTTTGAGCTGAGTTCATTCAGCACAGCACCCGTGCCATGCATGGCCAAACTGCTCGTCCCACAGCAGAGAAGGGAGTCAAACCTTCCAGGAAAAGATGCTCAGGGCAGAAGAGGCAGGTGAATAGAAAGTCCGAAGTTGTCTGCTTCCTTGGAGTATGAAGGATGGAGGAGGAGGAGAAAGGAGGAATCCAGATGTGTCCTTGCTTACCCACAGGCACTCTAGGCAGGCGTGAAGCCTACAGCTTTGCAACAGCTAAGGAGCCCCATTGCTGCCCTGCCGCCCTCGCCAGCCAGAGAGGCACAGTGTTTCTCCTGTTTCATTCATCAGGAACAGCCTTATTTCCAATGCCAAAATGCTTAGCAAACTCTAAAGGCATTTCACAGGTGTTTTGGCAAATCCTCCTCACTTAGTTGATGATCTAACTCTATTAACTATTATTACATGAGTCCTGTAGCCACATCTTTCATGATATTCCATATTGTATAAGGGTCTAGGTAATAAAAATCCCATGGATGTTATTATACATTATATAGGAATCTACATGCTTATGTTAAACTGCTTTCAGTAAGAAACAAGTATTAAATCCAATGAGATGTTTCTTGGTTTTTCTTAGTTCCTAAAAGAGTGTATAAATACTGGGGGGGGGCAGGTTGAGGACAGGGGGGAGGCAGCGTTTTGAATGTCAGAGGGAGAAAGGAAAACCTGGAACGATTAACTGGAAATACCTTTCCTGAAAACAACACGTGGGGTTGTTGGTGACAAACCGTACGAGTGCTCGACCAGCAGCAATGTGCTGGCGTGCGTTTCCCAGGGAGGCTGTGCATGCTGCGCTGCCAGCGCACTGAAAGGCAGCTCAGGAACATCACCCCTGCGCTTGCCAGCAGCCACCCCCGGTCCTCAGACAGGAATCTGCATTTCTGCTCCACATGCACACGAACTGCCAATAGGAATCGAATCTTACTGCTTTTAAGATGTAGATTTAGAAGATTTTCTATTTATTCACCCCAGGAATCAGTTTACCTCATTCAAATACTGGTTATAGGGCTGGATCAACCGTTCACTGTCAACAACATGATGACTTTAACACTCCTCATTTGATCTGTTCATGAATAAAGCTTCCCTCCCCTCCACCCCCGTTGTTCTTTGTAATTCTGTACCAACCAACTTAAATGAGCATGCTGTAAATGACAGAGTGAAGTCTTACACAACAGAATAATTCTGCTGGGCAAGTATATTCACACTCTGCTAAACTTCCAGCTGAATTCAATGGTACACCTCAAAGGAGTTACATACGTGTGACTGCACGTGCTAATCGCAACCTTTTGACTCAGGCTATTTCTCTTCACTATTCCCACTGGAAACCCCTCTTGTCACACAATACTTTTTTTCTGCATGCTGAATGCATAGAAGAATATTGCACAGGAGAAAAGACAAGCAGAAATCTTAAAATGCTAGTAAGAAATGAATACTGGATAAGCAATTACGCTCATGCACAGAATTCACACTTCTGCATAACCAGTCACAAACAAAAAAATATGGAGATAAGTTTGATAACCAAGCAGGGAAGACCGATGCAAACAAATGCAGGCAAGGTGCTGGCTGGGGAAGCAGGGTCAAGAACAGCTGCCTGTTCCCAACCTGAGCGGTCCCACAGCTGGAGCAGGTACACAACACTCCCCTGCAATTTTTTTTTTTTAGTAACTTCAGGGCTCAAGTCATTGACAAAAGCTTTCTGAGGGTTTCTAGTACTTGTGCCTCTTGAAATGTCTGCAAGCTCTGGCGCTGCCTGCCTTCTCAAGTCACGTATGCTAACTGTAAGGTGCCTGTGCTGTGGGAGCAGTCCTGCTCTGCCCAGATGTAATTACATGGTACACTTGGTGGCTTTCTGTAAGGAAGTGGTGTCACCACCTCTGTCTTCCGCCAGGCACCTCTCCAGAAGCAGCCCAAATGAGAGTGCAGAGCCATGAAAGGACTTCCTCCATCTGCCCAGCCACGTGGGGTGGGAGTGGGAGGATCCCTGGAAGCATCACCCCAGCTTACGCGCCAGGGCATCCTCTGCTTTCAGCAGGGTCTAGGTACTCCTTGCTGAAGAAATCAGGCCAGAATCACAAAAACTGAGCCATCTCACCCATGCTCGTGTCAGCATTGTGGGCTTAAGCACTTCACTACCCTGCCCACATTCAAATCTTGCCCATGCCCACAACCATCATCTCTTCATCTGACTAATGTGCTCCAGCTCCAGCAGGTACGCTCATATCTTTCCATTGCCTCCAACATCCGGTCACACAACTGAAAAATAAATGGAATAAAGGAAGGTTTTGGTTTGATTCTCCTCTCATTTTTTTTTCCTTTTTAATGAAACCAAAACCCAAAATAAAGCTAGCGAGAGCTGGCTGAGCATTAACACCAACAGTGTGCTGAAAACAGGCATTGTCAAAAAACATTCACTTTTGTGAACTTTTCAAGAAAACCCATTTCCCGGTGTAGCTCCATTAGCAAAACCAGCCCATGCCAGCTGCGTGCTGTACGAGGACAGCCCCGCAGAACGGTGTTGCCATAAACTTTCTGCTGAGCTGGCGCAGGCTGGGGACTGACGCCGGCCAGGCTTGCTCTCTCCTGACCCGCCTGCAGCGTGTGTTCTACTAGGTTTGGCTGTGATGGCCAGTTCTCTAGCTGACCAGGTGCTTACAGCCACGAGTCCAATGCCGTGATGCAGCATAGGGAAATGCTGCCATGATGGAGGTGTGGGGTGCAGCACGGAGGAGCACAGGTGTGGGGGGCAAGAAATGGGCACATGCCAGGCACTGCAGACCCCTCGGCTATGCACAGCTCACTGATGCTCGGGCCTGGAGCTTCTGGCTTTTGGGGTAAAAAAGAAACTATCAAATGTACAGTATTATTGAGAATTTTACATGTAGAAATATTCTGAATTATTATTCTTTTTTTCCTTTTCTGTAACGATTAGATCCTGATGCGACAGCCATGGATATCTTGTTCTACAATGTGTAATGCTGCTGACAGGCTGTTTTTTTCTGGCTGTGGACCTCAGGAGCTGAATTTCTGAGGGAAGGCAGGCAACAGACACAGCGCCCTGCAAGGTGGTGCCTCTGCACGGTACTCTGGTCCTGATTTGGGTCCTGCTTCCCTCTGAGCATGGGGAGGGAGGCACCCGTGCCCACAGAGGGAGAAGGTGCAGCATCCTTCTCCTTCCCACCACCTCATCCCACAGTAAAACTATAATTTGATTCCTCGCCTCATAGCTATTTTGGGATTTTCAGCACTGAAATTAGTATAACTCATTCAGACAGGAAGTCGTTGCTACAGCACTAGAGAAGGGTAATTGGAAATGAATACCAGTCTTTGATTAAAAGATAGAGCTCAAACCCTTTTAATAAAGCATACCGAAACAGACATATAAAAAAAGGCCTATCAAAAGAATGTTCTACTTCTTTATCCTTACCTCATTTAGGCAAAAGGCAATGCAAACACTTTTATAACAGTACTGTATAATTTACCAAGGAGTTTCTGCAATGGCAAGGAAACAATCAAAGCAAGCTCTTCAAATAAAAGTAAATAACAAGAAAATGAAATAAATAGAAATCAAAGTTTTACTATGTGAGACACATCTTGAATGTCCAGACTAAACACAACCATCTGGAGTCATCCATGAAACCTTCACTCAAAAAATAATTTAGAACCCATACAAAAGAGGTGAGATGGATTTGTGTAAAAATCCAAGGAATTGACTGAGGACCAGTCAGACACACATCTTAAACCAGCTCAACTACATCGAGCCTTCACTAACCCCAAACCTTTGCCTGGAGGGCAAACAAGCCTGTGTAAATGCCTTCTGCATTTCTGGTGCTTCGGGAGCTAGAGACGATGGACAACTTATGGCAAGAGTGTTTCTCTCTCCTCACTCCTCCCTTCTCGCCAGCAGGTCCCTGTCACCCCGTGCAAAGCAAGCTGCCTGCTTATTCCCCTCCCAGCTCACCCCATCTCATTGCCCCTTTGCTCCCCTCTCTCCAATACAAATCCAGTGACCTGAGCTACCCCAAAGAGGCGTTGGGATTGCAATGAAAACCACCAACCACTGTAACACATATGCTGCCTGAGTCCGCAAGATATTTATCTCCTCTCCGCGTCCTGTTCCCCTCATGTTTAGCTAATTTTGTTTTGAAATAAACACCTCTTCAAATACCTTTCCCACCAGAGAACTAAAATGTGCTGGGCGTGGACTGCCTTCTAAAACTGCTCCCATCAGTTAATTCACAAGTGGTATTTTTAAACCCATCGCTTGCTGAACAACAGACATTACACCCACCCACCCACAGCTACTTTTTGTCTTGTGAGAGGCTGTAAGCAGCGAGACATCACACACGCAGATGGCAGATTTGCTAGGAGCCTTGACCTTCATGCTGTCGCAAATAAACACACACACCTCAGTATTTATTTCCATTTGAGGAAGAGGCAATTGCACAAAGTCAAGGATGCACGCAGCAAGGGAAAAACTTGAGGGAAGAAGGGAGCAGTCACCCAGGGCAGAAGCCAGGGACACAATGCCACGGGGGGATACCGAAACCCTCCTGTGCCCTGCAACCCCCTGAGAGCAGCTGCCCACTCCCAGGCAATGCCTAGCTGCCCTCAGGCAAGTAAAAAAATGCCAAGAGCTGCTGTCCTGGAGCTCCCAGCAGCAAGGGAAGCTCCCTGAAACGCTGTCTTGGAGGCAGGGTAAGAGCGGCCCAGGAGCAGGGCAGGGCTTGTTTAGCTATACAAAATCACACTTAAGTTTTTGCTGATTCGTGAGCAAGAGGGAGCCAGTGTTAGAGCTGAAATAAGTGACTTCCAGGCTATATGGAGTATTAGCAGCAGAACCAGGACCATGACAGGAGATGTTGATACTCCAGGCTAAGGCCACACTGTTTCTGAATCAACAAGGAACAGATTAAGTGCAATGATGCAGTTTTTCTCTCTCCTTACAGACAAAGGCTTTGCTGCTTGTTATCACCAAAGATCACAACACTTATTAAATAAAAAATCTTGACAAACTTCTTCATGAGTCGTGACATGCTTTTTACATCAACTTCCTCATCACAAGTTGATATGACTTTTTTCTCCACTTACATTGTTTCATGGTGTTCCCAAACAGCTGCAGAGCCGCTTCGCATGGCAGTCGGGTTCAATACTGAATGACATGACATGAAACGTGTTTGACACCCCACCCCGAGACTTAAATCCATCTACACGGGCAGTCTTAAGGCAAGTACTCAGTGGAACATCAACAACAAGGTAGATGAGCCACAGCAACATCCGACGCTATTAGGACAGCAGTCTCCGCTGTGTAAATGTCTGCTTCTGCGTTACGCTTCCCCAAAAGCCTCTAACTGCACTGTGTGTCTGAAATGATTAAGTGGAATAACCACCAACTCTTGAGCCACACTTGGAGATTGCATGACTGGAGCAACATGAGCGCTTTCAGCAGAATTGCCCTTAAATTGCCCTTAAAATACCCACGCTGACCTCAATCTCTGTGTCTCATTATTAAAGCAAACGCACACTTGAATAATATGGCAAGACAAAGCGTATCTCCGCAGCCCCAAACTACAGAAGGGTTCAGGTATAGATAAGATCTTTTTGGTTTAGAGTCATGTCTATATCTTGCTGGTTTAAGGACTTTTCCTGTTCTTTTTTTCTTCTTCTTTTTAAGAATTTGGTCAACAAAACGTTTTGAACAATATAGACCATTAGCCGAGACTGTCTGGCTGAAGGGCAAAAATAGCCATCCCTCAGTCTGAGCTTTAAAATAGCTCCTCCCCAGCGGGAGTCAAATGTTCCCCGGCTGGGAAAGATGTTTATTTCTCACCCTCTTTTTTAAACATTTAATTTCAGCTTATGTAGGCAATGTGGTCAAACATGACACAGCCGAGTGCAGCAGCTCACAGGAGACAGGAGGGGAGTCTCTAATACACTGACTGCATCACGCCTTGAAAGACGAAAGCCTGACTTAGCAGCAGCACACAGGCAGCCTCATCCGAGCCTCAGCCCATCCTGGAGTCAGCTCCTGCCCATTGTAAGTGTGACTTGCGTCCATATATTCAGGCGACAAGAGTCCTGGCTGGCACTTGTTCTCTTCTCAGGCATCATGAAAATCATACACAGAAATACATTCAGTACAGCATTTAATAAAGATAGATGAAGGAATAAAGAGCAGCGATATTTTAAAAAAGCAATATACGGTTTTGACAAATCGAGATTGCTGAAGGATTGGAAAATGCCACATAATAAAATAAAGGAATTATAATGTGCAAGTAGACAGAACTGCTATATGGAATCAAACATTGATGATGCGGGGCTCCTGGACTAGTGCATAAGATAAACTGTGAAACCGCATAGTCTGCGTGGCTCTTGAACCTGTTTTTAGATGCAGAGCTGATCAAGTAACAGGCTAAACTTAGTTTCTCTGTGATTTTTTTAAAATGTTTTTAATGATATGCCACATTTTGTTGAGATTTTTCACTGAAAAACTGTTTAGGAGATAGCTCAGTTTCAAAATATTCATCATCAGCTCATATGTATTTATTGTTATGCTCCATCTTAAGAGATGCTTGTTAATCTTGAAAGGACTCAGGACATTGCTGATCTCCAACTGAGAAGGGCAGCTTTTAGGGTCAAAAAAGCTGTACTGAAATTTAATTTTTCGGAGTATAAAAATTTCAGTCCAAATTCAGTACAAGGAGCCTTCAGAAGGCAGTCAAGTTTTCTTTCTTTTGAGGTAAGATAGAAGGAAGGAGTAATGTACTAATATTACTTAGTCCAGAGGATGCAATGTATATGTGTATATATATACACATATATTATATAAACACTATCATTACCAGTGATTTATTTTCAGTAGAAAAATTAACTTAGAAAGCAATGCATGCAAAAATACTTGGGCAAACTTCCCTATCAGAATATCTATCACAAGATACCTAAAGAGCCACAACTGGCCGTACACCGACATATCTAGATATTCTCCTGCCTCCTCAAGAAAAAGGCACAGAAAACCCCTCAGGCTATTCCTTTGGTGCAGCACAACTGAACTGAGGTTGAACAGAGCTGGTCAGAGGCACCAGCTGCCTCCTTTCTCTAGCACTGTCTCCAACCAGTTTTTCTACCTGGCTAACTCTCAAGAAAACTAAACTCCCCGTGAAATGCCTCTATGGTCCACACCAACCCAAGCAATTATTTCCAACAGGAAAGGACAAGCAGTACTTGACAACATTTCCCATGGGAGCTACTACAGGCTGTGGCCTTTTGAGAATCTGAACTATTTATACAGGTATCCTAAATGAAGGCCATTTCACAGGCTCACAAAAGGCTTCAGGTGCACCATTTGGTAAGGAAGTTACACGGAGACATCCCTTAATTTCCTGATCAGCTGCTAATTAATAACTAACAGGCAACCAGAGGTACGCTTAGAGCCCTGTCAACACCATCTGGCAGGCTATGATCTGCAACAACCCGGGAAGCCATGGCACATGCACATCAGCACTGCATGATCAGCCCTGGCTGTAATCAGACTCAAGCTGTTTCATGGCTGGCTGTTGATTTGTGGTTCTTTTTTTTTCCCCTCCAGTAAAAAGAGAAAGAGCAGGGACACATAAGCTAAGTACGATACCATGGATACAACAGCCAGTGTACGTGCACAGTTTTTTATCTACTCTAAAAACCTCCCTTGAATTCCAATTTGCTTACATTTTTTCATTTCAGGGTAAAGCATATTTGATGGAAAAGTCAAACTTTATTTCTGAATCAGAACTAGCACTGAGGTTAAAATGGTAAATTGAACCCTCATACCTGGTATGGAAGTGGATGGCTCAACACCACTCTCTTGTGGGCAGGGATCTGAAGGCCAATGCCTGTATGGAGCATGCAGATGTGCAGACAGCTCCAATAAAAACAAACGTGTTTTCAGTCTGACTCCCTCTCCCCCACAGTCAGTCATACCCCCAGACCTTTTCTGCCACGGAATACAATGTGAGACAGGCATATTAATAAATGTAACACAAACTCCCTTGAACTTTTCCTCCTCTTCTCTTGTTTCAAGTGTCCATTTAGCAGCTGTCATAGTGAGACGTGGATAAATCAAATATTTTCACCTCCCTGTACTCATTTGTTTTCTTTCTTCCGTGTTTAATCTTTCTTTATTGTTTGCTGCATATTCTCCCTTTCACTTTCCTCCACATGTAGGTTTTTTGCTTCCAAAAGCCATAGTCCTCCTCACTACAGATTAGACTTACTGAAGACAAGCATGTCTTATTCACCAGTAAGCACTCATTTTGCCCGAAAATACTCTTAAGCAGAACCCCACATGTCCAGTTTTCCCACCTTCCTGCTGGATAATGCATGACTTCACTGTAACAGTGTAGGCTGCAATTAAAGAGCTGAAGTCTAAAATGAACCTTGGCATTTTGTGTGAGGTACATCACTAATTGCTCAGTACAGCAGACAACCGAAGTGGGACCCACTGATGCTCCAATCACAGTGATACATCAGGGCTTCTCAAGCACATGTTGATGGAAGCTGTCACATTCGCTGCTGTTTAACAGCCATGCGTGGATAATTGCGATTTGGGGAATATCTGGTCTTAACTAATTAAATTGGGGTTTAGTCCAAAGTCTACTGAAATGAGAAAGCATCTCTCCACTGACGTGATGAGATGCATCCCACATTTTTGTATCCAGCACACAGGCTACAAGCACAGCACTGAAACACAAATGGATACCAAAGCAGAGATCAAGCCAGGATATCAGTACCTCTGGCGTAATACTGGTATTAAATGAATTCATGCCCTTCTATTGTTGAGCCAGAATTGACGCAGCCATATACGTCACTAAAAGGTCATCTAGCTGTCAAACACACTAGTGCTCAAGTCCTTCCACCCGAGTGAAACAGAGGTGGGGACAGGATATAATTATTCTGTTTCCAAATGAAATCATCTAATGAGTCACAACAATAATTTCTAGGTTGCAGTTTTCCAGCACAGCAACTACGTGGCTTCCCCCTCGCCCCCATACTTCACCACAATGGTACAGCACCTCTTTCTGGTGAAAGAACTATTAATCCAGCAATGAAATGGTTTCCAAAAATTACACTACCTGACACAGTAGGACTGACTATGGACTTCCTTGCTAGTACTGACAGCTCTGAGACAAGCTCAAGCCACCTGATGACACTCAGAAAACAACCAGGGATCTTTTCTTGGCCAAACCATTTTGTCATCAAACACAAAACCAGACATTTTCAATTAATTAAACATTTTGAAAATATGTAACAGCTTTGATAAACAATGTATAATCCTTCAACATCCTCAAAACCAAAACATTTCCTCCCTCACCATCCTGTAAGTCCCAAGAAAGCTGTTTAAACACAGAAACAGTCAAAGCTTAGAAATCACATACACGTTTTCCAATAATAACCTTCGAGCCCCTACAAATTTCAGCTTCAAGTTCCTGCACAGTTCTTCACAGTCTGGCACTTTTTTGTGAATTAACAATTTCAAGGCAATGTTAATAGCCATTATCTGAAAATCTTACGAGAAAAAGAGATAAATACTTAGCTAGCACAAGATTAGCACTTGTATATTTGTCCTAATTTCTGGGGAGCCACCTGAATATCTTTCTTCTATTAGCTGGGGATCTGTCCATACCTGGAATATTTAAAAATCACAGAAAAACACTTATCTTTGATCCCCCAGTAGAGCTAATCTGATAGTACAAAGACGGATGCTCATGTCACCCAATAGAGTTTTGAATAGATAAAACCAATCATCTTTTAGTAATGCACAACAAAAGAAAAAACAAACGGGAAGTTCTGAAATATTGCTGCTCCTTTCAGATGCTGACTAGCTGACAGACCAGCAGAATTTCAACTCCAATAGGCATGAATTAGTTTCCAGACAAAGAAGCAGAGATAAAAGGGGAAGGGATTTAAAGAATTTCTCATGGGGTTTTGTGAAAGTTTTATTTTCTGCTTGGTCTACAGAGAGAAGGCTCAGCTGTGATTTCAGCCTCTCCTTTTTTTGCTTCATTAACAATAAACTTCACAGTTGGCTACATAAAACATGGTAAATTTTTGTACGTTTCTCACTGTATTTTGTCTAATCATCTTCACAATGTCTATTACCTTTTGGGATGACAGAGTAGAAGCTAATAAAACTGTAACCTTAAAAAAACCCATGTTTAAACATTATCTAAAATGACTGAATTTTCAGCATTTGCATTACAGTTCTTACCATTCATACACTTTATTTCATTTTACTTTGACCTCTCTTCCAATCATGTCAGCACAACATACAAAGCGCCCTTCTTAGTAAGACACGATATTGGCAGAATAGGAAATCGGAGGCCTGATCTGCTGATGTTACCGCATACGCCACTGGAAGTGCCTCTGTTCTTACACTGGTGCATCTGCTCCACTATTTCTGACCTGAGAACCTCCCAGAAAGTATTCCAGTTCAGGAGGTTCATTTTACGGAATAATGAAATGAGGGGAAAAAAAAAAAAAGGAATGAACTCATTAATACTGAATCGTTACAAAACCAAAAGCCACAAAGCATCTGTTGCAGGCAGGCACCATTTGTAGAGGTTTTCACACTCATACCAGCTTGCTCTGTACCATCACCATCAAACAGACAGCACAGCCATGGCAACAGCCTCAAAATAGCTAACTCTTAGGAGTTATGCAAGACTCTCCAACCGATCCTAGTTTTCACATTTTTAATTTAGAGCTTTGCTCTTCACTCCTCTACCTTCTTCCTTTTTACAGGCTTACATGCACCACGTATGGTATATTGAAACAACACTAAAAAGTATAGCAAGGACCGGCATCCTCTGTGCTTTACCTTCCCCCAGGCCCACAGTGCGACTGCCCGGCTGATCCCTTAGTTCAGCTCTTCTGGGGCCAGCCAATGCAGCAGAAACTATTGCACCCGCTCCCTTTGGCTTCCCTCCCCACAAAAGACTAAATATGTCCTTCCCACACAATGGCTGAGCTCCACTGGCCCAGAGCCTGTGAACACTGAATGGTCTTTCTGATTCAATTAATTCAGCAGAATTACCCTAGCCCATTACCCCCCACCTCATCCCATGGAAGCCTAGGAGATTGTTTCCTTTAATTTTACCAAGACCCATAGGGTATCCTTCCTTCACTGAAGCTTGCAGCAAAACGCACTTGCTGAGAGAGTCCACATCAGACACCAAAATATATCACAGGAAAAGCAGCAAGATTTTGCAAGGCTCAAGGATTTCCATTTCATCAGTGGCTAACTAAGAAGGAGCACCTCTTCTACTGCTATGGTACTGTTTCTTCTTTATTTTTAATTAAAACCTTAGAATGCCTTGTATCTAACCCTCTGCAAATTTTTTTCACTTACTGTGAAACAGCTGAAGCTTTCACGGAGTATTGTTGTTGTTTTAAGGATAAATCATTTCAGATATTTATGCCTAGAACAGACATTTATGCCTAGAACAGAACGAAATGTTCTTTATAAGACAAAACACTGTATAGTTATTGTATTGAGGAAGATGACCTTTATCTTACTGCTAGGACCATCATTTTCCCTGTGACCCTGCAATACAATAAAGCATTATGTGATAGCCAACAAGAGTCAAGCAAAATACATGCATCTTGCAGAAGCATACAATCGTCCAGCTGAAAGCCATGGTGCGACCTGATTTCCCAACACTTGTCGCAGTCTCCTGTAATGTCAGTTCAGGAACCTTAATCCAATGGACAAGGCCACAAAAAGCAGATTCACTCTTCTCTTTTCCCGTAACAGAGAGGAAAGATAGAAACTCTGGCTAGTCTTGGAGGATCCTTTCACAAAGGTGTTGGTAGAACTGGTAAAAATGTGTAGCAAACAGGGCATCCGCAAGGGAAATGCAGATTCTGGGAGACGACAAAACCTACCAATTGATACCAAATATAGAAAATAATTCTAGCTACTAAAGAGGTCTCATTTTGACCCTTCTCAAATTAAATCAAAGCAGCTCTTTTTGGCTTGAACTGGACTTAAATTACACGGGGCTCTGAAAAGAAAAAACCCCAAAACCCCAGATCTCAACAAGTAGAAAATAAAATCAAATGGTAGAAGGGAAGTGTAACAGATCAAATAATTACATTAACTTAATGTAAATGTTTCATTTAAAAACTGTTTTAACATGTCCTGAAATACTGTTTTTTGGGTTTTTTTTTGCATTCAGCCATCAAGGACTTATGGATGATGGCTTTTGCAGCTGTAAAACTGGTAGCATCAGAGGGATCAATTCTCATTAGCAGCTACTTACTGGTACAGAATAAGTGGAATACTTTATGCTTTGGTGTTTATTTTCTTATTACAATCTTTTCTTTTACTCAGATCAGATCTCTGCCTCAAACTCTGTCTTTTATTTTTATATATGTACACACATGAACTAGCTTATATGCATACATAACATGTATACACACATACTCTCACAAGGGCTTTTGAAACAGACCTAGACATAAGAATGTCCTGTACCAGTTGCAATTTAAGAGTATCATGTACAACTCGGCACATAGAAAGAACAGACATCGCATGGAGAATTCTCCATTTCCACACTCATGTATTTCCCCTTGTACACAAAACCCCATCCACTCAGAGTATCAGTGCTGTGATCATCACCCGGCTACGAGGACTACATCTTAACAGCATTTATCAGTGAGGATGTGGGCATCAGCATTTCTTGCTAACAAGCTTGACATAGCACCAAGCAGAGACCTTTTACAATGATTACAAGACATCCAATTTTATTGCAGTCCAAAAAAGTTTCAGTGGGGTGATTTAAAAAAATCACATTACACAGTTTCTTAATGATACTTTGAGGATATATGAATGAAAGCTCAATTCTGAAACTTCTCTATCGTCTTAATAATTACGAAAATCATAGTGTCTTAAAACATTTCACCTGACTCAAGGTTTTGCAAAAGCTTATTACCCAAGTCTCATCTTCATGAAATGAGCATTCATGCCCATTCTGCGCAATGAGAAACTGAGTTCCAAAGTTGACCCATTGTCTTCCAGATCTCTTTTCTAAATGCCAGACAACATCCACACTCATTAGCAATGGCAGGGGATTGGACAACTTCATATTCTAGAGTTAGGTCTAATGACAAAAGCCTACGCAGAGTTTTATGCCAATGCTAGAGCTGAAAGTAGGTCAGTCTGCATGATTTCTTTTGTTAAACACGAGGCATTTGTCACCTTCAGCCACAGCCTTTGCAAGTTAATCACTTCTGGGTGGCAATTCAAAAAGCAAGAGAACCTGCTAGGTCCCAGCTGTATGAGGTTTGCTATTTCAGTGGCCGACAACAACGCTGAATCAGAAACAACATAGAGAGACAGCAGGAAAGACTGCACTTTGCATCTCATCTATTCTTGAAATTCTCTCTAATTTTCAGTTGAAGATGCAGAATTCCTGCTATGAGCAGTGAGAAACAGTGAACCCTGGTGAAATTCCTGGGTGACTGAGCTGGACTAGTGTACAAAATGCATGTGGTACAGCATAGATGAGAAGGACAGGCATGCCAGATGCCATTACTTCAAGCCCTCTAGACAAAAATAATGTCATTGATCAGTATTTCAAGTGACTGCTGACACACATTATAATGGCAGCCCTTGTGAAGTCTTCTTCTCAGGGATAAGCTCACAAGTAGACTCTCTGATCCCCAAGAGTGCATTGTTTGAGTTTCAGCAAAGACGCCAGCAACTGCAAAATCACAAGGAGTGAAATAACACCCGAGCAGTAGGCTCCACAACTAAAGGCTGAAGGATGCAAGCAGTCATCTCAGCTAAAACTTGAACTGTTGAGTTATAACCTTTGGGTTTCCAAACAGAAGACACACAGTCATGAACATTTAAATGGCACTTTTTTTTTTATGCACTTATCTTAAGGATAAACTGACATTTAACTTGTCATCCAGTTTTCCAGCTTTCCCTACTGGAGGGGAAAGTGTTACAGTTTCCAAGTTCATCAAACCAAGTAGATGGATAAGCATTCAATCTTTTAAAACCTACTGATGTATCAGAGGTTTCAGTCACCCCGTCATACACTTCCGTAAGTCCGATCACAGGCTGGGACTGATGTTTGCCATGCTCAGCAGGCCCTCAGATGCATACAGAGATGACAATGCAGGGCTGTTGCGTGCAGCCCATACTCAGAGAGGCAACTCCTCTTCATAAAGCAGCTCTGCTCAAGTCCTGGCAGAGGCTCTCACGAGCTGGATGTACTCGCTATGCAGCAGCTGCAGGATCCTACCTTGGAGCTGTCTAACATGTCCCACTGCATCTGTGTTCAATAAGACTGAGTGCACCAAACCACCCCTAGCTCCATCTCAGCTCAGCAGCTGTGCACTGTCCTCTGAAAAAGGGTCATTCAGGGGTTGTTTACTCAGAGCAATTATCACATCCTCATCAAGAAAAGCAATTTTCGGGTTTTTTTTTTCCATTTTAAGCTGAGCTACACATATCCTGCTGGGAACCCCCTGCCATGGAATAAACAACTCAGAGCTCCTCCTCCAAGTTTCAGGCAAAACATATTCTTCTTTCCAAGCCTGAAAAAGGGGTGGAGGGCTTAGTGAGCATTGCTTTCTCAATACCCCAAGCTGAAATATTGTTAAATTCTTCATTTCTTTGTCAAAAAAAGCATATTCAAGAAATTTCATATTCATCTTTTGGCTAAGTTTTCCTACAGATTTTCCTGAAGAGTATTGTGACTGCATTTCTCCAGGGGGATGTCTGCTTGCTTTTAAAATAGCTTCTTGTGTAATAGTTCTTTACTGACAGTTCTATTAATCTCGTATGTTACAAAAGCTTCGTTTTAGAAATTCTGTTCTATAGGACAAATTTGGAAATTAAAGCAAGAAGAGAGTGTCTTCACATTTAGAATGCAGTGTAAAAAAAGTGAATGTCACTGCAGATCCTTGCATATGACAATTAGCTAATGCTCAATTTCTTCCATCACCATCATCTTAATTGGCATATATTACATACAACCCACAAGAGCTTTCTCATCCCTGCACCTTCTCAGGCTGGCTATTCTATTATTTCAGCAAAAATGACTTTTCCTTTCTAACACTGAAAGACTAAATGAGCAAGTACAAAAATCCCATTGCCATGAGCCACAACCTTTGCAGCAAAAAAGGGCTGTAGGCTTGCAGGAAGAGTTCCTTGTGTTTTTTTCCCCCCTCAATAATTAGCCTTACCCTTCAAGCTGCAAATCCCTTGGCTCCTGCTCCAGAAAACCACCTACAACCCTTCACATGGGTTACGTGTAGCAAGCAAAACAGATATCCTGGATTTTGGCAAAAGGTCTTGGCATATTGCACAACCAAGCCCCTGGAGCCTAACCAAACATGGAGTGACACCAACAGAAACACTCCTTTCACCCCTGGAGGACAGAAAGGACCGCAGCCCATTGTACAAAGATAATTTTTTTCTCCCTGTTGAAGTGGCTGTTGTGACTGACTTTGCAGCTTTTATAACAGTTATCCCAACACCCTATTGCTCGCTCTCCTTTCATGAGTACCATCAGGATTGAAAAAATCTTTGTGACTACAGCTATTGAACTCATCTGACAGTTTCCAGCCATCAGTTGCAAACAGCTCCCTGTACTGGCTGCACAATGGGACTGGTATCACAGGAAGGAGACACAGAATTACATGGTTAACTTTGAGCAGTCATGTCCACTATGAGGCTCCATCTAAACCCCAAAACTCCTTGCTCTGAAAACAGTGGGAGGAGACACTTACTGCACAGGAATTGGTATTCAGAAAGGCAAAACCCAGGAGTTAACACTGGCAATACTGGCACATGCATTACAGTTTAAGAGTGTGTTTTGAAATGCTACTTAATGTTCAGGGCACATTATCCTGCTGAATGAAAAAAAAAAGATACTCAACTAGACTATGTTCCCATACTCCATTCAAGGTGCTCAGGCTACCCCAAAAATTAAAGACATGCTTCCTGTGGGCCACTGTGGGTTAGTTACTAAGAGAAAACTACAAAAGCTGTGTCCTGCCACCTTAACTCAGATTTATTCCAACCACTTTTTCATTATTTGGACAAAGGTGGCAGAGGCAACTTTTACAGCCAGTGACAGAGCTGAATTTGAAAATTGTAATTATATGTAAAATCACAGAATCATAGAATTATTTAGATTGGAAAAGACCTTTAAGATCATCCAGTCCAACCATTAACCTATACCAAGTCCACCACTAAACCAGCTGAGGGTAGAGTAGTAATTTCATGTTTCCTGCCTTGGTGGCTGAATTATTTATAATGAGAGTAAAAACTAGGAATCATTAAGGTTGGAAAGGACCTCTAAGATCATCAGTCCAATCATCATCCACCCGAGAGTACTGAGGGAGCTGGCGGAGGAGCTTGCCAAGCCACTCTCCATCATCTATCAGCAGTCCTGGTTAACAGGGGAGGTCCCTGATGACTGGAGGCTTGCCAATGTGACACCCATCTACAAGAAGGGCCAGAAGGAGGATCCGGGGAACTACAGGCCTGTCAGCCTGACCTCGGTGCCGGGAAAGATTATGGAGAGGTTCATATTGAGCGAACTCCACAGGCAAGTACAGGTCAACCAGGGGATCAGACCCAGCCAGCATGGGTTCACGAAAGGCAGGTCCTGCTTGACCAACCTGATCTCCTTCTATGACCTGGTGACCCGCCTGGTAGATGATGGAAAGGCTGTGGATGTCATCTACCTGGACTTTAGCAAAGCTTTTGACACCGTCTCGCATAATATCCTCCTCGGGAAGCTGGCAGCTCACAGCTTGGACAGGCATACTCTTTGCTGGGTAAAGAACTGGTTGGGTGGCCGAGCCCAGAGAGTAGTGGTAAATGGTGCTAAGTCCAGTTGGCAGCCGGTCACGAGCGGTGTTCCCCAGGGCTCTGTTTTGGGGCCAATGTTGTTTAATATCTTTATCAACAATCTGGATGAAGGGATTGAGTGCACCCTCAGTAAGTTTGCAGATGACACCAAACTGGGTGGGAGTGTCGGTCTGCTCGAGGGTAGGATGGCCCTGCAGAGGGACCTGGACAGGCTGGACCGATGGGCCGAGGCCAACTGTATGAGATTCAACAAGGCCAAGTGCCGGGTCCTGCACTTCGGTCACAACAACCCCATGCAACACTAGAGGCTTGGGGAAGAGTGGCTGGAAAGCTGCCTGGCCGAAAAGGATCTGGGGGTGTTGGTAGATAGCCGGCTGAACATGAGCCAGCAGTGTGCCCAGGTGGCCAAGAAGGCCAACAGCATCCTGGCTTGTATCAGGAATGCTGTGGCCAGCAGGAGCAGGGAGGTGATTGTCCCCCTGTACTCGGCGCTGGTGAGGCCACACCTGGAATACTGTGTCCAGTTTTGGGCCCCTCAATACAAGAAAGACATTGAGGTGCTGGAGAGTGTTCAGAGAAGGGCAACAAGGCTGGTGAAGGGTATGGAGAACAAGTCTTATGAGGAGTGGCTGAGGGAACTGGGGTTGTTTAGTCTGGAGAAGAGGAGGCTGAGGGGAGACCTTATCGCTCTCTACAACTACCTGAAAGGAGGTTGTAGTGAGGTGGGTGTTGGTCTCTTCTCCCAAGTAGTTAGCAACAGGACGAGAGGAAATGGGCTCAAGCTGCGCCAGGGGAGGTTTAGAGTGGAAATTAGGAAAAATTTCTTTACAGAAAGGGTGGTCAAGCATTGGAAGAGGCTGCCCAGAGAGGTGGTGGAGTCACCATCCCTGGAAGTGTTCAAAAAACGGGTAGATGTGGCACTTCGGGATATGGTTTAGTCTAGTCTGCCCTTGATTGGTTTAGGTGGGCTTGGTAGTGTAGGTTAATGGTTGGACTGGATGATCTTAAAGGTCTTTTCCAACCTAAACGATTCTATGATTCTATGATCAACACCACCATGGCCACTAAACCATGTCCCAAAGTGCCACATCTACCCATGTTTTGATGGTGACTCATCATGTGCAGTTCAGCAACATGCAGAGCTTTTAATTTATAGTTCTCAAACTAGTTTACCAAAACAAATATGACAAATGAGATTTTTAGAAAAAGAAACTCAGTTAAGTGACAAGCCTAGAGCTGTGTTGCTCACCCAGAGCACAGAGATACAGAAATCAAGACTACCTGACTAATTCAAATACTTCTTTCCTCAGTCACTCACCAGGCCTTCAAAAGCATGCTATACAGTTTTTAGGCCTATACATGAAATTGGATTATGCCCCTGCATTTCTGGCAAGTCGCCTGCACGACCCTCAGTCTAACAAAACTTGCCTTGATCTGAAGAGACTGCCCATACAATGTCCAGTGAGGCATTTTGCATATGCTCATTAATGGCTTTTGTTGTATTCTGTCTTTCCCCCTGAAAACATCCTAACTCTGGATGCCAAAGAAATAACAGACAATTAGATAACAGATAATTTGGGGACTAAATAAGTTAACTGCAAGAAAAATGGTTTGCTTACTAGATATGCCCCGCTAATGAAGTATTTTGCTCTTCATTAACTAAAAGATATTGACATTAAATAACATGACACTTCAGATCTAAGCACAGGATGCTTTTGCAAGTTTGACACCAAAAATCAATGTAATGCTCAAAGTCCTTGCTTCACCATTCTGGCTACCATAAACACAAGCTCCCCTGGCATTCTCCTTTTAGGGTTTTGGGTTCCTCCCCCTCCTCAAGAAAACCCATCTGGGTGAACAAGATTTTAAAACCATACATCTAGCCTCATGTGACTGAGTACGGTTGACCTAACTGGCTGAAACCACTGCCAGTTTCTTCATATGCCAGGGAGTTCAACCAGCAAAAGACACGACGTTCTTCAACTAAGGACACGGTGATACGCGTTTCATTAGGAAAGGGGGAAGCAATGAAAAAGGACATATGTTAGGTGGAAAGTGAAAATATCTTAAAGGGCAAGGCGGGGGTGAAAATGGAGAAGAAAATTTCCAAGGAAGAACAGCCAGTAGAATGAGAGCAGAAACAGAAGCAGAGTGAAAATCCTACTGATTCGGTATGAATACAGAAAAAAGAACACAAGGAAATTAAAAAGAGTAAGAAACTAATGCAGTAAAAAAAAGAAGGGGAAATAGAAGCAATATGATTTGTTTATTTTTGCTTCTCCCACTGATACAGCTACAGATGTAGAAGCTTCCAGTTCATGTGCACTGCCAAAGTGAGAAAATTTGCTGTCGACATCCAAGGTAAAAATGAGTTGCCTGTCTTTCACTCACATGAGGGTATTAGCATAGACTGAAGAAACTCCTAATGTATTGCATGTTCTTCCAGCCATCCGTCTTGCACACTACTGTGCAGCGGAGTTGGGATGGTTGCTTCCAAAGCAGGACTGTGCCCATCTGTCAAGCAGCCCAGACAGCATTTCTGGGCTTTGAGACCTGCTGAGCAGAACTTCGCCACTTAATTCTTCTTACTACAGCCACAAAGGAGAGCAGCCAGGAGACAGCTTGGCTGTAGAGATGCCACAAACAGGGATTGTCTCAGAACTAAATAAAAAGGGACATTTTTTCACAAAGTAGTATCTCAGAAGAGTGGATAACGATTTACAGGGCTGAACCTATGTACATTCGTAACTCTGTCTTTTAGTAATACCACTAGAGTTTGTGAACACAGTGTACAGCTTAAGTTCTGTAAAAGAACTAAGACCAAAGTGACCTCTAGATAAGGTGGTCTAACGCCTGAGTTTACATACAAATGGACACTGAGTGGAAATTTTGTGGGTCTTCACACTAAGCAAGTGTCGAGCTTTAGCCTCAGCCTGCAACTAAGTACCATGCAGCTGCTCGCTCACTCCTCCTATCCCGATGGGATGGGGGAGAGAATCGGAGGAGTAAGAGTGAGAAAAACTCCTGGGTTGAGATAAGAACAGTTTAATAATTGAAATGAAGTAAAATGGTAATGATAATAATAACAATATAATAATAATAATAATAATATACAAAGCAAGTGATGCCCAGTGCAATTGCTCACCACCTGCCGACCGATACCCAGACAGTTCCCAAGCAGCGATTGCTGCTCCCTGGCCAACCCCCCCCCCCAGTTTCTATACTGAGCATGACGTCATATGGTATGGAATAGCCCTTTGGTCAGTTTGGATCAGCTATTCTGGCTGTGCCCCCTCCCAGCTTCTTGTGCACCTGGCAGAGCATGGGAAGCTGAAAAGTCCTTGACTAGCGTAAGCAGTACTTAGCAACAACTAAACCATCAGTGTGTTATCAACGTTATTCTCATACTAAATCCAAACCACAGCACTATGCCTGCTACTAGGAAGAAAATTAACTCTATTCCAGCTGAAACCAGGACAGCAAGTTACAGCAGCCACTACATTGCTTCCATCAGTCATTTCTAGACCATTCTAGACCATTATACCCAAATCCTAACTTTATTTCTTTTCATGTTGCTTGCAGAAAGGAAACCTCTAAACTCCACCACTGTACCATCAACTATTGTCTTCTACGAGATCTGAAAAGCATGAAGGCTTTAGCTCTCTTCATTTGTCTTGTAGGATCAGCTTTTGCTATTCCAGTAAGTCCTCATCATGCTATTGTTACTGGACACTTAATTTCCCATTCTGCGAATACTCTATGTTAGCCCATTGACCTATACAAGATTTTTATTTACATGCAGACATTGAATATATTTGTCTATTCTAGACACAGCCCTTAAACTACAAACTTGGAACCCATGGAAAGAAAACTCCAGAAAAGGTACTCTTCTTGTTCTTTAAACATTAAGAGGCAACCTGTATTGTTAATCTCAAATATATAAAACACATTAGCACATATGTAGTGGTCAGCGAATTGATTTAGGTTAAAAAAAAAATATATAGGCCACCCCTACCGCAAGAATTAGTACCAAGCATCTCACGCCTCGCATATTACATAGCTAGAAACAGGACAAAATCTAAAGCTCACAACAGAAGTTTCACTTATTGAAAAAATTACCTTAAATGAATCCCCACATACAATCATTACACCCATATTTGTACAAACAATAAGCTCCACTGACAATTGAACTTGTGGTTATTGCTACTCCAGTAAACAAGGAGGATGCAATCCTAAATTTATCACATGAAGTGATGATACGCAGTCTCAAACGTGTAAGAATTTTAGCCACCATGTGTTTCACTATTCACAATACAGAGCATTAGATACAGCTCATCTTGGAAAAGTACACTGTCGCTGACAAGCCAGATACACAGCCCTGACGGTAATGAGACAGATGACTTCAGCAGACCTATGCCATATGTGCATGCTAATGACAGAGCTCACAATTTTGCATTCATGGTTGACCGAAATTAAAATTCCTTTTTATTGCACCATTCTGGTGAGCATTTGTGGTTCAGACACAATGGACTTTGGCTCCAAGCCAATGAATGTTTTGGAACAACCAAATTCAGACCATGCTCTGTAGTAAGAAATGCAAAATCCCAACTCTTATGCTAACTTTTTAAAATTATGAATTATATTCATATGCAGCTTTCCAGATGCATTTCATGTCAATCCAGATGATGCTCTGCATTGTGAAAACCAAAAAATTAACTTTTCCTAATGAAGTATCCAGCAGAACAAATTATGGTATAAACACTAGTTTGCAGCCTACAGCTGTCTCCCAGAAACAACTCATACAGAAGATGCATCAAAACAAAACATTGCAATACTCAGTGAATCATCAGTTCCAAGTGAATATGCAACATCCTTCAAAGGTTAGTCATCCCCTAACAGTACCTAATTACAGCTACATTGACTGAAACTTGCCATCATATTGAGACCCAAGTATCTTTCACCAGCAACTGAGTTCTAAAAGTTTATTTTATCCTGGGGACAAAGGTATAACAAAAAGCAGCAGCTGAAAGCCACATCCAGGCACATCTCTGCACTGAGGTTTTGGTGCATAACGAGGCTTCCTCTCAAGACATGAGCTACATCTTTCTCAGACTACTGCTTCAAATACAGGCACCCATAATAGACAATCTTAATGACTGTTTGGCCTTGTATTTTCTAACTCTATAGAACTGGAAGCCCTTCACAGAAGACTGCTTTTTGCTTAAAGACATATAATATGTTGTACACAGCAGTGCCCAAAAACACATGTAAAAAATACTCTGTTCTTGAAATGTTATTTTCAAATTTTTTAATATCAGCTTGAAATGCTTGGTAACACATAGATTATTTTTATAAGGTCTTCAAGAAATGTGCAATATCCAATTGCATAATCCAATGCAATACATTGGAATCACTTCAAATAAATTCTAAGATTTATTAATCTACTTGTTATTTATTTATTTATTTATTTATTTTTAAGACTGAAGATATTAATCCTGAAGCCCCAAAGGAAGAGAACACAGGGTATGTAGACACAGGTGACTTGCTTCCCAGTCACAAAAACCTAAAACCCGATGTATCAGTACCAGATGCTGAGTACAGTGATGAGCCCCAGACCACTAGAAAACAAGGAAGAACTGGTAGCGAGCTTCAAGTGAAAAATAGCCTTAAAAGCATCAATTTCCTTGCACTGCACAATAAACCAGGTTTGGCATCTGATAACCAGGACAGTGACTCTGGAAGCAGCAGCAGAGAACAGTCTAGCTTTGAGCATTACCAGTTCAGGAGGCATGAGAAACAGAGCAATACAGCTAATCGACATGTTCTGGGCAATGCAGAAAATCCAGTGGATGCTCTGAGTCTTGATCGTGAGCACAGCACATGGAAATATAATAAAAATACAATTGGGCTATCTGAAAAAAACAGTGAAAGTGATGAAGAAGAAGGTGTGGAAGAAGAGGATGAGGAATGGGGTGAAGAAAGTGATTACAGAGATATGAAGCACAAAGGCCACCAGACAAATCAAGGTAACCGATACAAAAGACAGCAAAATGAAAACAGTATGCAGTCTGATGAAATCCTGAGAGATTCCAGTCAACCAATCCAGACAACCAAGAGACATGGTGAGAAATTTGACCTAGAGGAAGAAGAGAGGGAGAACAGCCAGAAGCAGCCCTATAAAGAAGAAATCCCCCTCCCTCAAAAAAACCATAATGAAGATCGGGATGACAAATGGCGAAGTCAAGAGAGGAAAGACAATATTCAAGTAAACTATCAGAGTGATCACGACACAGTGGTGAAAAGACAAGACATGGAGGACAGTGAGGTTGATGATGATGGTCATGACAGTGGTGATGTTGATGGCAAGGAAGATCTCAGCAATACCTGGAAAGAAGCAGCCTATGAGGAAGAAGAGAGAATCCAGAGTAATGACCAGGAGAGCACCAGTATTGAGCACGAAGGGGAAGGAACCACTGAAGATGACACTGCAGTTCACAGAGAGACCAAGTATTACCAAGATGTCAAGATTAAAGACCTTATTCACTCTGAACAAGATGATTATGATCATAAGCCACCTAATTCTGACAGTGAGCAACAACTGGAAATGAGTAGCTCTGTTCGGAGCATGAATTCAATGGAAAGTGAAGATAAGGTAAATTCTCTTTAAATTAAAGTTGGAATACTAGAAAAAGCAGGGGCAGGGTAGGGGAACAGTCCCAAATCAGATTTCTGATGATTGAAAGGACATTTTAGAGAAAAAACAGATGTAATAATTTATTAATATGCAGAAGTCTCATTTCCCCTTTTATTCACTATTCATCTGGTTCATGCTGTGTCACTTCACATGTAACATTTAGATGAATTCTACCAGAAAGGAAGTGAGCGCAACTCATGTAAGAGCTCCAGCCCTGATGGGCTATGTAATGAAACATACAAATAAATATGGATACACAGATACAAAACCTGGAAACCAGTATCAAACTGACTAGGAAAGCCTGTTCACTCTTCTCTCCCAAAGATTTTAAACACTACCATACAAAAGTGAACAGCTCGGAAAGGCAGAGCTAGAATCCCTGGAATAATTACCATCCTAGTGGCTAGGGCACTTTCACTCAAGATGAAGGATGTGGGCTTTGTCCCTTCAGACAAAGGAGGATGTTGCACCTAGGTATCCCGCACCCCAGTCAGCCATTAGATAACCAGTGGACTATCAGGGGTGTTCTTCAAAAGAAGGGAGTGAGTTTTCCTATGGCTGTTAAATAAGGATCTGTAATATTAAAAAAATGATAGGGGGCATCCATTTGAAAGAGGGCACGCACCTCCCCACAGCACCAAAGAAGGGTCAGAACTGAAGACACATCCTTCCCTTCTCCTCCTGCTTCACGTGTCTGGCCTGGCAGCTCACGGTGCTGCTGCTCCCAGGCACTGTTGAGAGGCAGCTCATGCTCACTGACCTGCAGGGCCCTGGCGCAAACTAAGACTGGAAGCACCAATTCTGCCAACCTTGAGGCACTATGCCGCTCTATGTCAAGTACTTGCAGAACTTCCAGGTGCTCAGGCCTTACTAAGCTCCTGGTTCTCTCTCTCCACCTCCTACTTCCCCCCCCCACCCCCCGCCGCCCCAAATAATAGAGCGCCTTAATACTACCAGAGGTTTTACACACTTCTCACACATTTTCCATAGCAACCTCTTTCTGCTGCAAGCAAACTGTGCCTCAGTCAGCTCTATATTTGTACCTGAAAAAAATTTGTCTAAGTATTTTTTTCTTCCCAAGATTTACCACAACTTCTGCTTATGTCTCTCTGACTGTACAGGTTAAGACTACAGGCAGCTCCTATGGTGAGATGGAAATTGCAAGCAACAGGAGTGAGAAAGCTCTCCTGGGTAAGCCACAAGCAAAGCCATCATGTTAGCTGCTAACTCTCTGCGGCTGGGGAATCTGCTGGTCTGCATTTCTTTTCTGCCTTTGGCATCATGCAATTTCACGACTGAACTGTGCTTGTGCATAATCCTGCATTGCAGTTATGTTCCCAGAGAATCCCTTCCATACACCCTTGGATTTACTAATATGTTTGTGAATAACATTTGTAGACAGTGCGCAAATTTTTGTGTCAGTTATACAGGAATGGGAATTACGTTGCATTGAAACTGTTCAGTTTCAGAACAGTAGCTTGAATTCAACGAGGAGTGGGACAAGTGCCAGTGCTGGATTCAGCAAGGACAGATGGGATATGCTTCGCCAAAAGAAGCTAGAAGTGAATGTCAGTCCTTATAGAAGAAATAGCTTTTTCTGAGGAATTTCTTTCTCCATCCAACTCAAACCTGGGACTGCTAGAAGTCTCACAAAAATCCTCATTTAAAGTTTGGCTTGTTTTATTCAATACAAGATCCAGCTGCATTTTAACAAACTTACAAAAAGCACTTGACTTCTTGGTGAATTTTGGGCTGTATTTTCCTTTGTCTGTCAGCAGTACCTGACAGAAACACTTGGCTTTGTCCCATCCCCTCTAACAGTAACTCCTTCTTGCTGTGATTGCTAGACCTGTGTAGGAACTTCCACTGCAAAAGAGGTAAAGTCTGCCATGTGGACAACCAAGGGAAACCCAGCTGTATTTGCCAAGATCCTGCTGCTTGCCCTTCCACCAAAGACTATGAGCATGTAAGTATTTCATTCAGTGCACAGCATAGGAGAAAGCCAACTAGAATGTTTACAAGATAATATATTCCCCTGCTATTATTTAGAATAATTTCACCCTAAAAAGCATGCAAGTGGGTTTGGGTGATTCCAGTAATTGTAAAAGTAAGTATAAAGTACCCAAACTCACTGACTATAGCTTGAGAATAGTATGAACACATGTAGCTACACAGTACCTAAAGTGATTTGCTTCACTTAGTGTCTCAGGGATCACAACTTTTCCCTGTCACTAAAAGTTCTATTTACATCCATTTGATGTTTTAGAGCATATACTGAATACTAGTACATATCTAGTGTAATAATCCTGTACCATCTCAGAAACTATATTACTACCACACAAAAATAAAGTATCTCGAAACTGGGTGTGTAAGTACAGACAACTAATCCTTATGTAGGCATATAAAAAAATACAATTTTCAATACTTCTGATCACATGTATTCCCTGTGGGTATTCACAACTGCTACACCATATGTTAATGATACTTTTATTATTATAATGCCTATATGAGTGACCAGAATTTTTTCACAACACAGTGGTGGTGGTTTTGTTTTTCACTCCTCATCTAGGTTTGTGGTACAGATAATAAGACTTATGATGGCACATGTCAACTCTTTGGCACCAAATGTCAACTTGAAGGGACAAAAATGGGACGCCAGCTGCACCTAGACTATATGGGCTCCTGCAAATGTAAGGCTTTTCTATGAAGAATTCACCTAGGTGTAAAGAGCCAGTAGCCTTAAGCACCAGCTAGCCCTAAGCTATCTTCCTGTGCTCTCCCGCTTCTGCATCAATTATCTGCTAATTAAAACCTTCAAACCCTAAATGTCTAAAAAGTCACTTTTTCTCTAATTAAGGGTATTAAGCATCTGAAACTTAAAGACATCCCTCCTGTGCTTACACCAATTTGTTATCAACCCTGTCTTCCCCTTGCACTGTCTTACATGCTCCCATTGCTATAGCATCTGAAGATGGCTTTTTAATACCTTGACCAGAAAACCAGTATTTATACAGCCAGTTAATAAATGAAAATGTCAGCCCCCCAAACACCCCAAAACTAATTAGATGCCAAATGCAGAAGTCAGGATCTAAAAGCCAGAACTGATTCCCAAGCTTTTCAATTGCTGCATACCCTGGGAGGAAAGTGCACTCTCGGCCAGAACATTCCTTTGCTGTTGAGAACTCTGCTTTCATGCAACTGACTGATAATAGTTTCACTGCACAACTCTGCTCAGAATCTCCACAGATATATAAAGGTTGTAGCTTGCATAACTGGTTAAGCATGTGCAAAGGATTGTAGATTTATAATTGAACCCACTAGTTGCATTCCCAATTTTATGTATTAACAGCTCCATCAATTTTAAGCTTAATAGAAGTTTGCTAGTGAGAATCAAATCTAACTTGGCTCAGAAATGCTCAAATGGGGACTTAACGGATCACTTGGTAACAAAAGCTTTCTTGTTTGGCACAGACATCCCCCACTGTACTGATTATGAAGTGGATCAGTTCCCCCTCCGGATGCGAGACTGGCTCAAAAACATCCTTATGCAATATTACGAACGTGATCTGGATAATTCTGGATTTCTAACTGAAAAGCAAAGGAGTAAGGTCAGCAATCATTTTCAAATAAGACCATACAGTTACATTGTTAGAGCCGGACTAACCGTGTGAAAAAAAGTGATTCACATCTTATGAGTTCTCCTATTTCCTATGAGCATTCTCTTTCTGGTTAAGGCAATTTAGACTCAACTAGATTCACAAGTTGCAAAATACACTTACATGTCCCCTCGCACTCATTTAAACTGAGACACATTTCTGCTATGAATGTTCCTTTTGTCCAAGCAAATGCAGGCCAAATGTATTACTTTGAAGTCAGGGTCTACAGACAAGAGGCAGAAAAGTCAGAATGCACACCTAGATAAACATCATTTGCTTGAGAAGACATGATACAGCTTCTGTTCAGGGAAGTGCTTTGTGACAAACCTCTTGGAAAGATCAACTAATACATAGATAAGGATGATTGAATTAATGTAGTCAATGCCATTTTCCAAAGGACTTGGGGAAACTACGCAGCCATAAGATGGAAGGTCTGGGTATGGATAACTAATTAAAAGTCAGCATAAGAGGGAACAGCCAGCCAAGAGCTCACCTGTGGAGTCCCATCAGTTGAAAGCACTTATGCCATTCAGCTTTTGTTAAGTGACCTGGAGGAGGAAAGTATCAAAGGAAGGAAGGACAGACTTGGACTCACCATGAAGAAAACTGCTCAAGGACCTCATGAGACTGAGCAACTGGGCAGTCACACAGCAAGTTTTGAGACAGAATTACAACAGAGAGTTTAGGGGACCCTCATGGGGGCAGGGGATCCCTGCCTTGGACCGACCAAAAGTAGCTCCTCTTCTGTTCTTGAGACACACCTTGTACTTGGCCATCAATACAAAAGTACCTGAAAATGGACTCAACAGGGTATTGTTTGCACTTTTTAATCCAGCCACATACACTGTCCATCTACACCATAATATTCAAGGGCTAAAAAATTACACAAGTCTGATGCTCAGTTTTAAGAGAAAAGAGCTGCTTTCTACCATCCAGTAGACCTGCAGCATCACACTACATTGGCTTAAAATGGAGTAAGCATGTATTACCATTGGGCCTTTTTTTTTAGAGGAGGATTTATGTCAAGTGAATTGGTGAAAATAGTTTGTTTTTATAGATGCCATAACTGCCCAAAAAGCCATAACTGTTAGAAAAGAGCTTAAGTTAAACCAAGACCTAGGCTGCTCTAACTCTGGAGTAGAAGGTGTATGCAGTAGGTCACAGCAGGTTTATACAAAATATGCTAGAGCATCATCAAAGACTACTTACACAGTTACCAGGAGGGACATCGACCTACCCAGAACATCTCATACTAAATGGTACAAATTAGATTATTTCTGAGATGGCTTATTTCACACCAAAAGCTGAGTTGCTTGCCTCAGGACAGAAGATTAACAAATGTGGTAAAATTGGTTTCCATCTCCTACCAACCTGGGGTTACTGCCCTGCTTAGCTGAGTATGCCCATTAGGCCACAGGAATTTCACTTCTTTTCTAGTTACTACCAAAGTTGACATGGACAGCAACAAAAATCATCTGGACTACCTGAGGCAAGCTTTTCATACTATGTATGGTCACAAACACTAAAACCCATTTCCCCAGTGGTATTCTATCAAGTTCATTTTCTCCAAACCACCTCCTTGCTGGATAATTCTCTTCAGGACAGATCTTCATCCCTAAACAAAAAATGTCAATTTCTCTGTTGTGTTCAGGTCAAAAAAATCTACCAGAATGACAAGCGCCTCATGGCTGGTGACCACGCAGTTGAGCTGCTCCTGCACGACTTTGAGAAAAATTATCACATGTATGTGTATCCTGTGCACTGGCAGTTTCATCAGCTTGATCGGCACCCTGTTGACAGGTAAAAATAAAAAAAATCTTTGTGAGTTCAGTTCCAATTTTCTGTTTAAGATCAGGCTGTTTTACTTTTCTAAACCACTTGAAGGATTCTCTACATACAGGACCAGTTCCCTCAGCTGATAGAAGCCAGTATCCCCCTCTTTCTAAGGGGGCATTAATCTCTAACACAGAACTTCTCTCATTGTTTTGCTGGAGCCATGTCTTAGGTCAGAACCTGCTATCCTCTTGCCTTTCATAATCATCATGTATTACACCTTGAGCTCTACAGTGTCTTAATAGCTACTAATGCTCTGATCCTGGAAGAAAACAAGGCTCATGAGATCCTGTTATTACCGAAGCTAAGAGCAACAGGCTAAGTACAAAGGGCAGAGGCCTGTCAGCAATAATTCACTAGTGAGGTACCCATAGTTTTCAACTAATACTGCAGAAGTCTTTCAGTTTGAGCAGATATGGTAAGACAGCACCAGTGTCACAGTTCAGAGGAAGCCCCCAGCTTCTGAGAACGTGACTCAGATTTCAGGCTTCTGGTCATGACACTCGGTGGTGGGATCCATGTTTCAAGGCTGCAGGCCCTCAATACCTCGTGCTGATCACACCTACTGTCTTAGAACATAACTAAACACCTTTGCAAGCTTGATCTCCTGGAGATTAATGGCAAAACTCCACAATTGATGAGTTGTGAACAAGTCACAGTAATACTTGTTCTAGAAAAAAATGTTAGCAAACAAATAGCAGTTAAAACATTTTAGTTTATCAGGTATTATACATCATCATAACTACCAGGGACAGATTCACTACAGCAGCACAATGACAGAATCTACCAGGGCAACTCTGTCAAAGCCACTGTCGTCATCTTCTAGCAGCTTAGATCATCTTTGATGATCCTGACGATTTTTTAATGAAATACAGCTCTACATACCTGCTCTTTTTTTTCAGATTATTAGTGCACTCGGAGCTTGCACCTTTGAGAGCCTCCCTTGTTCCCATGGAACACTGCATAACCCGTTTCTTCCAAGAGTGTGATGGAGACCAAGACAAACTTATTGCTTTGAAGGAATGGTGCCACTGCTTTGGGATTAAGGAAGGTAAACCTAAAAGAACAGCCAGGTGTACAGGGACAAAAATGTTCCTATCAAGACTAGGCACATTCTCAGACCACAATGTACAGGAAAGAAATTGTAGCCAGAAGCTCATGGCTACTGTGCACAGAGGCAAATGGAACAGTAATGACAAGACTGCAAAAGGTGCAAGGTTCTGAACTGTTTTATAAAGATAGAAAAAAGTTATCTTCTCCACGAGGAAAAATTTGGGAGGTAGTTTGTACTAAATATCAAATCATTCCTGTGTGGTGTCTGAACCTATATGTTCTGCATGTCTGTCTCTCAAGAAACACTCTATTTAATCTTTCAGTGCCAAAGGAAAGGCAAAGCAAGCTTGTACTTTTAAATCAGTGGTCAAAGCATATTGATTGAAAATGTATTTAAAGATCTCAAGCCAAGTAGGGAAAACAACCGAGATCTCTCACTGATAAAGTAACTATGCTCACCTCTAGATTACTATATACAACACAAATGCTGTCATCACACTGTAGTTGCAGGCCAAACCATCTATTTTACCTAATTTGTCAGACGCAACATGTGCTCAGACTGCATGCATCAGGAGGCTTAGACAGAGGCAGGGACAGTTTCGGAACCCTAAACAGGCTAGCCATATATTTGGTTCAGCCCAATCCACATCAAGACTTCCCTAGGAAAGTGAAAAGGTAGGTACTACTGTGCTGGTGATGTCCCTAGAATTAGGCAGCAGCTGAACAGGAGCTGTCATGATAGCAATTTGACATCTGCATGACTACATTGAACCTAAGGCATTCTTAAGCAATCTGCCTTCTTCTGATCTAGCCCCGAGTGACAGCTGAACAATACTGCCAGTCATTAAGCAAGGGTAGCAGTAGTACAGGTTAATCCTAGAACAGAAGGCATTTGGCTAAACATGCGGACTGGGGAAATGTGTTCAAAATCCTACTAGCAACTCCCTAATTTTAAGTGGAAGCTGATTCTGGTCAGAGGTTACACATGCAGAGCCTTCACTCTTCCCAGAATTTTTCCAGCTCTTCTGATGACAATTTACCAGTCACAAACCATGTGTGGAAATAAGCTGCGAGGAGTTATCATAATATACATGTACTACTGCCAATGATAGTTCATCCAAAGAGGGGTTTAGGGTCAGTCATTTCTGAAGAGGCGGGGTGGAAGGAATTCTTGGCTCACAAACAGATGAAGGAGACCTAACACTAGAAACAAGAAAGTGCCTATCAAGATGGTCTAAATGAATGGCTCATGAATATGATAGCAGCAACCATACTTGTTTTTTGTTAGGGATAGCGTTCCCCTACATGAGCCCTCTGAAACTTTAGTGTATCACTTTCTTGATAGTGATACAGCATAAAAATGTCTCTTTGGCATCTAATGTTAATAACATTTTCTTCTTTGTTGCAGAAGACATAAATGAAAATCTCCTGTTCTGAGCCTGGCTGAACAGAATCCCAGTGCTGCACTAAAACTGGTGAAATATGTGAATCCCATTTATTTCTGTAATTAACAGCTTTACAGTTTTCAAGACAAATGTGGCATAAGGTTCATTGCATTCTTATCAAATAACACAAGTGCAGAAAAGTTCTACACTCATTAACAGCAGAAAAATTTAACTACTCCTAGTGGTTCATAGCTAAACAACCAGTGTTTTCCCCTGCAGGTATCCATGATCTCTCTGAACCAATAAATAGTACTAACCTGATGACCAAGCTGTTCACGGAACTCTTCAGTAGAATTATAGGATTTTACCATATACTGAAGAAAATTACCTTGAAATAGGACTTGTTTCCTTTATTTACTGTATTGTCAGTTTATCATTCTGCATAGAAGCCTCAAATAAAAGTCTACCTAGATATATGGGTTTTGTCAGAACTGTGTCAAAGAAAAGGTATCAAGGCAATGGTTCAATTGAAATTTCACTTTAGATTTAAGGGAGAAGAAGAAACTAGAGAGTATAGATCATATACACCACCCCTTAAACCATAACTCCTAAAATACATCAGAAAAATCAGGGCTTTTCAGATACTTCTTGTCCCACCTCTTGAAACGCAATAGTAATAGTACCAGTGCCACACAGCAGAATTCCTGCTGACAAACTGTGTAACGAGCTAATTGTATGAGCATGGTGAGTGTGGATATGTGTCAAAAGACTGATTAGCAACAGGTCCATCATCACAAGTTGCAGAGGATATCACAGCTCCAACACGTCCTTATTCTCCTTAGCAGGCACATTCTTTCTTCCTCCCTCAGAAGCACCAACTGCTGCTACCATTTTTCCAGAGAAAGAAATGCTAACTATTTCTTTCACCATCTCCCAACTTTTGCTTGCCTGAAGACAGGCACAATTTAGGCATAGAAATCAGGCAGAATGAGATTATTCCTGAATCCCATTAACCTGATCTCCTTCTATGACCTGGTGACCTGCCTAGTGGATGAGGGAAAGGCTGTGGACGTCATCTACCTGGACTTCAATAAAGCCTTTGACACCATCTCCCACAGCATTCTCCTAGAGAAGCTGGCGGCTTATGGCTTGGATGGGCGTACTCTTTGCTGGATAAAAAACTGACTGGGTGACCGAGTCCAGAGAGTTGTGGTGAACAGAGTTAAATCTAGTTGGCGACCAGTCACAAGTGGTGTTCCCCAGGGCTCTGTTTTGGGGCCAATCTTGTTTAATATCTTTATCAACAATCTGGATGAAGGGATTGAGTGCACCCTCAGTAAGTTTGCAGATGACACCAAACTGGGTGGGAGTGTCGGTCTGCTCGAGGGTAGGATGGCCCTGCAGAGGGACCTGGACAGGCTGGACCGATGGGCCGAGGCCAACTGTATGAGATTCAACAAGGCCAAGTGCCGGGTCCTGCACTTGGGTCACAACAACCCCATGCAATGCTACAGGCTTGGGGAGGAGTGGCTGGAAAGCTGCCTGGCCAAAAAGGACCTGGGGGTGTTGGTCAACAGCTGGCTGAACATGAGCCAGCACTGTGCCCAGGTGGCCAAGGCGGCCAACAGCATCCTGGCTCATATCAGACATAGTGTGGCCAGCAGGAGCAGGGAGGTGATTGTCCCCCTGTACTCGGCACTGGTGAGGCCGCACCTGGAATACTGTGTCCAGTTTTGGGCCTCTCAGTACAAGAAGGACATTGAGGCGCTGGAGCATGTCCAGCGAAGGGCAATGAAGCTGGTGAAGGGTCTGGAGCACAAGTCTTATGAGGAGTGGCTGAGGGAACTGGGGTTGTTTAGTCTGGAGAAGAGGAGGCTGAGGGGAGACCTTATTGCTCTCTACAACTACCTGAAAGGAGGCTGTAGTGAGGTGGGTGTTGGTCTCTTCTCCCAAGTAACTAGCGATAGGACAAGAGGAAATGGCCTCAAGCTGTGCCAGGGGAGATTTAGATTGGATATTAGGAAAAATTTCTTTACGGAAAA
The DNA here is from genome assembly GCF_030463565.1 of Pelecanus crispus. Classification (NCBI taxonomy): domain Eukaryota; kingdom Metazoa; phylum Chordata; class Aves; order Pelecaniformes; family Pelecanidae; genus Pelecanus; species Pelecanus crispus. The sequence goes on from NC_134646.1 coordinate 19,904,566, forward strand.
AGTGGTCAAGCATTGGAAGAGGCTGCCCAGAGAGGTGGTGGAGTCACCATCCCTGGAAGTGTTCAAAACATGGGTAGATGTGGCACTTGGGGACATGGTTTAGTGGGCATGGTGGTGTTGGGTTGATGGTTGGACTGATGATCTTAGAGGTCCTTTCCAACCTTAATGAATCCTAGTTTTTACTCTCATTAAAAAAATAATCCAGCCACCAAGGCAGGAAACATTAAATTACTACTCTACCCTCAGCTGGTTTAGTGGTGGACTTGGTAGTATTAGGTTAATGGTTGGACTGGATGATCTTAAAGGTCTTTTCCAACCTAAATGATTCTATGATTCTATAACTTTGTGATTTCAAGCCAAGCACTTCACCAAAAACATTCCAGGCATGCTCTGCTGTGAAGCTCCAACTACTATTCCTACAAAGGAAGAGCAGAAAACACTTTTCACCTGAACCATGTCACATTTCCAATGAAAAGAAAATGGGATTCAGTAATGCTGTTTTAGTAGCTCAAGCAGCGGAAGTCCACCTGCCCCTCGCTAATTTGCTCTTGAACCAGCAAGGGCTGCTAATCCTAATCCAACTCCAGCCTGATGCCCTGGGAGACAATGAATCAAGCTGCAATTATTTTCAACACAGGAACTTCTTACACAAACAAAATATTATTTCCCACCAAAACCAGTTTCACTGACAGTTTCTCCCATAAGCCTGGCTTGTTGCCACTTCACATTC